>NC_133451.1:169273315-170473315 GCF_048565385.1 Saimiri boliviensis | reverse complement strand
GCTTGTTAATACCAAGATGTTTGTTTTCGTCAATGTTTGGAGATTTTCTGCATAGAAAATCATGTCCTCTGCAAACAGAGACAGTTCTATTTCTACCTTTCCACTGTATATATACCTTTCACTTCAGTCCCTTTTCTTATTGTAAGAGTTAGGACTTCTAGTGAGATGTAAAAACATGGTGGTAAAATTGAATACCTTGTCTTGTCCTGATCTTAACAGTAAAGCTTCAAGTTTCCCACAGTTAAGTATGTTGTCACCTGTAGGTTTTATCACATTAAGGAAGTTTTTCTCTGTTTTTCAGTTTGTTGAGACTTTTTCTCACGCATGGCATTGGAACAAATATCTTTAGAAGTTAAAGATGAAGCCATTAAAATTATTAGAATACATGAGTCCTTAAAAATTCTTCACTATTCTCCAGGATAATCTATCCTTCACTTTGAAGAACAATGGGCTAGAGATATCTGTAACAACCGAGCAAGAGGAGAGGGAAACGTTTGGAAAGTTGAATTTCCATGATTTGGTGGAGCAAGGATGCATTTTTTTTCCCTCTTAATCAAGGAAATCTTGCAGAGAAAAGCAAAACAAGTCATGTTTCAGTTTCCTTCATAAGACGCTTTCTTATGAGGTAAGTTGATCTCAGCAGAAACAGAATATTGATTTGTTTTGTAATGTTCTTGTCAAGGGAGACAAATCCCAGTTTGGCAAAAGTAGATGAACTATACTCAGCAGAACACCTTAAAATCCTGCATAATAAAGCTCCAGCCATCTGCAACCCGTAGACGACAGGAAGTCAGATTCAACAACATTATTTTTAAAATAATTTGTCATTTTCCTTTAACACCTTCCCTCCCACCTTAATTCCCTTCCTTGACTACTGAGAAGCCAGAATGCAGATAAAATAGGGTGGGAAAACTAAAGTTTTGGGAGCATAAAATTTAAATGCACCCCATTCCCACTGAGGCAACATGGAAGCCTAAGCTTTAGGGATCAGGGAAGCATTGAAAGGGATATGAAAAGGCCTGGTGATCTAGAGCCTGTACACAAAACACTTTAGTAGCTGTGAACTAGCCTATTTCAACACCTCAAAGAAAAAAACCATACATACTATATAAGCTATGTCACAAATACTGCTAAATAATGAGAATAGAATATCTAACAAAGGGTACCTGAAATAGTGACTTAAGAAAGACAGCAATAACCAATTTGTACCCCACAGATCACAGCCTACTCAATACCATGGTTTCATAGATAAGCCAAAATAATTTATTCATGTCAAAATATTAAATGTGTTATGGTGAATATGGGCTGATGTCCTTTTGACACATTGCTGATTCCAGAAATAAATCAAAATTGAATGCTGTCCACATAGGATATATACTTTAATAGAGGAGACAGATGATAAACACAATCATGATATATCCTATGACGCACTTGGGGAAACTACAAAAGTCCTAGCTATGTTTAGCAGTAGAATTTCTACAGTGTTTTTTTTTTTTTCTTCAAGTTATAAAATTGAAAAAAAGCCCTAAAATTATAACTTTTAAATATGACAAAGAATAAACAAGTACACTAACAAAAGAAATATTGAGGCCGGGCGCGGTGGCTCAAGTCCGTAATCCCAGCACTTTGGGAGGCCGAGGCGGGTGGATCACACGGTCAAGAGATCGAGACCATCCTGGTCAACATGGTGAAACCCCGTCTCTACTAAAGATACAAAAAAATTAGCTGGGCATGGTGGCACGTGCCTGTAATCCCAGCTACTCAGGAGGCTGAGGCAGGAGAATTGCCTGAGCCCAGGAGGCGGAGGTTGCGGTGAGCCGAGATCTCACCATTGCACTCCAGCCTGGGTAACAAGAGCGAAACTCTGTCTCAAAAAAAAAAAAAAAAAAAAAAAAAAAAAAAACAAAAAAAAAAAAAAAAAGAAAAGAAAAGAAAAGAAAAGAAAAAAAGAAATATTGAAAATCAAGGAGAAAAATAATGAAAGCAGAAGAGAAACATTGTCAAAGCATAGGTAATTTGCAATTGGCAAAGGAAACCCAGATGGCTAAGAAGAATGAGAAAATATATTTAAACATGTATTCATCATTTTTATTAGAGATACTAATTAAAACAACAGTGAGATAGTGGTTTTTCAATAGTTAGGCAAAGTTTCAAAGTTGGATAACACCAAATTTGGAGACAATCTGGAGAAATAGAAATTCACTCTCTGTCTTTCTAACAAGACATATCCTAAAAATATGTTTGGGACCAAAAAATCATCATCAGAATAACTTTTAGATTTACTAAATTTGACACTTGCTTTCTTCATTCTAAATGGAATTCAGAAATCTAAATTTGTAAGTGATTCCAAGAAGTTTATATGTGCATCAAAGATAAAATTATTGTCTTTAACCACAGGTAATTCTATAAATTATTGTAGAATTAGACATGGAATAGACCAAATGAGACTGAAAAAAACAAATGCTGTGTATAATTTTTTTTTAAGTAGGAAAAATCTGAAATACAGAAAAATAGGTAATTTATAATAGTGTTCAACAATCTTTTATGAATATTTTGTCATTATCCTCATCCTGTTTTTCAATTCTGAGGCACTGGGGTATACTATATAACCTGCATGAGCAAAAGTATGATATATGTATTTAGGCATACACATATTTAAAACATTCTTATTCATTGTTTTTTAAACTAATAATTTCATTTAAGTATCTTAATGTTTGTATTCATATCCTTTAATAATTTTTCTAATAAACTGTCTAAAATGACATCATTGCTGTTTCTAGATATATTATTTCCTCCAGAGACAGTAAATATTTTATGAGCATAAAATTAGTTCTGTGGCATTAAGATAAAATTGTGGACATCTATCTCTTCCAAATAAAGGTTTAGAATATTTGTTTTCTCTAAATCCCATCATCTTGATAGTGTAAAGCCAAATATAATTCTAGCACATTCAAGAGGTAGTTTACTTTTCTCTGTTAAGATCTTAAAAAATCAAGGATAGGGCCGGGCGTGGTGGCTCAAGCCTGTAATCCCAGCACTTTGGGAGGCCGAGGCGGGTGGATCACACGGTCAAGAGATCGAGACCATCCTGGTCAACGTGGTGAAACCCCGTCTCTACTAAAAATACAAAAAAAATTAGCTGGGCATGGTGGCACGTGCCTGTAATCCCAGCTACTCAGGAGGCTGAGGCAGGAGAATTGCCTGAGCTCAGGAGGCGGAGGTTGCGGTGAGCCGAGATCGCGCCATTGCACTCCAGCCTGGGTGACAAGAGCGAAACTCCGTCTCAAAAGAAAAAAAAAAAAAAAAAAAAAAAAAAAAAAAAAAAAAAATCAAGGATATTTTCTTTCTAATTATTCTGAGTTCTTTCAATCATTTTATTAAATGCATGATTTTGAATGTTTTCGTATTTAGTAATGTATTCCATTTTGTGTTAAAAGAATAAATTTTGGCATGTAAAAAAATTCACTTCTTGTAAAAAGTTCCAATAATATGCATGTTTAGCTACATTATTTAGCTCTATTATTGTGCCAGCAGGGAGTCCTAAATTGCTTACAGAAGATTAAGTCAAGGAGGACACAAAAATGGATCTTGACAACTAAACTGTTTTCTAGTAGACTTCGTATATTCTAAAATTGTTTATAAGACCGATTTGTGCCTTAGGCACTGTACCTTTACAGAAAATAAGGTCAGTACATAACTCAAAAAGTTTTACAACTCAACCAACTTAGCTTCCTGTCTTCCTGTCCTTGTTATTTACTAAACTATGTAAGCAATCGTGTATTTTTCACTCCCTCATTTGATCAGCTTGAGGGCTATTTTGTTGTTATGGATGAAAATCAATTATTGGGGTAACTCTCTAGGGGTAGGGCTATGGAAAGTATATTGAACTTTCTTTAGGGTTTGATTTTGCTGTTTACTATGCTTGTGAAATTGGCCAATATAGTATTTTTCAGAACTTTAGTTTGTTCATCTGCATAGAAAAATTAACATGCGTATCAAAGACAATTTGTATATACAAGGAAAATATGTATTACATAAATTCTAAAACGCTATTAAAATAGGAAGCATTATTTAACACACAGTGAATTATCATACAGGTGGTCAAGGCCTGATTCCTAGAAATCTTCATTTCAGTCAGAGTCCATATCAGTCTGTGCAAAAGTCCTCATTCATATCCACGTCTCTCATCCCACAATTGATCTCAAACCACACACCACTTCTTTCTTTCTTCATCTGTCTATCTTTAGCTCCGTCTTTCTCTATCTCTATCATTTCACTTCACTGACCCTGCCTTAGTCCAGGACCATGGCTAGTAGAAACGTTTCTGAACAGGTTTCTGGTTTCTACTTATAACCCTAAAATATACTCCACACGGAAGTCATAATGATCTTTTGATATGTAGATCAGGTCATTCCATTACTTCATTTAATCCTGTAGTAAGACTCAAATGCCTGACTGTGCTTTTCATTGTCCTTTGGTATCTTACACTGGCCCAGCCTTGCAATTGCTTCAAGCGGCTTCTTTCCCTTTTTTCTCTTGCTCATAGGTTCCAGTCACACCTGCTTTATTGGCATGTAGCACAATTCTTAATAGACAGTAGACATCTGATATACATATTTGAATTGAATTGAATAAGTAAAGTAACATCTCATAAATTGAGATGTTACTTCATTAATCACAAGTTACTAGGTATGTAAAATGTGTAGGGAAAATTCATAAATGAGAGTTTTATTATCCAAATGGGACGATCAAACAAAGACATACACACAAGTGTACATATATATGTGTATACAACTACACAGACAAATGCGAATACTCTTCAAGGAACTCAGAATACAAGGGAAAGTACATGGCAAAACAAGTATGTGTGACCAGATCTGTTATTGACTGAAGGAACCTTCAGAAATGCAGAGGATAATATAAATGAGAGTATATGATAAAAATAACTTCAGAGAGAGGAAAATAGAGAACAACAGGGAAAGCAACAGAGAGAGAGAGAGAGAGAGAGAGAGAGAGAGAGAGAGAGAAAGGATGGAGTTTAAAAGTTAAATTTGTTGTTAGAATGAGTTCCTTATAAAAACATCATCATAGGAGACCTGAATTCTAAATATGACTCTACCCCTCACTTGTTCTATGATTTCGACCATTTGCTTTTCCTCGTGGTCTCAGTTTAGAAAAATTGGAGACATTAATTATTAAAGTTTCACTTTAACATGGTAAAGCTCAGTATTATCTTTTCTGATAATTATACGTGGGGAGGAAAGTTTAATGTGGATATAGGCATGCTAAGAGAATAAGAGAGTAGGTATTTCTTCTTTTTTAAAAAGACAGGGTGTGGCTCTGTAGCCCAGGCTGGAGTGCAGTGGTGTGATCTCAACTAACTGCAACCCACCCCTCTCAGGTTCAAGTGATTCTCCTGCCTAAGCCTCCCGAGTAGCTGGAATTACAGGCATGTGCCACCACGCCTGGTTAATGTTTGTATTATTAGTAGGGAAGGGGTTTCATTATGTTGGTCAGGCTTGTCTTGACCTCCTGACTTCATGATCCACCCACCGTAGCCTCCCAAAGTGCTTGGATTACAGGCGTGAGCCACCTCGCCCAGCCAATCCTTTCTTTATCTGAATATAATTGCTGTAAATGTCATCTAATATTTCTTAGATTTTTAAATGTATAAAATATTTATGTTTAAGTATCTAATTTCTAGAAGCCCTATTTAGTACTTTTCAAAATTAGTCAATTTTGAGAATCTCATGCTCCTTAATCATGTGTTTTATAAGCCTTTAATTTCAAACAAATAAAATATGGATATTATAGTTACTGTAAATCAAAAATCTAAAACTGCTACAATTTTTAGGAGGCCTTTTTTTAAAAAACTGTTATATTTGATCATGGTAGATGCATTCTCCTATGTTTTTTATGTGGGCTAATAATCTTTGGAAAATTATCTCTGGGAATTATTTGAGGGCTATATTCAGAGCACATTCATCAGAATTGTTGTTTTCGTCTAGTTTTTGCTAGGTGTCTGAGCATATGCTTACAGTGTTCTGAGGCACATTTTAAGACTCCAAATGAACACTTGTTTGTTTTTCTTTTTATATTATTATTATTTTGTTAATTATACTTTAAGTTCTGGGGCACATGTGCAGATCCTGCAGGACTGTTACATAGATATACACATGCCATGGTGGTTGAAAATCAGACCCTGCATGTTCTCACTCATGAGTGTTGAACAATGTTTTTCATTTTTCATTTTTGTTTTTGTCTCCTATTGCCAAGATGTATAAGCACATGCATTGTCCAATAAATGCTAAATTCAGCATATTAGAATAGATAGATGGCCCCAAGTCTATGCTGGTTTCAGCAGTCATTTAACGATTTGAATTAATATTGTTACTAATTTCTGATCCTAATGATATTCCTCATTTTTTCCCACCTCCCAACTATTTGTGGCTTTTGTTTTGAACTAGTAGTGTATTTCCAGCATCCTACTGTGGGAAAAAAAAAAAAAGGTCATTATTAGGGGATACAGCTAGATAGGTATTTAAAAGCCTTTTAAGAATGAACTCAAATTAGAAAAGTAGATGATAAGAAAAAAAAAGTTCTCTAATTCTAGCTGCTATCTTTTATACACATACACACATGCAACTTTTGCTTCTGTCTGTGTTTTTTTTGTTTTTTGGTCTGCATCAGCATGAGTACTAAATGTTATTTATTAAAAATTATTCATTTTTTGAAGGTGACTTCTCCATTGTCTTTGTTCTTGATTTTCCTTAAATATGTTTTCTTCTTTGATAACTCCATAGATATTTGTATGACATTGAATTAATATAAACTATTTTGCATAAATATGATCATTATATACACTGCCTCCAGAATGTTTTTCATGTTAATTTCATTAACTCTTATTTTATTTCCTGTGTGTATGTGTGTGTGTGTGTGTGTGTGTGTGTGTGTGTGTGTTTGTTTGTGTGTATTTATATAAATATAAAGCTGTGGGAAGCAAAAATCAATTTGTATGAGGAAATTGAATTAGAATTAAAGAGCATTTTATTTCAATTTGCATACCATAAATGATAATAAGCGTATATGCATGCATGTGAATTTTTATATGAATATATCATGGTAATTGTTTCAAGTCTATTTCTTTTGCTATGTGTGTGTAAAATAAACTTACCCATTTAGTGTAGACTTTTAAAGATATAAACACTTCACATTAAATATCTTGTTTGTAAACACGTTTCTCAAAACTTTAACTATTTTGCTTTTGTAAAGAAAAATTATAGAAGCAAAAATTTAACTATTTTGCTTCTATAAAGAATTCTCTTATACATAATGCAAATTAGTTTTCTTGGTAAGAAGTTTTTAAATACATGCTTTCACGTATTTTTCACCACAGTATTGTAAACATGAGGAAACTTACAAGGTGGTTAATTATAATCTTACTCCAAATGAAAGAATTATTTCAAAGTAATATAATATATTAGTGTCTAGGTTCATACGGCTTTTCATGAAAATGACATGCTCCAAGGCAAAAATGCTCTTTTTACCTTCATAAAGTGAGACCTCAAAGGAAGACACTATTTGCACATAAATACATGACAGTTCTCATCAATGTAAAATTTGTGAATTTAGCAAAAATTAAAATGTGTCTTTAAAAGTGACTTTTCTATGGTTGTCTGTAAAGTCAGAGTGAATTTGACCACATTTTAGTGACTACAGGTAAAAATATTTGACAGTGCTGGCATTTGGTCTTCCTGTTCTCAAATCTCTACGATGTTTATTTGATGAATGGGGAATGAAAAGGACCAATTTCTGAAAATATTACATTATATTGTTATATTTATTATCTATGGTTGAGCATATTTTAATCATTAAATTGAAATAAATAGGTGTGTGAGGATGCAATTATTTCTATTAAAAGTGCTTTACTGAAATATATTAGGACAGGAAGATAAAAGGGATAACATATCAAAAAATACCAGTAGATTAGATCACAAAGGCTTGCCCTGAGTAATGAAATACAATGTTGTGTGTTTTCTCCTACTCACTTCAATTAAGCAGTAAGTGTTTATCCTACCTCAAATTTTGAGTCGATGAAATCTGTTAGCTCAGAGATAGGTTGTATTTATTTACTCAAAAAATTAGTGTTTAGATGTTTAAGAAAGTAAAAAGATGCAGAAATATGAACATTTGATACAGTATTCAGCAAGTTTATATAACAGTTAACATTTAAGTTTTTACAATCATATTTTGTTTATAAACAAAGAATGATTTTTGTTTGTTTATAATCATACTTTGTTTGTTCAGTGATGACACCAGATACTGCTATCATGGAATAACCATTATTTTTTCAAATGATTATTTTATCCATTGATAAATTTGTTTGAGTTAATTCTTTCCAGAATAGCACAATTGCCCATTTTTAAAATTTCCATAATTTCTTTTATATTTTTAATGTACATTATAAAAAGAGATGTTTCTCATTTAGGCTGAAATATAATTGACACAAGACAGATAGAATAAAATTAGGAAAAGACTAATTTATCCTCTTCTTCTTTTTTTTTTTGTGATGCATGATTTTGCTCTACTGTACAGGCTAGAGTGTAGTTGAGCAATAATAGCTTACTGCAACCTCAAACTCCTGCTACAATGCTATGCTAATTAAACAAACCACTGCTCAAGGAAATAAGAGAGGACACAAACAGATGGAGAAACATTCTCTCATGGCTAGGAAGAATCAGTATCATGGAAATGACATACTGTCCCAAGTAATTTATAGGTTCAATGCTATCTCGATCAAGCTACCATTGACCTTCTTCACAGAACTGGAAAAAAACAAAACAAAACAAAACAAAACACCTTAAATATCATATGGAACCAAAAAAGAGCCTGCATAGCCAAGACAATCCTAAACAAAAAGAACAAAGCTGGAGGCATCACAGTACCTTACTGCAAACTATACTACAAGGCTACAGTAATCCAAACAGTATGGTATTGGTACCGAAACAGAGATATAGACCAATGGAACAGAGCAAAGGCTTCAGAAGTAATGCCACACATCTACAACCATTTGATCTTTGACAAACCTGATGAAAACAAGCAATGGAGAAAGGACTCCCTGTTTAATAAATGGTGTTGGGAAAATTGGCTAGCCATGTGCAGAAAGCAGAAACTGGACCCTTTTCTGACACTTTACATTAAAATTAACTCCAGGTGGATTAAAGACTTAAACATAAGGCCTAACACCATGAAAACTCTAGAAGAAAACATAGACAAAACCATCCAGGACATAGGCAAACAACTAAAACAGATTTACAAGAAAAAAACAAGCCCATTCAAAGGTGGGCAAAGGATATGAATGCCATAGGCTCAGGCAAGGACTTCATGACTAAAACACCAAAAGCAATGGCAAAAAAAGCCAAAATACACAAATGGGATATTATTGAACTTAAGAGCTTCTACACAGCAAAAGAAACAATCATTAGAGTAAACTGGCAACCAACAGAATGGGAAAAAATTTGTGCAATCTACCCATCTCACAAAGGGCTATAACCAGAATCTACAAAGAACTAAAGCATATTTAAACACACACACACACACACACACACACAGAAAAACAAAACAAACAAAAAAAAACACATCCAAAATGAGTGAAAGATATGAATAGACACTTTTCAAAAGAAGACATTTATGTGTCAACAAACATGAAAAAATGTTCAACATCACTGGTCATTAGAGAAATGCAGATCAAAACCATACTGAGATTCCGTTTCATACCAGTTAGAATGGTGATCATTAAAAGATCTGGAGACAACAAATGCTGGAGAGGACGTAGAGAAATAGGAACCCATTTACACTGTTGGTGGGAGTGTAAATTATGGAAGACAGTGTGGTGATTCCTCAAGGTCCTAGAAATAGAAATATCATTTGATCCAGCAATCCCGTTACTGAGTATGTACCCAAAGGATTATAAATCTTTCTACTATAAAGACACATGCACATGTATATTCACTGTGGCATTATTTACAATAGCAAAGACGTGGAACCAACACAAATGCCTACCAATGATAGACTGGGTAAAGAAAATGTGGCACATATACACCATGGAATACTATGTAGCCATAAAAAAAGATGCATTCATGTCCCTTGCAGGAACACGGATGAATCTGGAAACCATCATTCTCAGCAAACCAACACAAGAAACGAAAACCAAACACCACATGTTGTCATTCATATGTGGGTATTGAACAATGAGAACACATGGACACAAGGAGGGGAACATCACATACTGGGGTCTCTTGGGGAGGTAGGGGATAGGGGAGGGATAGCAGGGGTATGGGGAGATTGAGGAGGGATAACATTGATAAAAATATCTAACGTAGGTGATGGAGGAATAGAGGCAGCAAACCACCATGGCATGAGTATACTTATGTAACAATCATGCAAGATCTGCACACGTACCTCAGAACTTAAAGTATAATAATAAAAAAAAATGTAGAGAAAGGAAGAGTCTCAATAGGTTGTCCAAGGCTGGTCTCAATTTATAGTAAAAATTTAATAAAAATAAAAATACATTTGAAGTTGTAAAAAGATAAATATTTCAGTATAGTGATGAAAAACTATAGCAATAAATTAATTCTTTAATCCATCTGGAGTTAATTTTGGTGTAAGGTGTCAGGAAGGGGTCCTGTTTCTGCTTTCTGCACATGGCTAGCCAGTTTTCCCAACATCATTTATTAAACAGGGAGTCCTTTCCCCATTGCTGGTTTTTGTCAGGTTTGTCGAAGATCAGATGGTTGTGGGTATGTTGTATTTCCTCTGAGGCCTCTGTTCTGGTCCATTGGTCTATATCTCTGTTTTGGTACCAGTACCATGCTGTTTTGATTACTGTAGACTTGTAGTATAGTTTGAAGTCCGGTAGTGTGATGCCTCCTGCTTTGATCTTTCTGCTTAGAATTGACTTGGCTATGCGGGCTCTCTTTTGGTTCCATATGAAGTTTAAGGTGTTTTTTTTTTCCAGTTCTGTGAAGAAGGTCATTGGTAGCTTGATGGGAATAGCGTTGAATTTGTATATTACTTTGGGCAGTATGGCCATTTTCATGATGTTGATTCTTCCTAACCATGAACATGGAATGTTTCTCAATCTGTTTGTGTCCTCTCTTATTTCGCTGAGCAGTGGCTTGTAGTTCTCCTTGAAGAGGTCCTTTACGTTCCTTGTTAGTTGTATTCCTAGGTACTTTATTCTCTTTGTAGCAATTGTGAATGGCAGTTCGTTCTTGATTTGGCTCTCTTGAAGTCTGTTACTGGTGTATAGGAATGCTTGTGATTTTTGCACGTTGATTTTGTATCCTGAGCCTTTGCTGAAGTTGTTTATCAGTTTCAGGAGATTTTGGGCTGAGACGATGGTGTCTTCTAGATATACAATCATGTCATCTGCAAATAAAGACAATTTGATTTCCTCCTTTCCTATTTGAATACCCTTTATTTCCTTTTCTTGCCTGATTGCTCTGGCTAGAACTTCCAGTACTATATTGAATAGGAGTGGTGAGAGAGGGCATCCTTGTCCAGTGCCAGATTTCAAAGGGAATGCTTCCAGTTTTTGTCCATTCAGTATGATATTGGCTGTTGGTTTGTCGTAAATAGCTTTTATTATTTTGAGATATGTTCCGTCAATATCTAGTTTATTGAGGGTTTTTGGCATAAAGGGCTGTTGAATTTTGTCAAAGGCCTTCTCTGCATCAATTGAGATAATCATGTGGTTTTTGTCTTTGGTTCTGTTTATTTGGTGAATTACGTTTATGGACTTGTGTATGTTGAAACAGCCTTGCATCTCGGGGATGAATCCTACTTCATCATGGTGGATGAGCTTTTTGATAATGCTATTGCAATCGGGTTGCCAGTATTTTATTGAAGATTTTTGCATCTATGTTCATCATGGATATTGGCCTGAAATTTTCTTTTCTTGTTAAGTCTCTGCCGGGTTTTGATATCAGGATGATGTTTGTCTCATAAAATGATTTGGGAAGGATTCCCTCTTTTTGGATTGTCTGGTATAGTTTCAGAAGGAATGGTATCAGCTCCTCTTTGTATGTCTGGTAGAATTCGGCTGTGAACCCATCTGGACCTGGGCTTTTTTTTTGGGTGGTAGGCTCTTTATTGCTGCCTCAACTTCAGACCTTGTTACTGGTCTATTCAGGGTTTTGGCTTCTTCCAGGTTTAGGCTTGGGAGGATGCAGGTGTCCAGGAATTTATCCATTTCTTCCAGGTTTACTAGTTTATGTGCATAGAGTTGTTTGTATTAATCTCTGATAATGGTTTGGATTTCTGTGGAATCTGTGGTGATATCCCCTTTTATAGTTTTTTATTGCATCAATTTGGTTATTCTCTCTTTTCTTTTTTTATTAATCTGGCTAGTGGTCTGTCTATTTTGTTGATCTTTTCAAAAAACCAGCTCCTGGATTGATTTTTTTAAGTTTTTTGTGTCTCTATTTCCTTCAGTTCTGCTCTGGTCTTAGTTATTTCCCGTATTCTGCTAGGTTTTGAGTTTTTTTTTTTTTTTTTTTTTATCTTGCTCCTCTAGCTCTTTCAATTTTGATGATAGGGTGTCAATTTTAGATCTCTCCTTTCTTCTCATGTGGGAACTCATTGCTATATATTTTCCTCTAGAGACTGCTTTAAATGTGTCCCAGAGATTCTGGTATATTGTGTCTTCATTCTTGTTGGTTTCGAAGAACATCTGCCTTCACTTCATTGTTTATCCACTCGGCATTCAAGAACAAGTTTTTCAGTTTCCATGAAGCTGTGTGATTCTGAGTTAGTTTCTGCATTCTGAGTTCTAACTCAATTGCACTGTGGTCTGAGAGACTGTTTGTTATGATTTCCGTTCTTTTGCATTTTCTGAGGAGTGATTTATTGCCAATTATGTGGTCAATTTTAGAGTAGTTGTGATATGGTGCTGAGAAGGATGTATATGGTGTGGATTTGGGGTGGAGAGTTCTGTAAATGTCTATTAGGTTTGCTTGTTCCAGGTCTGAGTTCAGGTCCTGGATATCCTTATTGATTTTCTGTCTGGTTGATCTGTCTAATATTGACAATGGGGTGTTAAGGTCTCCCACTATTATTGTGTGGGAGTCTAAGTCGCTTTGTAAGTCATTAAGAACTTGCCTTATGTATCTGGGTGCTCCTGTATTGGGTGCGTATATATTGAGGATCATTAGCTCTTATTGTTGCAGTGATCCTTTTACCATTATGTAATGTCCTTCTTTGTCTCTTTTGATCTTTGTTGCTTTAAAGTCTATTTTATCAGAGATGAGAATTGCAACTCTTGCTTTTTTTTGCTCTCCATTTGCTTGGTAGGTCTTCCTCCATCCCTTTATTTTGAGCCTTTGTGTATCCTTCCATGTAAGATGAGTTTCCTGGATACAGCACACTGATGGATTTTGGCTTTTTATCCAATTTGCCAGTCTGTGTCTTTTCATTGGGGCATTTAGTCCATTGACATTTAGGGATAGTATTGTTATGGGTGAATTTGATACTGTCATTTTGATGCTACCTGGCTATTTTGTTGGTTAGTTGATGCAGATTCTTGATTGTGTTGATGCTCTTTTACCATTTGGTGTGTTTTTGGAGTGGCTGGTACTGGTTGTTCCTTTATATGCATAGAGCCTCTTTCAGGAGTTCTCATAGAGCAGGTTTGGTTTTGATGAAATCTCTGAGTACTTGCTTGATCGCAAAGGATTTTATTTTTCCTTCACTTATGAAGCTTAGTTTGGCTGGATAGGAGATTCTGGGTTGAAAGTTCTTTTCTTTAAGGATGTTGAATATTGGCCCTTCCTGACACCTTACACCAAAATTAACTCCCGATGGATTAAAGACTTAAACATCAGACCTAACGCCATAAAAACCCTAGAAGGAAATGTAGGCAAAACCACTCGGGACATAGGCGTAGGCAAGGACTTCATGACCAAAACGCCAAAAGCAATGGCAACAAAAGCCAAAATAGACAAATGGGACCTAATCAAACTCCACAGCTTCTGTACGGCAAAAGAAACAGTCAGTAGAGTGAATCAGCAACCAACAGAATGGGAAAAAATTTTTGCAGTCTACCCATCTAACAAGAGGCTAATATCCAGAATTTACAAAGAACTAAAACAGATCTACAAGAAAAAAAAACAAACAAGCCCATTCAAAAATGGGCAAAGGATATGAACAGATACTTTACAAAAGAAGACATACAGGAGACCAACAAACATATGAAAAAATGCTCATCATCATTGGTCATTAGAGAAATGCAAATCAAAACCACATTGAGATACCATCTCACACCAGTTAGAATGGCAATCATTAAAAAATCTGGAGACAACAGATGCTGGAGAGGATGTGGAGAAATAGGAACACTTTTACACTGTTGGTGGGAATGTAAATTAATTCAACCATTGTGGAAGACAGTGTGGCGATTCCTCAGTGACCTAAAAATAGAAATCCCATTTGACCCAGCAATCCCATTACTGGGTATATATCCAAAGGATTATAAATCATTCTGCTATAAGGACACATGCACACAAATGTTCATTGCAGCACTGTTTACAATAGCAAAGACCTGGAACCAACCCAAATGCCCAACAATGATAGACTGGATAGGGAAAATGTGGTACATATACACCATGGAATATTACGCAGCTATCAAAAATGATGAGTTCACGTCCTTTGTAGGGACATGGATGAACCTGGAAACCATCATTCTCAGCAAACTGACACAAGAGCAGAAAATCAAACACCGAATGTTCTCACTCATAGGTGGGTGTTGAACAATGAGAACACATGGACACAGGGAGGGGAGCACTACACATTAGGGTCCGTTGGGGGGAAATAGGGGAGGGGCGGGGGCGGGGGGAGTTGGGAAGAGATTGCATGGGGAGAAAGGACAGATACAGGCGAGGGGACAGAAAGCAGAAAACCACACTGCCATGTGTGTACCCATGCAACAATCCTGCATGTTCTTCACATGTACCCCAAAACCTAAAATGCAATTTAAAAAAAGGAAAAAAAATTAAATAAAATTATGGTAATCAAAAGCAGAGTAACAGAAATAAGTACATACATCTTATGATTTATTTACTCTTAAAAAATATAAATCATTCTCATGTATCATCTTTATAGGTCTATGCAAATTATTTTGGATTATTAATTGTAGAGAATACTGAATGGAACTGCTTAAGATTATCTAGCAAATTTTACTCTGGAAAGTAAAATATATTAGAATATTTTTTGAAGCAAAAAATAATAGTATATTCAAACGATAGTACTAAGTTGGTCTTTAAGCATAAGAAATAATTTCTCATAGCCATTTATAGACTGCACCAAACCAATATTTGATTGATAAAAACTAGATCTCTTCATTGCCCCAAATCTAAAACTTTAAATGAAATAATTCATATTAATATTTTTCTTCTTCTTTACTTAGTAAATAGCAAATGAATTAGTGCAATATTCCAGGTGAATGTGCCAACCAAAGTAATAAGCATAATGTTCCTAGTCATGTGTCTACTGTATTAAAATAGACATGTATAATTTGAATTTATCAATAAAAATCTTTTAATGGGAGATATAAATCAAAGGAGCAGCATCGAATGATATATATTTGTTTGCATTTTATTAACTGATGTAATTATGTTGATGACAATTTTTTTTTTTTTTTTGAGACTGTCTCACTCTGTCACCAAGGCTGGAGTGCACAAGATCCTGGTTTACTGTAGCCTAAACCTCCCAGTCTCAAGTGACCCTCCTACTTCAGCCTCCTGAGTAGCTGGGACTACAGTTATGCCTAGCCACACCCCACTGAATTTTTACTTTTTGTTTTTCAGAGACAGAATTTCACTATGTTGTCCGGGCTGGTTGCAAAATCCTGAGCTCAAGGAATTTTCCCATGTCAGCCCCCTAAAAGTATTGAGATTTCAGGTATGAACTAGCACACCTGGCTTAATGACCACTTCTTTATTGTATAAAGCTTCAACATTGTCTCAAGATCTCAGTAGAAAGAGGGTTTAAATTATGTTATTTAAAGTGTTTTGTGCCCCTCAAAATTACTATTTTGAGATTTTAATGACCATGTCAGATAACATAAAGAAAAAAATAATGAAATATTACTTTTGTTTTTTGAAAAGAGGGCAAGGATCAAAATGCTAGTTTTTACATTTCTGCGAATTTGAGGTCTCTGCAATAATTTGTCCCTTTGAAGAGGGACTCTATGTGTGACCATGTCGGCCTAATGGAGCCTGTCCTCTGGTAATGAAGATGTGCTGTGTGGGTATGTGTGTAAATCATATAGGAGTTCTCCTTGTGAGTCATTCACCTGCAAGTCTGCTCCTCAGGGCAGACTCTCTTCAGACCCTGGCTGACCCTGCCTTCCGGAGACATGCCCCGCTTTAACATCTTCCCTTTCAGTGTAGTCTGTGAAGAACTTTGATTTAATCCACTTAAACTTTACAGAACAGGGAGCCTCCACTAGTGAAATGTCTTTCACACGTAACTAGACACACACAAATGCTGAGCTTCTGTTTCTTCTTTCATATAATGCTTGGTTAGCTTGACCTCTGGTAACAGCTGATTGTCTGAAGCAGGCAGCAATACTTTGCATTTCTTTCAAAAACCTTACATTTGAAATGCAATGTATCCTAATTATATTTGTAAGTGTGTTTGTGTTTATTATAAAAAGACCAGTAATTGTGAACATGTTTGTTTCTTGATTTTCTCTAGAAATAAACTTTGAACTTGTGTTTAGATAACAGGAGTTAGTATTATTTTCACACAGACAAAACTATTATACATGATAAAAACCTGTACAAGACATAAATTCATAATTTATTTGTTTAAAATAATTTATCATTCCTCACATTGTGTCTCATCCCTCTACAAGTCTAAAACTTAGTTGCCAAAATAATGTAACCCTGTACATCCCTTCATAGAAATCATGCCACTTGTTAGCCATGCAGCATTTTCCAAGACACCTACATCCCATTTTCATAACTAATTTAATAACATTTATTTTTGCTAAGCATGGCATTTCTACAGGGAGATATTTATATTTTAGATTTTTCTCATTGCTCTTACAGGAATTTATTAAAGATATTTTCATTCAAAATCTTTGAAAATATGTGTCTTTCACAGTCATAAGATTATTCCTTTTGTTTTGTTTTTGTTTTGGGGCTTTTTTTTGAGACACAGTGTCACTCTGTCACCCAGGCTGAAGTACAGTGGCATGATCTCAGCTCACTGCAACCTCCACCTCCCTGGGTTTAAGTGATTCACCTGCCTCAGTCTCCTGTGTAGCTGGGATTGCAGGCATGCACCACCATGTCCGGCTAATTTTTGTATTTTTAGTAGAGATGAGTTTCACCATGTTGGCCAGACTGGTCTCGAACTCCTGACCTGAAGTGACCCACATACCTCAGCCCTCCAAAGTTCTGGGATTACAGACATGCAATACCATACCCGGCCAAGATTATTCTTATCTCATTTCTTTTCTTTTGAATGTCTATTCTCAGGCTGCTAATAAAGACATACTCGAGACTGAGTAATTTATAAAGGGAAGAGGTTTAATTGACTTACAGTCCCACATGGCTGGGGAGGCCTCACAATCATGGCTGAAAGAAAATGAGGAGCAAAGTCACCTGTTAGATGGCAGCAGACAAGAGAACATGTGCAGGGGAACTCCCCTTTATAAAACCATCAGATCTTGTGAGACTGATTCACTATCATGAGAACAGCACAAGACAGATCTGCCTCCCCCGCACCCCACATAATTCAATTACTTCCCACTGGACCACTTCCATGACAGGTGAGAATTAAGAGAGTTACAATTCAAGGTGAGATTTGGGTGGGGACACAGACAAACCCTATCAGTCCTAGTCAGTGATATAAAGTAATCTTAATGTAAATCTTAAAATGTCAATTTTCTTTGATCCAGTCCTTGTTCTTTAGTAATTATTATGTCCCAACAGGAAAATCACATTACTGACATCTGACTAATCAGAATAGATTAACTTCTAATTGCAATGATTTTTTCAATTCATCATTTTTTTATAGATGAAATTGTTGTGAAATGTTATGAAATTTCCTTGGGTACACATAAACAACATTAAAAGTGTTTAGAATAATTCATGACACTAAGTGCTATTTAAATAGTAGTTATCAATATATTTCTTTCCAAATATATAAAAATTAAAGCCTATTACATGTCAAATTATAAAAATAAGTGTTAGGGAAGAAAATGTAGTTTTAGTCATTATTTTAAAGCAAGTTAAAATCATGTTGAGCTAGTAGTTACAATCATGTTGAGCTAGTAGTTGGCACTGCTACTAGTTGGCCACAATATTTAATGTATTATCTTAAAATGCATTTTTCAAGAGCATGCTGTATATGTGTGTTTTTAAATGTGTTCCTTTTAGGTTTTTCTTCTTGTTGTTTTTGTTTTTAGTTTTTCCTTTCATTTGAAATATCTATAAACTAAATGTTTCTCAAAGCTCACTTGGCAGCTTGAATGCTAAAAACCTAAAAACATTTTAGTCTTTTTTTTTCTTGGCCTTTCATTTGAAATATCTATAAACTAAATGTCTCTCAAAGCTTGCTTGGCAACTTGAATGCTAAAAGCAAGAGGAAGGTGGACTAGATCAAATCTCCCTCACTGATATAATTTTTGCAAAGGCAGTTTGAGTTATACATATTTGCCTTAATACTTTCATTTTTTCAAATCTGAAATAAAATTCCTGGATGCTGAACTCTACTATATGTTAACATCGAACTTAAAATCTTCCTCAGAAAAGGAAGACACTAAAACAGAGTACATTTTTGATTTTTGTAATCTAAATTCACTTTCTATTAAAAGGTAAATATCTCCTTGGGTTAATATTTAAAATAATATTTTTAGAAAAAAAGAACATCCAAAGAAGTACAATCACAAATAACAAAGATGACATTATAACTGATCCCACAGAAATATAAGAGATCCTCAGAGAATACAAAGAACAACTCTGTTCCCTTAAATTAGAAAATATAGATGAAATGAATACATTCATGGAAACACACAATCTTCAAAGATTGAATCAGAAAGAGATGGAAACCTTGAATAAGCCAATATTAAACTCTGAAATTGAATCAGTAAATGAAAAAAACCTACCAACCAAACAAAAGTGCTAGATCAGATGGATTCACAGTCAAATTCTACCAGTCATACAAGAAAAAATTAGTACCAATCCTATTGACAGGTTTTCAAAAAATTCAGGAACAAGGTTTCTCTGAAACTTATTCTATGAAGCCATCATAGTTTAATACAAAAATCTGGCAGAGACACAGTGAAAAAATAAAATTTCAGGCCAATATATTTGATAAACCTAGATGGAAAAATCAAGGAATGCTAGCAAACCAAATCAAGCAGCACATCAAAAAGTTAATACCCCACAATCAAGTAGGCTTTATTCTTGGGATGCAAGTCTGTTTCAACATATACCATTCAATAAATATGATTACCATATAAACAGAAGTAAAAGAAAAAACCATGTGATCATCTCAGTAGACACAAAAAAGCTTTTGATAAAATCCAACGGCTTAATTACAAAAACCCTTAACAGACTAAGCATTGAAGGAACACACCTCAAAATAATAAGAGCCATCTCAGACAAACCCATAGCCGACATTACACTGAATAGGCAAAAGCTGGAAGCATTCCCCTTGAGAGCCAGAGTGAGACAAGGATGCCCGCTCTCACCACTCCTATTTAACATAGTACTGAAATTCCCAGCCAGATCAATCAGGAAAGGGAAAGAAATAAAAGACAACAAAATAAGAAAAGAAAAGGTCAACCTATCTCTCTTCACCGATGCCATGATTGTCTCTACCTAGAGAATCCTGGCGATTCTGTCGAGAGGTTCCTAGAAATGAAAGACAATTCTACTAAGGTTTCAAGATGTAAAAATCAATGAACAAAAATCTATAACACTTCTATATGTCAAAAATGTCCAAGCTAGGAGCCAAATCAAGAACACAGTCTCATTTATAATAGCCACGAAGAAAGCAAAATATCTAGAAATATAGTTAATTAAGGAGGTGAAAGACCTCTGAAAGGAGAAATATAGAACACTGCTGAAAGAAATCAGAGATGATAAAAATAAATGGAAAAACATTTCATGCTCATGGATTGGAAAAATCAATATCATTAAAATTACAATACTGTCCAAAATAATTTATAGATTCAATGCTATTCCTACCAAACTAGAAATGTCATTTTCACAAAATTAGGAAAACACTATTCCAATATTCATACAGAACCAAAGAACAGCCTTAATACTTAAAGCAATTTTAAGCACAAACAGAAAAGCCAAATGTATCACATTACCTAACTTCAAACTATACTGTAAGGATACAGCAACCAAAACAGCATGGTACTGGCACAAAAGCAGACACATAGACCAAAGAAACAGAATAGAAAACTCAGAACTAATATTGCACAACTACAACTGTTTGCTCTTTGATAAGGCTAACAAAAATAAGCAATGGGAAAGGTATTCCCTACTCAATAAATGGTGCTGGGATAACTGGCTTGCCATATGCCGAAAAATAAATCTTGACCCTTACATTTCACCATATATAATAATTAACTCCAAATGGATTAAATATTAAAATGTAAGACCCCAAACTATAAAAATCTTTAAAGAAAACCTAGAAAATATCCTTATCAACTTTGACCTTGTCAAAGAAGTTTTGGCTAACTACCCAAAAGCAATTGCAAGGAAATAAAAATTAACAAGTGAGACCTAATGAAACTAAAGAGTGTCACAGCAAAAGAAACTATCCTCAGAGTAAACACACAACCCACAGAAAGAAAGAAAATATTTGCAAACCATGCATCTAACAAAGGTCTAATATCCAGAATCTACAAGAAACTTAATGAAATCAACAAGCAAAAAACAAATAACCCCATTAGAAAACAAGCAAAGAATATGAACAGGTGGTTCTCAAAAAAAGACATGCAAGTGGCCAACAAACATATGAAAAAGTGCTCATTATCAGTAGTCATTGGAAAAGTGCAAATCAAAACCACTATGACATACCATCCCACATCAGTCATATTAAAATGTTAAAAAAAAAAAAAAGAAAAGAAAAAGAAATGGAATGCTTCTACATTGTTGGTGGGAATGCAAATTAGTGCAGCTACTGTGGAAAGAAGTTCAGAATTTTAACAAAATGTTGAAACAGAGCCACCATTCAACCCAGCAATCCCATTACTGAGTATATACCCATAATAGATCATTATACCAAAAAGACATATGCACTCATCTATTCATCACCATGGTATTCACAATAGCAAAGGTGTGGAATCAACTTAGGTGCCTATTTATGGTGGATGAGATGAAGAAAACATAGTATATGTACACCACAGAATACTATATAGAAATTTTAAAAGAATAAAATAATTGTCCTTTGAAGCAACATGGATGGAACCGGAGGACTTAATCCTAAGCAAAATAATACAGGAACAGAAAACCAAATACTGCATGTTTTTACTTACAAGTGGCACCTAAACAAGAGACTGCAGATTGCTCGATGGGAAAGAGAAGGAGGAAGGTATAGGTTGAAAAACGACATAAGGTACTACACTCACTACCTAGGTGCGATATTTACCTGTAACAAGCCTGTATATGTACCCCTTGTATCTAAAATAAATTTTAAATTAAAAAAGATTTAATAATTGATGATTATTAATTATTAAATTATTGACAGAACATTCAAACTGCAGACATTTTCTAAGGCTAAAGAATTATACTTTTGATTCACTTTGCATAGTAATATCTTAATCAGAGAAATATGTTTAAAATAAATATTGATTTTATAGACTAAATATAAAAACGGAACCTTACAGAGTTTCAAATTGTAAACTTAAGATTTGCAACAATTTTGGTAATTCATTCACATTCTTACCACATAAAGATAGACTTCTTCTGCCATCAAATATCATTTTGGATGTCAACTAGTAGGTGGTATACTACCTTCCTTTCTCTTTCCTATGAGACAGTTCAGAACCTAGCTTGGATGTCCTTATTTAGTTAGATGTCTCCTTAGAGAGTCATTGCTGTCTATTTTATCTTCTATTCTTGGTTGTTCAGAATTAATGCTTTATTATAAGTTGTAAAATCCCTGTTTTTTTCTTAAGACATATTATGGACAATTATTAATTGATCCATTCTATAAGAAAATGTAGAATTTAATTCCTCTTATAATAGTAATATACATGCTGATAACATTTTCTTTCTCAGTAATAGAAATCTCTTGCCACACACACTAAGGTTTATGAATTGGATTAGGTGAGGCATCTCCTCTACTTTGTGTGTATACATCTTCTCATTAAGTTCTCGGAAAACAATGGTGTGATTGTTGTCTCAGTCAGAAACTCATGCTTGTGCTAATGATTTCCCTGGGACTATAGATAATTTATATGGCAGGACAAAGAACCCTGGACTGTCAATCAAAATACTTTATTTCTCTCTCACCTGTGAGTCCTCTGGTCAGAGACAAGAGGCAATTAATATTTCCCCACTAACTCTGGTTAATATTTCTCAATTAAATTAGGAAATATCTAAATAATTTGTGCCTAAAAGTCTGTGTCTGTGAAATCTTAATGTATGATTAACATAATTAAATCTTAACTTTATTAAGTCTTAAACTTATTAAGTCGTAGATTGATGTCATCCATCTCAGAAATGCCTTGCATTGCCTTTCTAAGATAAATGACATCATACTATGACTTAATAATAGAGACACACTTTTCCATAACATTCCAAGTCTTCTTGAGGAATAATGGAGAAGAAACCCATTACACTCGTATGAATTTCCTGTTAACTGCTAAATTGACAAATAAAGATTTGATGTCACCTCAAAGATTCCAGGGACAAAGTAATAAATACTCAGCTTCAAAGATGGCAGATATGTGGTAATTCTAACAGCTGAAAAATTGTTTGACTCAGGAGATGTTATTTTACTTATTTCTATTGCTTTAATCTCTCCTTAATTTCTCTCTTAATCTTACAGTTGTATTTTGTAATCCAAAAATATAGTTAAACTTCTGAAAAAAATACTGATTGAATAATTGATAAATTTCCATTTATTTCAGGGATAATGTAAAATATTTGCCTATCTTTAGTTTCCTTGGCTTGCCTTTATTGAAAAGATCTGAGGATACTAAACTTTGACTCATAATATTTTGTGTAAATTAATCATTGTGGGAGTGCTAGAGGAGAAATGCACCCAGCTGGCATAACTCCTCTGGCTGCTGTCTTTATCATTCTGGAGAGAAGTATTAAAGCTCAGAACAAAGGCACAGATAGTGTATGGGCAAGAAATATATAGATGTTTGAACATATCAGACAGCATAATGGCCAAATTAGGAACTTAGTAGTTATGTGAAGAAAGAATATTTAGAATCATTTGCAGATTTTTAGCTTGGAATACAGGTAGAATAAAAACGGTCATATCTGGGATATAATAGAAAGATATTTAGGTAGGGAGAGAATTATATATTTAGGAGACAGATTTACTAGTGTCTAAGTGATGGTATTATATGATACGAATTAATATGGTTATATATATAACTATAAATAAATATATATATATGTATATATATATACACACACACATACACACACCATGTGTAGACAGAATTGCGTTGTGATAAAGAGCACTTGACTCTGGGAAAAATCTACCTGGGCTGGCATCCCAGTGGTACAGCGGACTAATTTGCAGAAAACCCTAGCCAAATTCCTTGACCTTCTGTTTTATTTTTCTGAAACATAAAAGGATGTAATGATACTGTCTACTCCACAATATTCTGGAGAAAGTTTAATGATTAATATTTGTTTAAACATTAAATTTATGCACAGAAATTGACAAATTTTATACACATTTATTGAATAATTAAAATTGGTTTCAATTAACCCAGTTGCTTTATATATTTGTGGATAAAACCTGTCATTGAAAAATATATAACAATTGTAAATTCCATTCTAAGTGATGTGCTCCCAAGATATATTTATATAGGGATGAGATTAATAAATTAAAGAATGGGGAGGTAAATAAACTAAAATGCAAATTATTAAAATTGTGAAACTAGATAGTGTTATGAAGTCAACAGAGTAAGTATACCACAAGTATTTTGTAACCAAAGTGGTAATAATTACCGAGGTTTGGGGGTATCAGTCAATAAAATTTTAGTAAATTTCTTCGAAGTTATTTGTTATTGAGCTGAAGAATACCAATTAACTTTTATCTTTTCTTTATTATTTCTCTATTATTGGTCTGTGAACATTAATTTCCTGTTTCCACTTACCACAGGTTATTGTTTTGCCACTTTATACACAGAAGTTTTTGCAAACATCCCAGCTTCCCACAGTCAAAGTGTTGTGAGCTAGGGTAATTTTAGACATGTTTTATAATTCTCTTCCTACTACTAAGTTACTGTTTCCGTATGATGCTAAGAACACAGACTATTTGCGCCTTGCAAAAACAGCAGTTAATCTTAAATATTATCATTGACTCTAAATAGAAGTGAATTCTCACTGAAGTTGCATGTAGTTCTTTTGTGTATAATGGGAGTACATCCATATACAGAAATTCTGAAACCTGAAGCCACATTCATGGCAAAGAAAAACCAGTTCCCTTCTGTCGGTTTCCAAACAGTTTCCCTGGCATAGAGGATAAACATATAGATTATTTAAAAAGAACAGGATGAACCTGGAAACTATCATTCTCAGCAAACTGTCACAAGAGCAGAAAATCAAACACCGCATGTTCTCATTCACAGGCAGGTGTTGAACAATGAGGACACATGGACACAGGGAGGGGAATCTGTAGGGGGGAACTAGGGGAGGGACAGCAGGGGGTGGGGAGTTGGGGAGGGATAACATGGGAAGAAATGTCAGACATAGGTGATGGGGAGGAAGGCAGCAAACCACATTGCCATGTATATAACTATGCAACAATCTTGCATGTTCTTCACATGTACCCCAAAACCTAAAGCACAGTAAAATACATATTTTTAAAAAAACAAGAAGAGATGAAGAAGTAAGAAGAGAAAAAGAAGGTTATTATATCATGATAGAGGATTCCATTCAGGAAGAAGACATAATAATTGTAAATATATATGCATCCAATACTGGATCATCCAGATACATAAAGGAAATATAAAGCTAAAAAGAGAGAAATATTCAAATACGATAGGTAGAGATTTCAACACCCCACTTTCAGTAGAAATTTCAGCACCTCACTTTCAGTATTGAACAGATAATCCAGACAGAAAATCAATAAAGAAACATCAGACTTAATCTGCGCTATAAACCAAACAGAGTTAATAAACATATAAACAGTGTACACTTGAATGACCAGCAGGTCAATAAAGGCACTAAAAGAAAATTAAAACGTTTTACTGAAACAAATGAAGATGACAATGCAACATACCAAAACCTACAAGATACAACAAAAGCAGTACTAAGAGAACAGTTTATAACAATACGTACCTAAATCAGAAAAGTAGAAACTTAAAATAACCTAATGATAAACATTTTTCTTCGAGGCAGTATCTTGCTCTGTTTCCCAGACTGGAGTGCAGTGGCATGATCATGGGCCTCTGTAGACTTAACTTCCTAAGCTCAATCCAAACTCCCATCTCAACCTCCTGAGTAGCTAAAATTGCAGGTGCATGCCACTATGCCTGGTTAATGTTTGCATGTTTTAGAGATAGCACTTCACCATGTTGCCCAGGTTAATCTCAAACAACTGGGCTTAAGCCATCTGCTTGCCTCAAACTCCTAAAGTGTTGGGATTATAAACATAAGCCACCATGCCTGGCCTATAATGATATATCTTAAAGAACCAGAAATGCAAGAGCTAACTCAACCCAAAATTAGTAGAAGAAAAATAAAAAAGATAAAAGCACAAATAAATAAAATTGAAACAAAAAAACAAAAACATCAATAAAATGAAAATTTATTTTTTAAAGAAAAACCAAAATTGAAAAATCTTTAGTCAGACTAACCAAGAAAAACTAAGACTCAAATAAATAAAATTAGAGATTAAAAAGCAGACATTACAACTGATACTGTGGAAACTAAAAGGGTCATTAGACTACTATGATTAATTATATTATAATCAACTGGAAAACCTAGAATAAATAAATTCCTGGACACACAAACCTTTCAACATTTAACCACGAAGAAGTCCAAAACCTGAATAGCCCAATAACAAATAATGAGATTAAAACCACAATAAAAAGTCTCCCAGAGAGGAAAAGCCTGGATTCAATAAATTCATTGCTGAATTTTACCCAACATTTAACGAAAAACTAATACCAATCATACTGAAACTATTCAAAAAAAAAAAATAGAGGATAGAATACTACAAAATTCAGTCTATGAAGCAAGTATTACCTTGATACCGAACCAGACAGACACATAAAAAAAAATAAATAAAAGAAGAAAGAAAGAAAGAGAGAGAGAAAAGACCAACAAAGTGGAAGGCTACATCAGATGAATCATCTGAGCCCAGGAGTTTGAGACCAGAAACATGATAAAACTCCATATCTACAAACTTTTTTTTTTTTTTTTTTTTTTTTTTTTTTTTTTTTTTTTAATTAGCTGAGCAGGGTGGAGTGCATTTGCAGTTCAAGCTGCCCAGGAGGGTGAGGCAGGAAAATTGCTTGAGCCCAGAACTCACTGAGCCTAGGTTGCAGTGAGACATGTTTGTGCCACTGCACTCCAGCCTGGGCAACAGAGCAAGGCTATTTCTCAAATAAGAAAATAAATGAATCAATAAAACTACAGGCCAATATCCCTGATGAACATTTAAGCAAAAATCCTCAGCAAAATACTGTCAAACTAAATTCAACAACACATTAAAAGATCATGACAAGTGAAACATATCCCAATGTCCCAGAAGTACAAACATAAATAATGAATAAAAACTAAAAATAGAAAATGGACAAAAGATATGAATAAACATTGCTAATAAAAAATACACAAATGGCAAATGGTTATATAAAAGATGCTCAATGTAACTGATCATCAGAGAAATGTAAATTAAAACTCCAATGAGATATCACCTCACACCAGTTAAAATGGCTGTTATCTGAAAGGAAACAAATTTGTGGTTAGAATGTGGAGAAAAAGGAACCTTATTGTCAGGAATGTAAATGAGTAAAATCATGATAGAGAACAGCATGAAGATTCCTCAAAAACCATATGATCCAGCAATCCCACTGCAGGGAATATGCCCAAAAGAAAGCAAATCAGTATATAAAAGAGATATCTCAACTCCTATGTTTGTTGCAGCACTGTACAACAGCTAATAAGCAACTTAAATGTCCATTAACAGATTAATGAATAAAGAAAAAGTGGTGCATATATATATATATATATATATATATATATATATCCTGACATCTTCCACTAAAATTAAATCCAGATGGATTAAATACTTAATCATAAGGCCTAACACCATAAAACCCCTAGAAGAAAACATGGGCAATACCATTCAGGACATAGGCATAACCAAGGACTTTATGACTAAAAACACCAATAGCAATGGCAACAAAAACCGAAACAGACAAATGGGATCTAACTAAATTCCAGAGCTTCTGCACAGCAAAAGTAAGTCATTAGAGTGAACCAGGCAACCGATAGAATGGGAAAATTTTTTGCAATCTACCCATCTGACAAAGGGCTAATATCCAGAATCTACAAAGAACTAAAATAGATTTACAAAAACAAACAAACAAACAAACAAAAAACAGCCCATTCGAAAGTGGGTGAAGGATATGAACAGACACTTTTCAAAGGAAGACATATGTGAGGCCAACAAACATATAAAAAAATGCTTATCATCACTGGTCATTAGAGAAATGCAAATCAAAACCACATTGAGATACCATCTCATGCCAGTTAGAATGGCGGTCATTAAAAAATCCAGAGGCAACAGATGCTGGAGAGGATGAGGAGAAACAGGAACACTTTTACACTGTTGGTGTAAGTGTAAATTAGTCCAACCATTGTGGGAGCCATTGTGGTGATTCCTCAAGGACCTAGAAATAGAAATTCCATTTGATCCAGCAATCCAATTACTGAGTATATACCCAAAGGATTTTAAATCATTCTATTATGAAGACACATGCACACGTATGTTCATTACAGCACTGTTTACAATAGCAAAGACATGGAACCAACCCAAATGCCCATTGGCGGTAGACTGGCCAAGGAAAATGTGTCACATATACACTATAGAATACTCTGCAGCCATAAAAAAGAGGAGTTCCTGTCCTTTGTAGGGACATGGATGCATCTGGAAACCATCATTCTCAGCAAACTGACACAAGAACAGAAAATTAAAGGCCACAGGTTCTCACTAATAGGCAGGTGTTGAACAATGAGAACACAAGGGGACATGGAGGGGAGCCTTACACACTGGAGTCTGTTTGTGGTGGTTAGAGGAGGGACAGCTGGGAGTGGCAAGTTTGGGGAGGGATAACATGGGGGAAAATGCCAGATATATGCAACAGGGTAATGGAGATAGCAAACCACATTGCCATGTATGTACCTATGCAATAATCCTGCATGACCTGAAAACGTACCCCAGAACCTAAAGTACAATTAAAATATATATACACATATAGTTAAAAAAATCGTGTGTGCCCTGTAAATATATACACCTACAACATACCAATAAAATTTAAAACCCTGTGGGATTAAGTTTTATGAACAAAGAACAAATAAAGAATTTATCTGTTTTGGGACATGACTTCAACTTGTCTTTATAAAAAGACTGAAATCAACTATAGGTATTCAATGTATTTATTTTTTCTTTTGAACAGAGATTTCAGACTCTAGATACAACTAGACTTTAGCAATAATAGTATCTCACTCAGGGATAATTGGATAATATATCCAGAAGTCTGTCGTATTTTATTCCTGCATAATTCCCTTACTGTACTCCTACAATAAAATGTAATTATACCCTGTGTAACAAGCAATACCTGTGTGGATGCATATGAGTTTACATATTCTTAGGTCAAATAAGTTATCTCTTTAATCCAAGGTAACACTTGACTTACTGACAAAAGAAAACTTTTAATGTAAGCATTGCTTATTTGTATTGTTAGATAAAGCGTCACACTAAGTTTCCCAAGCTGGACTTGAACTCATGGGCTCAAGAGATCCTCCTGCTTCACTTTCCTGAGTACTTGGAACTATAGGTGCTTACCATCACACCTGGCAACAAAGAAAAACTTCTTAATGTGGACACAATTTTCTTTTACTTTCTTTCTTAATACTGCCCATCAGATATAATTCTTACAGGTCATGTTAATTTCTGAAGGATTATTTATTGGTGCTCCAGGTATTCTCTGCCTTATGCAGGAAATGACCCAAATTTCTTCTTACTTCCTTGTTGTGTTTGCCTCAGATACAGCATCAGTGGGAGATGGGACCCCTAGTTAGTAGTTAATAGAGGGGGTCTTGGGTCAAAGGGACAGTGCAACAAGCTTGTACTATGGGGTTTTTAAGATAAAAATTTAATGTAATATAAAAATAATTATATTTTAAGATAAAAATACAATGAGGCTAACTTTAACATTTTTTTAAATAAGTCAAGATTCTATATTCACCTTTAACAATCTCAGACACTTTTGACAATGAGAGTATCTTGACATTTTCTTCCTGCATATATAAGTGCTCTCTGAAATCACAAAAATTCATAATTTCAAACGTAGCTGCTGTAAAGCAGAGACTGAAGTGCTTTGTCCCTGATCTCAGTGAGAAAAGTAAAGATCAATAAGTTTCAAACTGAAATGCTGTTCACGTGTAAATATTTAAAAGATAACTAGTTTTAGACTGAAGAGAAATATATGAAGATGAACTCTCGAAATAAACAGTTTTCAAATGCAAAATAATTATTGAGGAGATTCCCACATCTAAGCATACAAACCTTATACTTTATGAAATCCCTTTCCATCTTGCAGATGATCAGATTGATAAATTTACATAATGTGAATAATTTTTAGATAAAATTTTAAGTCTTTGGGGTTGTTTTTGTGACTATTCACTTCACATATTAGATCACAATTCAATAACTTAATGATTAAGTGGATACGGATCTTGGTTGATTATAAAACCCTAGTGCTTCCATTTCATTATATGTAGGTTGAGAATAAAAGTACTAACCTCAAATTGTCTTAATATGATTTTTAAAATCTATTAAAGTAATTTAGAAAATGTCTGCCTCATAAGTGTCCAATAAGTGAGTTATTATTATTAAGTGAAATATCTTACCCATGTTTATAAATGTAAACCTGTCAACCAGACATAAATTCAGAATTTACAATTTGTGATTGTCAGCAGCTCATATGGTATGACTCATCACTTTGATATTGAGTTGTTTGCACGATGTTAGATTGTTAGTGCTATGCTACCAAATTATACAAGTTTCGTATGGCTGACAACTATACATGGAGAATGTAAGGGGAAACATTGATTGCATTTTTTTCTAAGCATGTGAAATATTTTCATGGTTTTAAGGGATAGGAAAAGGAAACGAAGTTGTCCGGTATCATTTTATCCCATTCCTGTGATACTTTACACTTAGGTGAATAGGAGACAGGAGAGGAGAGGCAAGAGAAGCTCTGAAATGTTAACTTCATTATCTCTAAATAAATACACTCTGAAATACTTTCCCAAAAACTCCTCTTTGCTTAGAGCAAAGATTTCTCCCTTGTGTGTTTATCGTCCTATAAAGAATAGAAACTAAAACTTACCAGACTAATAAATGGTATTATAGGCTAAAATATAGAAATAGAACACCTCTGATAAAAGAAAGGAAAATAAATTTCATGCCAACAGATCCCAACTTGAATAAAACATTCATTCAAGCAAAGATACAGCAATTGAGTTTGCAAATCCCTTTGGATGTCACTTAGGAGAACATTTGGGCGGTATTCTGTTTCTCTTTGAAGCTTTCCTTCTAGGAAAGTAGCAGGTGGATTATGTATTAGAAAATGTTTTGTCTGGACCTTTTCCAGATGTCATTATATACAAACTTTGATAAATCTTTACTGCAGGAATATGTAGGATGAATTCTTAGATGAAACCTGAGCAAAGAAGGATGTTTGGTAATTTCTAAGTGAAATAAAATACAAAGTGAATTCATTGTTGCTGGTAGAAGTTTAATTTTTTTTCATTAGCTTTCAAACACCCTATTTTGCAGGTTGCAAAATAAATGTTTAATAGGTTGGCATATAACTGAAATAATAAAGTATACTAGATAAACTATCACTTGTGAAAGAAATCTATATTTATTGCTTAGAAAATGGCAAAGCCAAATGGCATTGATTCTGGCATAATGAACTACAGCCTTCATCTATCTATTTGGAACCTGATTCAGAAATCAATACATTATTTGCCTGGAGAAGTCTAAGGCATTCTCTGAATTTAGACACAGGGTCTATAGATTGCTGATGTGATTAAAGAAGAAACAAAGTCATTGGTTGAAGCTTTATTTTCCAACATAGAGTAGAAAGAAGGTTTGTAGTTTACACAAGTATTTCAAATCAAACTTTGGTTTTCATTTTTTTTTTGTTTCAATTTTTGCAACTCTATTATAGGACAGTTTAAAAAAGTATATGTTTTGAGACTCTGCTGAATTTAAGTAAAGGGAATTTGTATTCTTTTTGTTTAAAACCTAGTACAATGTGACTTTTCTTAAATTATCAATAAATATTTATGATGCAATGTGGAATTTAGTTTGAAAACTTTTTTGTGACCTCTGCTTTGCAAGGCTGAGGGTATTACATGCTTTCAATAATTGTCAAAGGTTTTACAGATTTGGGGATAGTTTCAAATTCATCTAAGATTGTTGATAGAAAATTTTCATTCTTGATGAAAGATAAAAGCTATTAAATCTGTATTTAAATAGTAAGACACTTTTCAAATATTAAAAATTACTTTACTTTAATAATTTCATGTACTTTAGTGTAATACCTTAGGAATCTGAAGCACGAATTCTTCTTCAATTTAAAGAACTTCACATGAAACAAAATGAACTTTATTTTCATCAAATATAAATTAAAATCTTGTTTAAAATAGAAGACAACTGGTTTTCACTTCATGATGTGATATGATCATGGAGGAAAGTCTTAATATACATTATTTCCCTCTAATCAAAGTTGTGAATAATGGGATTTTTGGAAATGATAAAGGAATTAACAGTCTGAGCTCCCTGCTTATGTATCTGTCCTTCAAAGACATTTTCTTTCCTGAAACAAATTTTATTCTTATCATGATGCCTGGTTTAAGTCCTTAAGCAAAAATAAATATGTTGAGAAAACAGCATGTTTTGATAATGAGCCAAAAATAAATTGCTGGAAAATAAAATATATTGAAGAAATATTATACAATTATAATATGTTGTGTGAACTGCTAGTTTATGTATTAATAAAAATAAACATAATGAATTTTGACTATAATACAGATATTTACATTATCCATATAGGTTTACATTATAGATTATATGATATGTTATGTATATAATTAGGTTACATATTTGAGTTTTCATGCATTACACCCTCAGTGTATACCGATATTCTCATCGATCATGTAACGATGACTACAATACATGTTTCTGGATGGAGGATAGGTAATTAAGTGACTTGTATTAAAAAAAAAAAATTACTCGCGGGCGCGGTGGCTCAAGCCTGTAATCCCAGCAGTTTGGGAGGCCGAGACGGGTGGATCACAAGGTCAAGAGATCGAGACCATCCTGGTCAACATGGTGAAACCCCGTCTCTACTAAAAATACAAAAAGTTAGCTGGGCATGGTGGCGCGTGCCTGTAATCCCAGCTACTCAGGAGGCTGAGGCAGGAGAATTGCCTGAACCCAGGAGGCGGAGGTTGCGGTGAGCCGAGATCGCGCCATTGCACTCCAGCCTGGGTAACAAGAGTGAAAAACTACGTCTCAAAAAAAGAAAAAAAAATTACTCAAGTTTCCTTGTTCAAATATAGTAAGAAAGGCTTTATCATGACCATTATGAAATGTATAGGGCCATTGCAGTGAGAATTTATCAATGAGAGAGATAGGGCTCAACTTGGCAAATAGGAATTTCTGGCCAAGGAAGAAGTCAGGGGTGGTCAATTGATGTAAAACTACTAAAATAAAACATCACAGCTAAAAGAGTATTCTGGCTAATGCAACCTAACAGGATTCTAGCTGAGCGCAGGCCAGGGTGACCAGATAATACTGGGGAAATGGTAGAGGATAAGAACTCAGCTATAGATCAGATATTGATGACCAGATAGCAAGAGTAAGGGTCTTGGTAAATTGACTCAACAAAGTTCTTTGCTAATAGACTGAATTTTACAATGAAGTGCACAAATGGGCCCAGGAGAAGGTTCAGGAGCCTGAGTAAAGTTTAATCAGCAAAGTATCCTTGTCAGTGGATCAATTCTTAATGTTTCTTTCTCTCTCTTTCTTTCCATATAAAGATAGGTTTTAATCAAAGTTCATTTAAAAATGCATTTGTACCAAAAAAAAGTAATTCAAAATGAAAATTAAAAAGATATTAAACATTCTGACTCAAATCATTTTCTATTTAGTGATCCCAATTGATTATAACTTGAGGAAAAGTGACTGTGAAGTTGTATTATTTTCTTACAGAGGTCTAGGCGATTGCATCACAGTCTTAGAATCACCTTCACAGTGCTTAGGAAAAAATAATCTCCATATTCAATTAATTATTTGATAGTAATCATGGCTCCACTTTGAATAAAGGTTCCCGTAGGAGGATCTATTTTTTTTATCAAGTTGTTTATTGATATCAATAGGATGCCCACTACTATAAAACCTACCTCTGTGAAGAGGGTTTTAAGACTATGGTATAAAGATGGGAAATAATGTCTGCTGGATTCAGGATTGGGTTATTACACCAATATTACTGATTTACCATGAGCCTAAAATTGTTTATAAGGCAATTTTCAACTTTTCATATGGTTAGAAAATAAAAAAGTTCTGTTTAATACAAATATTTAACAATTTAATATGTAAAGTTTATATGGACAACCTCATTTTAAAAATTTGAATATAAAAAGATATGATTACAAATTATTAATATGTAAATTTTTTAAAAAGAGACCAAAAATGGTTTTCAGCTGTTGCTTAGGAAATTTGTAATGTTTTTTCAAGTTGCAAAACTCATTATACCTTAGTATTTTTAATCAATTTCTGATGTTAAGAATAATAAAATATAGAAATTTCAACTTTTCAGAGAAATTCATAATTTAAATGGAATTTAGATGTTAAAAATACATATTTCAAGAAAACTACATAATCAGGCTGTATCAGTTCATAGGTTTAAAGCATAATATTAATAATTTTAAAGTGCTATGGGAAAGATGAAACAGGATGTCATAAAATATCTGACAATAGACTAATTACTAAATATTAGTTATAATTTGGGGATATAAAAAAGGAGTAAGATTTTCAAGAAAATATATATTTGATTTTTCTTTTTAAAGTAATCAATTTGACAACAGCAGTCAGTATGCCTGAGTGTTTTAGCTTTGCTCTTTCCCTGAGATGTTAAGCTCAAGAATTACATTTCTTAGATGATGTTTTCTGTTACCTCACATCAGAGGACCTGTTCTGTTTGGGAAACCCTCAAAACACTTTAAGTGCTTTCAGATCTTAGGATATTATTACTTGCTCAAATTTAGGATTACCTTGCTAATATCCTATAAGTTGTGAAACACATTCTGTGAACTTACCCTTTCTGTCAGATATTGGTCTGTAAACCTCTCTTAAATAAGTAGAAAGGTCAAAGACAAAAATCCTAAAATCTTACTAGGTCATCTCCATGGCTTGATTATTTTGAATAATTTAAAAATGATTCTTTAAAAAATGCAGAAGAAGCCTGTTTAATAGGTGTAATAATAAAGACAAAAGAAAAGAAAACATGTTACCAAACCTTATTCTTCTGTTCTTATATTTTTACGTTATTTTTGCCAATATCTTTATTTTATATACTTGAATTATGATACATTTAAAGTAACAATTTAGTAACAGATTCCAGAGTAAAACCAAACTTATCTGAAACTATGCTCACTTTTTGGGGTCAGGGTTTTATTAATGTTCTTATTTTCTAATATATAGATATATTAACTTTTTTTTCAAATAGGATAATATTTCCTTTCTAAACAGGGAGTATATTATTGCCTGGTAATTTCTTCTACTAGGAAATAATGAAATATGCTATTTTCATCAACATCAAAATGATGTCAAGAAACTGTTCACTGACAGTGAAGAAGGTTCTTTTAAGATTAATATTGAATGAACAAATTGTGAGTTCTTAGAAATTAAGATCAAAGTCTTATAACTAATATTTTGCTTTGTCTATGTAGATATGCTCTTAGAACATATAATGTATTTAAATGCAGAAAGGAGAATGAGGAGGAGGAGGAGGGAGGAAAAATATAGAAAAAATAAGAGAGGAGTGATAGAGAAGAGAAGGAGGGAAGAAGAAGGTAAGAAAATACAATACAAGAGAAGAAAATGTGTTATTTTATGTGGATTATCTAAATGCAAATCTCCCCTAGCTTAAACTCTTTATGCCAAAGTGATATGTCAGCAAGAGAAATTAGTATTTCTATAATATGTGTCACCATACAATATGCTTTACGAGATGCACTATAGACGTAATTCACATAAAGTTAATACATGTTTTTGGGGTTGCTTTTTAAAAATCCAATATTAAGATCAAAGGTGATGTTTTGAGATCAAGGAATGTTTCAATGAATGTATGTTTAATTATTTCTTCTGCTGATATAAGGAAGGAACACATGGGTCATTCTCTTTATCCCTGACCAGACGAAATTAAACTTTTGCTAATGATAGTGTATAATATTATATAAACTATATAAATATAATGTGTTTGTATTTATTTCCTTACCCAGTGGTTTGTAGTTCTCCTTAAAGAGATGTTTCACATTCACTGGTTAGCTGTATCCCTCGGTATTTTATTCTCTTTGTAGCAATTGTGAATGAGAGCTCATTCATGATTTGGCTTTCTGCTTGTGCATGGTGTAAAGGAATGCCTGTGATTTTTGCACATGGATTTTGTATCCTGAGACTTTGCTGAAGTTGCCTATTAGCTTAATGAGTTTTGGGGCTGAGATGATGGGGTTTTCTAAATATACAACATTGGCATCTCCAGAGGCAATTTGATTCCCTCTTTCCCTATTTGAATATTCATTATTTCTTTCTCTTGCCTGATTGCCCTGACCAGAACTTCCAATGCTACGCTTAACATGATCCATTGGTATTTTCAACAAAATGTTTCTTCATCCTAGAGTAATTAAATACTTATACTTTAATTGGTTTTGCTTATATTCTGGTAATATCTGAGGCCTCACAATATCCACACAAATGACACTTCATGGTTCTTCCAGATAAACTTGCCAACTTTTGATATATGACCCTAAAGCAAACCCAACAGTAAATCTCGACTAATGGCATATTTAAAGACATCTTATTCATCGAATATAATTTAATTTAAACTTTAAATGTTATAAATACATATTACATATATTAATATATTATATGCATATATCATATTCATATCCCAATAACCAGACTTATGATTCATGTATCCTTTATTACTATTGTTGAGATCTGGCTGCCAAAGCAGGAGATCCCATAAGATATCATGTGCCTTTTATTCTTTCTACTTCTAATTGTGAAAGTCCATTGCAGGACATACACAAGACAACAATATTGTCATTAGGAGACACACTGCAATTCCTAGAATGTTCCTGTACAGATGTTAGAAATAATTCAGTTTTAGGGAAGGTGAAATGTTTCTTTAAATTATTAGAGAGCTTTAGGAAAATGGTCTTACTTTAAATATTAATATGAATATTATTTTGAATAATAATATTCTGATTAATATTTTTGACTCATTAAATGAAATAGTAATATTAGGAATTAATAAAAAAATCATTTATTCAAATGTATATTACTCTGAATACACCATATATAAAATATAAAGGTCACACATATTCTTCTTCACTTTTGACTAAATCATCCAAACCATTGAAGCTTGTCTGCTCAAGGTAGATAACATATAGAAAGCCGAGCTTCCTTTTTTAATGGCCTGTTTACTCGAGTAAGCCAAACTGACATCCTGAAACAATCTACAGCCAGCCTAAGGGAAGCTTAAGGGAAGTTAAATTCACTTTGCAGATCAATCTTGGACAAGCGTTCCCATGTTATTAATAAAGCATGTTTGTTTACCTCTTAAATTCTAGCTTGTTCCCCTATTCATTGGACCATTACAACCCTTAGCTGTTTATAAATCCTCAATCTGTTGTAAAAAAATATCTTTTAAGAGACAATTTAGCACTGTGACTTTCTCGTTATATCAAACAGAAAAAGGCCTGTTTTATGAAAAGGAAACAAATTGTGAAAGGATGTAAAATATGACAGTATCACAGGGTCAATCTCAGAGGTGTAGGCTAGGTTCAACCTTAAAAACATTTTCCTGAGAGATTTATGTCTCCTTTAGATTTATATCAATCTAAAAATTGATCAATAAAAAAGAAGCAAAATTATTTTAGGTTTCAATTTAATATTATATATATTTACTACTTACTATGTGATTCTGAGTTCCACTGCTTGTAAAATAATTTTGTTACAGGAGACAACATATACACATTTGAGTATAATTTGCCCAGGGCTTATGTTAGTCTTACCACTTACATGTGTCAAATCCACTTGACAGCTCTCAGAAACTCCATCATCCTGAACTAGTCCAACATATAAATTTTGATCTACTTCTGGTTAGACTCAAACTTTCCTATTAATGCGTTAGTCTTTTAAAGAAAGCCATTAATCTTCCAATGGTTTCAAATAGTTAATTTGTTTTTTTTAAAGAACTAATTTCCATGGCTTCATTCAGATGTATGGGGACTGGTGAAAATCAAATCCGATCTATTTCCTACGCCAGGGCTTCTCAGCCTTGGCACTATTCACATTTTGCACCAGCTACTACTTCATTATGAGAGATTGTTATGCACACTGTGGAATAATGAACAACATACCTGGCCTCTGTCCATAGATATCAGTAGCCCCACCATTCCTAGTCCTGACAATCACAAATATTTCTAAATATTGTCAAATGCCTACTGTGGGGATGGGCCTAAAGCATCCCTAGATAAGAATCTATCTATAAGATATATGTAAATTTGTAATAAAATATGAGAGAATTAGAATAATAATTTAAGGGCAAACCATGTTTAAAATAAGCATGAAAAAAGTATGGCCTCTAAAAACATATTTTTTTTAAATTTATGTTGTCAAATTTCAAATGGTATTCTTGTTTTCTTTAAGAAATGGAAACCATAACAATTATGTCCCTACAAACAGTTTCTTTGGTGGAAAAGTTATCAGACTACTTATAGCAGAGCTGTCAGAAAATTACCCAGAACATCATTAAGCAGAAACTTTCATTATGAATACTGAGGTAATTCCAAATGAATGTTTTACCTGGGGAGAAGAAAGGGGAATTCTTAGAGTAATTTATCACTTCAACATCTGGTGTCTAAAATAATTGTTAAATGATTTTCAAAGGAGGGAGGAATTGTTTTTTCAGGTTAACAGCCATTGGTGAACAATTTGATTTTTATCTAAAGAGGCAGGGAAGAAGAGCTGCATGAAAACAAGATCATGTATTTCCACAGTAGGCATTTTTCAATACTTCAGGGACTTTTCTATTTTCAACTTTGAAATTCAGTGAGAGTTGGTGCTTTTGAACAAAAAAGAGAACTGGGAACTTATGTTCTTCATTTGAGAAATCTGTAAGCTTTTCTGGAACACTGATAAAGCAAACATTGTGCCAAATAAATTAATAAGGAAGACTTTATTCAAAACTGCTTTTTATACAAGAGAGAGGAGACTATACCCCACTACAAAAAAAGGTGAAGTGAGCTAGTAGAAAACTAATGGAGGCCATTAGAGGATAAGTCGATCTATGAAATATGAGCACACTGATTTATCCCTGAGTTTGCAAGTTGTTTTCTCTGTGATGAAGCCTGTGTTAGTCTTTTCTCACACTGCTGTAAAGAATACTACCTGAGCCTGGGTAATGATAAACAAAAAAGGTTTAATTGGCTCGTAGTTCATCAGGACTGAAGAGGCTTCAGGAAATTGCAACCATGGTGGAAGGCGAATGGGAAGCATGGTGGCGGGGGAAAAAAAGAGCAGGGGAAACTTCCATTTATAAAACTATCACATCTCATAACAATTCACTCACTATCACAAGGAAAGTATGGGGTAAACTGTCTCCATAATCCAATCACTTCCCACCAGGTCCCTCCCTCAACACCTGGGAATTACAACTACCGATGAGATTTGGGTAGGGACACAAAGCCAAACCATATCAAAGCCATTCATGTTCATTAATTAATGCCCATTAAAGTTAGCTTCCTATCCTCCCCTAAGGATTAGTAGGTAGAAGTGCAGTTTTCTCAAATGTTATGTTTCATCTAGATAAAGACATTTCTGGGTCATAAAACTAGTAAAAAAAGTTAAAAAGATTTGTGAACACCTTAAAGGGGCAGGGATAGAATTTATAATTTCAAGGTTTCAGAAAATAAATGTTCTAACAAAAGGGCAGTCGAGGGACTATAGTTAGAAATAAATGGTCTACAGTTTAGTCAAGTTGAAGGAATATTAAGACCATCTTTGTAAAGGCTCAAAAGGTGTAATTAATTTACATATGAAAGTGGACTTAGTTATATTTCTTTAGAACATTCCACTAAATACATTAAATTCTTCACAGGACTGATAGAACTCAGAAAAAAAAAAAGATGTTTATATTTGTCTTTCAAATTGGATTCTTTTACAAAGCATGGTTTGACAAATTGGCACAAAAGCATGCTTTTACTTTGCAAGAGTCATTCACCTGATACCATTTGAATGAAAAAAGATTTTGTTCTTAAACTCCAAGTTTTATTTCTAAATGCCATACAATTGGGTAAATAATTGATATCCTTGAAGACTTTTTTATATAAAGAAATGAAATTATTTAGCTTTGATTAGTAAAATTTCAGAAATTTAGCTAGAATAAAACTAGAGAAAAGATCTTTTCCTTTGTTTTTTGCTTATTTTATTTTTAATTTACAAATAGGAATTATGTCTATGGGGTATGATGTGGTGTTTCAATACACATATACAACGTGTAATGATCAAATTAGGGTAATTAGTATATTCATCACCTGAAACATTTATCATTTATTTTTGGTGAGAATGCTAAAAATCTTGTCTTGTAGATATTTTGAAATATACAATGTAGTATTGTTAACTATACTATGCAATGCAGCCCAGAATTTACTCTGCTTTACTACAACTTTGTACCCATGATTAACGTTTCCCCTTCTTCATCTCTACTTCCCAGTCTCTGGTGACCACCATTCTCCTGTCTACTTTTGTAAGATCAGCTTGTTTCAGATTCTACCTATGGGTGAGATCATGTGGTCTTTGTCTTTCTGTGCCTGGCTTATTTTACTTAACATAATATCATCCAGATTCATCCATGCTGCTACAAATAACAGGATTTTGTTCTTTTTAAGGCTGAATAGTATTTCACTGTATGCATACAAATGTTCTTTATTCATTCAAAGATTGATGGATGTTTAGCTTTAATCTTTATCTTGGTTATTGTGAATAATGCTGCCATGAACATGGAGTGTAGATATCCCTTTGACATTCTGATTTAATTTTCTTTGGATATTTACCCACTAGTAGGATTTCTAAATCAAGTACGATCCTTCTACTTAAGTGAGTTCCTTATAACCACTTCTCACAGTGTTGTCCCAGATTAGGGAAGCATGATAGCCTTAAGGAGATTCCCAGTCAGAAAGCACTTGCTTTCTATGTGGAACCTTAAAATAAAACTCAGTGCTGTGCTGCACCAGTTTCAACATAGAATTACTCCTGAATCACTCTCCATAAGTACAGCATTCAGGGCTGTATTTATGGGCATATGGCCAATACCAGGACAGAGCACAGAGAAGGGTGTCATATCTGGTTTAATGCTTTGCTTTTACTCTTTTAAAATTCTAAATAATTTTGTCTCAGAACTTCTGTTTTGTAACTGATGTCTGATGAAACAATGAAGAAAGTGTGGAAAAAGGGAGATACACTCAATATGTGTGTCTGGTATTTCTTGTCGTCTAATTTTATGCATTCTTGGGAGGTCTCATGAGCACAGAATTCCGGTGTGGAACTGAGATCCAGAAAAATTAAGCAAGACTTCTTCTTTTTTTTTTTTTTTAGATGGGGTTTTGCTCTTGTTACCCAGGCTGGAGTGCAATGGCACAATCTCGGCTCACTGCAACCTCCACTTCCTGAGTTCAAGCAATTCTCCTGCCTCAGTCTGGGACTACAGGTGCGTGCCAACATGCCCAGCTAATTTTTGTATTTTTAGTAGAGATCAGGTTTCACCATGTTGACCAGGATGGAAGCAAGACTTTTGAAAAGAGTACAAGGTACTCTTTTCTATGTGTGAAGTCTATGAGGAGGTAAGCATGAGTATTGACAATAATGAGAGGCCATGTTTTCCATCTGAAACATACTTGTTTTGAATGCTTAAAGAAGGCAGTGAGGTTCTAAGAAGCCCCGGCAACCAAGGAACCATACGGTATATTTTCTTACTCACATTATTTCCCTTTATTAATCAAGCACTTACCCTGAAAAATGATGGCATAAAAGGAAAGAGAAAACTAGAGCAACCCATAATTCCTGTTTCTTTCATTTTTTCCTTACTTTTACTTCTTTTACATGCACAGTCGACCAAGAGCAAACCAAAGGTAGAGGATGTTGGTTGACTGTACATGTATAAAGAAGTAAAATAAACACACAGTTTTGTATAGTATTTCCTCTGTTCTGGTAAGAATGAAACACATATGCATATATAAAATACAAATGCATATATAAAATACAAATTGCTATAAGGTATAAAATACAAATTGTGTAATTTCTGCATATGAATTAAATATTCTTATATTTGCATTTAAAACTGTCATTATACAATTTAATGATAAACAATGACATATATATATATATATATATACATACTTTTTTTTTCTTTTTTTTTTTTTTTGAGATGGAGTTTCACTCTTGTTGCCTAGGCTAGAATACAATGGCACGATCTCAGCTCACTGCAACCTCTACCTCTCAGGTTCAAGTGATTCTCCTGCCTCAGCCTCCCAAGTAGCTAGGATTACAGGCATGTGTCACCACACCTGGCTAATTTTGTATTTTTACTAGAGACAGGGTTTCACCATGTTGGTCAGCCTGGTCTCAAACTCCTTACCTCAGGTGATCTACATACCTCAGCCTTCCAAAGTACTGGGATTACAGGAACGTGCCACTGCACCTGGCCTTGACATTCATATAAATAACTTAAAATATTAATGTATCTTTGCTTAGCATGACATAAAATAACAAACAAAAAACACTGTAAGAAATCAACAAGAAAGGAAAAACTTGTATATGTTAGTTCCTTTAATGGCTGCCATTTTTTGCATTTTGAACTAGATTTTCCAAGTTTTAATTTCGCATTGAACCCCACAAGTCATGTTGGTGACCATGACAGTATTCTTTGTTGCAATTCTGCTGGTTCTTGACCTTTTTTTTCTACCCCCAGTATTACATTTTGCTGTTGAGGTTAGGATTCTGATAAAAGCCAACTTGGGCATTAGTAAATATAAATCTGTTCTCAAAAGCTGTTGTTTAATAATTAAACATGTCCTCAACTTTGAAACCAAGGTTGTTTAAAATGGCTCCCTTGAGGCATATTGAACAGATTGATGTAAGTTGTCCTTCTTCCTGGGATTCATACATTCACTCTGGCCTGAAGTAGACAAAATAGAAAGCAAGCAAAAATAAATATGCTATATGCTGGCCCATGTATAGAACTCAAGAACATATAGTATGATTTCTCATTGAGAATAAAATAGTGGACATATGGTTTATGAAGTTCTTGGCAGTACCATAAATAAATGTCAAAAACAGATGTATCTTTTTATAATGACAATGTTGATATTTATATTGTAATGTTGCTTGTTTATCAAAATAATATTATTTGAGATGTCCTAAGTTATATGCTGAAGTGTTACTTTTTTGAGATAATAATAAAGTATTTTACTCAAAGCTTTCCTGACCTTTATACCAATCCATAAAATTACTTCTAAAGCACTAGTTGTCACAGAAATTTAAGAAATGGTTTCTAACATAAATGTTGTGCATCACATGCTAGCAAGACACTTTGCCAGCAAAGCCAGCAAAATACAAGAAATTCGCATTCCAGAACTTTCAAAGATCAGATCATCCCTGTTCCCCTTGACCTGAAAAAGATAAGAGCTTCCCTGGTTCATAGGTTCAGAGTCTACACCAATAGACTCTGACAAGTTAAACACCCTCTTGAACTCTTTCTATTCTTAATTTTAAAAAACAGCATGAATTCTAGCCAGTATCTCAGTACTTATAGAAGCTGACATTAGAGATGGCACAACATATGACCATTAGAACTAAGGGAGATATTATCAGAGGCTTATTATTATTATAGGAGATAAGTGTTACAAGGTAGAAGGAGAAGAAAGAGAATACCAACAGTGATATTTATAATGAAAAGCACATGCTAGGTTTCTGTGTTACATTTGAAATGAAACAAAACTATGACATACTTTAGGCATACTGCCCAAAACATATGACCACTGTGCATAAAAAATAAGCTTGGTTGTGCTGCAAAGTACTGTGGCTTAGGGGCATGCTGGTTAAGCACACTTCTAGAGAGCTTGCTAGGTGTGGTGATGTTGGCGCACATCAAGGAGGAAGGCTGAATTCAGCAGAGGAAGACTATGCGTAATATACAACATTGCATCAGATGCTGCAGAGTAAGTGGCTTCTGCCTCTACACCCAGTGAAGAGCCAGGTACTAACATAAGAAATATAAGTGGGTGTTGAACAATGAGACCACATGAACACAAGGAGGGGAACATCACACACTGGGGCCTGGTAGGGGGTGGTGGGGTTAGGGGAGGGATAGCAGGCGGTCGGGGGATCGGGAAGGAATAACATTAGGAGAAATATCTAATGTAGATGACACGGGGATGGATGCAGCAAACCACCATGGCATACGTATATCTGTGCAACAATCCTGCATGAGCTGCACATGTACCCCAGAACTTAAGTATAATAATAAAAGAAAAGAAATACAAGATTTTTCAAATAAACCTGTTTCATATTATTTCATTTTTTAATATACTCCTTATACAGTTCTTTATTTAGAATATCTAGTGGCATGTGCCAATTACATATTTGAGGTGGAATTTACTAATTAAGGTATTATTCAAAGTATCCAGAATTTATTTTTCTTGCTCTGCATTAGATAGAACTTTGAGACTGATTATTAATTGTGGTAAAAACATATATGTAATATTTACCACTTTAATCATTTTTAAGTGTACCATATAGTTATGTTAGCTATGTTCACATACATTTACAAGAGATTTCCAGAATTTTCTCAACTTGTAAAACTGAATCTCTACATCTGTTGAACAACAAGCCTTACTTCCATCCCCCACCTGGCAACCTCCATTCTACTTACTGTCTCTATGAGTTTGACTACTTTACATACCTCATATAAATGGAATCATACAATATTTGTCTTTGTTGTTACGGGATTTTAAAAAATTTAACGTAAGAGTCTCAAGGTGCCTCCATGTTGTAGCTTCTGGCAGAATTTCATTTCTTGTTTAAGACTGAATACTATTCCATTGTATGTACGTACCACATTTTCTTTATTCATTCACCCATGTTTGAGAAAATGCTCAGCCATCTAAACAAACCCAAAAAATGGACTTAGAAGCACCAAGAACAGCAAAAGTAAGAGTTTTAATAGTAGTCCTCCATGATCATTTGTCTGGTAGGCTGGCACGGGACAGTTACAATAGATAATTTATCTCCTAGCATGCAAGTCCCTTCCCCAGTTTCTCATTTACATGTGGATAAAGAAAGAATCACCAAGGAAATGTCTGGGCTTTAATCTTGCATATATATATATATATATATATTTAGCATTGTAAATAATACTGTTACATGAGTTTCCTAGGACTGCCATAACACAGTACCACAAATTAGGGGCTTACAACAACAGATACCTATTCTCATATGGTTTTGGAGACCAGAAATCTAAAATCAAGGTTTTGGCAGAATTTGTTTCTTCTGTAAGTTCTGAGGAAAAAAAAAAAAAAAATCTGTTCCATGATTTGATTTTCTTTCAGATTCTGGTGGCTTCCCAAGAATGTTTGGCTTCTAGATGTATCCCTATAATCTTTATCCTTATCTTCACATCAGATTCTCCTCTTAGTGTCTCTGTATCTGAAATCTATGTTTCATTTGTATATACGTCATTTAATTTAGGACCCAAACTAAATTTTCTGCCCCTCTCTACCTGCTTTTCCTCATCTTCCTTTTTTACCTCTTCTTCATTTTCCTCTCTCTCTTTTATTAATTTTCAAAGTGCAATAAATAATCTGAGATTATCACTATATGATTAATCATATATAATAATTAAGGGCAGTATCTGATTCTAATAGTTAGTTTTGTTCCTTTCTTTCCCCTTAGAATATTTTGAGATTAGATTCCTTTTAAAGAAATTATTGCTGCATAATATCTTACCAGCATCAAAAGAAGTTAGAACTTTTAAAATAATATTAGAGATTTAAACTTATCTCAATATTTAAAGGTTTTTCATGATTTTTGCTATAATGTTTTGATCGATGTCTATCCTATGTATCTTTGACACAATATTTTTAAATTTGAATTTAGGTATTTATAGAACTGGTCATTTTTGTTTAGATATGGTTTTTTTCTTAGTTTAGGTCAATGATGTATTTTTCCTGAGATATAAAATCATATATTTTTCCTCAATTTTTACCTCATAGCTATTAATGGATTTATAGTCAAGTGTTTATTTTATAACTTCTGTCTGAGTTTCTATAAATTTGAAATTCTATTATTTTTATATGCATACACATACACACATACATATACCTCCTCTAATCTTATTCCACATGCTACAAATCTGTTGTAAAGTGCTTGTAAAAAAATAAATTTATGATTTTGACTTTCAGAGACTGTTATTCAAAACTGTAAACATCAGAATCTTTCATAAAATTGAAGGCAGTGTTTTCCAAAGAAACTCCCTGGTCTCTGTATCATAGCTATTACATTTCTGGTATTAACCCTTAAGCCAGTGCCTTCCTGATTTTTCCAAATAAACAGTTATCTTCTACAAATTATTTCTCTTTAAAATAGTTAGAATTTTTTTGTTACCTGCTGCGAATTGTTATTTGCTATACTATCTGCTATTAGAAACAATTTGAGGTTGCAGAACTTCTAGGCCCATTTGTCAGAAATTAGAGTTTATCCAATCATATAGCGTTTGAAAGTGATGAAGCTCTGTAGTGAGTATTAAAATGTGAGACTAAGGTTGTACATAATACATAGTGCAAGGGTTATTTATATCATTATCTGTGTTTGTCATAAATAAAATCTCTTTTATGGCAGGCTAAAGTACACTAAATGGTAGCAACCATCACAAAACAAAAATACTGTAGGGTTAAATGGCTTCTTTAACTGCCGTAGAGCTGTACATATGCTTAGGACCTAAAAGCCCTGTTTCAGAGCATGGAGACTATATCTGCCTTTAAAACAGGTCATTTAAAGTCACATAGCTGGCATACGAAATTAGAGATAGAATTTAATTTCTTGGGCTGCTATGCTACGAAAGGGGTCAAATTCAAATTCATAGTCATGATGAACTTATGGGAAGGTAAGAGCATTAATTGGCAGAGTATGATGCTACTTGGGGGCAGAATCAGTGTATTCCTGTTACGTGAGTTTGGCCCTCTTTTTCATGGAAATCCTCTTGTGACATCACATGAGGAAGACTTTTTGCAAGGTAATACCAACTTTCCTTATGGCACTTATCCAATTACTAGAATCAGAGAATTCACTTCAAACTCAAACTGAGGAATAAATTATATAACAAAAAGATTACAAGATTTTGCTTATTTATACTGGTGAACAGGGAACAGACCTGGCACAGGGAACAGATCAATAAAACCAAATGAACAAGGGGAGAATATAGTATAAACAGGCTTGAACTAGTACATACATTTTTGTTTTTGTTTATTTTGATTGTTTGATTGAATGAGTCCTGAATCCAAAAGTGGCCTACATATAAAATTAATATGACAAAACTTTTTTATACTATAGAAGAAGGAATCCAAAGGCCTAGGTAGGTAGGAAGGCTAGAGAGTACATCTATTATATATGGCTGCTGACACATCACTTAAATACGTTTTCCTTACCGCAATAAATGCTTTCCCTAATCACTATCCATAAACTTAAATTTTAAAAAATCAGTATATTAGCCAACACTGATTTTGATTAAGAAATACATACAACTGGAAAGAGCACAGTGGCTTACCAGCTACTTAGAAGGCTGAGGCAGGAGAATCACTTGAACCTGGGAGACAGAGGTTGCAGTGAGCTGAGATTGTACCACGCCACTCAAGCCTGGGTCTGGGTGACAGAGAAAGACTCCCCCAACCCCCCAAAAAAAGAAGTACATCTGATTAAGAAAGTCATTTTACAACAATATTTAGACAATGAGCACAAGCTTATGAAATTCACTAGGATTTATCACACATCCCCCAACATATATCCTGATACATGGGTGATATGCCTGCTATTATTAAGTCAAAACTTACACTGTTATATGGTAGGCCATACATTAAAATATTGGAGTTCAGATATACAGAGTAGTTTATATTTATATGCAATACCTATTGCTTTAGAAATCTAATGTCATTTCTACTCTCAAAAACTGTATGAAAATTGAAAAGTTTTTTTTTATTTTTATTTTTTAGAATACAACTTCTTCTAGCTTCTAGACATTATTAGTTTATTGGAAATAAAACAAAAATAACACATTGTCATTCTGTTTTATATAGACATAGATTATACTTAAACTTTACTATGAGGTTTAAAAGTGCTTAGCTAAGAAAATATTAAGAAGATATAAATAAGTTAAAAAGGAACAAATGATGTTCAGAATAATTCTATCACATAGCTGTAGAGCGTATGGCTAGAGGCTTTAGTTTCATTCTTCAGTAAAAATATACATCTGCTGTTAATTTGCCTACTTCTCAACGTTTTTTAAGTTTATTAGGTATATTCACATATTTAATGACAAAAATAAAAAGTTAATAATGTATTCTTTACAAGTTAATTTAAAAAACATATATTTAAATAACAATTTATTTTTATTCATTGTTCAGATTGAATAATTATCACTTTCCCATGGATTGAGTATGTTGTTCTACATTATATCATCTTTAGGAGGAAATAAAATATTTTACCCATGAGAAAGTATTAAAGATTTAGGGTATGTTGTTAGTGGTATGGTTTTCTCTAAAATATCTGGTCTCAGTTTTTTTTTTTTTTGGAAATAAATACCAAACATTTATGTACCCAACTAGACAAACTACTGATCTGTTCCACTGTGGAAACTCCATATATTTTTGTTGTTACAGTTAATTTAATTTTTCTCCATTGTTGTCCAAGTGAACACTCAATTGTCACAGGTTTTGTTGACAGTAACATAAAAACAAATAGGTGGATACATGAAGTAGAGATTTTTAACACACATATTTTAAATTATCTGTGCTATAAAAAGTTGGCTTCTATAAGAAGTATGTTTTCTTCCATCATGAATTAGTCATTGCCTTATTTTCATAGCACCTAGCACTTCTACTGTATAGAAAAATGCCCATGGGAAAAAATTACCAAGATTCAATAATTCAGTGATTTTTCTCAAGGTAAAGACATTCTGAATAATTTATCTCTGTAGCATTTCCCAGTGTTTCCACATTGCCTGGCACATAATAAATTACTGACAACCTTTTTTTTTTTTTTTTTTTTTGAGTGTTTATGAGAGCGATGTGAAAAACAAGGTTTCTGTCTCCTTAGTTGTGACTACATAAAGTTAACAATTGATTAATATGATTAATTTTCAACTTGATTAAAACAATATTGTCATGCATAGGCACTGAATAATTCACGTTGAACTAGAGCTTATAATTCACAGAACTATATTGCTTTATTACCTCTGCCAAAATATTAATGCAAAATGTCTTCTTCACTAAATATTTCAATTAATCTTCTAAGAAACCCACATGATCCTTTCTCTACCTAATTCCCACAGACTGTGAAAATACGCCAAAAGTTGAAAATCAGCTAGATTCCAATGTGAGCATTTTTTCCCCCAAATGAGTGACTATATATTTAAAATAAGCTAAGGAAATAAAATTAAGGATGCAGTCTGAAACGCAAAAGTTATCTTCTGAAATTGAATTTCAATGATATAAAAACTAAAGAGATTTGCAAGAACCTCTCTCTCATTTTTAGGCAAATGTTAATGACATGGAAATATTAAAGTAGAAAATATTAGGGCATAATTAGGAAATATTTTTATTTAAACAGAGCCACAAAAAATAAAGAATAATATTTATCAGTAGAGTAATTCTATACAGAATTTATTTCATTTATATAACACAGTTTGGTTGTATCTTTTGCTTGACAAATACTACATTGGACAAATTAGGCCTTTATAATTACCAGAGAAGATTTACAAAGTAAGAACTGAAAATTAGCTTTTAGATTGAGAATAATAAAGTATCAAACTAAAGCGTGTTCAAAAAGTAAATATTTACTTTCTTTGGGTGGTGAAGTATACACAATAATTTAATGGAGAAAATTGGTGAATTTTATAAAATAATACATACTGTGGTAGCTAATTCAATTTTTTATTAACATATCAACATGTGGGTGATACTCTGTATTGTGCTTTTAGCTGTTGGCAAATACCCTTATTTAGAGATTGAACCTATTTTAATCCAGAATAATTCAATACTTAGACACATGCACTTTCTAAAATGACTGCAATGCAGAACTATTGGTCAAATTAATTTATTTAGCTAGAAATCACTCCATCAATAATTCCATGATTTTAAAATAATGTAGACAAAGAAAGTGATATAATTCTTGCTGTAATTTTATAAAGCAGAGCAATTTTTATGTTTTATTAAAAATTAGTTTAAATTTTTAAATTGCTGATTTACAATTAAATATAGGTTTGGAATAGATGTTTCTTATAGCTGTTATTTGCTGGGTCATGAGTTTCCAAATTCAAAACAAGAGACATAGGTGTAGAGATGTATCATATTCTCTAAGACTCTTGTTTGAACATTCTCTTAATCTACAAATAGAAATGGTTATTTGACAAGAAGCTTCCAAATGTACAGTTTTTTTCATATTAAGAGTTGAAATAGAAATAAAACTACACAAGAGCATTTGGCAGTTAATTAAGCAGTTCATTAAGCCCAATGTATTTTTACAAGAAATAGATTTTAACCAAGAAAGTGTACATTAAATAAAATAATAATGTTCACATTCTCTTTATTATAGGTCTTATAAGAAAAATATGTTCTAAGGACTAACTCTGGAAAATATTTTTATATTTTTTCTATAAATTTAATGTTATGATCTCTTTCTTCTCTTTCCTTAGACATATACCTAAAACCTATGTTCCTTCTCCCAAAGTATAAAATGTCTCACCAATTCACTCAGTAATTTCCAAATACCATGTTTAGCTAAATATTTTAGGTAACACAGAACTGCTGTGATAGTTAAAACTAGATCAATTTTCATGTCTTCCACATACTTCACATGTATTATTTGTAAGCAAAATGTTACCTGTTTCAGTGACTATTTAGTACCGTATTCTCTCCACCTAGAATTATTTTCCTAAGTTTCCTAGAGAAATTTCTTCTTTAAAACTAAAGTTAAAAACTACCTTTCCTGAGAAACTTATCTGCACTTCTCCAAGCACCCACAATCTCATCTTGTAGCTTCCTTAATTGCCGCCTGTTGTGGGTGGGACCCGGTGAGAAATGATTGACTCATAGAGGTGCATATTTCCTCTGCTGTTCTCATGAGAGTGAATGGGTCTCTTGAGATATGATGGTTTAAGCAAACAGGAGTTTCTCTGCACAAGCTCTTTTTTTTTTTTTTTTTTTTTTTTTTCTTGTCTGCTGCCATCCACATAAGAGGAGATTTGCTTCTTGCCATCTGCCATGTGAACTGTCATCCACAGATTAACCGTGTGGAACTGTAAGTACAATTAAACCTCTTCTCTTGTAAATTTCACAGTCTTGGGTATGTCTTTATCAGCAGCATGATAACAGACAAATACATGTGATATCTAGATATTTGCTGAATAAAAGTATATAAGGTATGGTTTTACTCTCCTGTCGTAGAAATACATCCCTCCACACAAATGTCAATGATGCCTTTTGGAATTTATTTACTTCCTTGTTTTCATATGAGTTGGTGAATTCATCAGCGACCACCTGGTAACAGTAATGTTCACAATTTATTTCACTGAAATTGTATTTGGAATCCTTTGTATTTGCAATATCTCTATTCTTTCACTGTCACCCAATAATACCTGTGAGGAAAACTGATCCTCCAGTTATTCAATCTCAAGTCTTAATCTAGCCTTTCTCCTTCTGACTGTCCTTAATCACATAACACTAAACCTCATTTTTTATACTGTTACCCATAAAGTTGTAATGTATTCTTATTGTTTTTGAAGACTGGCTTAGACCCCCTCAGTTAGAATAATATTTGCTCCTGGAACAACATTCTCAGAAAGCAACTTATTTTCTCACCAAATACTTATCTGGCCAAGGATTTTTCTAGACCTATGCTATCCTTCCAGATTATAGTCATTTTTGTACTTCATTGTAAAATCATTTTCTTGAAGGTTCATACCATGCAGAAATGTTTTCACTATCACCTACTGTGGCAAAGAGTGATGGTGTTTACCAATATCCATCCTTCTCCTTTGAACACACATAACTAACCTATATTTCACAGCTTTCTGATAATTGTGTGGGGCCTTCTGAGTTCCAGTCAATAAAATATATACAGACCTAAATAGTACTAATCCCAGGGCTAGCCTCTATGACATCTCACTTGACCCTTCTCACTCTTGCCTCATCTTCCAGCCAGATGCAACAAATCCTGCAAAAAGCCAAAAACTTGAAAGGATCCAGGATACCCAAATCACTTTGAACACCACCTGCTATATACTCTTTTGGACTGTGAGGTAAATGAAAAAAAGAAAAAGAGCTTTCCTTGTTGTAATGAATGGGATTTGGGTATTTTAAGAATAGCAGTTGTTATCTGCTTTTATTAATACATCATCCAAATATCAGGTGTAGTCTTACATTTCAAGGAAAATGTCACAAATGGCTCATTTTTTCTCTGTATTTGTACTATTTTGAGTGACTAAATTGCATTTAAAATTTCTTAATTTTTTTCTGTGACTTATGTTTTATTACTTTTCTTCAGTAAATCACTCCTGAGGTCACTAGTAGGATTTATAATCCTGTGAACTGAACTACATCCTAAGTCCTTCTCGCTAATAACAAACACTTTGGTCTTTTAATCCCTCATATGTACATTTTTCACATCATGCTTCTTGGCTTTACTTTTCCGATGAAATCCATCATAATGTTTGGCCATTTCTTGTCATTCTTATTTTCAAGGGCCCCCTTCTTCTGATTTTCTTCTAATTCCATCAAAACACAACTCCAACCTGAATCTATCTAATCACAGACATTTTCCACCTTCTGGGCTGCTGGGCTTCCCTGGAGAAAAATCACGTAACTCTGCCAGGCGGGACAGATTTATAGTTTCCAATTTTAGCTGGGCTCTCAAAATTGCTTGTCAGTCCTCTTACTCAATGACTTTTGGTTTGATAACCCCGATCTACATAATGGTGTGAGCACAACTCTCCCTTCTACAGTATCTTGTGCTTACTTCTGGGCATTTCAGAGGAGTCCTTTGTACAAACCCTCTTGTTAGTTCATGAACTGCAGTCCTCCCAGTTACTTCAGCTATTTACTCTTATTCCTACTCCAGCTACCACTTGCCCCTATGCACTTTGCATAGTTGCCTGTGGAAGCCTCACTACTGCCAACTGCATTCCTGAAATGCCAGCATCACTCCCAGGGATGCTGTCACCTGGAGCTCTGGGTACTTCACTTCCTTATAGTGTCATAATTATGTAGAGTTCACTAGGCAGGAAAAAAAAAAAAAAAAAAAAAAAAAAAAAAAAAAAAAAAAAAAAAAAAAAAAAAAAAACAAGGTTCCCTTTCAACTTATTATCATATGTGGTCTTCTGAACACCAAAGTAGCTGGGCTGATGGCCAGAGACTTGCAAAGTTTTCTTAAAGAATTCTGAGAATGTGTGGTTCTCATCCCATAGTCATAAGTGCTCAAATTTCTTCTCTGGTGCCACAAAGAAAATAGACACATCACCATCATTCCTATCATTTCTCTTTTCCCTTCAGCTCTTCCTTAAACCAGAATGGCTTCTCTACTACTCATTATAAAACAGAATATTGTGGACAAGCTGGCATGTGCTTGTACAGAAGTGAAAAAAAGTTTACTATTGCACTTCTAAAATAGCAAACCAAATATTCTGTTACCCTCGTCTGTGGTCTCTCCTTTTCTATACTTCTTGACTGATTTGTGAATAATGAACATTTTATCCTTCTTATTCTTTTTTGATATATATATATATATATATATATATATATATATATATATATAATCAGTAGGGGGGGAAACAGTTTCTCCATTCATTAGGAAAACATTCATTCATTTATTCATTCATTCAACATATATATATATATATATATATATATATATATATATATATATATGATCAGTAGGGGGGAAACAGTTTCTCCATTCATTAGGAAAACATCCATTCATTTATTCATTCATTCAACAAATAACTTCCTAGTGCCTAAACTAGTTGATATCAAAGTAGATATTTTTAATTGTTTTACTTTATGTCTCCAGACACATACAGTACAGGAGTACAACAGCTCAGTAAAAATAGTAAGTACAATACGATGTTAAAATGGCTGTGATAAAATTTGCTGTAATAATCCTTTGGATATACCCAGTAATGGGATTGCTGGGTCAAATGGGATTTCTATTTTTAGGTCCTTGAGGAATCGCCACACTGTCTTCCACAATGGTTGAATTAATTTACATTCCCACCAACGGTGTAAAAGTGTTCCTATTTCTCCACATCCTCTCCAGCATCTGTTGTTTCCCGATTTTTTAATGATCGCCATTCTAACTGGTGTGAGATGGTATCTCAATGTGGTTTTGATTTGCATTTCTCTGATGACCAGTGATGATGAGCATTTTTTCATATGTTTGTTGGCTCCCTGTATGTCTTCTTTTGTAAAGTATCTGTTCATATCCTTCGCCCATTTTTGAATGGGCTTGTTTGTTTTTTTCTTGTAGATCTGCTTTAGTTCTTTGTAAATTCTGGATATCAGCCCCTTGTCAGATGGGTAGACTGCAAAAATTTTTTCCCATTCTGTTGGTTGCCGATTCACTCTACTGACTGTTTCTTTTGCCGTGCAGAAGCTGTGGAGTTTGATTAGGTCCCATTTGTCTATTTTGGCTTTCTACTACAAGGACACGTGCACACGAATGTTCATTGCAGCACTGTTTACAATAGCAAAGACCTGGAACCAACCCAAATGCCCAACGATGACAGACGTGATAGGGAAAATGTGGTACATATACACCATGGAATATTATGCAGCCATCAAAAACGATGAGTTCACGTCCTTTGTAGGGACATGGATGAACCTGGAAACCATCATTCTCAGCAAACTGACACAAGAGCAGAAAATCAAACACCGTATATTCTTGCTCATAGGCGGGTGTTGAACAATGAGAACACATGGACACAGGGAGGGGAGCACTACACACTGGGGTCCATTGGGGGGAAATGGGGGAGGGGCGGGGGGGCGGGGGGGTGGGGAGGTGGGAAGAGATAGCATGGGGAGAAATGACAGATACAGGTGAGGGGACAGAAGGCAGCAAAGCACACTGCCATGTGTGTACCTATGCAACAATCTTGCATGTTCATCACATGTACCCCAAAACCTAAAATGCAATTAAAAAAAAAAAGGAAAAAAAAAGATTTGCTGTAATATAAAATGAGGTCACAAGAAGGAGAGTGAGTAATTCAATTAAAATGTAAACAAAAATTTCTTAGAGGAAATGATACATGAGTAGCTTGCATTTACATTTGAGAGTGGTGGCTAGCTCTTCATAAAATTATTGCAAGCAATGCAGTTGATAAAACAGACTTATGTTTACAAGTTGATTTGGGGAGTAGAGAGTGCACTGATGTTCACATGCAGCTGTTTCTTCCCAGGTCCTAAAGAACAAGCCTAAATCAAGTCATTGGCACAGAGGCATTAGACAGAAAGCTAGAAGTTGAAATGGTGGAGTCCAACTTGTCTGGACCAGCTTTATGGTTCTGCTACTGGTAACATTTTTATCCATGAATGGCTTGCTTGGGTCTGGAGATTTGGCTTGACTACACTGTGTGGAGCAAATTTTAAAGAGGTAAAGGATTAAAAAAAAAACTCTTAAAATAAAAAAAACCCTAAAAACTAGAGTTTTTAATGACCACAGCAAGCAAGTATGCAGTTTACCTCTTGAAAGGGTCTTAACTCACCCAGGCTGGAGTGCAACGGCCCTTTGAGGCTCACTACAGCCTCAGACTCCTGGGCTCAAGTAATCCTCAGCCTCCCAGTGGACTTTGTAGACAGTCTGATGGAGTCTCATGGCACAAGAAGATTAAAAAATATCTCCAATTTTAATAAATTTCTGCAATCCAAAAAAAGTGTATATATATATGTTTTACTTTTGAATAAAAGAAATAATCTACAACATACAATTCAACAATGGTTTTATGATATATTTATTGTTTAGGTATGTATGTGCATATGCCTGAGTGACCACATGTGTTTGTGTGTGTATGCATGCGCACACACACACGTGAAATATACTTTATTCAAGTTGGTAGCTAATTGTGTGGATAGAAATTCTGTATTCACAACAATCCAATTTTTTTGTGAAATACCATTATTTTCTCCTCCTGAGCCAAATACGATGTTTTAAACTAGTAAAAATGTCTTATTTTTAGTATTGTCAATAGTCCCATTGGTGAAGGAGTGCTGCTTTCTTAAAATAATTCTGGGCTGGGCACAGTGGCTCACACCTATAATCCCAGCACTTTGGGACACTGAGATGGGCAGTTCACGAGGTCAAGAGATCAAGACCCTGTCTCTGCTAAAAACACAAAAAATTAGCTGGGTGTGGTGGTGTGCGCCTGTAGCCCCAGCTACTCAGGGGGCTGAGGCAGGAGAACTGCTTTAACCCGGGAGGTGGAGGTTGCAGTGAGCCAAGATTGCACTACTGCACTCTGGCTTGGTGACAGAGCAAGACTCCGTCTCAAAATAAAGAAATAATTAATAATAATAATAATAATAATTCTGCCTTCTGGGCAACAGAATTTTTCATCACTGCATAAGACAAAATCAGTTTTGTAGCTGCTACCTGTTTTATTGTATGTAGGCCTGTGTTAAGATACTTCATAAATTGTCAAATCCAAATTGACACTAGAAACACAATAATGCTTGCTATTTAATGAAAAGTTGTCAACTCGCCTCTCCCTGTCAAATTGCCAGATGCGTCTTCATGACTGGTTTAGGTTAAGGGATTACTGGTAGTCAGAGCTCAATACACAAGATCTTAATATTACATGATTTGTGAGAGAAGTGGAGTAGAAAAGATATGAGATGTTATACACTGCTGAAAATTGAATTTTTTATGCTTAATTATTAGGTTTGTTTTTAGAAACTTGAATCAATAATCCAGAAATTACATTGAGAATTAAGTATGAAAGGCATGTTAAAAAATTTATCTGAGTAACAATATCCATGAAAACAAATGAGTCTTTGAACCTTTAGCTATAGCTTGAAGGGAAGTTATTGTTCTGTTATTTGCTAGGATAATATTTTATCTTAGTATTTCTTGTTACTAATTTAATTTATGTTTCACTAAATAACCAGCTAGATATATGTGTGGGTGTCTGTAGTTAGACACAGGAAAGAATTGACGGAACACTTTGGCTCTATTTTCAGTGCTATAAAAAGATAAAAGGCAGGATGCAGTTGCTCACGCCTATAATCCTGGCACTCTGGGAGGCGGGCGGGTCACTTGAGGCCAGGAGTTTGAGACCAGTCTGGGCAACATGGCAAACCCTGTCTCTATTAAAAATACAAAAATTATCTAGGTGTTGTGGCACACCACTGTAATCTCAGCTACTCAGGTGGCTGAAGCAGGAAAATCACTTAAGAACACGGGAGATGAAGGTTGCAGTGAGCCCAGATTGCACCACTGAACTCCAGCCTAACCTAAGTGTCAGAGCAATACCCTGTCTGAAAAAAAAAAAAAAAAAGAGAGAGAGATAAAAAATAACAATAAACCCTATTCTATGTGGTAATGTCTTACTTGGAAAATTATATAGTTACTCAGAAAATTGAGGCATTTACAGAAATGTTTGAAGCTCCCACGCTACTCCTAATCAAAACAAAGCACAAATGGAAGGCACAATATACATTACTCCCAATAAGGAAGCCCATGGTAGTAGATACTCCTTCCCCAAACTGGTTAAAAGCTGGGACACAACAAGGTGCTCCTACTCTGAACTTCTTATATTGAACAAGTAAAAACCAGAGTATGCAATTTATTCACCAAGACAAATTCAGTGAAAGTCTTGAGGGCATTTGATGGCTGTGGCACCTCTGTCCAGCAGCAGAGCAGTCACCAGCTATGTCCACTGCGGCACTATAACCTGATCGCATCCTAGTTTCCGATCTTATCATCTAGAATTCTCATCTGTTCTCTAGTAGTTCTGTTTCTCTCTCAACATTATGGACTAATCAACACAGATATTACCACAAATTTTCTTATATACTTAAGTTAGAGATTCATTCTGTCACTTTTAATTGGAGAATCCTGACTCAAAGACAAATTATAAAGCTATAGTCACAGGGGTATGCTAATTAAAAGTTGTTATATATTCCTAGTAAATTGAAGTTTTAATCATAATGTAATTTTTAAATAGAGAGTCAGTATGACTTTTTTCCCTAAAGTCTCTTTTGTCTTACATAAACAGAATCACGACTATTTCCACTGAGTAGAATATACATACTATGCCTATTGTTTTTCCTTTGGAGTTCAACATTTTGATGTCTTATATTTACATGTTTCTTGAAAACCATATATTGCTGGAGAATTTAGACTATTTAGATTGAAACTGATTACTAATAATTGTATTTTTTTTATTTATAGCTTTAATTTTTGCTTTCAATTGGTTGGCCTTGTTTTACTTTTATTTTTGTATCTTTTCCTCTTTTAAATATTTGAGTAATTTTAAAATTTCAATTTTAGGTTTTCTTCTAAATAAATCACTGGCTTTAGAATTATTTAGTAAAGTTCTGCTTTTGATAGACTGAAAAATATCGTTTATATCCCCATCCTTAATATTTTTATAGCCCAGGGCAAGAGTACACCTTGAAGTTTTCTGCAGAGTCTTTCAAAGTGACTTGAGGCTATTGCTGCACAGAATTCTGGGATTCTAGCTTTATGGAGTATAACAGGAGGCAACAGGTCGTGGGGACTGATGGGCATACCTCAAAAGCTCTATGGATTTCCAGACTTGTCAGGGAGACACTAGAGAAGAGCTCAAGAAGAGACTCTGAAGTCAGGGGATTGGGGCAGGAGTAGCACTTCTCTAAGAGTGACCTAAAAGTAGCACTATGTTTCCATTACAAATATTTGTGCTGTAGGTAGATTCTCATATTGACAATTCTCTCAGCACACAGATTTATACTACATAGACTTCTTGCCTCCATTATCCTTGCTGAGAATCACCTCTCCTCTCAGACTGTCCATTTTATGTTCTTAATTTCTTCTTTTGCTCTAACAATTGTTAAGATCTTCTCTTTGCATTTAATTTCCTGACTAGTTTTTTATATTACTGGGCATATATATACGTATGTATATATATACACACACACGTGTGTGTGTGTCTATCTGCGTGTGTGTGTGTGTGTGGGTGTGGGTGTGTGGTGTGTCTTTCAATTGTGTTTCAGATTTATTTGATTGGTTGAATATGAGGATTGGTGGTGTTTGACAGTCCTGGAATCTTCCAGTTATCTTTTGAAATACGGTCTTTGCCCCACTTTCTCTCTAAAACCCCAAACACGTGTCAGACATACTCATTCTAACCTTTTATCTTTCCTGTTCCCTTGTGCTCTTCTGGCATATTTTTTTTTTTTCTGGAAGATCAATTGTATTGAAGCTCTTTTTAAATGTTCTTAATTTGTTTTTTTTTTTTAACTATTTCATTGAGTTTTACATTTTTCTAGTTTTATTTTTTTTAATTTCTATTTTTTATCCAAATCTGCTAGGTGGCAATTTAATTTACTGAAGATACACTCAAGTTTATGCTTTCTTTTAATATACTAGTTACTAGTTTTAAATTTTCTAGTTATATTTAGTATACAAAATCTTTAATATTAGCAATATAGAAAGTTTTTTCTTCACTATATCTTCATAATACATGCTATCATTTTTTATCCTAGAACATATGCATTATATCACAGAGAAAAGAGTTTCAATGAATAAAAAATACTAGTTTTATTTCTTTACTTAAGCATTTGCCCTGGTAAAGATACTATCTGGCCATTCATAGGAATGCTACTCAGTAATTTTAAAGATTGTTTGCTAGGCCTTTTTATAATTTTCTGTAAAGACGATGTCTTTAATCAGAGATAGATCTTTTAACTTTTCTTTCTACATGTTCATTCTTCAAAATTTGACCTTACAACTTGACTTCAATTATTATTTATGACTTCCCAAAATATATCCACCAGAGTTCTTTATCATCATAAGGCCCTGTATGTTATTATCATTGATAAATATTATTGTGGTGTTTTCATTGTTTTAAAAGCTTTTCAATTTTATTTATTTTTTAAGCTTTTGTTTTAAGTTCAGAGATACATGTGCAGGCTTGTTACATTGGCAAACTTGGGTCATAGGGATTTATTATATAGATTATTTCATTACCCGGGTATTAATTCTAGTATTCATTAGTTATTTTTTTCTGATCATCTTCCTCCTTTCCGCTTCGGGCTCCAAAAGATTTCAGTGTGTGTTGTTCCCCTCTAGGTATTCATGTGTTCTCATGATTTAGATCCCACTTATAAGAACATGCGGTATTTGGTTTTCTGTTCCTGCATTAGTTTGCTAAGGATAATGATCCCCATCTCCATCCATGTCCCTGTAAAGGACATAACCTCTTTCTATTTTATGACTGCACAGTATTCCATGGTGTGTGTGGTACCACATTTTCTTTATTCAGTGTGTCATTGATGAGCATTTTGTGTCTTTGCTATTGTAATGAACATACACGTGCAAGTGTCTTTATAATAGAATGATTTATATTCCTTTGGATATATACCTGGTAATAGGATTGCTGGGTGAAACGGTATTTCTGCAAAATCTCAATTGATCTGAGTTCACAATATTTGTTCTCCTATATTCTAGTCTCAGAAGTAGTATGCTGCTAATTTGCCCATGGCTGAGTTGATAAATCACAAATCCATAACACCCATTTCTCTCACTGTTTATATCCAGAAGCAACAAATTCTATTGATACTACTAATAGTTTTGGCACCTATATTCTTCATGCTTCTTCTTGATACCTCAGTGTGGTTTGCAATAATTTTTCTTGCTTTGTTATATAAAATAGCATTGAATAGACTAATTTTCTCCGACTCCTTCCAATAGATTTTCCATGCTATTATCAATAATTTTCCTTAAGTAAAAATAATCATGTCATTCTCCTGGCAAAATATTTCACTGAATATTTACTGATCTTAGATAAAGTGCAAACCTTTTAATATGTTATCCAAGGCCTTTCTTTCCTCCTTCCCTTGTTCTCTATATTCTAACAATTTTTCGTTCCCAAAACCATGTCTTCCTTCGATTTGGGGTCTGTACATTTGCCGCTCTCTATCTGGACAATGTGCATCCATTGTTTAAAATTTATAACTCCTAATTCTTCTATTTTTATCACAGTTGTCAGTTATTTGAGGAATATTTCCTTAAACCCTTAAGATTAGACTGCTTTCCCCCATAAAATGAATAACCACCAAATAATTACATTGCTAATCATAGTATATTATATATGCTTCATAATTCGTCTCTTTCCTTCCCTCGGCCATAAACACAGTGAGAAGAGAAACAGACATTTTCCTTTTTAGCTGCAGACCTAAACATAGTGCTGGACACAGTAGGCATTTAATTAGCATTTGCTGAATGGAGAGTTGAATAACCCTTAAATTTGCAGTATAATTAATAAAATATATAATTTAAATGGGATTTTAAAATTCGATCATACTAGATGCAATGAAATTTAACGCACATAATGAAACATAAGACTTCTGTACTTAAGTAGTTCATAGTCTATTTGGCCATAAATGTTTCAAACTCTTAAAGATAATGAACAATAAGCTGTTTACTATTGCCAATATATATTGCACAGAATAATTCACACAGATCATTGGAGCCACTTACTCTAGTAATTCTTAGAAATTCTATTACAGCTCTCTCCTGCTAAATCACCATTTCTTGCCTGTAAATAATGTCATTTCTATGATAAACAAGAATAGACTTATCCAACTTGAAAAATAAAGAGGCATTTAAAAAATAAATATATTTAGCCTATAACATTTTCAGTTTCAATCATACATTTACAGTTTAATGAGGGAGACTGTGTTCAAAATATACAATTTAAAACAAGATAGATAATTGCAAGGCTGAGCAAAATTATAATGTAGTAGAGGCCAGGACTAGCTTGAAATGCTATGATGTGTTTTGATTTATTTGGGAAAATTATCTTATAATAATTTATAGAATCAGATAAATAACAAATATAATTCTAATTGTCCAATAATGCCGTTTAAACGTAGGGGAGTTTTTTGGAAATCTTCAAGCATATAAAATGTGCAATGATTTTATTACATATTTGGAGTTGATAAGACATAGAGATTTTAGAAAAACAGTGAAAACAGGAGACAATTAAATGCTATTATTGTGAATAACTTTATTTCATAAATATATGTAGATTAATTTCAGCAAAATCTTATATGGCATTCAGGATTTGCTATGTGCTTTTTGGATGTTTTTAAATATAGTGGGGAAAAAGAAATAATAAGGAAATCTTAAAGTCTTCAAGAAATTAAGGTTATTCTCATAATCAACAGGCAATTACAGTTTATAAATCAAAATATTCTGTAAATGAAAAATATGAATCTTGTAACCCCAATATAAATATAATGAAACATTTCTTTCTTAAGAGTTTTCTAATTAGGTAAGTGTATTTCTTAAGCAAAGATGTATGGAAGTAACCAAAGAGACACCTCTCTGCCACTATTGAAACTAGAGCAATTTGCTTAAATTATTTCAAGGTCAATATTGAGGTTGCTCTTTTATATAAAACAATTCCCAACACATAGCAAGTATCTTTCTTTTAGAATAATACAGAATACATTATTATGCAACTAATATCAATATTTAGAAAATAAAGACATGGATAATGTCATTCTCCAAGCCTGCCTGCAGGCAGTGAGAAAGGCAGAAATTTTCTTCTTAACAGCAGACGTGAATAAATAGTATTTCCCCAGAAAGCAAAATCAGTGTCTAAGAACTTCACAAGAACCATGTTACTGGCCAGCAATGCTGCACATTTAAAATGCAGCTGAGATAGCTGGAGATCATCCTGATAACACTGCCTGGTGAAGAACAAATTGGCACTTTGCTACAGATTTCCCTGCCAGCACCTGTTCCTGTTTTACACCTTCATTTGACCCAGGATGGATTCTTGTATCCATGATCTAAAACTAAGATCAAATATATTAATAATGTCATATTCCAAACACGAAGTCAGATGAAGTTGCTATTGAAGGGCTTGGTTATTCACGTAGGTAGCATCATGCAGAAAAATAATGGGTAATATAGTTAAGAGATGTTCCTATCAGAGTATCTTAGATTAATTCAGACAGTTGTCACAGAATGTCATAAAAAATGTTGTCCATCAAACTTAGAATTTTTTAAGTTTACCTATATATTGTATATTGGTAAATTAAACTTCTGTTCATATTCCTCAAAATGGTTTCCATGTGATAGATCATACTGAGTTGTGTTAATTATAATTTATTTAGTGGATTCCTTTCTCTAGGCCTCATCAAACATTACTCTCACAGGAATTTCATTAGTGATTTAACTTCAAGTGTAGCTTCAGGAGTTACCAATTTTTTGAGTTTTTTCCTCTCTCTAGTGTCCAATATTACATGCACTCCCAAGTTGGTCTCAGCTTTTCCCACTACCATCTCACTTCAATACACGTCACTTGGTGTTCCTTTTGAGTAAGGGCTGTGTCATTACCGCCACCTTCACCCAGACCATGATCTTCTCTGGGTAGCTGGCAAACTCTGGCTATTCTGCTGCCCTTAGCATTGCTACTCATGTCCTGATGGCTGCTGGGACTCACACTGTGGCAATGGTGAGCACATCAACTGCTTTCTTCAGCTAGTCAAGGATCTGATGAAGTCAGCATGTGTATTACTTGTGCCAGAGCTGCTCACCTTTGCACTCTGTTTGGATCTTTTACAGAGGCCAATGAATGCTCTATCAACATATTTGTCTTTCCAAGGTTACTTAACTCTCTGCTCTTCTAAGTAGCTTCTAGATAATGCACTATGACTGTTTAAAGTCAAAATTGTAAATGCCATTGGCCATTGGACTACAAATTGTCACTTGCCATATTACTTATCACTGTGTCCCGTGTTTGCCACCAGGTCATGGATATACTAAGCAATCAAATATTTGAGGAATTGAAATTAATTTGCTTTGTCTGCTGAGACTTTTAAAGGTGATCAAATGTCTCCCAGCCTTTATGGGATATTGTTCCACAGAGATATCAGAGTTGCAGGTTAGTAGGACAATCCCTTCACTTTACATAGTGCTTTATAATTACCAGGGTTGGAAAAATATGTATTTCCTTGTGACATGAATGCACTGGTACTAGTTACATAAGAAACCTTCCCAGAGGTGCACTATTGCCTTCCCTTACCATGATGTTCTGATTTTTCAGACCCCTTTCTCCTCTCCACCAATCCACATGGTTTTGTCAGACATATTGTAGATATCTGAAGCTCAGCTATGCATAAATTTGGAGATGTTTTGAGTATTCTATTGTGTATGTATGAGATAAAGATGTGCATTCAATCACTTTTCAAACTTTAAAAAATATAAAATATTTTTTAACACACAGTAATATTAAAACTTCAGCCTCCAAAATGTAGTGAGTCTAACATTTTAAGCAGTATTAAAGAATCTTAAAATCCATTTGAAAATTTTTCTATAGATTAGCATTATTGGCATGGATAATTAAATTGATTGAAAACATGATCAGATTTTCAGAATTGTCATTAGTTCTGTTTAGTCCTGTGGTAATGGTATTAGAGTGGAAAGACAGAAATTTCAGTTAGAAAGAAAAGCTGAGAGCTCCTGTATTCTGAAGATCTAATGAACACCTGGTGCCTTTGTAACCTACTGTAGCATTGGAATTTTGTGAAAAGTAGAGATGGAGGGGAAAACAAAAACATTAGGGTCATTTCTTTGTTCAAAAATTCTTAAAATATCTATTGTATGCAGATATTCCAAAGGCTGTGGGAAAATACGCCGATTGAAGATTTATTTCATATAATTTAAAAATGCTTTTTTCAAATTAGGAGACCATGTCTTGCACTCGTTTCATCAGTGGGCTCATGCCACGTGGCCTGGATCTTGGAGTTATCCTCCCTCTCCTTTGTGTCATCGCATCTCTTTTTCAATATGAAAATATATAAATGTTCTCTAATGTCTTCCATCCTAAGAACAGTTACAAGAAGAAAATGAACTCCTTTAAATCTACACTTAACTTTGTTTAGTACATGAGAGAAAATTAATTCTCTTCTCCATTTCTCTTTTCCATTTCTCAGCTACATTTTCACAGAGACGTTTGTTGAGAAAGTATTCATAATACCTTCTGGCACACCCTTGTCTCCGATTTTTCCCTCAATTCATTCCAACAGGACTTTCATTTCTGTCACTCCACAGAAAGTGACCTCACAGTCTCTACAGTGACCTACCTGTTTTTAAGTCCAGCCATTCAAAATTTCTAATCATAGGGAATTTGAACTCTCAATAGTAGTGGGCAGTATTTGTATCTTATTGCTCTTAATATACTCTTCCTGTGGGTTCTTTCATGCTGTTTACCTTTGTGCTGTGCCTACCTCGCCAGCTGTCACCTAGGTTTGGGCCCTGTGAGGCCATATGCCTTTAGTCTTTTGGTTTTTCTCCTACTAAATCAGCCATCACTGAGATCCCCTTCGTTGGCTCTTACTTTACTTCTTCATTTCTCTATGTAGGAATATTTCAAGGCTGAACAGTGGACTTTCTTCTTCTCCCTACATACACCCTCTCCTTAGATTACCTTTTTCAAGGCCTCTGCTTAAATATTGCATTTATGCTAATGACTCCCAAATTTATGTCCTAGCTTGGACTATCCCCTGAGCTCTAAGCGTATATTAGGATGTCTAAAAGACATGCCAGATATTACTGACTGAAAAAAAAAATCTCTATTTTCATGCCCACCAAAAAGTGTGTCCCTCTCTCATTCTTTTCTGTGCCTTTTCAACTAGCATTTTCCCCCTTGTTTTTCAGCATTGCAAAAGCCCAATAAGGATGTGGAACAACCGGTATATATTGAATTTATGTGTAACATTCAAAATGGCATTCTGATTCATACAATGAGGATTATAATAGTAGCTTCATATTTAGAAGACATATTAACTTAATTCTTAAAAAAAGAACTCAAGTTTCAAAACATTGAAAAAGCACAAATGTCATTAGGATGCCACACATGACATGTAGCCATTTCTAAATAAACACCTACCGTAGTCTGCCCCCAAATTATAAAGTAAATAACCAGTTGATGCATTTTTTATTGAGTGCTTCCACTGGACTAGACTTGTGCTACATCCTATTTTTACCTTAGTGATTTAAAGAGGCATGACTTCAGCCCTGAAGTGGACACAGGAGATAGGCAGTAAACAAGTAATAAATTAACAGTTACTACTTAAAATTGGAAAAGGTGATAGATTTAAGGAAAGTCAATATTTAAAATAAAAAGGAAAGATTTTCAGAGTTTTTTTTTCTTTTGGCTTGTTTCAACTGAGTTCAATGAATTCCGAGAAACTAAGATATACAGACACTGTGCAAGGTAATGGGAATTCAATGATGTACAATATAGATTATCTGACACCAAGAGGATAATAGTCTACTATCCAAAACAATTAAAATGATGGTTGAGGCTCTTTGATTTTCATAAATAAAAGCTTAATTCACTTACTTAGTCTGAAATTCAATTTTGAATATCAGAATTTAATTGTTATTATTACTGTAACTTACCTAGACCAAAGATACATACCTTTGTCACTTTAATGGCATATAATCAAATATGTTAAGTATAACACCTGCTTTGGAATTAATATATATCAAAAGTTTTTATATGGTGTCATTTTTTTCTGTAATTATGTAAGACAAGTAGTCCATAGTTATTATGAATTTAATAACTCTTTAAAATAAATGTTTAATTACTCAGAAGATAATTTCTGTACATTTTAATTATACTCATATATGTATTTGTAATGTCCATTATTTAGTCTTTGAAAATTCATATACAGGAAAATAGATTCACTATACTTGAATTTTCTATTGCCTCCTACCTGGACATGACAGAAAAATCAATGGCATACATTTGTACAATTCGTGAAAATCTTCATGGGAAGAAGAGATTAATAGATGAGGCGCAGAGGATTTTTAGAGCAAATGACTTCAAATGATCTGATAATAGTAGTTACATGTCATTATTCATTTGTGAAATTCCACAGAATGTACAATACATGTAACCCCTAGTGTAAATTATGGACATTGGTTGATAATGATGGGTAAACATAGGTTCACCAACTGCAATAAATGTGCCACTCTGAGGTGGAATGTTGATAGTGAGGAAAGCACTCTGCGTGAGGTCAGCTATGTGTGAGGTATTAGAGCGCTATATTTTGCACCCAATTTTACTGTGAACTTAACACTACCCTAAAAAACAAAATCCATTAAAATTAAACAAATAAATATATAGGAGAAAACCTGTAAATGTGTGTACATATGTAGATATATGTATTTATCCATCAACAGAGACACTCATAAGTATGTAAATTGTATATTAAGTAAGACAATATACACATTTGTGGTACAAATATAAAAATAGTAACATGTTTGTATTAACACACATGCATAAAGAAACTTTATGACATGGTATCTGTATATATTATTAATCCTCACAGCAGATTTTGAGATATGTATCTTTGTCACTTTAATGGCATATAATTCAAGACAGAATGTTGAAGTCTCTTCCAAAGTTTGCCTAGCTCTGAAGGCCACAGCAGAGGCTTGCCCCAACCTCTGTTATTAGCCATTAATTTGTACTCACCTTATTACCTTCCTCTTCTGAATTTATATCACAATACCTGAAAACTTTTTTTTTTTTTTTTTTTTTTTTTTTTAAGACAGAGTCTGGCTCTGTTGCCTAGGCTTGAGTGCAGTGGCACAATCTAGGCTCACTGCAACCTCTGTCTCCCAGATTCAAGTGGTTCTCCTGCCTCAGCATTCTTGGTGTGCCACCAAGCCCAGCTAATTTTTTTTTTTTTTTTTTTTTTTTGTATTTTTAGTAGAGACGGGGTTTCATCATGTTGGTCAGGCTACTCTAGAACTCCTGACCTGATGATCCTACTGCCTCAGCTTCCCAAAGTGCTGGGATTACAGGCATGAGCCACCGTGCCTGACCATGAAAACATCTTTTTAAAACTGTCTTAGAGCTTACAAGTCATATTTCAATATTTGTGTTGAGGACTTTGACAACCTTATATTTATTGGTTGTTTTTATTTGAAGATTGAGTTCAGAAGACAGTTGCTTTTCTGTAGTTAAAGCAATAAGGGCATTAAGAGAATGAGATACTACATTTATCTTGGGATGTCAATGTTTTTCAAAGTGTGATGGCTTGGGAGAAATCCCAGGTAGGCACTAGTAAATGATCTATATTTTTGCAAACTTTGCTCAAGCCATGTGATTCTGCAATGCTGACATGACTTCGAGTTGGTGAATGATGCTGGTGGTGCTGAAATTGAGCCTTTTCTTACATCCCATTTACAGAGTTAACTTGCCCTTTGTTTAAAATTGATATTTTTCCTGATTCATTGAGTAACCAAATCCCTTAACAGGGACACTTCTAAGCTGGCTATAAGATATACACATCATTAGTGTGAATTTAATTTAACCATTTTCATTTTTAAATTAAAATGAAACTTTACCACTGTCTTTTTCTCATAAGTGTCCACTGGGATGGTCAGTTTACACATTAATGTATGTATTTTTAGAGTTTAAAATGAAAAATTTAGCTGACATAATGCTGCAACACAAAATGCAAGGTCACCAGTCAGGAAAAAGGAAAACCCAGATGAATAACCTCAGGAGCAGATTTCTTAATGTTTGGTTTATTTCACATTTATTTAATACTTAAAACTGCCAGAAAGGGTTCAGGGCCTAAAAAGAACTTGGTAATAGGGATTTAGATAGAAAATTTTGACAGTTACATGACTGTATAAGGAAGTTCCAATTCAATGTTTTGGAAATGTATAATATTTGCACGAAAGATGTGTGACTTTTTTTCTACATAATTTGGAGTAATCAGTAGGTACCACTCTGCCTTATTTAGTGAGTAGTTTCTCACATAAGGTAAATTCGATTGAAAGATGACAGTGATTTTTTTCTCTGTTTCCAGAGAAATTCCTACCAGTTTTTAACTGATTAACCTGTTTTTGATAGTTAATCAGTTACTTGAACTTTCACAAAGTTAGCAAATGACTGCTTTAATAATGTCTCAAATCATAAAGAAAATTTATTTCCATGTGGTCCATCTTGACACAGACCAAACCATCCCACCGAGATTTATCATAACCTAAAGAAGCCTAAAATTTGTTTGTCCTTCACAAGATATGTAGGTTGTATGACACACTCATTGTTTTTGTAAAACTGGGATGCACTAAAATGCTACTGAATTATCTGGTCAGATGGTTTGATGTTAGTAAGAAGTTAATTACCTCTGCACACTCACCAACACTGTCTATTGTGTCCAGATTACAAAGGTTTGCTCGCCCAGTGGAGGGCATTCTCTGCCACAGTGCAAAGGCCCGAGTACTAGCCTGTTTCATATGCAACATTCCCAAGCATGGCTTTCCACAAGAACTTCCTCTAACAAACTGTTCCAATATGACACGTCCTGCATAAAGCATTGGTAAAAAGTATTTTGTTACTCTATACAAATTATTCTCGCTTAATCTAATTGAGTTAGAACTTAAACTTTACCTTTATTTTTCCACCTTAAAAGAATATCAGAATATTTTATGTCTTCAAAAAAGCTTTAAATTATTGATAACTCTAATCTTCTGGAATCTGTTCCAAGTTAATACTGTATTATGCATGCATGGTTCTGCTCCAGATAAACAAATATTGATGAAAGAGAAATGAAAAAGTATTTTATAAGTTCATTTTTTTCTTATTGAAATAAATGAATAGTTATACTTATCAGTAAGAGATTAATGAGGCCTAAAACTTGTTTGTCCCTTAAAAGATACATAGGTTGCATGATCCATTGATAGTATTTGTTTAAAAACAAATGCTATACATTGTTAATTAAATGCTGGTAGAATCACTTTTTAAAAATAAACTTATACTTTGGCCCCATGCTGGAAAAACTGTACCTGTAGATTTATTTAAAGTAAAAAGCTTGATAAACCTTGAAACAAATAAATCGGAAAGTTTTTAAATACAAATATTAGATATAGCTTTAGGATTTCTGCAGTTTTGGTGGGTGGGGGGTGCTTAATCAGATATTTGAGATTTCACAGGGTTAACTAATGCCGCTTTAATAACTCAAATCAAAACGAAAATTTATGTTTTCATGCGTTCCATTTTAACACAGATCAAATCATCACACTGAGGTTTATCATAGCATGAATGTTCTGTGAACAAATTTTTAGAAATACCTAATTTGTATTGAGCTAAATTTCATTTGTTATGTTGCTTTCATAATTTATTTGGCACATATTGATTTTCTGACAATATTTATTGAGTAGGAATACCATTATGAGTAGTTGAGATGTAGCCAGCATCTATCCCTCTTCTCTTCTCAATAATATTCCTTCTTCTTGTGAACTCATATCTTATACACACACACAATGGGCTTTGTCTTTTTCCACAGGTGAAGGATTAAACCTAACTTACATCACTCAGCCCAGTATACTCCTTTATCAAATGACTTTACTAAAGTTAACTCCCAGTGTACTGGGAATTTTAGAAATTCGGCTTTTCCTCTTCCTCTTCATCACAGGGTTGAAGAAGTAAAACCCAGAAGAGCTTTTGTTATTTGCTGCCATGTAGAATGAAAAGCTAAGTGATTAGAGCCAAGTAAAATCCTAGGGAAATTGAGCCAAATACCAATCACATTTATTGCCAAGCCAAATTTAACTCTTGGCACTGTTAATCATATCAGATAAAAATTTTTTATTTTTCCAGGTTTAGTCAGATCTGCACTTATTTGTAAAGAAGTATAAAACATATAAGACTTTTGTTACCAGAAGTGGGGTTACAGGTAATGGGCTAGAATGGTTTAAAAGAAATAACTCTCTGTCATACAAAAAGGTAAAAATCTTTGTTTTACAGTTGCATAACAGTTGCTTTACTTTGGACCTCACAACATGTGCTACAAGTATTGTTCAGTAATTGAAAAAAAAATAGGTAAGATGATAGATTCTATACTAAGAAATGAACTGTTTCTTCAATATTTGCTTCTGAAAGCAGACAAAAAAGAATGTTTTGCCAAGAGTAGCTTTTCTGTGATCTGTAATAAAAGTATGTTAAGCTTAATTTTGAGGGCCCTTTATGTTTAGGAGAGTTGAATTACATAAAGCAAACCAAAGAGAGGGCTGGCTATAAAGTATTTAGAGATAAGAGATACAGTAGGGGAAATTAAAAAGAAATAGGAAATTACAAAGGATAATACAAAGCAATAGAAAATGTATGGCCTTCCCCTAGCATATTGTAAAGTATAATTTTTCTTATTGAAAAAGTATATAGACATATCATGGAAATAAAACTGAAATAAGAATTGAGAGGCGATAAGTATAAATACCCACTAATTCTCATTGTTTCTACTGGCTTCTGCAAAGATACAGATTATACATATGTATGTGTGTAAAAAATCTTCAAAATATGTCTTAAATAAATTTTTCCTAACTAAAGATGAAAACAAAATAAATAACTTATTTTTCAAAAGACTTTCATGTGACTATCTAATTTTCATGTTTTACAAATGTAATTAGCTGACATTCTTTTTATACGCATGCCAAGTATTATTTTTCAATATGGTATACAAACAATATTTTTCTAAGCTGCTATGGTTACTGATCTTAGAAGGCCGCATTAAGAATCATTTTTAATAAAGAAATATAAAAAAAACTAAGTCCAATTTTCTTTTTAAAGTAATATTTAATTTCATTAATTCCCATTTACAAGTGGAATGGACGGGAATGGGTTTAACTCTTCAGCAATATTTTTATGTTAATGAATGATACTTTGATGCAATATATATGGCAATAAACCTCCATATGTGTTATCCACTAGTACTACATTTTTCAAAAATGGAGATATAGCACTAATAATCACTACTTGTAAAATGAAGAACATTATTATTTTGGTGATTTTACCTATCTTGACTGAGTTGTAAATTCTTAAAAAATAAATTCTAACAACTAGAGAATACTGATTTGATTTCCACCTTTTTAGTACGTTTATTTTACCCCAAAGCAAACATTAAACACATAAACTTGCTAGGGCAGGTCACCTTGTTGGTATTATGAAAGATTGGTGGGAGTAAGAAATAGTGTCACTGATATGCAAAACTGTGTGGTTATCTCTGCAAATCATTAGGAAAATGTTGAAAGGATAAAAATCAAAACAAATTACAGTGGCGGTCCCCGAAACTATTTTAACATTATTTTGACGATGTGTAGTTTAGTCTCAACCAAAATCTTTTTTTTCCCCCGCTCATAATAATCTCCCTCCCCTCAAATGTCTTTAAAAAAGACATGAAACAGTTCGATAGCAAAAATCAAAGAGCACGAACTATTGTCGAAAACGGAAAAATCTCTAGTGCAGAAAGAAATCTCAAAGAGCAGATTCCTTTGCAGTCATTAATCAATGAGCTTGCAAATATTATGAAGATTTCTCTTTCCTCTTTGGTGGACAGTCTACTCTGTTTGAAGTTTCCACTCCCACTCCATTTTCTGTTCTTTTTTTAGAAGACCTTGATCGTTTCTTCTTCATACATGAGACCTGAATATTAGAATCCTCGACCCACCGCTGAAGCCAGAGAGTAATTAAGTTCCACGTTATGTAGGCTTGGATAGTGCAACTAGACGACAGAACAGCAATTTTAGCTGCCAACACATTCACATTTCCAGTAACGGCATCGGGATTCTGATTCTGAGATCCAGCTAGGTGAAACCCAACAGTGACCACAGAAACAATTAAAGTCACAAGTCTACCCAAGATAAACACGATGGCCCACAGGGATATGCCTTTCTGGTACTTTTCATCACTAAAGTAAAACAGGCCGCACATGTGGGAAAGTAATTCAACAAAATAATGCAGTACCAAAAGAAGAAGTCCCAAATGATTCAAGTACAAGAGATAAGCTCCAGTAATGTGAAAGAGGTGAAGACCAATGTAGACAACCTGACGAGGGATGTCTTGTTTTTTGGTTTTCTGGAAGTAGAGTTCAGGAAAAGCATGAAACCAGTAGGCCAACTGGGATATGTAGAAAAACTTCATTTGAAATGTCATCATGCTATGGGGATGAGCCCTCCATATGAGAGTTGGGTTTGACAGGCAGTTTTCAGAGATTAAAATGAATGTGCCCCAAATACAAGAAAAAAAGTAGAACACACTAAACTGACCAGATTCGTTAACCTTGTTTTGTTTCGCTTTGGTGAACTGCATTCTCCTGTGGATTTTATCCAACACATACTCCTGGATTGTGGCATGAATAATGATCGCCACCAGCATGTAGAAGAAAACCGTGGCCAAATCTTTGACACCGTAATAATAAAGGGACTTGGATCCCGCGGCTTGTTCCTCCGCGGCAGGGGCGGCCACGCTGTGCTGAAGCGTGAGAAACACGATGGATGCTTCTGCGGTGCCCTCGAACACGAGCCCCAGCAGGAAGAACATCCCCACGCAGGAGACGATGTCCGCGTGATTCTGCAGGATGAACTCCTGACTCAGCACGGGCGGGTTCCGGGCGCCCTTCTTACGGAGCCCCATGGTGGCGCTTCCCGGGTACTCACCGGCGAGCCGCAGCCGCCTCCCCCGCCCCGGCTGCTCCTTACAGCGGCGCCGCCTCGGGAGCAGCTCCGGGGACGCCGCTTCCCATTCCCAAGTCAGCCCGGGGTCGCCGCGGCCGCCCAGAAAAGAATCGATCCAGGGCGCGGGCCGAGCGGAGCTGAGCATGCGCACCGGGGGGGCCGCGGGGGCAGGGCAGGGAATCGAGCGCCGCGCCCCTGCCCGGCGCCAGGCCGGGGCTTGCGAGCGTGGGTCTCCAGCGTGGATCACCGCGGCTCCGAGAACCCGCTGCCAGCGCCGAGGGGCTCCTGAATGCTCTTTTCCGTAGCATCTTCATTTACTGATCATGATATACACCTATAGAGCGCTGGTTATTCTTCAGATCGTTAATGACAACAGCAAAGGCATAATAATAACGGCGGACTCCCAGGGCTGCTTGTCAGTTTTTGTGCTAAGCATTTTATTTATATTTATGAATGTGACTTTCCTGGCACATTCGGTGAGGTAGATACTGTGATGATCTCCCCTCCTCCACCCCTTTTCAAGAGACAAAACACTGAGGCGCAGAGAGTTTGAATGATATGGCCAAGATCACATCCCTAGTAAATGTTAGAGCAAAGATTTAAATCTAGTCTGGCTCCAGAGCGCGTGCTTTTCACTATTGGGCTGTATTGCCTCTTATTGTAAATCAATTATACCTGGAAATATTTACCAGGTCAGCAATATAGCATATTAAAAATATTTCCCCTATTAGCGATATTAATAGTAATAATGGTTGCAAAGACATCTTCTAGCCAGTATATTGAAAGACTGGCAGTTAGAAGGAGAGAAGTATTAGTTCATAGAAAGGTCTTCTGGCTGCAAATCTCAAAATCGAATTTCTTCATTATTACAGATTAAGAACCTCATATGTCATTTGTGTAGGTTTTGCATATATAATTTTGATAAAATTTACATTTCAAAAACCGCTTCTTCCTAGCGCTAATATCTTTCTCAATACGAATGTCATGTCGGTCTTCAAATTTGTCCTTCAGTGCAGAGCAGTTTTCTTGTTTCTTCGGTGTCTCCAGAGATTACAGTCATTTCCGATAGACTTAAGATTTGAAGTTTGTAATACACATTTTAGATGAAAACTTGCCACAGGATTTAAAGAATAAAGCATGGCGTATATATTTCGGCTGCCCAACTGCCTTTTATAATTGTTTCTCAGCATTCCATGCACTGATAATAGATGCAAACCAAATTGTGTGATTACTTTTACGATGTTGAGAAAGTTATCTGATTGATGGACAGTGTACCTGCATTTCCTATAACAGCCAAAATATTGCATATAACATTTGTTGTGGAAAGTGTTCCTGAGCTAAGGAAAGTACCAACATATTTTTCCACTGCAAGAATTAACTGTATCTTGAAGGATTCCTCATTGAAGTACATTTTTTGAGGGTTCTCCGTAATCTTTGTTGGTTTTCCTAGTTGTTTCTCAGTTCTCGGCTCTAAACCAAATGGAGGAGTAGAGATCCCAAAATTAGAGCACCAAGAAATTAAAAAAAAAAAAAAAATCAAGCTTGTTGATAGCGGTCCTTAGAAACCAATCAAACACAAGAACAGTGCCTTAAGGGGATTGTCAAGACTTTATTCAATAAACATTTATCTTTATGAGACCAATTGTAATTTTGAATATAGAATTCACTATAGGCATAAACAATATGACTATGATCATTTTATGACACACTAATTAAATATAAAAATTACTTGTGTAAATTCTAAGTTTAGATTTCGTATTTGGCATACAGGCCTCCCAACATTACTTGTATAAATAGGCAGATTTTGACATAAGAAAAAATCACACATCAAAGTGGACGATGCACATATTTGTGTATACATGTTAAATAATATTTTACTATTAAGGGAAAAAAGACAGTCTGGGTTACTTTAAAATTATCTCTTGACTCTCAAAAAGAACAATTAAGCTTTTTTTTGCTCTTTCTACTTGCTTTTCATGTAGAGATACATACCCTCTCCTTTTGTTGAACCTGTAACACCAAATGATACCATGTATTGTAAAATTTTAATTTTAATTTACATTTAATGCACTGTAAGTGTTTGAATTTCATATTTAGATTTCACCTAAATACTTAGATTTCACCAAATGTTTAGATTTCATAAAACATAAAATGTCAAATTAATGGAATATATAATGGTATTTCAGTAATATTATATGATATTTGATTCCCTTGGTTTTACTGAAATTTTTATTTAACAAAGAATAAACTATATATTGGAACATTTTCAAAAATCATAACACCACTATGATAATTAAATCATAAAATATATTTTGTAGGAATTCTTCCTTTATGCACAGCCCTATTTCTATGGTACAGATAATTACTAAATTTCAATTGGAGACTTTTACTTCCATCTATGAGGTAACTGTGTTTGAACTTTCACTCCTGTTGTAAATAACTTCAATGCTGGATAAAATATATGAAATAACTTTTTCAAATATTGCAAAACACACAGCATAGGACTATGATCTGCGAGAGAAGAGAGAAAAAAGGGGTGAGTCCCATAACTATCCTGATATTCTCCTGGAAGCATTTTCCAAACCAGTCTGCAGGAAGGGAAAACCAGAGCTCCATGTTTTTGCTGAATTGAGGAAGGAAATTAGGAAAATCTGAGGTCCCTGAAATTTGCTGGACAGAGTACTGGTGCAGAGAAAGTTAGGAGGAAAAGAGCTCCAGAAATTTACATAAATGTTCCCACGATTCTGCTACTAATATTAAGTCCTGCATGTACCGGGTTAAAATGCATAATGACAAATGAAAAATAATGGAGGAACTGTGAATTGAAATTTCCCAAGACTTCACATAGGACTAGGAGACTTTCAGGATTGAACAGCCAGAAAGTAGAATCCTCATTGAACACTTGTTACATTCAGACAAGATCCAGAAAAAGCTACACTGTTTCAAGTAAGGCTAAACTTGTCCTAAGGAAAAAGCTAATTCATGCTTCCACACAAAGTTTATAAGAAGCCTGGACATGAATAAGGTACTCTAGGACTGTCTAACAGAATGCCTACTTGTGGCCACTAGTTAGATAGGCATTATCGTGAAAGAGTGGCTTAATGCTCCAAAAGTGAGATTTCTAGCAAACAAGACAGAAACTTCATGGCCTTTTATGACCTAGTATTAGAAATCATATTTTATAATTTCCATTTTCAAGGTATGCACCAGCCTGTTTAACCTCAAGGTGGGGTGAGGATGGAGCGGAGGATGTGAACCATACACATCACTTCTTAATGAGAAATGGACCTGGTATTTGCCAAATTTTTAAATAGCCACATCCTTTCCACTGGCAATAAATTTTGTTTGCTCTGACATGAAATATATGCAAACAACAGTCTTCCCAACGCAAACAACAGTCTCATGGCAGTCTAGTGTCAGGTTCAGGATTCTTATATAGGATATTTTTGTAAGCTAAATTAGATCCAGGAGCTGAAAAAGGAAAGTTCCAGGTTTTGTTGCAGTTACTTGTGGTCTGAAGAATGGTGAAATAAAAATACAAGGTTTCTGGCTCCCACATGCCCAAATCATAGAAAAAATGCAACAGACATGTTCATCTAGGAGCGAGAAAATGGTACGCACACAGTAGTCAATAATCCATAATAATTATAGGATACATCTAGGTAAAGTCCCTAGATTTTGGTTTGAGTACAATCTTTCTTTCTAGGAAATGGTGGAATATTTTTTCCCTAAAACATGGATTAAATATTATAAGTTGATTTTTTTTCTGTTTGATTTGTATATTTTAAAAGATAAAAGACACTAGAAGCCAAATAGTGTTAATACTGTTAATCTTTGTCTTTGTTATATAATAGTCATTGATTATAAAATTAATAATGGAATATTAATTACACAATAATACTTCAAGGAATTAGCATTGCATAAACAAGTTTACAGGTGGAATCAACAGAAAAACATATGGATCCGTTTCTGATTATCTTCAATCTTTGCTTGGTCTCATGTATTCAGACAATTGCCAGGCATTGGTCAAACTGTCTATTTAAAATGTTACATTGATTTTGTTATAAGAAACATTTGATTTAAAAATATCAATAAAATGTCTTACTGTGATTTTGTTACTGTATTTCAAATAGGTGTTAATAATCAGTTCTTGCTGTTAGCTATGGAATACAACCTTTTGATGTCTGCATTTTGTAACTCAACATTATTATTTATATGATTAGCTTAGCTATAAAAAGCTATTTTAATTACTTATGTGTCTTTTTAAATAATTACCTTAAAGATATAAACTGACATTGATTCTGACTTTGCTAAAATAGTGAAGTACATTAGAAATTTTATGATGTAGATGTAGCCCTATTTTTCATTATTTTTATATCTAAGAATGATATATATGTATACCTCTATAATACCAAATTTTTAATAACTTTAATTTTGATTATTCAAACAATCACATTGGATATTAATATTCCAGAATTCAATTGCATTTGAAGAAGCAAAAAATGTTGAAACAGAACTACTTCAAAATATCAGAACCACATCTGATTTTTAAATCAATGTTTATGATTAGCACTTATAATTGAATGAGATCACCAAATGCTTAGCTCCATTAAGCAAAAATGTACAGTTTATCTTGTGCATTAAATTACAAAATTTTTTGGGATTTGATCGACTTAAAGTTTTAAATAATTTAATTACAAATATATGTATTATTTTAAAGTCATTTTTATAATTGATAAGACATGTTAAAACATGAGCTTTCAGAAAAACACACACGATGCAATATAGCTAAATATTTAATGTAATAAGAAAAATTCAACATAATATTTACAGCTTTTAGAATATTTATTTGCCCGTGGATTTATTAGTAACCTACCAAGAAAAAATATGAAGCACTATCTACAGATAAACTCCTGGAACAGGTTAATAGTGTCAGTCTACCACTAAAGTGTAAGAACTGATAAAAATTAAAATCAATGTTTTGTAATTTATTTTTTCAATTGCTCCTTTTATGTGTAAAAATAGACTTTATACCCATCCTCATGGAGCTTACGTAACAATCAGGAAGAATTGGAGGACACAAGCAGTATGAATAAATGTGTTTGCAAATAGCCATGGAAAATTGCTGTGAATTAAAGGTGGATAAGAAGATGAAACATGAATGATGGTAAGTATTTTAGGTAGAGTGGGCAGGGAGAGTCCCTCTAAATAGGTGATGTTTGAATAGAGATGCACATGAATTTAGAGAAACTATAAATGTCAGGAGGAAAACATCCTAGGACGTAGTTGGTTCAAATGTTAGACTACAAGAGCAAGAATGATTGTTCCATGAACAGCAAAGGGGCCAGGATGACAAGAGCGTCGTAAGGGAGTGAGATGTTTGATAAAGGAATAAAGATCATTAGGGGCAATTCTTATAATGCCTGTAGGACATGGTTAAGGAATTTTAAGTTTGATCTAAGGTCTGAACATTTTAAGCATTGTTTTAATGGATTACTTCAGCTTTTGCAAGACATGCTATTTGTGGAAGGTGCAAAAGTACTAAAAGGCCATTGTATATATTGAAATTTGCAATCATTACATTGAACTGTTGTATTTTTTGTTCTAATTTTTTCAAACAATCCCTCTCTGTCTCTTTATCTATAATGTTGCTTTGGTTGCTGCCTGTGAAGTAACCGATGAGGAATATTCCCATGATTTTACTACTCTTCCAAATATGTCTTTACCCATTCAGTTGTATAATACATATGGCGTGACATATGACAGAAAAACCACCTTATACAATTTTTTTTTTACATGTGAAAAACAATGCTGTTGCTATATTAAGTGTTTCTATTTGGTGTCTGGTAGGAATGTTAAACTGACTTGTAGGCTTGATGATGTCTTCAAAACATCTACTTCCTCCTTGCTGGAATCACTGACTCCTCAGTGAGTTCTACGGAATTTCCAATTTTTCTTAACTCTCTAAGGGTGTATATATACAGTTACACTAAAAAATGAGAGATGGCATGGGGAGAAATGCCAGATATAGGTGAAGGGGAGGAAGGCAGCAAATCACACTGCTATGTGTGTACCTATGCAACAATCTTGCATGTTCTTCACATGTACCCCAAAACCTAAAATGCAATAAAAAAAGAAAGTCAAATGAAAAATAAATAAAATATCATTTCAGCATTATTTTTGTTAATGTCATTATATATCAATGCTAATATAGGTGTAAACATCAATAGTATTTTACCTCTTTTATCAACTTACTGACCAAAGCGATCCAACTTTAATAACCTACACATAGATAAAAATTATCTTAATTCTCATTGGAAATGCTGGAATTCCCTAGTTTTGTAGAGCAATAAAGATTCTTCTTGTTATTTGAATCCTTGATAGATTCTCCCTCAGGTGTGATGATGTAGACCTACCTAAAAGTCATTCAACACTACAGCTATTTTAATGTTTTTCTAAAGGTGAACTTACATTGAATTTTTTTTCTTTTAATATGCTTACATTTTAATCTTTGAAATTGTGCTCCAAAACATACGCTGAAAGATTAACAATCCTTATCCATAGCTAGTTTCTATGATTCATTTAGATAGTCTGGAAATAAAGCATGTAATTACCTTTATTTAATTGCTTGAAAATGAATAAAAAGTATTAGAAATATCAAAATTTAAATTATAACCTCCCAAATATTTTTGGCAAACTTTAAACAGATGAGTATTTTATACTGTCCTTTATCATAACGTTCAAGACCTTTATCATTGGCTGGGTGCAGTAGCTCATATGTGTAATCCCAGCATTTTAGGAGATTAAGACATGAGGATCGCTTGAGGCCAGGAGTTCGACACTAGCATAGGCAAGAAAGCAAGCCCTCATCACTATAAAAATAAATTTTTAACAAAACCTTTATTTTTCAGTGGGAAGCTTACTATTTTCAGCTTTGCAGTTCTTTTGTTTAACACTTGTGGACTATTACTGAATTTCCTCATCTACAAACTCTTCTGTATGATGCAATAAAAACTCATTTAGGAAGTCTTCTCATGCAAATTTCCCAAGGCAAGGAAGATTACCAAATGGATTATCAATGAACTTCAGTGAAAATACATGTTAAACTTGATATATTCTTGGATTTTTAAAATGTATTAAGCTATGAAATAAAATTGACTCCTGTCTACATATCACATAGAGGAATTGACTACATGTAATCTCTTCGCACAGAATTCTCGATTGTATTTTCTCAAGATTTTGATGACATAGTTTTATGTGCTTATTCTCTCTTTTAACAGGCAAGCAGGAAATTATCAAGTTAAACCATTCTCCACCGAGCCTTAGGGAATTATATATACACTTGCTACAAATAGAAGGGAATGGGAGTTAGCAATAATTAAGAGCTTACTCTGGCCTGCTACTCTGTTCTGGTCTTCATACACACACACACACACACACACACACACATGTATATATATATATATATATATATATATATATATATATATATATGAAGCCATTTATTTCCCATAACAATTTTTGAGGTAGCAATTATTTCCTCCACTTTTTAAGAAATGATGAAACTGTGGCCCATTGAGGATAGCAAATAGCCAGAGTAAAAAAGTAGATAGCAAAGCAGGACCCCCACTTGATCTGCTCAAATGAGGATGGAGCATATTGTTGCTATGAATCAGTCAGCCAAATGTGACTATGAAAAAGGTATCACGTGGGAAAGGGCAGGTAATAGGGTGTCAGTGGTTAAGGCTGCTTAGAAATAAGAGGCTTCAGAGTTTCTGGGGAGATGGTAGAGGCACTCATCTCCTAGATCACGTGGAGCCAAAACCAGACTGTGGGCAGAGAGGGATCTTCTCCTTGACACCTTCTCTGTGTGTAATATGAACATGAAGGCAAAGATGAATACAATAGATTGTTGACAGAGTCTGGTCAACGTGGTATTTCCTCAGAATTAACAACTGATATGAATCTCAGTTTTATTCAGCTTAGTATCCCTATTCCATAGAATAGTGCCTGGCACAAGGTCCTTAGTGCATGTTGCTGAGTAAATGATATATGATAGATGTGTCTAAAAATGATAAATGTGCACCTGCCTTTATAATAAAATCTCTGAATAAATAAACATAATTAACTGGCATCACATTCATTACCAAAACAAGCACAACAGAATATGCTAGTCGGTACAATTTTAGTAGTACTGTTACAAATTGGGTGGAACATTAGATAGAGGAACTTACGAGTAAAACTTGTGCTTAGTATGCAAATCTTCTCCAGAGCTCCTGCTATATAGGCAGTGAAGCTTTGAGTTACTTCCCATTGGGGGAGATCATTACTGAACTAAGTCATTACATTTTACATCTAGTGATTTTGAAGCTTTCTCACACTGTGTCAAAATTATCCTCTGCAAATACATATCTTAAATATATTTTAGCCCATATTAATATGTATTTTAGTAACAAATTAATAACATTAATAATTTCATTTGAATCATTTGAATACTGCTTTATTATTATAAAATAAATATTTCCCTAAAACATTTGTATCCTGTTCTTAGTTCATCTTTTGCTCACAACTGCCATGTATTTTTATGTTCACTATAGAAAGTTATAGTCATAAACTAGAAAATATCTTAAAAGTTGCCAAGTACCCTACAGAGATAAACACTAATAAAATTCATATTATATACAGAACATATTAATAGGTATATATAATTAAAGATGAAATTTGAATCATTTAAATTCTGCTTCTTAAAATTAATATTGTAAAATAAACATTTTTCTGTGTTATGTTTTAACATACACACTTTTAATAATGGAAAATGCCTATAATATGGATGTACAATTTTTATAATATCTAACATTTGTTTTCCTGTTTTCTATTATAATGAGCTGTAATGCAAAACTCTGTATAAAGTTTTCCTACATTAATGATTGCTTTTCTTTTAAATGTTTATAAAATATTTCTATTCTGCAAAAAATTAGAATAACTTGCTAAGTTTGAATGTTTGTGTTCCTCTGAAATTTATGCAGAAATGTCATTTCCATTGTGGGATAGTGTTAAGAAGTGGGGTCTTTTGGATAATAATTAAGTCTGAAGGCTTTGCTCTTGTGAGTGGGATTGGGAGCTGTCTGATCCTTCTGTCCCTTCAACTATGAGAGGCTATATGCTCTTGCCCTCCAAGGGCCACAGTGACAAGGCTCTATCTTGAAAGAAAAGAACAAGTCTTTACCAGACACTACATTTACTGGCACCTTGACCTTGGAATTCCCAGCCTCCAGAACTATGATAAATAAGTGTTCATTATTTATGAATTATCCAGTTTAAGGTATTTTGTTTTAATACCAGGAATAGACTACGGCAATATATAATAAACACTTATGTTCCCAACTCACAGATTAATTTTTTAACATTCTGATATGTATTTGTGATCATTTGTTTGAGGAGTTTAAATCCTTCCTGACATAATCATTAAATAGTGTTTTTGATATTTTTAATTGTCACATATATAATATACTATATGTTATTTTATGATTTTTTCTCAACATTTATTTATAGAAATATATCAGTTCATTCTCATTTTAAACTACTAACTGACATATATGGTACATATAATTACTTCAAGTCAAGAATTGACAACAGTTTTCAAAAAATCACTTTACTGTATGTTTTGAGTACAGTCAGTCAACAGATGTACATGGATGAGAAGGAATCACTCCTCTCAGCATATTGTAATAGTCAGATATGGTGACAGGCAAATACAGAAGTGCCCAGAACTATCCAACATCCAGCTTTTCTTCCTCATTACTATTACAACCAACCAATAGCGTTTTTGGGCCAACTCTAAAGCATTTCACTGTAATTTTCTTATTAATGACAGCACCCACATACCTCCCAATGAGCTCTCTCTTTGTTGCTTTTTGGTAGTCAGACATAAAAACATAAAAACAAACAAAGCAAACAAACCAAAGTCTGGAGTTTTCCTATAAATAGTTCCAATCAATCATCTTTTATTTTACTGTATTTTATTTATTTATTTTTTAAGACAAAGTTTCAGTCTGTTTCCCAGGCTGGAGTGCAATGGCACGATCTTGGCTCACTGCAACCTCCACTTCCTGGATTCAAGTGATTCTCCTGCCTCAGCCTCCTAAGTAGCTAGGGTTAAAGGTACAGAACACCATGCCTGACTAAATTTTTGTACTTTTAGTAGAGACCAGGTTTCACCCTGTTAGCCAGGATAGTCTCAATCTCCTGATCTTGTGATCTGCCCTGCTCAGCCTCACAAATGCTGGGATTACACTTGTGAGCCACTGTGCCCAGGCCCAAACAACCATCTTAAAAAAATGTTTTTGTTGATGACCTTCTCTGATCCTCCAAATCCTGTATATATTCCATATCTTAAGTTCTCCTGATATCTCTATAGATGTAAGCTCTAATTTCTGTTGCAAATAATATGTTCCAAGCAAACATTCAATTTTTTCTATTTTCTTAAATAGTGACTGATATACCATTTATAGCTGAGTATGTTCCATTTATGGATGTCCTTTCTATATTGTCCCATCCTGGTTGCTATATATAGGCATAATCTTATAAAAATAGTTCTTTTTTTGTAATAAACCATAAAAATCACATTTTTTTGAAATTATAATGTGGATAAATTTATTACCATAATTTTTTATTTTTAGTGAGTCTAAATTAAAAAGCAACAAATATAATGAAATCTCCTTGCCATTCTTCCCATTATTACAAGTATCTTATGTAGTAATTTCATAATTCTAATTCACGTCACTGACTAGCAGAGTATATGTCTATTATACAAACACATCATGCAGATACTGGCCAAACTACTGAAATGATGCATCACTAAACAATGCTTAATCACTAAGAAAAAAATTATGTTTTTTAAATTAGAAAGTGCAATAATGATCTTTTAAAGATCCAAAAATAAAGAGTGTTTTAAAATCCAAAATACATTATTGAGTTGAGATGCAATTCAAATGCCATAAAATTATCTTTTAAAGTCTTTAATTCAGTGGATGGATATGTGTAACCATCATCACGACCTAATTTTAGAAATATTGATCATCACCCCCTACAAAACTCCATACACAATGGCACCCCATCATCCCCTTATAGTCATAATCAATAATCATATAATTTATTTATTTTTTTTTTTGTATATATTCTTTTTTTTTTTTTTTTTTTTTTTTTTTTTTTTCTCTTTTTTTTTTTTTTTTAATTGCATTTTAGGTTTTGGGGTACATGTGATGAACATGCAAGATTGTTGCATAGGTACACACATGGCAGTGTGCTTTGCTGCCTTCCGTCCCCTCACCTGTATCTGTCATTTCTCCCCATGCTATCTCTTCCCACCTCCCCACCCCCCGCCCCTCCCCCATTTCCCCCCAACAGACCCCAGTGTGTAGTGCTCCCCTCCCTGTGTCCATGTGTTCTCATTGTTCAACACCCGCCTATGAGCGAGAATATACGGTGTTTGATTTTCTGCTCTTGTGTCAGTTTGCTGAGAATGATGGTTTCCAGGTTCATCCATGTCCCTATAAAGGACGTGAACTCATCGTTTTTGATGGCTGCATAATATTCCATGGTGTATATGTACCACATTTTCCCTATCCAGTCTATCATCGTTGGGCATTTGGGTTGGTTCCAGGTCTTTGCTATTGTAAACAGTGCTGCAATGAACATTCGTGTGCACGTGTCCTTGTAGTAGAATGATTTATAATCCTTTGGATATATACCCAGTAATGGGATTGCTGGGTCAAATGGGATTTCTATTTTTAGGTCCTTGAGGAATCGCCACACTGTCTTCCACAATGGTTGAATTAATTTACATTCCCACCAACAGTGTAAAAGTGTTCCTATTTCTCCACATCCTCTCCAGCATCTGTTGTTTCCCGATTTTTTAATGATCGCCATTCTAACTGGTGTGAGATGGTATCTCAATGTGGTTTTGATTTGCATTTCTCTGATGACCAGTGATGATGAGCATTTTTTCATATGTTTGTTGGCCTCCTGTACGTCTTCTTTTGTAAAGTATCTGTTCATATCCTTTGCCCATTTTTGAATGGGCTTGTTTGTTTTTTTCTTGTAGATCTGCTTTAGTTCTTTGTAAATTCTGGATATCAGCCCCTTGTCAGATGGGTAGACTGCAAAAATTTTTTCCCATTCTGTTGGTTGCCGATTCACTCTACTGACTGTTTCTTTTGCCGTGCAGAAGCTGTGGAGTTTGATTAGGTCCCATTTGTCTATTTTGGCTTTTGTTGCCATTGCTTTTGGCGTTTTGGTCATGAAGTCCTTGCCTACACCTATGTCCTGAATGGTTTTGCCTAGATTTTCTTCTAAGGTTTTTATGGTATTAGGTCTGATGTTTAAGTCTTTAATCCATCTGGAGTTAATTTTGGTGTAAGGTGTCAGGAAGGGGTCCTGTTTCTGCTTTCTGCACATGGCTAGCCAGTTTTCCCAACACCATTTATTAAACAGGGAGTCCTTTCCCCATTGCTTGTTTTTGTCAGGTTTGTCGAAGATCAAATGGTTGTGGGTATGTTGTATTTCCTGTGAGGCCTCTGTTCTGTTCCATTGGTCTATATCTCTGTTTTGGTACCAGTACCATGCTGTTTTGATTACTGTAGCCTTGTAGTATAGTTTGAAGTCCGGTAGTGTGATGCCTCCCGCTTTGTTCTTTTTGCTTAGAATTGACTTGGCTATGCGGGCTCTCTTTTGGTTCCATATGAAGTTTAAGGTGTTTTTTTCCAGTTCTGTGAAGAAGGTCATTGGTAGCTTGATGGGAATAGCGTTGAATCTGTAAATTACTTTGGGCAGTATGGCCATTTTCACGATGTTGATTCTTCCTAACCATGAACATGGAATGTTTCTCCATCTGTTTGTATCCTCTCTTATTTCGTTGAGCAATGGCTTGTAGTTCTCCTTGAAGAGGTCCTTTACGTTCCTTGTTAGTTGTATTCCTAGGTACTTTATTCTCTTTGTAGCAATTGTGAATGGCAGTTCGTTCTTGATTTGGCTCTCTTGAAGTCTATTACTGGTGTATAGGAATGCTTGTGATTTTTGCACGTTGATTTTGTATCCTGAGACTTTGCTGAAGTTGTTTATCAGTTTCAGGAGATTTTGGGCTGAGATGATGGGGTCTTCCAGATATACAATCATGTCATCTGCAAATAGAGACAATTTGATTTCCTCCTTTCCAATTTGGATACCCTTTATTTCTTTTTCTTGCCTGATTGCTCTGGCTAGAACTTCCAGTACTATATTGAATAGGAGTGGTGAGAGAGGGCATCCTTGTCTAGTGCCAGATTTCAAAGGGAATGCTTCCAGTTTTTGCCCATTCAGTATGATATTGGCTGTTGGTTTGTCGTAAATAGCTTTTATTGTTTTGAGATACGTTCCGTCAATACCTAGTTTATTGAGGGTTTTTAGCATAAAGGGTTGTTGAATTTTGTCAAAAGCCTTCTCTGCATCAATCGAGATAATCATGTGGTTTTTGTCTTTGGTTCTGTTTATGTGGTGAATTACGTTTATGGACTTGCGTATGTTGAACCAGCCTTGCATCCCCGGGATGAATCCTACTTGATCATGGTGGATGAGCTTTTTGATATGCTGTTGCAATCGGTTTGCCAGTATTTTATTGAAGATTTTTGCATCTATGTTCATCATGGATATTGGCCTGAAATTTTCTTTTCTTGTTGAGTCTCTGCCGGGTTTTGGTATCAGGATGATGTTTGTCTCGTAAAATGATTTGGGAAGGATTCCCTCTTTTTGGATTGTCTGGAATAGTTTCAGAAGGAATGGTATCAGCTCCTCCTTGTATGTCTGGTAGAATTCAGCTGTGAACCCATCTGGACCTGGGCTTTTTTTGGGTGGTAGGCTCTTTATTGCTGCCTCAACTTCAGACCATGTTATTGGTCTATTCAGGGTTTCGGCTTCTTCCAGGTTTAGGCTTGGGAGGTTGCAGGTGTCCAGGAATTTATCCATTTCTTCCAGGTTTACTAGTTTATGTGCATAGAGTTGTTTGTAATAATCTCTGATGATGGTTTGGATTTCTGTGGAATCTGTGGTGATATCCCCTTTATCGTTTTTTATTGCATCAATTTGGTTATTCTCTCTTTTCTTTTTTATTAATCTGGCTAGTGGTCTGTCTATTTTGTTGATCTTTTCAAAAAACCAGCTCCTGGATTTATTGATTTTTTGAAGAGTTTTTTGTGTCTCTATTTCCTTCAGTTCTGCTCTGATCTTAGTTATTTCCTGTCTTCTGCTAGGTTTTGAGTTTTTTTGATCTTGCTCCTCTAGCTCTTTCAATTTTGATGATAGGGTGTCAATTTTCGATCTCTCCTTTCTTCTCATGTGGGCACTCATTGCTATATATTTTCCTCTAGAGACTGCTTTAAATGTGTCCCAGAGATTCTGGTATGTTGTGTCTTCATTCTCATTGGTTTCGAAGAACATCTTTATTTCTGCCTTCATTTCATTGTTTATCCAGTCAACATTCAAGAGCAAGTTGTTCAGTTTCCATGAAGCTGTGCGGTTCTGAGTTAGTTTCTGCATTCTGAGTTCTAACTCGATTGCACTGTGGTCTGAGAGACTGTTTGTTATGATTTCTGTTCTTTTGCATTTGCTGAGGAGTGATTTATTGCCAATTATGTGGTCAATTTTAGAGTAGGTGTGATGTGGTGCTGAGAAGAATGTATATTCTGTGGATTTGGGGTGGAGAGTTCTGTAAATGTCTATTAGGTTTGCTCGTTCCAGGTCTGTGTTCAGGTCCTGGATATCCTTGTTGATTTTCTGTCTGGTTGATCTGTCTAATATTGACAATGGGGTGTTAAAGTCTCCCACTATTATTGTGTGGGAGTCTAAGTCTCTTTGTAAGTCATTAAGAACTTGCCTTATGTATCTGGGTGCTCCTGTATTGGGTGCATATATGTTTAGGATCGTTAGCTCTTCTTGTTGCAGTGATCCTTTTACCATTATGTAATGTCCTTCTTTGTCTCTTTTGATCTTTGTTGCTTTAAAGTCTATTTTATCAGAGATGAGAATTGCAACTCCTGCCTTTTTTGCTCTCCATTTGCTTGGTAGATCTTCCTCCATCCCTTTATTTTGAGCCTTTGTGTATCCTTGCATGTAAGATGGGTTTCCTGGATACAGCACACTGATGGGTTGTGGCTTTTTATCCAATTTGCCAGTCTGTGTCTTTTGATTGGGGCATTTAGTCCATTGACATTTAGGGATAGTATTGTTATGTGTGAATTTGATGCTGTCATTTTGATGCTACCTGGCTGTTTTGTTGGTTAGTTGATGCAGATTCTTGATTGTGTTGCTGCTTTTTTACCATTTGGTGTGTTTTTGGAGTGGCTGGTACTGGTTGTTCCTTTATATGTGTAGAGCCTCTTTCAGGAGTTCTTGTAGAGCAGGTTTGGTGGTGATGAAATCTCTGAGTGCTTGCTTGTTCACAAAGGATTTTATTTTTCCTTCACTTATGAAGCTGAGTTTGGCTGGATAGGAGATTCTGGGTTGAAAGTTCTTTTCTTTAAGGATGTTGAATATTGGCCCCCAGTCTCTTCTGGCTTGTAGGGTTTCTGCTGAGAGATCTGCTGTGAGTCTAATTGGCTTCCCTTTGTGGGTAACCCGACCTTTCTCTCTGGCTGCCCTTAGAATTTTCTCTTTCATTTCAACCCTGGTGAATCTGACGATTATGTGCCTTGGGGTTGCTCTTCTTGAGGAATATCTCTGTGGTGTTCTCTGTATTTCCTGGATTTGAATATTGGTCTGCCTTGCTAGGTTGGGGAAGTTTTCCTGGATAATATCCTGAAGAGTATTTTCCAGCTTGGATTCATTCTCTTCATCACATTCAGGTACACCTATCAGACGTAGATTAGGTCTTTTCACATAGTCCCACATTTCTTGAAGATTTTGTTCATTCCTTTTTGCGCTTTTTTCTCTGTTCTTGCCTTCTCTTTTTATTTCATTGAGTTGGTCTTCGACCTCTGATATCCTTTCTTCTGCTTGGTCAATTCGGCTGTTGAAGCTTGTGCATGCTTCACGAAGCTCTCGTGTTGCGTTTTTCAGCTCCATCAATTCACTTATTCTCCTCTCTATGCTGTCCATTCTCGTCAGCAGTTCGTCCAATCTTTTTTCAAGGTTCCTATTTTCTTTGCGATGGGTTAGAACATGTTCTTTTAGCTCATTGTAGTTTCTTACTACCCATCTTCTGAAGTCTGATTCTGTCATTTCATCACCCTCCTTCTCCATCCGGTCCGGTTCCCTTGCTGGTGAGGAGTTGTGATCACTTTTAGGAGGAGAGGTGTTCTGGTTTCGGGAGTTTTCATCCTTTTTACGCTGGTTTCTACCCATTTTTGTGGGTTTATCCACCTGTTGTCTGTCTCTGTCCCAGGGAGTTGGAGCTTTATGAGTTTCCGTTGCACTACTGCCTTTTTTGATTTTTTTTTTTTTTCAGGTCGGACCCGCCCAGCTAGCAGCAGGCCTAGCCACTGCCTGCCCGCAGGGGCTTTGCTGAGCTGCTGTGGGCTCCACCCAGCTGCCCTGAGCTCTTCCCTGTAGTCCTTTTTATATGGGCGTAGTTAGAACTGTCTGGGCAATGGTGGCCCCGCCTCTGTTATGGCCAATAATCATATAATTTATATCCTAAGTGGCTGCATTTGTTATTTGGTCATCTTAATAGCAAAAAAAAAAAAAAAAAAAAAAAAAATTCAAAAATTTATTTGTATATAGACTTTGAACACTTTATAGAATCATACAATATAGATAAGACAATAGGTAAAAACACATAAAAAGTAGTAGGATAGTAGTAGCGATTTAGCAGCATTGGCTCTGAAAATAAAAATCTGAATGCTAACATCTATATGCCATGATTACTGTGTGTGATTGGTTGCAAAATTGGCCACAAATGTCATCATGTCCTTCCAACAAGAAGCAGAGTTAACTTCTCACAACACTTAATGCTGGGATGTCTTGCTTTGGTGACTAAAATTCAATATCAAGATGCCATACAAGTTCTAATACTGGACCGCAAGAAGATTTGTGTGCCTCCTCTTCTTCGTCTGGAATTTTGTGGCTCCATGTGAACAAGCCTGATCTAGCCTACTAGAGGGAGAGAGTTCATGTAGAGAAGAACTGAAGTACCCCAGACAATCTCCAGCTGACATGACAATTGAGTGCAGATGCATGAGTGAGCCCCAAGGGAGAGTGGTCATTATTTAGCTATTAAAAAAAAAGATGTTATAACCATCATTTAATACATATCTTGGTAAACATAAACTTGTAGTTTTCTAAAAAGCATATCTAGGAGTGAAAATGGAAGGTCTGAGATAATATATTTGTTTAGCTTTTGTATACAATGTCAAACTATTTTCTGGCTAGGCATGGTGGCTCACACCTGTAATCACACCTGTAATCCTTTGTGAGGCCGAGGCAGGTAGACTATCTGAGGTTAGGAGTTTGAGACCAACCTGGCCAATCTGGTGAAACCCCTTCTCTACTAAACATACAAAATTAACACAGCATGGTGGCATTCCCCTGTAATCCCAGCTATTTGGAAGCCTGAGGTAGGAGAATCACTTGAACCTGGGAGGCAGAGTTTGCAGTGAGCCGAGATTGCACCATTGCAATCGAGACTGCAGAAAGCAAAACTCTGTCTCAAACAAACAAACAAACGCAAGGTATTTTCCAAAGTGGTTACAATAAAGTATGGTTATCTTGTCTACATTCTCACCAATAGCAGAATCTAGCATTTTAAAATTTAGCCATTCTTTAGTACTTAGTGATATCCCACTGTCATTTTTACTGTGTTATTTCACATCAGAATAAGTTTTACCAATTAGATTACAAAATACTTAGAAAAACTTAGAAATAAAAGAATTCCATTATCACATCCTATAACTTTAAACGTCGTTTCCATATTCTTCCTTTTTGTATTTGAGAGCGTTTAATAGTTTATTTCTACTGGCAGACTTACATGATAAGTAAAGCTAGAGTTAAAAAGCTGCATATACACAAACATGTAGAGGTACACAGGTGCATTCATTCATACTACATATTTATGAGTGTATACTGTATATGTTTCACTACATATTAATGAGTGTATACATACACAGTATACACTCATAAATATGTAGCATGAGTAGTTAGCCTTATTATTTATTCCTTTGTCTATGCAAATATATTTATTGAATATTTTTTCTGCCAAATATTCTATATACCCTGACATAAGTTTTTCTTCTACTGAGATTACATTCTGGTAAGTGTCGTAGAATATCAAACACTATCACTATGTAGTGAGGAAAATATTATAAGGAAGGAGAGTATGATAAAAGATTATTTAATAGCTGGTTTGGAAAGGAGAATCACTGATAGAAGTGCTGTTTCACTTGGGAGCTAACTGAAGGATTGATGTTACCCACTGTATTTTTCCTATTGCTGCTGTAAAAGAGTTACCACACTTGGTGGCTTACAGCAACAGAAAGTGTATTCTCCAACAATTTTCGAGGTCATAAAACTAAAACGGGTTTCACTGAGCTAAAATCAAGATGGTGACAAGATTGTGTTCCTTCTGGAGGCTCTAAGAGAAAATCCATCCCTTTTTCTTTTCCAGTTTATAGATGAGTTCACCTGAATTTCTTGGTTCATAGCCTTTTCCTTCATCTGCCATGCCAGCAATCATCACTCTAAACACTTCTTTCATTGTAGCATTGCCTTTGACTCTTTTGTCTCACTCTTTCGTCTTTTAAGTATTCTAATGATTACACTGGGCCCACCAGGTTAACAGGATGTACTACCCATGCGTTTTTTGTTGTTGTTGTTGTTTTGTTTTTTTTTTTACAATTCAGTCCCCTTAGAGTCTGCCAAAAGTTGCCAAAGCTGACTGCATTTCAAGTTGTCATGGCAGGGTATTGGGAAGTTTTCAATTAGCAATAATTGTGCCTCGGATAAACCTCATTGGCTACGATACTGCCACTGCGCAAAGCTAGCGTTCTGAATTTAATCCACTTACACAGTCTCTTTTGCTACTTACGGTAACATCCACAGGTTTGAGAAATGAGGTTGCTGACACCCTTGACATGGGGTTGGCATTATTTTGCACGCCACACCCATGCTGGGGATGAGCGGAGAAGTTCCAATCACAGAAAAACAATCTCTGTTTCCTTATGGGATCTGACAGAATTAACATAGTTAAAGCAGGAAGCAGGACGTAATACTAAGAGCAATAGTTATTAACCACAAATATTAAATATTTAGCAAAATGTTTGGAATTACTTTAAAATGCCAAGTATTTTACACATTTTTAAAGCTGGATTCAGAAATAGGATATGGAAATGGAGGACAGTTGTGTATTCTGTGACTTTACAGTGGAGGAAGATCACAGTGGAAGCAGTTATCTGTAAATTTAAAAATAAAATTGATGTATTGCCTTCAAAAATTTGGAGGACTTTAAATGTTCCTCCAGTCCCATGACTAATTTTATTAAATGAATTAATTAATTTAGAGATAGGATCTCGCTCTGTCACACAAGCTGGAGTACCGTTGTGCAATCATAGCTCACTGCAGCCTCAAATACTAGAGCTGAAGTGACCACCCCTTGTCAGCCTCCAGAGCAGCATCTGGAACTACGGGTGCACACCACCACACCCGGTTAATCATGTTTAATTTTAAACAGTTCAAAAAGCCATATTATTATTTGTCATGTCAAATAATTTATAGGGCGATATGCACTGTCGTTTTGCTTTATGTATCTAGAGAGTTTACTCAACTTATCTTTTGCAGATATAAAGAAAGAGTCATGTAGGTGTTATAAAATTATGCTACAAATGATGAAAATAGCACATATTAACGGGATTTGAACGTTGGAAATAGTGTATTCTATGCACCATAATCTGTTCATTTAGAATATATAAACATGCAGTACTTTCAAATATATACCCACCTGTGTCCCTTATAAAATTCTTCTTTTCACAAGTTAGTATAGTTAGAAAAAAGTTTATGACTAATATGATACTTTCAGTACTTCAAAGAATATAAAGCAGAGAAACTGGTAAGTGAAATACATTTTCTACAGAGAAGAGGTAAAAAGCAAGTCAATGTATTTTTTAAATGATGGCTTATATGAGACATAGTAGCATAATGATAGAAAGATATTTGTCATAAAAGGAAATAGATTGAAGATATGGTCAATCTGTTACTAAAATTTAAGATTTGTTGATTATTAGATATTTATCAAACATAATTTTAAAATTTGGCTTATGTTGATTTCTGCCACTTCATATATTGAACAAACATCTGTTAGAAAACTGTTAAAATGGTCGTTGGTACTACACACATTTTTGCTCTTGCTAAATTCTGTTTATGCCAATATTCAGGGCATTAAGTGACGTGGACTTGTGTTCTTTTTTCTGGTTAAAACAGAGGGTAAGAAAAATCAGTTTCAGTATGTTAAATCGGACAGTGAATCTCGGAGCCTAAACTAGAGAAAAATACTCTCTTTTTGTGTGCGGTTTTATGAAAAATTAATTACTGATCTCCAAAGTAATTGATTCATATCACTTTTTTTTCTATAAATCTGGACTGTGGATGGTAATTATTTTTAAATTTCTCAAAACTTTCCTCATACAGCAGCACACAAGACAAACTATCTTGAAAACTAAAGTCTGCAAAATGTTGGCAAGGGCAAAGAAGATGGTGCACCATTTATTTCTGACAAGAAAAATGATTCTAATGTCCCTAACATACCACCTTTCTCTCTTCTACAGAATGCATCAATCTATGGATATCACTTTTGTGGCAGTCATGATTTGTATTCCCCTGGCAGCTCTCCTACTTTGCAGGCCCTAAAATAAGTTTGGTTGTAGCCTACAACTGCAGGAGAGCAAAAATCTATTTCCTGTATCCATTTCCATTGCTCACACTCATTTGATGTTATTTTCTTTCTGATACTTGCCACCAAAGTTATTGATGATGCTACAAAATAGAAAGACTGAGAATTAGACACTTTTTACAAGATCTGATAATTAAATAATAATAATGATAATAATAATGAAATCTGTAAAAGCAAAGCAAGAATATTTTACAACAAAAGTCTCAAAGACAAAAGAAATCCTGATCATTTTCTGTGTTAAAAAATAGATCTATAATTTGCAAATGATGCAAGTGAAGGTGATTTAATCATGTATTATATCTGTTTATGGCTCTTATCCTAAATTAATTCATTCTTTTTAAAGTAATAAATAAATGTGAAATTATACAAATGTGATCTATTTTAATGAGAATTAATATTCTATCCAATGCATTATTATTTGCTAGCTAGTTAAATTTGCCGCATGACTTTGGAAAACAAATAATGGGATTGTTACACAGTTTATTTTGCAAATTATAATCTTTTCTAAGTATCTCTCTTCTCTACCACACTCACAAGATACAAGTTTTTCCTGAAGTAGAATAACTGTGCTTCCAATAAAGAAGATATTTGAATATCAAGTAATATTTCTAAAAGATATATTATAGGCAATATTATTGTAGACAATTAAGGTCAATTAATACTGTAATGATATTGGAAATAAATTTTGTCAGCAGGTACAAGACTCTGGTTGCTCAACATGAGATCACAATAGAGTATCAGATGTGTAAGGAAGAAAGGCAATAGCGAGAAAAGTGCCTAGCTCCAGAGATGTGCTAAAATATAGATTTAGTACATAAATAAAAAATAAGGATTTAATTTCTGGTTAAGATGGAAAATATGAGAACCAGACCATGGGCAAACATAATGCATATATTATTCAATTTAAAGAATTGCTATAAAATAGTATAATCAGAAAACATGATATTGGTGAAATAGACATATTGATGAATAGGATAGAATAGAGATCCAAGAAAGAAAAGATCTACACAAGTAGAATCAATTGATTTTCATCACTTAAATGGAGAATACCCAATGAAGAATGGATTACAACTTTCACAAAAACTAACCCAAAATGAATTTAAGACATAATAATATAAGACGAAAAGGACAAAAATTCAGGAAGAGAACACAGAAGAAAATACATATTGACTTTAAGCATGTTGATGAGACTTTAGATAAAAATTTAAAGTACAATCTGTGAAATAAAAAGTAATAATTTGGGTTATTGAAATTAAAAACTTATATGCAAAAGGCACTGTAGAGATAAAAAGATAAGAAGGAAAATTTGCAAATTCTAATAAAAGGCCTCTTATCTAGAATACCAAAAAAAAAAATCCTTAAAGTTAACAACTTAAAAATGTGCAAAATATAAAATCTGAATAGACACCTTACCAAATAATACATACAGATGATATGTAAATATATGAAAAGATATTCAACATTATTTGTCATTAGGGAAATGAAAATTAAAACAACTAAGAGACACTACAACATATCTATGAGTGACTCAAACCGGAAACCTGACAATATCAATTACTGATAAGTGTGCTAGCAATAGGAACTCTCATTCATTGCTGTTTGGAACTAAAAACAGTGCAACCATCTGAGAAGACGGTTTTTCAGTTTCACATAAAGCTAAATATAGACTTAGCATAGTCAGCAATGGCATTCTTAAGCATTTAGCCAACTGATTTGAAAACTGAGTTATATCTAAAACCTACACACAGAAATTTATAGAAATTTTCTCCTTCATAATTATATTAAAAAAACAGCAAAAATATTCTTTAATAGGTGAAAAGACAAACTGGGGTACATCCATAGAATAAAATCTAACTCAGCAATTAAAAGGAATAGGCTAGGGCTATCAATTGAAGCAACTTGGAGGAATCTTGAACGCATATCATTAAGTGAAAAAGTGAGTCTATAAAGGCAACATATACTATGATTCCATTTATATGACATTCTAGAGAAAGCCAAGCTACTCATGAAAACAGAACAAAGATTGCCAGTAATCTTGTGAGATAAAGGAGAGTTGAATATATGGAGCACAGGGAATTTTACAAGGCTTTGAAATTATTCTGTTTGATACTGTATTGCTGGATACACAACACTAGGTATTTGTCAGAACACATACAACCTCAAAACACAAAGAGACCTCAGAGGCAACACAACATATCTACAACCATCTGATCTTTGACAAGCCTGACAAAAACAATCAATGGGAAAAGGATTCCCTGTTTAATAAACGGTGTTGGGGAAACTGGCTAGCCACGTGCAGAAAGCAGAAACTGGACCCCTTCCTGACACCATACACTAAAATTAACTCCAGGTGGATTAAAGACTTAAACATAAGACCTAACACCATAAAAATCCTAGAAGAAAATCTAGGCAAAACCATTCAGGGCGTCGGCATAGGCAAAACTGCATGACCAAAACACCAAAAGCATTGGCAACAAAAGCTAAAATAGACAAATGGAAACTAATCAAACTTCACAGCTTCTGCCCAGCAAAGGAAACAGTCATTAGAGCGAATCTGCAACCAACAAAACGGGAAAAAAAATTTGCAGTTTACCCATCTGACTAAAAAGGGCTGATATCCAGAATTTACAAAGAACTAAAACAGATTTACAAGAAAAAAAACAAACAAGCCCATTCAAAAGTGGGCAAAGGATATGAACAGACACTTTACAAAAGAAGACATACATGAGGCCAACAAACATATGAAAAAATGCTCATCATCACTGGTCATCAGAGAAATGCAAATCAAAACCACATTGAGATACCATCTCACACCAGTTAGAATGTCGATCATTAAAAAATCTGGAGACAACAGATGCTGGAGAGGATGTGGAGAAATAGGAACACTTTTACACTGTTGGTGGGAGTGTAAATTAATTCAACCATTGTGGAAGACAGTGTGGCGATTCCTCAAGGACTTAGAAATAGAAATTCCATTTGACCCAGCAATCCCATTACTGGGTATATATCCAAAGGATTATAAATCATTCTGCTATAAGGACACATGTACACGAATGTTCATTGCAGCACTATTTACAATAGCAAAGACGTGGAACCAATCCAAATGCCCACTGATGATAGAATGGACGGAAAATGTGGCACATATACACCATGGAATATTATGCAGCCATCAAAAATGATGAGTTCATGTCCTTTGTAGGAACATGGATGAACCCAGAAATCATCATTCTCAGCAAACTGACACAAAAGCAGAAAATCAAACACCACATGTTCTCACTCATAGGTGGGTGTTGAACAATGAGAACACATGGACACAGGGAGGGGAGCACTACACACTGGGATCTGTTGGGGGGAAATAGGGGAGGGACAGTGGGGGGTGGGGAGTTGGGGAGAGACAGCACGGGGAGAAATGCCAGATGTAGGTGAAGGGGAGGAAGGCAGCAAATCACACTGCCATGTGTGTACCTATGCAGTAATTTTGCATGTTCTTCACATGTACCCCAAAATCTAAAATGCAATAATTATAAAAAAAAGAGTGAACTGTGCATACAAATTTTAAAACATCAGTTAAGAGATGTGGGGTCTCTAGAATGCAGACTGTGATCAAAAATTTATTACAAATATGTAAGATAGCATAACTGACAGTGATGGGTAAGAAAAGAGCTGACCTAAGTAATTTTGACAATGATTGGGATATGTAAGAATGAAGACAAAAGTAATTTTGTCTGGTTACTGCCTGAAAGCTGTTAAAAGTAATTTCCATTGGAATACACTATAACAATTCCAAATCCAGTGTAATGAATGCTGAGATTGAACAGGTAAGTGCATGGATGTGCTACAGTTGGAGCCAGGTTTTTCACTCTTAGATTGGTAGTTTATAGATGAGCAAAAAGAGAAGTCTGGGATGATACCTATATTAATGGAATAGAATTGGAGTCTTCAGTATAAACTCATATTTACTTTAACATAAACAGTTACAGATAGTTTGGCCTGCTATAACAGAATATCACAGATTGCTTTCAAAAAAAAACATTGATTTCTCACAGATCTGGAGGTTGGAAGTTCAATATTAAGATGCCATTATAGAGAAATTCTTGGTGAGGATCATCGTTCTGGTTCACAAACAGCTGCCTTCTCCCTGTGCCTTCACTTGGCAAAGAGAGACCTCTGTCCCTGCATCTCCCTATAGATCCACTAATCTGATCATGGGTCTTCCATACTCACAATCTAATCTAAACCTAAAATCATCCCAAAAGCCCTACCTCTATATACCATCACATTGGAAATTAAAGTTTCAGCATATGAATTTTGGAGGATGCATGCATTCAGTCCAGAGCACAGATGTAAAATATATATATAGTTTACTGTAGCACATCCATGCACTTACCTGTTCACAGATATATAATCTATATATTATGTGTAACCCACACATCATGTGTATGTACATGCATAATATAAACATACATGTACGATCTGTGTCTGTGTATATTATAAATGTTTATAAAATATGTTTAATGTACTTAATTTGTGTACATACATATTATAAATATGTATATAAGATATGTAAATATTTCCTAGGTGTATCAGCTGTCAGGCCCTAGAAGCAATGACAACAAAGTAGGAATGAGTACACACAACACTCATATTGTGGTTTCCAACACTGTTATCTTACAAAAAGAATCAGTGCTCCTTGGAAACATGGATGCTTCTAAGACTAGGGCAGGAAATACACAAGATGAGTATGGAGCACCTTCTTTACAAAATGTAAAAAGGTGCTCAAAACAAAAAAAAAACTATTTAAAAAAACAATAAGTATATGTCAAAAGAACATCATAGCCAAAAGTAAAAGATCCCAATGACCACAGATAAAAGAATTTGAATAAGAAAAAAACATAGTATGACAACCCAAATTATAAAATAAATACCCAAGAGTCCAAAGGATATAAACAACTTAATAAATACACAAATGGGGAAGATATGCAAAACCCCTGTGCAGAAAAATTCAAATAATTTATGCAGATATTTCCCCTCAAGATGGTAGAGTATAACTCCCCACTAAATAAGGAGTGTGGGACACAGAAGTGACTTCCTTCCAAAAAAAATACTGAATAAAAAGAGGGGGAAAGATTAGCTCTTACATTGAAAAATGTGCAAAAACTACCTCAGCCACTGAATCGAAGTGAACTTCATCACTGATAAGTCATGTGGATATGTACCCTTGTAATTGTGTGATGAAATTACAATTTACCTCTGAAGTTTTCCTTCCCCAAACCCATAATCCCCCATCTAATCTTAGAAAAATATCAGATAAATGTAGAGAAACATTCTACATAAAAACTGGCTAGTATTTCTAAAACCTCTTGCTGAAGCTCAGAAAATAATATTTCAAAATGAAAGTCTCAGATGCAGTCTCAGAAGCAAGTTTCTCCCTAATCTTGTCCTGATCTCCACATTTTTTTTTTTTTGAGGCAAGCCATGGAAAGTAGAATCTTTCTTCCCCAAGAGAAGAATCCATAACCCATTTCCCCAAAGCAAGCCAGAAAACCTAAAAATATTACTCTAACTTTGCCCCACTTTTCTGTGTAAAAATTCACCATAAATAAATTATCTGACTTATCTCGTTTGATTGTAGGTCATAAAACTCCCATTCCAGATAGAGGCCTGCCTCATACCCAGCAGAAAGGAATGCTGCACAGAGAGGCTGAAAAGGCTTTAAACAGAGAATCCTTGCTGGGTTTCCTCATTCAGTCCGTTAGCATTAGATCCTACACTTTTTGTTCAATCATACTTCTACAGGTCTGTTCATACAAATGGGCATCTTCTGCCGTATCTTCGGATCTTCATTTTGAAGGCTCCCATGTCATGTAGAACTATGGTCAATTAAATTTGTCATATTTGTTTCTTATTAACCTTTCTTTGTTATAGAGGCATCGGCTGTGACCCTTATGATGGGGTGGAAAGGAATCAAACATCTTTCACCCTGATGCTGTCAAACAAGGGAGGCCTGAGAAAGAGTCACAGTTCAGAGGGGTCTAATGACTACAAATAATCTGGTATCATAGATAGAACTAAAATATGGATGTTAAACAAAAATCTAAATAAACCTAAGTAAAATATGGAATTCAGTTCATAATATTGTATCACCATTGACTTATTAGTTGTGACCAATGTAACAGGAATGTAAGATATTAACAGTAGGGTAAACTGGATGTGCAGTATTCTGACTATCTCTGTACTCTTCCAGAAACTTTTGCCTAAATGTAAAAATATTCTTAAATAATAAAGTTTATTTAAAAAGAGTGGTAATGTTGACTCAAATGTTTGTTTGGAATTTTATCTGTGTGAAATAAGGATAAAGTCAAGAAAATGATTAGTGGAAACTTCTGGCTGGGGAGGTTGTCTTTTTGCAAGAGAGAACAATGAAAGTTAGAGACTATTATCAAAAAGCATGTATTAGCTTTCATTTTCATTGTATTATTATTACTATTTAATATTATCTCTGAATCTTGAATCTGTCAGTGTAATGGCAGGGTTAAAATTTTACTATTTTACCCTGGTGTTAGAAGTTTTTGTCTGTTGAATCTTTTAGCAGTGAATTCAGGTGTTATAATATACAAAAATACTTTGATAGGATTAAGCTAAAAATAAGAATACCAAACCTTTGAAACTGTGGTGACTTTTGCCTAGTTAGATATGATAAGTGTGCACTCTGCTGTCCCCTGCTCCTATCTTCTCTAATTGGATAACAATCTCTGCTATGCCTACATGATACAATCTACAAAAATCTAAAAGTGACTTTTTCATATTTGACCTTTTCATAGTAAACATAAATAGCAGGAAATAAAGGATTTTTGTTTATAATAAGTTTGGTTTGAAATTACAATATTTTTACTTGTAAACTATAGAATATAAACTGATTCTACTCTGTGGCCTTTTTTTTTGTACAGCCATTATGTTAAAAATGTTTATTACGGTAGTGTTTCCCCCCAATTCTATATGATACCTATTAATATGTCCTTATTTAGCAATAGAGTTTTTGCACATGGAATTACCAAGTAAAAATGAAGTCACACTGTATTAGCATAGGCTCTAAATCCAATCACTGGTCTCCACTTCTTTTATAAGTGATATAGATGCATGGAGTCATGGGAGAAGTCCATGTGAGGAAGTCAAGATTTGGAATGATGGATTTACAAGCCAAGGAATGAAAACAATAGCCAGCAACCACCAGAAGCAAGAAGCAAGGAAGTGTTCTTTCCTAGAGCTTTTGGAGAGAACATGCTCAGCTGACACCTTGATTTGGACTTTAGCCTCAGAGTATGAGAATAAATTTATATTGTTTTAAGTCGCCCACTTTGTGACAATTTGTTACAGAAACCCTAAGAACGTAATACATATATTAAGAGTTTATGAAAATAAAGAAAACATGAAAGATATCACATGTGACCCACAAAGCCTACAATATTTACTGAGTTACCACTTAAGAAAAATGTGTCCACCCTTGCTTCAGAGGCTTGTCTTAACAATTTTAATGTTTGGATGTAGAGTAGTCTTGAATCTAGTGATAATTCGTCCATGTTACTGAGGTTTGCAACTTCTAGGATCTCCTTTCAATGCCCCAGGTGAGGAATTGGCACTCTCTGCTCTAGTTGGTTAAGTATCTCTCCTGACATTTTGTGAGATAGATCTTTGTACTGCCTTACGGAGTCTTGCCTGAAAAACATCTGGCTTAGTATTCAGCTGACTCAGTGGGGATTCCTATGCGTTTTTTTTCAACATTAATTCTTTCTCTCTGGAGCTCTGCCTTGCAACTTGCAACCACTTCAGCCTCCCTGAATGCTAATCTCCTCAACTGGGGATTGCCATGCAGATCACTGTGTTGTGTTGGAGATTCTCACCTCTGCTCACTAACTGTGGAGTGCGTCATCCTACAGGGTAAACGACGGCTCACAACAGCCTTGTACTGATTGTTGCCCAAGGTCTGAAAATATTTTTCCCTCATATTTTCTCCAGCATTCTAGTTTCATAGAGCAGAAATGGAAACACCGGCTCTGTTACTCTAACGTGGTTAGAAATGGAAGCCCTTTATCTTTTATTTTTATTCTTACAAATTTTGACAGTATGTTTAAGTATAACAAAAAGAAATAAGGATATGATTCACAACATAAACCTAGAATTTTACAGGACTTTTTCCTTGTCTAATGCCAGAATTGCCCATTTTTAATTATGTAAAAGCCATTCACAGCTGGTGCCAATTCCTGTACAAAATAAAAGCTGACTTTATAGGAAACGGCATAAACCTGACTATTGAAACCAACTTTCATAAAAACTTGTGAACTTGTGCTAATGGCTAAATCCACCTGCAAACAAGTATGTAATATTTAAACTCAAAAATACTGGACCAATATTTTGTTTTTGCTTGTTTCTTTGACACATTAGGATATATAAATACAAAAATATCTTGTTTACTACATACTCAAATTGCTGATATTTGAACAGAATTCCAAATTAGCCTACTCATGGAGTACATAAATGGAATTAGGGAGTTATGTGCAATTATACAGGTCCCCAAAACAAATTGATTATTAAAATAAAAAATTCTTTTGTAATACTACTTTCGCTCTGGAGGCCTTACTATACCAGTTTGCTTCTCTATGGAACTATAAATGATTCTTGCCTTTCAAGGAAGGAATTTTAAAATAAGCAATGTGTTATTTACTAAATAATTAGAAAAGAGAAATCTAAAAGTTCTTGAAATATGTTGCATATCCTTGCCTGAATGATTGGTATACGAAGTTTATCTTCACCACTATGTCATCATCTGTCATCACATTTCTCAGGGAAACACTTTCTCCAATTTGTCGTCTAAAAATAAAGGTTGTAATTTTCTAAATAGCATTGTATTACGTGCACTTTTTTAAAGTTTGGAAAAATGAAAAGCAGAAATATGTACTGTTAGTATAAGTTGGAAATACATCTAGAGTTTGTTTGTTTGTTTGTTTGTTTGTTTGAGATGGCATCTAACTCTTGCTGTCCAGGCTAGAGTGCAGTGGCATAATCTCGGCTCACTGCAACCTCTGCCTCCCAGGTTCAAGCGATTCTCCTGCCTCAGCTTCTCAAGTAGCTGGGATTACAGGCACCTGCCACCATAACCAGCTAATTTTTGTATTTTTAGTAGAGACGGGGTTTTACCATGTTGGCCAGGCTGATCTGGAACTCCTGACCTCAGGTGATCCACCCGCCTTAGCCTCCTGAAGTGCTGGGATTACAAGCATGAACTACCATGCCCGGCCATCACCCAGTTAATCTTTAGTGTAGCTCCTTATTGTCTCTGTCCCTCTCCATCTCTCTCTCTTTCTATCTCACTCTCTCTCCCGACACATGTTCCCGATACATACTTAAAACATTATGCCTCAAAGAAAGCAGATAATAACTAACATATAATAAGAAGTAACTATATACCAGAAAATAACTTAATTGCTGTACAAATCTCATTTTATTTAAGACTCAAATCATCATCATCTCATTCCCGTAGAAAAAGTAATTAATCTTTAGGAAGTTTTCCATTTTAGTAAAAGCAAGCTGAATCAGGATTTGAAGACAGCTCCATATTCTCATACATAATAATATATTATATAATTAGTTGTAATTCAAAAAGAGTTTAGTGGCTAACATGGTTCCTCTTCAAGACTGCAAGATAGTTCATCTGACTTGTTTTTAAATTCATGCATTTAGGTTTATGTATTTTCCTTTTTTTTGTTACACTGCTGTATACTATTAAATATCATACAGTTTTCTTTGTGGATAAGCTGTTTCTGATTATATCCTTAGAATAAATTATTAAATTGTTAGAAATTGTGTAAGGAGTTATGGCACAGTGTCACAGTGTCCTCCGGTTTCTGAATCCTTCTGAATGGTACACCTAACTGCAAATATTATGCTGTGTTTAAAATGTGAGTCAGCGCAAACACACATTATATTAATAGCTTTCGTATTTTACTGTATGTTTACATTAAACTTTCATGTTATTGTTAATTAAAATTTTGTATATTATTTAAAATTTCGGAAAGAGACTCCATGGTAAATTTCATGAAGCAGAATCTCCTTGGATAGGGCTTAAGTATCTAAGAAAAAATAAATTCCTGGGTAAACGTGATGTACAGGAAAGTTTAAGATCTACTGATTCATGCTGATGACCTGATGCTGTAATTGGACTTCGTCCACTTTCAATAGATGTAAAACACGGTTATTTTATATAACTTACAAACATCTTCTGTGTGCCTTGTCTTTCTCAGGGTGATTCTACTTTTTTCTCAGTTCAGGAAAACGTTCCATTGTCCGTTTAGATACACTGAATTAACTGAAGCTCAATAATGACAGAAAGGTAATTACACCAACATCACAATCCCAACTAGTGCCAATATGAAAATATTGCAGTTGAAGATGTTTGCTATTAATTTTAGAATTTTGTGCATAGAATATTGTTTATAGATAACAACTGAAGAATAAAGATAGGTCATAACAAATTGAAAAACTATTAGTAGTTCATACAATGTATGTATGAAATGTTAGTAGTTAATTCACCCAAAATAAAACATGAATTCCAAAGTTTGCTTAGGGCAATTTTCAAACAAAAGCTAAGCAAAAGGATTATATGTGTTCAAACCTGAATAACTAGTGTTTACACAAGTTGGGTATTTATTTTAAAAAATAATAGCTTTAATAACATATGTCAAATATGATATTTATTTTATGTAAAGTATATGAACAGAATTGTGCAACAATCACTATAAATGATTTTAAAACATTTCTATTACCCCCTAAATGAAGTCTTTACCACCCTATCACTCAAAATGTTGATCTGTGTTTTGTCTTTATTGAATTGGCTTTTCAAAAAATTTCATAAGAATGAAATCATAAAGCATGTATTCTTTTGTGTCTGGCTTCTTTCACCATTTATGTTTTTTAGTTTAGCCACATTGTAGCTTCTACTAATATTTCATTCTTTTTATTGATACATAGTATTCTACTGTATGGATATATCATATTTTATGTATCCATTCACCAGCTCAGAGGTATTTGAGTTGTTTATTAAAAGATAAAATAACTGTTTATATTAAAATATTCTATCAAATTTATGCAAAAGATGACTAGAAATAATTAAATATATCAAGATGGGAAGAATAACCTCAATGTATAAAAATGTATGTTTTTAATGTAAAAATTAATAATAAATTAAAAATTAAAATTTAAGACAAAATATTACGAGTAAGACAACTTACTCTGGTATCAGAAAATGTTAAGAACTTAAGTTTAAATTTAACAAAATATGTCTAAAACCTGTAAACTCTGATCTGCAAAATCTTTCTGTGTGAAAGGGAGATGCCATATTAATAGATCAAAAACTCAATATTGTTAGTGTCATTTTTCTTGAAATTGATCTACAAACTTAAGACAATCACTGTCAAAATCCCATTACATTTTGTTTCTAGAAATTTAAACTTTGATTATAAATATTTTATCAACATGTTAAGGACCTACGATAATTTTGAAAATAAAGAAAACAGATATCTTAAGGTGCCCGATTCAAGACTACTATGAAAACACATGTAGGCATTTAATTTTCCACACAAGTAGCTTTATATTCCATAGGGATTTCTTTAAGAGTTTTTTTTTTAACTTTGTTTATTAACGAAGTGTATGCGCTTACTTGATAGCCATATGAAAATTATAAATTATAAAATAAAAACTGAATTTTTATCTCACATAGTACATAGAAAAAATGTAGAATCAAAATTTATCACAGACTTATTAATTTAGAAGCTTAAAATAAACTGCCTAAATTAAAATGAAGAAAATAAAAAGGTACAAGCTGATAGAATATGATATAATGATATTTGAGAATTATATTGAGAATATATAAAGAACTCTGGTAAGCTAATTATAAAAAAAAAATTAAGCAATGTGATTTGGTGCAAAAAAAAAAAAAAAAAGGATTTAAACAAACACTTCTTATAGGAGGACATAGAAATCGATATGAGCCCACGGGGAAGATGCTCACCACCACTAATCAGCAGATAATTCAAAATTACAAGTATGATTAGATTCCATTAAATACCTCATGAAACATCAGACATTTTAAATACCAATAATTCTAACATTGGCAAGGACCTAATGAGAGTTCAACTTTCATACATTTCTGGTGAGATTGTAAAATAATACAACCCCTTAAGACAATTTTTCATGGGTTTCTTAGTAGCAATAAATAGGAAGTTGACATGATATTAAGCAATTCCTTCACAAAGGATTTACTCAGAGGAAATAACAGATGTAGTCACAAAAAGGACTGACATATGAGTATTTATAACAGCTATTCATAATAACAAAATATTGACTATAATGTCTATCAGTTGAATGCATAAACAAATTGCTCTATAAGGACAATATAAAATTTTGTTTAGTAGTAAAATTAACAACAATACAAGTAACAACATGGATTTATTTCTAAAATGATCATACTATACATAAGAAGCCAAACACATATAATACATACTTTATAATTCCATTTCTATTAAACTATAGAAAAGGCATCTATTCTGAAAAATGGGCATGGTGTCTTTGAGCAGGACAGTTGTTGCCTGGGATAGTTGGCTGTGATAATTGAAGAAGAATTTCTAGGGAGTTTTTATTTGTGCTACAAATGTTTTGTATCTTGACTGTCACGGTTGTTACAAATACATGGTGCAAATATTTGCAAAACTTTTAGCTGACCATAGACTTTTTATAGCTGTAAATGCTTTTATCTTAAAATGTTTTCACATAAAATGATTAGCTTTCATTGTACTGAATTTGATCACCATAATGTTCATTTCAAAAATTAAATTTAGAGCTAAATCCTGAGCTCTTACAATGGTTCTATTATTAAATAATTATTATTAATCAGGTAGCATTAATGAATTGCTTAACATTTTAGAATTTTCACAAATTAAAGAGAACAATTTAAACTAGGTAATATTTAAAATGTATGCCACTTCCGATTAGAACAATTGAATGCCTTAACATACTAAAGTAAATTAAGATAATAAAAATACAATAATGGAAATGATTGACTTTAATATTTTTAAAATAATTCTATGTAAAAACAATTATGGCATAATTATTACCTTTTATTTGGGGTCTATGTTAAAACTGGGAAAATCTTGTGTCCTTCAAAGCAATAATTTCATGGATAATAAATGAATTTTGCATAGAAGATTAATTTTGTTAGTTGGAAATCCATATAAATTTAGTAGAATAAGTAGTGTTTAAAGAGGTTTAGTTGGACATATGGTTCCACATGGCTGGAGATGCCTCATCATCACGGCTGAAGACAAGGAGGAGTAAGTCCCTTCTTACCTGGATGGCAGCAAAGAGAGAATGAGGAAGAGGCAAATGTGGAAACCCCTAATAAAATCATCAAATCTTGTGAGACTTATTCAGAACCACACAAACAGTATGGGGGAAACTGCCCCCATAATTCAATCATCTCCCACTGGTTGCCTCCAACAACACATGGGAATCATGGGCACAATTAGAGATGAGATTTGGGTGGGAACACAGAGCCATACTGTATCAGTAATGTATGTAAAATAATTCTTCAAAGTATTTAGTTTTATCTGATAAGTGATAGCCATCACTCATTCAGTGCATAAATTTTACTTTTCCTCCCTTAAAAAAAACTACTCATATCAGAAACTAAAAATTGATGGTAATTTCCCAATTTCTTCCTTTTATTTTTATCATTATAAATAAACCAAACCAGCAAAAAGTCAATAACCTTTTAGAAATGTGATTGGTAACAAAGTTTTGTGAAAAACCTCATTTACCATATGTTTCAGTAACTTCTTTCTGGTAATCTAATACCTCCATTTGATACATAAAGATTGAGTATCTCCCCTAACGGAAGACTGAGGGCTGGCACCTCAAACAAGCCTTGTTTTAATTGGTCAAAGGCTTTAGCAGTAGTCAGGGTTTGATTCAAAAGTAACATAGCATCTTTCTGGGAGAGTTTAAACACCTATGTTAGATTCTGGAAAGCCTCTATATGCCTGTCAGAGTCATCTAAAAACTTGCAATATCTCCCTTAATTTGCCTTAAGTCCTGAAGAGAAAGGGGGCCTGGGCCTTAATGGGGCCATATTCACCAGGCAGTAGGGGCAGGAGTGAGATTGGGACCTTCCTAAAATGAGAGTTTCTAGGATGAGGCAAGCTTGAGAAGAAACCTGGGTAGGGAGAACACGGTAAACCAGGAAGAGCAGGACCAGAGAGAGTTGAGTCCCCCACTGGAGGCATCTCTAAGGTTTGCTTACCTGTCTCCCTGGAATTGCCCTTTGAAGCCTCTCTGAGATGGTAGCTAGGAGGGCAGAATAAATTGTACAACATTGGTAGAGGTCCAGATTACCCTGGAAGACAAAGAAAGCCTGCATGTATGAAACCTTGGATCATTTGCCCTCATGTTTACAGAAAAGGTCCAGCTGCAGGATGGTATTAAAAGTAATGCTTCCTTCCTGAGGCCAACCTTCTCCTTCCTGCAGAACCTAATCTGGCCACACCCTTATGCAAATAAATACAAGGCATTTCTTCTCCAGCGTCTGAGAGCCAAAGGAGTCCCAGTGATTCAGGATGCACTCTAGAGGAGTACAGGCTGACGGGAATTGGTTACCCATCTGGGAGCGAGAGGAAAAGGCATATTGTACTTCCTCTCACTTCCAGTGAAAATCCAGGGTGTGTGTGAGGAGAAGAATGTGGCACCCTCTTTCTTTCTTTAGTCCTTATATCTCCGAGTTCCAGCAACCTTTACAGGTGCCACCCATGGCGAGTGTGACCTCCACCCACGTAGTGAAGAGGTCTAGAGAGTGGAAATATTTGCACTTCCCAATGCTGCCCTATTCTCCCACTGTCGGTAACCTATGGGTTCCATAGACCATGTCTGTGCTATGGATGCTTCCATGAAGCAGGAAGGCCTCATCAGCAGGGTAATCGTGCTCACCTGCACTGTGCCCTCATCTTCCATTCTAACTGGCTCTGGGTCACTCAGATCTAGTTTTTTTTGTTTTGGTTTTTAGCTTCAAACCAAAGAATGGAATAGGGAGGATGGGTGGAGAGTCCATACACCTCAAGAGGGTGTATAGACCCATTAAATTAGTCCCAGGTGGCCCTTTCCAAATTGCAGCCAGCAACTAGTAGGACAGCTTTTCTATTGCTTTCCTATCATAGGCAGAATGCGAAGGTGAAGCTGTGGAATCCGGTCTTTCTCAGACATGGGAGAAAAGGGAGTCCCAGAAATTAAGGACCTGGCCTAATAAGATGCCTCCCAAGAGAAAAAAAAAAGTTCAATCTCTCACATAGAAAAACTCCCTTTATTCGCAAGACTTTGTTAACTCCTGAAGTGGTGGGAAAAAACAACTTAAATGCAGGGGATGGGAGGAAGGTGTCTAGGAGAAGTAGCCTCTTGCCCTATGCTAACAGGTTTTGCCACAGGGGAAAGAAAGCTCTCAATTGTTACATCTTCCTCACTTCTAAGAATAGACAAAAAAACATAATGCTCTGAATTGTACTCCTGATAAGCCAATGCTCACTTGATCAAGTAATAGTATCTCCGTGGTTTGCAACAACACCTTTACCATTGTATGTAAAGAAAAGACAGGAGCCAGGACAGCTAAAAAAGAAAGAAAAAGGAAGGAAGAAAGAGGAAGGAAGGAGGGAGGGAGGGGGGAAAAGAGGGAGAGAAAGAGAAAGAAGAAAGGAAGAAAGAAGAGAAAGAGAGAGGAAGAAAGGAGGGAGGGAGGGAGAGAGAAAAAGAGAAAAAGAAAGAGAAAGAAAGAGAGGGAGAAAGAAAGAAAGGAGGGATGGAGGGAGAGAGAAAAGGAGAAAAAGAGAGAAAGAAAGAGAGAGAAAGAGAGGGAGAAAGAAAGGAGGGAGGGAGGGAGAGAGAAAGAAAAAGAAAGAAAAGAAAGAGAGAAAGCAAGAGAAAGAAAGAAAAGAAAGAAAGAAAGAAAGAGAAAGAAAGAAAAGAAAGAAAGGAAGGAAAAAAAGAGAGAGATGAAAGACTGGAATGCAGTTCTAATGCAGACACTTTACAGGCTGTCGGGGATTAGAGCCAGTGAAGGGGCCTTTGACCAACACTGATTTATAGCCTCAGCTCCCGCCTTCAGTTGCCCCAGGACCTTATTTCAATACCATGTGACAGCCAGACCTCCGTAAAGGGAAACTGGATTGAAACAAAGGCAACGTTCTCAAGACCAAAGGGTGACAGGGGATTGACAGTGTCCTCTCTAGCAAGCCTGTCTTCCGTGTCTTAATTATTGCAGCCACACTAGTTGTTTTTACCTAGCAGACAGAGGCCCAATGTTTTTGTATCATTTTGGCTATTGTGGAGTTTCGGGACTCCTAAAAGGACGGAAGGCAGCAGGTTCACTTTTACTCATCCTTCCGTGGATCCCAGATGAGCTCCCAGTAATGTCACAGGATCCTTTAGGTGTTGCTTCACCAGCTGGAAACCTCTGTGGCTATTGGTACCTCTGTTCCACTATCTCTCATCCCCACTAGGCTTGTTCCACCCACTTGGCCTGACAGACTGCACTCAGCTCATGTTACTGGCCTGGATCTCATGCCTGCTGAGGCCAAGCCAGGTGCAAAGTGGTGAGGGATGTGTGAGTGAGCAAGCATGGGGTTTGGCCACTGTGCACAGACAGGAGCACGGGATGTGGTGGCGGGGCAGGTAGCTCCAGGTGCTGGCACTTGCACTGGCTGTGTGTGAGGCTGCGGCTGGACCAGACATCCAGCAAGTGGCTTCCACCAATGGTGCTGGCATCTGGATGAGGGGAAAGTTGCAGCATCTGAAAACTTGGAGATAACAGCAACCACAAAGCCCCAAGGGGTATGTGTGTGTTTGTTCCAGCTGTCTCATTCCCACTGCCTGCAGCACATCCAATGTTGTTTCAGTCGATTTGTGTTACAGCTCATTTAGTACTGCTGTCTTGCTCTGACCCCATGGCCTCTGGGCTGGCCTGGCCCTGCTGCTGCTTCATGTGAGGTGGCCACCAGATGCTAAAAGAAGGTGGGAGGGCTGTGGTGTTACAGCTGTACCTTGGAAAAGTCCAATATCTGGGCCCTCAGAAAGGTTGCCAGTCTTCACTCCCACAGTCTAGAGAATGGGAGCATTTCACTGCCTGGCCAGAAAAATGTCATTGACTTTTTCATGGCCACCTTTTGGCAGGTCCCAAGTTCTTGTCCCATGTCCAGGAAAAATAAGGTAATGTGGACAAGTGGAGGGTGAGCAAGGTGAAGAGCTTTATTTAGCAATAGAACAGTTCTCAGTGGAGAGGAGATTTGAAGTGGTTAACTCCTATCTGTAGGCAGGTAGTCCCAACATGTGTCTGAATGTGGCTGAGTCCAGGGATTTTATGGTTTTTGAATGGAGGAAATGGATGCTGATTGGTCCGTGAGCAAGCCCAGAAAAAGCACCATTCCACTGGCCAAAAGGCATCAAGGAAGTTCTCAGTCCAGGTCGTGAACTCCATGTAGAACTGGCAGTCTGGCCCTCAGGCTTTAGGTTGTCCCTGGCTTGAAGTTCAGCCCTCACTGGGGACCTGCTACTTCCTTTCTAGGAAACTGTCTGCATCCCCTGCCATCACTTTGGTTAAATCTAGTCACTGCTATTTTTTTAATCACAGTTTTTGTTCTGAGAAAATAATTAGATTCTACCCCTTTATCAGTTCCTTATGTTTTGGTTCTTTTACTTACCTTATGGGTCTGGGGCCAACTTCGTAGCTACATATATCTTTATCCTGTCTTACCAAACACTGAACTCCTTACCTTTCACTTCAGCAGTTTCATCAGCTCTAGTAATTTGTGTTGCACTCAGCCAGCATGAGCAGATTAATGTGGGAAATAACAAGAACTTCTCAGAGCTGCAAATTGCTTTTCTCTTGAGTAACAATGTTGTGTGCATTCTGTTACAAGGAACTAGGAATATCACTGTTACACTTTTATGATCAGATAAGCTGGGCAAATCCTGTGCTTTGACTTTAAATGAAAGGTTTCCATAAATTCTTTTTTGCCAAATCCCATACTCTGCCAATATTTTGTCTCATTGCTTATTCTTTTATTAAATTACACTAGTCAATTTTAATTATAAACATTGTCGAAACACTTCATTTGTTCTGTTGCTCAAACAATACTTAAGAATGATGTTAACAACAATATGCAAAAACTTACACTAAAAACGGAAAAATAATATTTATGGAATGGAATGGGGACAGATTAAATGGAATTTTAATCAGGTTCACAAGAGGCTTTTGTAGAACTTGAGAAGCTAACTGAACAATTTACATAGAGAAACAAATATGTAGAACAGCCAAGAAAATCTTGAAAAAAATCACAACAGCGGATATGCTGTAACACCTGATTTCTCTCTCTCTCTCTCTCCCTTTCTCCCTCTCTCTCTCTCTCTCTCTCTCACACACACACACACACACACTCTCTCTTTCTCTCTCTCTCTCTCTCTCTCTCTCTCTCTCTCTTAAGATACAATTTGCTGGAAAGGGTCATGAGGGAACTTTCTGGGGAATGATGAATATATTCTCATTTGATAGTAGTGATGATATTTGTGGTGGTGTATACCAAACCAAAATCTTACAACCTGTGTGTCTTAATATACTTAAATTCCACCTAAACAGCAACAAAACAACAACAAAAACAAAACAAGATGACTCACCCATTTAAAAATTATATTTTCAATAGTAATTCATTGGAAATGTTGGAGAGTGTTGCTGAATTGAACTCTAATTTAAATATTGCAATTTTAAAACTCTTATTTCTAGCCAGGAATAGAGAGATTCAGTGACCGTAATACCAATATTAACAATAACTTGATTTTAGAGAGTAACATCCTTTAAAAATAATAATAATTAGGAAAGAAAATATTTGTATTAATGTTATGTGCATTTTTACATGTTAGATTCTTTCTACTGATTTTTTTTTTAAGTACAAAGAATAACATTGCAGACATAGGTATACTCAAACACAATTCAATTCCATTGGTTGCTTTAGATATTTTCCATATTTGCTTCAGATTTTTCAAGAGTAGAAACAATTCTGAGACCAGGGAAGATTCCTATGTAGCCTTCCACAATTTCATTCACTTTTCTCCGTATTAGGAAATAAGAAATAACAAATATTTTTAAATTGTCTTATAGTACTTCCCATAACAGTTATTAAGTTTATATATATATAATATTTATATAATATATATTATATATTATATATTATATATATATATATATATATATCCATGGCATTAATACCACCAATACATGTTTTGAACTTTAAATAAATAATGCCACAGTCTATACAGCCTCTGCATTGGTTTAAATGCTACCATTATCTTAATGAGATTTTTCTGTATAAGAAATTATGGGTGGTTTTGTCAAAAAATAAACACATTTCTCTCTTTTGCTTGACAGTCTCCCCATCTTTTTTTTTAATACTTGGAAACTCAGGGTCTATGCATTAAAAATATTTATTTCAATGAATTCCAAGAGTCATAATGGAGAGGAGATCTAATTACATTTCATCAACTGATCTGTTAAAATCTGGATATCATTCAGGATCCATTAACAGTAAAAAAAAAAAAAAAAGGCATATTAAAGTGCTTGCTGATCTACATGGTTATTATATTAGTTGGCTTGATAATTAGCATTGTTTATTGCTGACTGCAGAGAACAGAGTTGTCAAATTTTCATTGAATAATATCTGAAACTAAGAGCGAAATATATCTTTCTTGTTAAACAGAGTGACCACATGTCACTTTTAAAATGTCTTTTGGTATCTCCTATAGCAGCATTGTATTGTTATTTCAGAGACCTACTTAAAAAAGCTGTAACTAACACCTATTGACTGATGACTTTTTAAAATGTTTCTAGAACAAAATCCCTAAAGGAGATGGTATTGATAAACACAAATGAAATATTTTTATGTTTCTGCCTAAGATAACATTCATGAATGCTTTATATTGGATTTGCTTATAGCTCACTCTCTTGGTTACCTTGTGATTCTATTCAACAATTTCCTTATTGACACTTTCCTGACTACCCAGTATATAACTATAACATTTTCATTCTCAGAACCTCCTATGCCTTTCTTTAATTTTTTTATCCTTAAAGTTCTTATTGTCATTCATCATACAATAAATTGTAGATATTTGTTTATATTTTTTCTTTAATTTGAAAAGTCTGCAAATTCTCTGATAAATGAAATTTTATTCTTTTATTATCTTCTATATGCTAAAATTTAGTAGCTTCTCAAAATATATTTGAAGGATCAATAGTTACACATTTAAAATGCAATATAAAATTATTTTATTATAATTTAATGCTAAGGATAGATTCTGAAAATCTTGTTTTGCCATGTTTAACATAGATTCCCTGTGGTAGTTTCCATTCTTGGTTACCAGGTGTTAACTCTTCTACTGTATTACTTATATGAACTTGAATCTGATTGCATCTCTGGGCATTTCTTCAATTTGTATTAATTTTCACTGTTTGTGTATATATATATATATATATATATATATATATATGTATATGTATGTATGTATGTATAACATACACACACACACACACACATTTTTTTAAATGTTCTAACACAGGCATTTATTTTTGAGAATAAAGTCTTGTTTACTTCATGCTAAATATGTGTCAGAGAAATTAGTCAGTAAGAATAAAGTAACATAATAGAGCTAGAATGGAATTTCATACTTTTTGGGTAAATATTCTCATTTTTTCTTGAAGCGAATATTTTTTTAGTTTGGTTTTGCTTGGATGGATATTATAAAAAACAACTTGGCTAAATGTGTTTATTCAATCCATTCATTTTTAGGGCCAACCATAGTGCTTTCCTCAATTTTCCTAACAATGCTTAAATTGAGGTGTTTGTCAGAATACATGAAAGTAGTTGGTAGTAAAGGTGAACTATGTAGTCTTCATAAAAGTAAAACTTCTAACTGAACCAATATACCTAACTGTAAAATGAGAACAGGGCAGTAATGAAATTTATTTTTAGAGTAGCAATAAACAACATATAATAAATTTTTGAATTTCCTTCCTGCTCTTTTAATCATCATAGAAGTTTCCTGGGTCATATTGTCATTGGTTCTTATAGAGATGGCAGATAAAACAGTGCTAGTTTGTTAGGCTAATAAGGACAAAGACGACTATTGTTTGGTACTTAATGTACATTCTCTAATTAGAAGAAGTAATTGAGCAGGGAAAATAGAGATAGATAAGAGACCTGTGATTGTTTTTTTTCTTTCCAGATAGCCAGAACATTTCATTTTCTTCAATATAAAAAGTCAATCAGATCTGCCAATAAAAACAAATTTAAATTCTATTATCATAAAAAAAAATTACCAATAGACAAATAATAGAGAGGCCAAAAGTGGATAAGTGATTGCCTAAAATCAGGGGTAGAGAAGGAAAGGTTAGTTTGTTGAGGGTGGTGGGGAGAAACAGGGAATGACTACTAATGGTTATGGAGTTTCTTTTTTGTGTGATGAAAATGTTCTAAAATAGATTGTGCTGTTGGTTGCATAACTTTGTGAACAAACTATAAACCAGTAGAATCTACACTTTAAGTGCTGAATGTATGATATGTGAATTATATATCAACATAGCTATTTAAGAAAAAAATCTGTCTTCAAATTACCCCATGTATGCAGGTTTTCCTACCTTGCTTATTCCAGCACTGTCAACGTGATTTGTTCAAAAATGAAAAGTAAATTGTGTTACTCTACGGATTAAACTGCTTCTATATTGTCTGTTGTGGTAAATACAACTAAAACGAATTCAAAGTATCACTAGTAGATACGTGAAAGCATTTCTTGACATCCGTTTACGTTTTTAGGTACATCATTGTTCAATTTCATAACACTTTGCTTTATTTTTATTTTGCTTAACAAAAACCCTCTTAATCATTTTATCTTTAAATCCTTGAGCAAAATAGTAGTACATTAATTCCCATATTTAATGTGCCCAATTAAGGTCAATGTATTTAGTTTATGCTTGGTAATTCATAAGTTAATGAGCTACTTAAATATTTTATCAGTTATATCAAGAATTATACTCATGTATATTGTCAAAAACTACATAGTATTTCTACATTTTTTTTCTAAAATATCCAGGCAAAGGTATAGATTTGGAGTATCTGAACAATGTTAATTATTAAAACAGCTCATATATATGAATCTAACACAATTTTTATTTTAAACTTCACTCTATAATAATTTATTTAGTTCTCTTATTTACTTGATAGATGAAATTCATATGAAATACAAGTTTATATTTTTCCTACTGCTGAGGTTGGCTTCAGGTGAAAAAATAATGCAGTTAACATGGTCTGTGGTCAAAGGGAGTAAGTTGATATTTAAGCAACACTACCCAGTGATGACATTGTCACTCTGAGTACATTAAACATTGTGTTAGTCAGAAAAAAACAGATATGCATTGGTCTTTAGTAAGTAATCAGCTAGGAAGAGCAATTCAGAATCAAACTAAGGAGAAAGGAAAAAAGAGAAAATGATATTTCAGAAAGGGCTCTGAATTTTCTAGCTGAGAATTTTTGGATGATGCATCAATTGGGACACTGTATTGCAGTGTTTAGCTGGGTGCATAGCAGAGGCTTTCCATTTTCTTGTATTTATTCATTTCTCACAGAGACATGAGCTATGATTTTGTTATATATTTTGAAATATTAAATCAATAGAATATATTAGATTCCATTTTGATGTTATGTGTCCCTGTGAAAGTTATATTTCATGTCTTTATATTCAGACACTATCATATTGGCTAAACATAAAAATATTTCTTTTTGTACAATGTGTTTTCAAAAGCTTAATATTTATGAAACTATTATATAAATGGATAAATACCAACAGCGTAACTTGCCTCAAATCTGTATTGTAGATAAAGATATATTCTGTATTATTATATTGTTGGGTCAGTCACTTTCCTGATAGATATCCTTTTTTGAAACCATTTCAGTATTTAAAGTAGCACTATTGCTCAGTATTATTCTTACAGCATTTGGGTGTTTATCATTACTTATGGTGAGGATGACGTTAGTGCTTTTCAAGTTTATAAGTGATCTATTGAGATTTGGGGTTTGATATAGATATGAATTTATATCATTTTAAATGTTCTCTGGGAACACAGGGCTTCCTATGCATAGCCAGTATATGCATGCTCTGCTGCAAAGATTGACTTTATCATTAATGATTTCAGTGTAACCCCTCATACCTCCTACACCCTTTATCAGCGAGTACAGAAATGAAAAGGCTTTCCACTGATATTTGAAAACAAAAATCCACAAGTGTTGTTTAATTACTTAGACAATGGATACACAATGAATGTTTTACAGTATTTTTTTTTTCTTTGTTCCAAAGATCAACCACACTGTCATCCCTTCTGTAGATATGAGGTATGGAATTTAAGAGAAAACAATATTAAACTTTTACAGATGATAAGAAGAAAGATACTAAAAACATCAGCTACCAAAACAATGCTACTCTGAGACTGCTAAGTATCACAAATGATCTTGTTAGTAGCAGCGAATCTGATGGTTCTGCAGCAAACACAAGTCTTGTCTCCTCAGAGGAAATTATTCAGCTGAGGGGCATAGGGCAGAAAAAGAGACCAAGGCAAATTTTAGAGCAGAAATGAACGTTTATTAAAAAGTTTTAGAGCAGGAACAAAAGAAAATAAAGTACACTTGGAAGAGGGCCAAGCAGGTGACTTGAGAGATCCAAGTTCTCTGTCAACCCTACCTTGACTTAGAGTTTTATACATTGGCGTGGTTGTGTGGTTTGCATTTCTTCTCCCATGATTCTTCCCCTGGAGCAGGCTGTCTGCACATGTGGTGGCCCACCGCCAAACAGGAGGGGCTGAGTGCACAGTGTGTTTACTGAAGTTGCATGCATGCTCATTTCAGGTGTTCTTCCCTGAACAGTCAATGGTTCCTTGAAAAAGGTCATATACTGGTTAAACTTCGCCATTTTTCCTTTTAGTGTGCATGCTTGAGCCTGGTTGCCTGCCTACTGAGATCTTATCAGGAAGCTGCCAATCACCAGCTTCAGATTTCTGTCTATTGGGAGACTGCCTTTCCCTGGCCCTAGCTGTTACCAATTATTTTAGAGGCACAGTGCAGCAAATTTGATTCTTGCCTCCTTAGAGGCAACTACCTTATGGTTTCCTGGCACTCCTATGAAGGGACCCTCTCCTGCCTTGCTCATGTCTACTAGTTACCTACTCTAACATTTTCCCCCTCAAGAGTCCGGAATCCAATTATTTGGGAAATGGATAAAGGTATTCTGTAACTCTCGCCTCCTGATAGATGGACAGTGGTGGTGGTTCTGTGGGTTTTGGCCTCTTGCTAGCAGTCAGGGCAAGGTGGTTCCATGCGTTGATGAAAGTGGCATCCAGCCAGGTCCGAGGGAGAAAGAATCAGTATGTCACCTCTTTTATGTTTCACTGATGGGCAGTGTAGGGGTACTCTGCAGAAGAATGGCTCCTGAATATTGAGAGGATGGCATCCCTCACTGAAGATCATCTGGAACTTGATGGTTTGAGGGCAAGAGGAAATAAATTTGGTTATTAAATTTAGAAGGCAGGAACCAAAAAGGCGTAAAAGTAGGTGACTAACAAGTGAGCCTAAAAAGGGAAGAATCCAGGAAAACCATTTTCAGATTCTTTCCCAGTGTAATCAACCCTGAGAGACTTGTTTACATAAACTGAAGACTCAATTTAGGAATTGTCTCATGCTGTCTTGTACTTCTGATTGATTAACCCCAAAGCAACATATTTTATCTAAGGCTAAACAATTCCTCTCTGTGCTACCATGAACATATTTAGTACTTAATGATTTTGGAGAACTATGGCTGCTAAAGAGTCAATTTTTTCTTTCATGGTTTTTAAGTTTTTTGGCATGGGATCAATGTGGTTGGTGATTTCCTTTGAGTGTTGGCCACGGATCAAGGAGGCTTTGGAGATTCTAGTCATTCCAGTTTCTATGCCAGCTATAATACCAAGTTCTATGAGAAGGGGTATAAACTGGCTAGCCCTTCTCACCCTAAGCAAGATGAAATACCCATAGACTGGTACTAGAAGAGAGAAATTGGCAGGGACTGTGAAGATGTTTGAGTAGATGTAGCCTATGGTACAAATTCCAGTCCAGTTAATGGGGAGGCATTGATTGACCACAAAGCTCATCACTTGGCTTGGAGCCACTGTTGTTTGTGAAGGGTATAACTACCTTACTGACACTGTACCTGCTTCATGTGCCCAGAGAGAAAAGGCTAAGCTTCTGACCCTGTGAAGTGGAGATGTCCTTCCTGTAGATGGACTGTGGAGAGACAAGAACCACCAAGTGTGCCAGGAAATGCAACTTTAACTGTGGGAGTGGTAGGAGCCACAGAGCTGGCAGCTAAGAGAGGCTGCAGCCGGAGCAGGCAGCCAAGATAAAAATGGACAGTTTGAGAGAGCTGCTGAATAAAATCATATTTCACCTGCCTACAGCCCTCCACCGAGTGTTCTTTCAGCTATTTGCCACCCATCTATCCACTCCCCTGAGACCTCAGCATGGGCTGGAACCTGACACTTGCCATGACAGTGCTGAATACACTTCAACTACCACTGGAATCCTGGTAATTATTTTTCACTATTTGAGAAAACTACTGAAGCTGCAGGCCACTAAGGAGCTTATTTCATTGATAAGTGACTGTCCTAGACAATTAAGTACCTGCAATACAGACTGCGGAGAGCCCCTTCACTGCCAGATGGCTCCTTAATGTTTAAGCAACATGGTGAAAAATGAAAATAGAAGAGCTTCTTCAGAGGCAAGTTGTTTCCAAGATACTTTTTGTTCCTGTTCTTACTGACTTTTGTCTTCACAAGTTTTTCTTTTTGAACTGAAAAAATAAAAATGAATTAACAGCTTTTCAACAGACTTAGCATGTTTTTAAAAATAAATCATAAAATTATTAAGTTTAGCATTTATACTTAGGAACAGATATTTACATAGTTTTTAAATATGTTTTAAAATATTTGGAAATTCTAAAAGCAAGTTATATGATTTGAATTAAGCAGCTATATATAAATGATTAACATTATAAATAATATCTTGATATAAAACACAAATTGAGTACTATTATCACTCTGAAACATTGATATATTTTATGCAATACAAATATTGAATAATTCTTAATGACCCACAACTTCTTGAAATGTTTTATATGGACAGGAGCATTGTCGTTTAGTGCCAGATTTTCAAATGAAAATTTAAGAGGACAAATTCAATATTTTACTGATTTATCACATAATTGATTTAGGCACAAATAGATGTATATTCCTTTCTAATTTTGACTCATCTACCTTGTGAACACAAGATAGTAATACAGATCACACATAATCAAAATGTTGTTTTAGTCACTTTTTTTTTTTAACTTAACCATTACATATTTTTTTCCAGTTGGTGAGCTGTGATTTGACCTAAAGTGAAAACCAGGGCTTAAGGGCTCTAAGTTTAAATAAAACATGTGTTAAATTCGGTCATGTGGTTTTACACACAGAACATAATCCAGAGTTTGCATTATGTTCATGTCATAAATCAAGTATTGGAAAATTATGGTTTATAGAAAATATTGGCTGGGTATGGCGGCTCACACCTATAATTCCAGCACTTTGGTAGGCTGAGGTGGGTGGACCACTTGAGGTCAGGAGTTCAAGACCGGCCTGGTCAACATGGTAACACCCTGTCTCTACTAAAAATACAAAAATTATCTGGGTGACATGGTGGCGCAGGCCTGTAATCTCAGCTACTTGGGAGACTGAGGCTGGAGAATCACTTAAAACCGAGAGGTGGAGGTTGCAGTGAGCCGAGATCATCGCACTTCACTCCAGCCAGGGCAACAGAGCCAGACTCTGTCTCAAAAAAAGAAAAAGAAAAAGAAAAAGAAAAAGAAAAAGAAAAAGAAAAAGAAAATATTTTATCTGTAATCTGTTTTTTTTTTAGATTACAGACACACCTGTTTGTTTATGTATTATCTGGAACTGCTCACTCTCACTACAGTGACAGAGTTGAGGAACTCAGTGATAAGGTTTGCCTCTCTGTTACCATCCAATTTTCACCTTGAATTGCAATCCCCATAATTCCCATATGTCAAAGACAGTACCAGGTGGAGGTAATTGGATCATAGGAGAAATTTTCTCATGATGTTCTCATGATAGTGATTAAGTGTCATGAGATATGATGGTTTTAGAAGCATCTGGCATGTCCTCAGCTTGCATTCTCTCTGTCCAACCATCCTGTGAGGAAGCTGTCTGCTTCTCTTTTGCTATCTGCCATGATTGTAAGATTCCTGAGGCCTTCTCAGCAATGTGGGTTAATTAAACTTCCTTCCTTTATAAATTAACCAATCTCTGGTATTTCTTCATAGCTACAGTAGGTACTACTCATATTCCTATGTTTAGCTATGGTAGGTAGTATTCATTTTCCAGTATATATGTATATATATTCATATATACATGTGAGTGTAACTGTTGGCCATTCCTATTCCTATGTTTAGCTATAGTAGGTACTACTCATTTTCCAAAATGGTTCTACCAACTATATACCAAACAGTGATCTATGGGATACTCTGCTGTTTCATGTGCTTGTCAATGCTTTATGTTGTATATTTTATCATTTTTAAATTTACACTTTCACTGATGACTATATTTTCATGTTTATGGTCATTTAAATGCCCTCTTTTGTGAAAGCCTATTTAAATATTTTATCTCTGTAATTCCAGCCTGATTAATGGAAAAGCAGATTTCCATTTTTTACTTTTTTACTTTAAAGCCAAGCTGGTTTTTACTTTCTAATATTCACTAGATTGAATTCACTGAATTTGTATTAAATAATATTACTAGCTTGTTTAGATTTAAAATCTATTTATCCTACTTATTAAATGTTTTGACTTAAGCAAATTAAGCCCTTAACATTTTTGTATTTGCTCACTGAAGTGTGAATTATTGTAGTATATTTATCATGGCAGTGTTATGAGAATTTATATATAATATTTAACTATAATAATACTCAGCATATGGGAAGTACTAAAAAAGTGACGTATTAAAATTATTAAAATAGAAAATCTTTCTATTTTCTATTCTAGTAACTATAACCTTCTAATTGGAAAAAATAGTTTATCTGACAACTCACTAAGACCCCAATTATTGACTTGTCTCTTCTAATGCCAAATTTGTATAATCTAGTATTTACAGCTAATCTTTTCTCAGTCTTTTATCAAACCTATCTTTGACATTCACTGTCTTTGGCATTTTTCAACCTGTGTTGTTTTGTTTGGTACGAACAAGTTTCAAACTGTCTTTATGCTTCTAATATACAAACCTGTTCCCTAGCACACCTGTCTTCTCACCCAATTCTTGCTGATTGACTTTCCAGATAATATAATTGGCCTCATAGCTCTTAGAAATTTAAAGAGTCTAGACTGTCAAATATATATTTTCTGTTTATTACTACTTATATATTAATGTTTTATAAGATTTTGGAAAAGAAAAAATGAGGAACATAGCATAAATGATTGTCATAAACAAAAGAATAATTAGGTAACATTCTGCTTTTGAGTAAATTAGAAATTACTGTTTCATATGACTAATTTTTTAATTAATAGAATTTTTGAAAGAAGTTTTATATTTATGAAAAAATAGGCAGAAAGTACAGAGTTTTCTATACCTATCCTCTAAATAACATAACTTAAATGACTGTCTTATTGTTTTGAACAAAAATATGCTAGCGTTACATTCTTTTACTACTTTGTATGACTACTTTTTAAAAATTTAACAGATTTTTATAAAATAAGTTTACATTTACAGAAAAAATGGGTAGAAAGTACAGAAAGTTTTTCATATCTCCTCCAATTCCTATGTTATTACAATGGAATTCGCAAAAATCAATTATTAAAAGTGACATGTTAATTTCAGGACTGCTGGAAGTATAGCTCCCTTCTTAAATTTCCATATAATAAGGTAGAATTTTTATAAAGTATACAAATACTAAATGTAAAGATATACTAATAGAAGTTATTCAAAAATAAGGATAAAGGATTTTTTTTTTAAAGAATCAAAGGAACCAAAGCAAGAACACAGCATCAGTTAGTTATGAGACAACTTCAAACAAATGCACATATAGGTAATTACATTCCATTTAATTGGAAAATCTATTGGAAGAAATAATAGTGAAAATATTTCAAAATTTGATAAAAATTATAAATGTACCAATCAAAGAAGCTCATCAAAACCAAGCACAAAAATGTATTTTAAAAAACTACACCATGATATAAAATAATCAAATTGCTCAAAACTGATAAAATGCCTTAGAAACAGCCAGGGAAAATAGACACACATTAAATACAGGGAAACAAAGATAAGGCTGACAGCTGAATTCTTTTTCAAAACAATGAAAACAGTAAGAGAGTGGAGGAAAATGTTTAAAAAAATACACATCAATCTAGAATTCTATACTCAGTAAAAAGATATTTCAACAACAAAATCAAGATTTGTAAATATAGAATGCTAAATTGATACTCTTTCAGGATACTGGCATTATGTGAAATGTCAAAGGAAATTCATCATACCGTAACAAATGATACCATATAGGAATATGAATCAAAACAAACAAACAAACAAAAAAAAAAACCCAAAGAGCAATAAAGTATTATTGGAACACACACACACACACACACACACACACACACACACACACACGTTATGGCCAGCAAACATAATAAAAATTAGCTCACAAGAGATGGTACTTCAACACATTTTTTTTTTAAATAAATGTGAAACCAAAAAAAAAAAAAAAGAAAAAAAATTGTAAGAACAGAGTGGGAGAAATACTGATCCGGAATATATTCAATGAGAGGAAGTTATGGTCAATAACCAGTCCCAGGTACCAGGAAGAACACAAAAGAAGTACAAGGTTGGTTAATTTTTAGGCTAGAAAAGTATTTAGAGCTGAAAATAGAGTTGTTTCCCAGAAAATTTTGTGCATCAAACAGTAAACCTCTCTATAACTTCAGGTCACAGAAAAGCCATCGATCACTGATGTAATAGAGACAGAATTATTTTTAGCCACAGAAAATAATGTAAGAAGACAGTTCTTTCAGGAAGGTACAGATTTCCGAGCACATTATTAAAGACTTAGAATTCTTATTTTTTCTAAAGCACCTGTCATTTTACACTTTTCCCTTGTGGCCTCATGGTGGCAATGCAGCTCCAGGAACAACAGTTGTCCAGGCAGAAAGAAAGAATGGGGGGAAAGGTGCCTAGTTTCTTTTAATCATCTAGAAAAAGCTCCCGCAGAGATTTCTTCCTACATCACCTGGCAAGATCTGTGACATGAGGCCAGCACTAGCTGAAAGGAATGCTTCAAAGTCAAATACTTTCACTTTCTAGAACCCATACAAGAGGAAAGCAAAGGAGAGAGGAGTTGAGAATGACTTTGTTTGACTTTGTGTTTATAAGAGCTACAGAATCACATGGTAAACGTGAAAGAAAGAAAACAAAAATATGACCAGAGAGAAAGTTGATAACTCAAAAGGAATAGAAAATTCATTAAAAATTACTTCAGAATATCCTGAAAGATATTACACAATCTTGCAATAAATTGGATTTAAGAAATTTATAAAAGTCACATTTTATAAATAATAATTATAACAATAAAATTTGTGAAAGTTCTGAAAATCCATAATGGTATTATTTTTGTAGGTAGCAATTTGAAAGTAAAGACATGCTAAAGAGTTTAATTATGAATGGTATTCAGTCTGTAGCTCCAGATGTCTGTTAATTTAGAAAAAGTAACATTAAAAATCTCTTTTTCTCTCTATGACACAAACACACACATGCATGCACAGATGCACACACAAGCACACCACTATTATCACAATCAATGACATAAATCACATATTATAATTGAGGAAAAATTCTTGCTAGTGTAGATCTATATATTCCATTCTCTGCATGGAACACCTGCCAGCAGCTAAATTGGGGAAGAAGAAAAGCAAAATTACAGAATAAGACCTTTCAGTGTTCCCTTCCTTATAGAAACTCAACCAGAACTATCCATAAATAAAAGTATCTTCACCAGAGTCTCCAAAATAGGTAAGAGATCACTGTACTTGTTATTGGAATAATTATAAGAAAAGACACACTGAAGAATGTAGAGGGACAAAGCTACCTTGCATTGATCATTGTTTGCCCCACTCCAAACATTACAGCAATGAAAGAGAACCATTCCACTTAGGGGAAAGAGAAGAAAGTGACTGCAGGACTTTGACTTTGAACTCAGTGCCAGACCCATCACAATGAAATCCAACATCGGGCAGAAAATGACAGCTAGTGATTCAAGACACATGTCTGTGGACAGAAATCCTATCCCTACCTCAGTTCGAAATAGAGAATGGTGGCCCTGCTGCAATATACTCTTTCTGACTCACATTACTGCTGATCATCTGCTGCAGTCTCAAATCACAAGTAAACCTCAGCATCAGGCACGTGGTTAATGGCATGGGTCTTGAAAATTACTCTGTGCTGCTTTGGTCTCTGTAGCTGTGGGATTCAGGTGGGCCTAGTATTAGAGTGGTTGTGGTGGCCATGAGACTGCCCAGCCCATACTTCTCCAATCCAAGGCAGAGTAGCTCAGAAAGAGACATTGTTCACTTGGGGGAATGAGAGACAAAACGTTGCCTTGGAGTCAAAGGCTTGGACTACATGGAAAATCCCAGCACCATAGATCTGCAGAACCTGAGTACAGGACAGAGACCATGGTTGAACTCTCCGTACCTGCAATGGCCTCGAGTGGAAACTCAGACCAAGTAGGACAGACAAAATTATTTAGGAACTTAGGATGTCATCTTGTGCTAAACCAGCAGGAGTGACCAGGGGCTCAGAGAATGTAATAATCACCCTGTTTAGAATCTCTGGAAAGACAGGCATAAACAAAGCCAGACAGTGAGAATTGAAACAAATACCTAATTCTCCAGTTCATAAATTTTGTTGTTCAACCATAATCTTTGAGAGAAATACAAGTTTACTGAACAAATAAAATGATGCACAAAAGATCCACCCTAAAGCAATCAAGATGTATGATCTGCCAGGAAAAAAAAAAAAAAAAAAAAAAAAAAAAACTCTTTTAAGGAAAATCACCAAAGAAGCAATTCAGTGGTTTCTCAGAGAAATTTAACAGATTAAAATTTGGAGCTGAAATTTGGAGCTGAAACTTGGAGCTGAAAACTACAATGAAAAGAATAAAAAATTTAATAGTGGGGGCTTCAACAGCAGAATCAACCAAACAGTAGAAAAATTGTGAGCTCAAAGATAAGTTGTTTGAAAATATGCAATCATAGGATAAATAAAAGAAAATTAAAAGAAACACAGAAAACTTATGTGAGACAACATCAAGAGTAAATACTCAAGTTATTGGGGTTAAAGAGGGACTGAGGAATTCCAAACATGTAGAAAGACTATTCAAAGAGACAATAGCAGACAACTTTGCAAAATCTGGAAAAAAAATAAAAGTATCCAGGTAGATGAAGGTCAAAGGTCGCCAATCATTTTTAAAACAAAAATGTCTATCCCAAAAAAATACTTGAATCAAGTTCTTAAAGGTTAAAGAGAAAGGATTTTTTAAAAGTCAAGTTAAAAGAATCAAATAACACATAGGGAGTAGTAGACTTAACAGCAAAAACCTTACTTTCTGTAGTGATAAGGATTATATGCTTAAAGCAATGAGGAAAATAAAAACTGCAACAAGGAATACTGCATCCAGAAAAACCTTCCTTTAGATAGCTTTTTCTCATATCCTTTCTTTTTATATCCTTCAGAAATAAATCAGTGATAAAGATTTTCCAGGAAAAACAAAATCTGAATTTATCACTACCAGATCTATCTTAAAAGAAATGCCAAAGAAAGTTCTTTAAACTAAAAAAGATGCTAACATGCAACAACAACAAAATAGAAGTTATAAAACTCACTGGTGAGAGTATGCACACCAAACAACTCCGAATACTCTAATATTGTAAATGTGGTGCATAAATCACTTATATCTTTAATATAAAGAGTAAAGAAGAAAAGTATTTAAATTAATAGCATTAATTTATAAGGAGCTAAGAAATATAAAAATATACAAAATGAAACAACAAAAGTTCCAAATATGGGGATGAATGGAGTTAAAGTATAAAGTTTGGTACTTTTGAGTTTTGCTTTTTTTATTTCCTTATTTTTATGATTAAATTTCTGTAGTTACCAACTTAAAATAACTTGCCATAATTACAATATGTATTTTGTGAGCCTCATGGTGGCTACAAAGTAAAAGCCTATAATAGATACATCAAAAATATAAAAGCAGTAAATTAAAACTTAAGAAAATCATATAGCAATAAAGAAAGACAGTAAGAGAGATAATAGAAAAAAAAAAACCCACAAAACTACAAAAAAAATTCTAAAAATCAAGTCGGGAAATCACTGTAGTAAGGCCTTCTTTACTAATAGTTACCTTAAACGGAAGTGGATTAAATTATCTATTTAAAAGACAGTGACTTAATAGATTAAAAAAGAAGATTCAATGCTACATTGATAACAAGAAATGCAATGCTTCATCAAAGAAACATATTGACAAAGCCAATGGGTAGAAAAAGATAGTTCATGAAAACTTAAAGTGAAAAGAGTAGTACTTGTTGTCCTAAAATCTCATAAAACAGACTTTCTTTTTTGAGTCTGGGTTTTGCTCTGTCATTAAGGCTGGAACACATTGGGACAATCATGGCTCACTGCAACCGTGAACTCCTGGGCTAAGGTTATCCTCCCACGTCAGCCTCTTGAGAAGCTGAAAATACAATCACATTCTACCAAATCTGACTAATTTTTCTATTTTTAGTAGAGATGAGATCTCTCTATCTAGTCCAGGCTAGTTTCAACCTCCTCAGCTCAAATGATCCTCTCACCTTAGTCTCCCACTGTGCTCTGATTACAGGTGTGAGCCACTGTGCCCAAAGTTGATGGAATAAACTTTAAATCAAAAGCAGTTAAAAGAGACAAAGAAGGTTATTATATAATTATCAAAAGATCAATTTAACAAGATAATATAATAATTGTAAATATATATGTGCCCAACATCAGAACACCTAAATATATAAAGGAAATGTTATGGGACTTTAACATCCTACTTTCAGTAATGGTCAAATTATCTAGATAGGAAATTAACAGAGACACAGTAGAGTTAGACTGCATTTTAGATCCAGTTAATGTAATAGACATCTACAGAATATTCCAACCAACAGTTGGAATATATATTATTTTGAATAGCACACAGAATATTCCTCAGCAGAAATCATATGGTAGGCCACAAAGCACATCTCAAACATTTTCCAAAATTTGATTTTATATACAATATTTTTTCTGACTACATGCAAGAAAACTAGAAGTCAACAATAAAGAAATTTTAGAAAACTATATAAATACATGAAAAATGAGAAACACATTCCTAAACAACCAGCGGGTCAATGAAGAAAGTAAGAAGAGAGTTTAAAAATTTTTTGAGACATATAATGGAAATGCAGCATACAATAACTAATGAGATATAGCCAAAGCAGTACTAGGAGGAAAGTTATTTGCCATTAATGACTACATCAGGAAAAAAAATTGAAACATTTCAAATAAACATTCTAATATCATACCTCAAAGAACTAGAAAAACAAAAATAAATAAACCCAAAATTACTAGAAGGAAAAAAATAAAGATCAAGGCAAAAATAAATAAAATGGGGATAAAATCTTTATGAAAATAAACTAAGAGTTGACTTTTGAATTGACACACAAAATTTACAAAGTTTTGGCTCAACTAAGCAAGAAAAAAGAGAGAACACCCAAATAAATGAAATCAGAGACAAAAAAGAAGACATTACATTAGATACTGCAGAGACAGAACATATCATTAAGGACCATTATTAACAACTGTACACAAAAACAACTGAATGACTAAAGAACAGATAAATTACTGGACACATAAAACTTACCAAGTTTAAATATGAATAAATAAGAAATCTGAACAGACCAATAATGGGTAATGGCAGTGAATCAATTACAGAATATCTCACTATATTAGTTCGTTTTCACATTGCTGATAAAGACATACCCAACACTAGGCAAATTACAGATGAAATAGTTTTAACTGGACTTACAGTCCCACGTGTCTGGGGAAGCCTCACAATCATGGCAGAAGGCAAGGAGGAGGACGTCACATCTTACATGGATGGCAGCAGGCAAAGAGAGAGAACTTGTGCAGGGGAACTCCTCTTTTTAAAAACAACCAGATCTCTTGAGACTTACTTACTATCACAAGAAAAGCATAGGAAAGACTTGCCCCCATGATTTAATTACCTCTCATCAGGTCCCTTACACAACAAGTGTGAATTCAAGATGAGACTTAGGTAGGGACACAAACAATATCAAACAATATCACCCATCAATGAAAAGTTCATGATCAGATGGCTTCATTGATGATTTCTACCAAAGATAAAAGAAGAATTCCAATGCTTCTCAAATTTTTCCACAAATTGAAGAGGAGTAAATTTTTCCAAGCTCATTCTGAGGCCAGCATGAGTTTGTTAGCAAGCCAGATAAAGACACAACAAAAACAGAAAACTACCGGCCAATATCCCTGATGAACATAGGTGTAAAAATCCTCAATAAAATACTGTCAAACTGAATCCACCAGAACATCAAAAGCATTATTTACTATAATCAAGTGAAATTTATACCAGAAATACATTGATGGTTCAACATATGCAAATCAATAAATATGAGATATCACATCAACAGAATAAAGGATTACAATTGTATGATCATTAATAAAATATGGAAAATATGAGCAAAATATCTGAATAGACATTTCTCAGAATACCAAATGTAATCAACTTATTCATCAACAGATAAGTGGATAAAGAAAATATGATATGTCTACATAGAATATCATTCTATGTACCATCTACATAGAATACCATTCAGCCATAGGAAATTATAAAATCCTGTCATTTGCGACAATGTGCATAAACTTGGAGGACATTATACTAAATGAAATAAGATAGGCACAGACAAATACCACATGATATCACTCATATGTGAAATCTAAAAAGTTTTTTTCATAGAATTAGAGTGTAAAATAACAATTAGCAGAGGATAGGAAGGTTGGTTGGAAGAGGAGGAAGATTGGTCAGTAGGTACAAAGCTATGGTTAGATAGGAGGAATATGTACTGGTGTTCTATTTCACAAGAGAATGACTAGAGTTAACAATAATCTAGTGCATATTTCAAAATACCTAGGAGAGGTTTTTGAATGTTCTAGTTATAAGAAATGATAAATGTTTCAGATGATGGATATGCTAATTACCCTGATTTGATTACTGCACAATGTATACATGTGTCAAAGCATCACATGATACCTCATAAATATTTGCAATTAGGATGTATCAATTACAAATTCAAAAATTACCAGTAAACCAAAAAGAACCATTCCATAATTAAGTAAATTATACAGCATGATTTAAAAATAAAAAAGAAACATTGCACTCAAATTGGTGGTGAAGAAATGCATAAAACACAATACTAAATACATTGCAAGTCAAAATTAAAATCTACTGCTTTTGAAATTGAAGATTTTACTCAAATATTATCAAATTCAAAATATAGATATAAGAGCTCAGGAAAAATATAATAGGGTGACAAATGAGGAAAACTATTAGGTGAAGGAAACCAGGAAGTAAATTAAAATAAAACCAATACAAAAATGGCAATCTTTCTAGCAATAGCAAATGTGTAGTTTAATTTATTTATATATGTGTGTGTGTATATGTGTGCATAATTTACATATGTATATATACACACATGTGTGTACATATGTGTTAATATAAATTAATAACATATATTAATTTATATATAGTATATATGTGTAGGTATAACCCACATACAGACAGACAGACACACATACACATAAAGACATAAAATGGGTGTTGCTAAAAACATAAGTCATAACAAAATTAAAATGAAATCCCAAATTAATTATGATAAAATATGAAAAATAATAAATATAGAGGGTAAAGATGAATATATATTTCTAATTAATCCAAGTGAAGAAGCAATAAAACAAATGTTTCTGTAAAATAGTCAAGCAAACTTTTGATAAGTTAATTAATATGTTGAAAGAGTTCATATTATAGTATAAAATATGTGGATTTTATAACCTTGAGAGAAGTCTTCACAAAATTTCTTGGACTTCAGGTTATCCAAAGCAACCATAAGCAATGCTCATAATCCACTACCACACACTGGGAAAACCTCATTTTGATTGTACAAGTGCCTTTTCTGATTAATTGATGCCTATGCCATTTTGATTTTTTCAGTACTTGTACATAAAGAAGAAAGAACATAAGAAATAAGAATTCTCTACTGCAATGACAGATACTTCAAAACAGAGGACCTATACAATCTAAGGTCAAAAGGAGTTTAGAATAAAAAGAACAATAAACTTAGAAAAATAAGCGGAATAAATCACTAAATCAGAAAATAATGTATAGGATATGTAAACAGAAAAACAGTTACTGCAAAATAAGCTCAAGAATTTGGTCTTTGAATACATATAGGTATAACAATAGCTCATTTAATAAAAAAGGGAAAAATATAATTATCTGTGAACTAATAAATTGGAGAATTAACATTCAGTGAAAGTTTTAAAACAATTTTTAAAAGATAACTTTGCATAGTGCTATATCAATATATTTAATTATAAAGGAGGTTTACTAGAAAACATATATTAAGACAATTGAAAAAGGAAGCAATAGACTTAAATGGATTTTTTTTCATAGGAGAAATAGAAAGAAAGCTTTCAAAAGTTCCCTTTTTCTGAAAGTATAAATTCTTCAATTTCATTTTTAACTGCTACTAAAACTGTAAGTAACTCACCACTCCAATGCTATTTCAAATGTCAGATCACAGAAAATAAGAACAAAAAAGGTCTTTGAAAGACACTTTAAGTCTCCACCAAACTAATGACCACAAAATTGGAATGCTATTTCTCTGTCACAGAAAACCACAGACCAACCTCCCTTCTCCATATTTGAGAACTGTAACTATTATTCAAGATTAATATTTCTCAGTCAAATTTATCATCATAATAAAAATAAACAAAAATATAGCCATTCATTAATTCAAGCTAAAGATGACTTGAAGAGAATTAACATCCATTAAAAATAGTTTGATAGTTTACTCTTATTTTTCTCTCAGAACCCACATTCAAGCTCTCCACAAATCCTGTCAGCTGTCAATTTTGAAATCTCTCCATAACTGAACCGTTTTTATTATATCCACTGTGTTTATTCTAGTCCAATTTCTTATGACATCTTTCCCTGTTGTTACAAAAGCTCCTACAACCTTATCTTCTTATTACTAATCTTGCAGTCCTGGAATCTATTGTCAAAATAGCATCCATATCAGAGCTTCACTCTGCTCAGATTTTCTAGTGGTTTTTCATGACACTCAGCATAACACCCGACATCTTTACTATAACTAAAAAAGGCTGAAATGATCTAGATTCTCCCTCTCTCTGTTCTTACCTTGCACTAGTCTCCCCCATGTCTGTTGTGTCTCAGCTCTCCTGATCCTTGGGTTTTGATCATGTCTCCCTCCACCATGCATTCTATTCCCTGATAGCCATATTTTCATGCTCTCACTTTTTTTTCTCCCAAAATTCCATTAGGATTTCCTTATTTCCTTTATAAAATAAGAAACTTTCAATCACTATGTTCATTTTCTATTTTGTTCACTGATGTATCTCCAGTACCTTACAAATAGAATAAAACACACTGATGTTCAATAAACACTTTTGATGAATAAAAAAATGAATATGAAAAAATGACGAATATCTTTATGTGTTGATATGCGATCTTGCCCTTACTGTATTGTCAGATGCAAAAATATTTTGCAGAAACACAAGTGCAGCATGAGCTGATTTGAATAAAAATAAACATATTGTGTCAATGTATAAAGCATAATGTAAATTTTACATATGTGTATATTGAATAAGTGTATGTATACGTAAAAGCATAGGCATTTGGTTATAAAAATGAAAGAAGAAAGGAATGAAAGGAAGGGGAAAAAAGATCAAATGAGCTAATCCAATCCAAACTGTAAACAGTAGTGACCACTGGTAGATACGATTTAATGTGTGTTTATATGTATGAATGTGTATAGGCTGTAGTGGCAGGATAGTAAGAGATTTTTACTTTTTAATCTGTATCATTATATATTGTTTTACTATTATTCTCTATAATTTTCTATTTCTTCTCTATCATTCTCTATTGCCTTTTAGTTTTCAAAAATAATAATGTTGTAATTTTAACACAGTTAAAATATAACAGTCATCATTGAGAGCGCCTATGGTCTCAGTATTTGTGTTTTCCCCAAAATTCATAAGCTGAAATCCTCATCCTCAAGGTGATGGTGTTAGGAGGAGGGGCCTTTGGGAGTTGATTAGGTCATGAGGATGGAGCCCCCCCCGAATGGGGTTACTATCCTTATGAAAGAGGCCCGGGAGAGAGACTATGTCCTTTTGCCACGTGAGGACACAGAGAGAAGTTTCTGTCTATGAACCAGAAAGCAGGCCTTCGCCAGACACCAAATTTGGAGACATCTTGATCTTGGACTTTCCAGCATCCAGAAATGTGATAAGTAAATTTCTGGTGCTTATACGATGTCCAGACTATGATCTGTCTAGCAGAAAAAGTGAACTAAGATAAGACTCAATGTTTCAAGTTAAATTTAACATTAGGTACAATGTTGGTTCTTACTTTAAAATAGACATTCTGTATTATACTGACAAATATTACATCTTATTATGAAAATACATTTAAAAATAAAAACTGCTGTTGAATTTTATCAAACATCTTTGGTTTGTTTCACAATTACACCACATATTTATCAAAATATGCTATCTTCTTAGCACGGAGACTAATAATGTTAGATGTAAATTAACTAATGCTGGTTGCTATTCCTGTTCAAAGAATGATCTAATAGTTGTACTCTTTATTTCTGTGTTTCTCATCATCTTAAAGCAGATGAATTGATAGAATGCAATGAAGGCCAACTAGGTGATAATACTTTGCAGGGCTGTGGCAAAGTTCTCCAGAAAGCTGTGTATGCTCTCACTCAGCATCCAATATAGCATACTGTTTTCCCCATAGCCAGGATTTACAAGCTCAGAAATCAAAGGGTAGAAGTGGAAGTGACACCACTCATGATCACCCATAATGACCCACTAGCAAAATGTTTGCTTGCTGTTGCTGCAGTCAGCTTGTCTAGACATCTTACTTCCAGAGGTAGGAATGCTACTGCAGAAGACAAAACAATGATTCCATTAAACTAGAAGTAAAGATTGCCACCTGGACACTTTGGGCTCCTCCTACTTCCAAGCCAACAGGCTAAGAAGGGAGTTAGAGTGGTGGCTGGGGTGATTGATCCAGACTATCAAGATGAAATCAGTCTACTAATCCACAATGGAGGTAAGGAAATGTATCTAGGGGCTACAGGAGATACCTTAGGGCACCTCTTAGCATTACTATGCCCTATGATCAAGGTCAATGAGAAACTACAACAACCCAGTCTAGGAAGGACTACAAATAGCCCAGACCCTTCAGAAATGAAGATTTGGGTAACTTCACCAAGTGACAACCTGTGACCAGCTGATGTGCTTGAGGAAGGTAAAGGGAATACAGAATGGGTAGCAGAAGATAGTTATCAATACCAGCTAAGACTACATGACCAGCTGTAGAAATGAAGACTGTAATTCTCATGCGTATTTCCCCCTTATTTTGTTAAGAATATGTGCGTACATGTTTACTCTTATACTAACAAAATGTCTTCATTTTATTTGCTTTCTTTTTCTTTTGTCATGTGAGATAAGATTTATTGACTTTATATCAGCATTTAAGCGTTGTTAGCTTTATATAATAAAATTTAGGTTAAATATTTGTTCACTTCTGCTTGTATGAAGGATAGCTGTATTATGCTAGGCATAACTATGATCACATTATTTTACTTATTTAGAGATTAAGCATTATTTCAAGAAATGTGTACTGGTTCAAGTCGACAAGAGGTGGACTTGTGATGGTTAATATTAGGTATCAACAAGATTGGATTGAAGGATACTTAGATGGCTGGTAAAGTATTATTTCTAGATGTGTCTGTGAGGTTGTTGCCAGATAAGATTAATGCTTGAGTGAGTGGACTTGGAGAGGTACACCCATCCCCAATGTGGGTGGGCATCACCCAACTGGCTGCCAGCACAGCTAGAACAAAGCAAGTGAAAGAAGGTGGGATAAGCTGATTTGCCAAGTCTTCTGGCTTTCATCCTTCTCTCATACTAGATGCTTCCTGCCCTTGAATATCAGACCCAGATTCTTCTCCATTTGGACTCTTGGACTTACACAAGTGGTATTTCCTAGGAGCTCTTGGGTCTTCCATGACAGAACGAAGGCTGTATTATTGGCTTCCTGACTTTGACGCTTTGGGACTCAGACTGAGCCACTACTAGCTTGCTTGTTCCTCAGCTTGCAGACATCTTCTTGGGGGACTTCACCTTGTGATCATGTGAGTCAATTTTCCTTAATAAATTCCCTTTCATATATACATATATCCTATTAGTTGTGTTCCTATGGAGAACCCTGACTAATAACACTCTGTAACTCACCAGAAACATGATTTTAATGGTTCAATCTCTCCAGAATGAGATTCTATTCCAGGCAAGATAGGACTTGTAAAATTATCTTCATTTTTATAAGCTAGCTCTGATAACAACAATTTTAAAAGACCAATTCTAAATATGAATATGACATAGAGATCAAATCTCTGTAAACGCAGGTTAGGCAAGGATTGTGCTTTGCAGAATGCAGATTTTAATTAAAATATACTTTCTCCAGAAAAAAATGTTCAGTTTCTTTCCTACTGTCTTCCAATTTTCACTTTAGAGTCTTTTAAAAGTAAAAGACAATAGATATGTGCAAGTTTGTATGCTGTGTGTTACTGAGGTTTGGATTAAAAATGATCTCATCTCCTAGGTACTCAGCTTAAGTACCTATTGAACTATGTACCTAATACTTGGTTTTGCTTTTCTTGCCCCCCTCCTCTGGTAGTACCCAGATTCTATTGTTGTTATCTTTATGTCCATGTGTCCCACTGTTTAATTCCCATCTTTATAAGTGAGAACATGCAGCATATTGTTTTCTGTTACTGTGTTAATTTTCTGAAGGCCTCCAGCTGCGTACATGTTACTGTAATGAACATGATTTCATTATATTCCATGGCTGTGTAGTATTCCATCATGTATATATGACACATTTTCTTTATCCAGTCTACTGTTCATTGGCATTTAGGTGATTCTATATTTTTACTATTGTTAACAGTGTTGTGATAAGCATACATGTGCATGGGTCTTTATGGTAGAAAGAAAGGGTTGAGTGAGATAGGATGCTGATCTAGAGAAGCAAGTGCTCCTAGTTCCAGGAGATCTGCCTGAACATGGAGCAGCTAGGGCCCACCTGCACTAGAATCTCTGCATAAGAGGTATGGGAAACTCATGCTGCTAAACCAGGCAAAGAGGTGCTCTGAATACCTGGAGATCTGCCTGAGCATGGAGTGGATAGGACCCTGCTGCACCACAACCTCAGGGAAGCACACAGAAATGGCACATGCAGACTGGTTATGGGTCACCTAGCCAGTCCCTACGGCAAGTCTTGCTGCCCAGAAGAAACTGCAGTTGTAGCAGCTTTCCTGCCACCCCAGGCTTACATGGGGGGAGAGCACAATTCCAGAACCTACTGCTTAGCCATTTTCCACGTTTCTGGCTGATGAGTACCTGCCTGTGTTTCAGAGCAGGTGTGTCAATCTCTGACTCAAGACTGAAATTCCTGAGGTCCCCAAAGAATGGCTGACTTTGTGTACATCTAGATTAAAAATGGCATCCTGCTGTCAGTCCTGGGCCTAGGAAAGTGTCTGATAGCTTTATCCCTCACAGAGTCTCCAATCCTCTCCCTAAGTTAGCACCCGGGCTTGAGAGAAACAAACTGTTCTCTCTTGGTCTGGGTTGATTGGCTCTCCAGTGAAAGATGAGTCACAGACGGAGACTCTGCCTCTCTCACATTCGTGAGCTTTACTAACTTTCATGAGCCAGACACTGCGATGGGCACTATTTGCAGACATTCTCCTCTCTGGGATCAGGAGTGTCCTTCATGATTTATTGTGGATTCTTGTTTTCCTTGTTGAATTAAAGCTCACAAAATTGATCTTGATGCACAATCTTGCTATTTCCAAGTGTCTGAGGCATGCTAAAAGCGTCTAACCTACCATATTGGAAAAGGAAATCTAGTTTATTAAATATAGATTTGATTTATATTTGCATTAATTTGTTAAAATCAGCAACTGGAACTAATAAGGTTTTTTGTGATATTAATAGATACAGCAGCAAAAATCATACTTTCAAATGAAAACATAAACATGAGATTGTATTATATTGTGTTTTATATGTGTCAAATATATATTCCTACATGGTCTTAATAAAAGAGAATGGAGCAAAATATAAACCAAAATAGTCAAAGTGGCATGCTAGTCAGAGAAGTATTACATTATAAATAAATCGCTTTCAAAATTCATTTACTGAAATATTTACTGAACATCACTATCATTGTAGGTAAGAAACTACCCATTTTTTTATTCGTCCCTCTGAAAAAAAGAACTGTAACTTGGATGGAAGCAGCAATGTGGCCAGCAGAAAAAAAAAAAATTCCTAGTCTTCACTTTATGGTAAGAAATTAATGTAGATACGACTACTGACATAGATTTAAGCAGAAACCACTGAATGGTGGTTCATTCCCCAAAAAGCTCCATAAAGGTAGGTGATAGGAAGGTGGTAGAGTCAGTTGGCATGCATCATTTTTTATTTTTCTTCCTCCTTCTTCCCATTTGGAATACAATTATGATACTAGAAGACAGTAAACTTTTATGGTCATGAGGACAAGAGCCAAGCCTTACAAATTATGAGGCAGACATCTGAAAGTATCCCACTTACTTGAACAAGCCCTGGGAGGCCTACATGATGGCTTGCTTTCCTGGTCTTTAGGGATATTAAACCTTTCCAGAATGATTTTTAAATATGTGAAACTGAACCAATCTGAAATAGATACGACCTGTAAAGGATTTGCAATAGTTATTGCTCTCTAAAACAATTTTAAAATAATTGTTAGCTCTCAAAAAGTTTACAAATGTCCATATAGATGAACTTAGAAGGTCCATATGCTCTCCTTTCTGAGTCATCTAGCTGGATAAAATAATAGGAGTGATTTTTCCATACAGTAAAGATGATAAAACAAGTTAGTAAAGAAATAATGTCAAATAATACTTATTTGTAATCGTCGTACAGTGTAATATTGACAGTACGATTATTTATACATTTTTGGTGGTACAATTAAAACCCAAATAGTCCAATTTCAAAAATTCTAATGGTCTATCTTAGGATTTTCTTTTTTTACTCAGACATATAGGATGCATTTTTTTTCTCTGTAATGTTTAGTTTGTATGGTTTTTAATAAATCAACTTTTAACTATGCATTCTCTATTTTACAAACACAGACATCTGGATAATGAGTTAATGTGAAAGTTGCTAACTGGTAGTTCCTTGAATGAATGTCTTGGTACAACTGCCTTGGTAGGCCTTCATTATACTTAATGCAAGATGCAAATGAACCCATGCATTTCAACTATCTTAGTCATATGGAAATTACCACAGTAAAGAAAGTCTGTGTTGATGCAATTCAGTCATCAGGACAGCAAGACCTTTGTACTCTGTCAATTTGCTTTTGGCATATTAACTTTTTTTTTGTTAACCAGTTCTGGTTCATTTTATCATCTCATGCAACCAGAGGCTTGGTTTTGTTAGCAAATATTATAGCATTCTTTTAGAGACAATTGCCAAAAGTAGTCTACAAAAGAAAACATCGGACAATTTTACAAAACTAGAACATCAGAAAGTATTTGCAGATAATGGAATTAAAAGAAACTTTATTAAATGTGATTAATATTTTATGTGCTTTTAGAAATGAGTTTATCAAACTGGTAACGAATTATATTAAAAACGCTGACAATGTTGTGTCAGGCATACACATAATGATTCTGTTTGATAATGATTTTTCTTCATTTCCTAAGAAAAACTCATAAAGCCATCACACTTCGTTACTTTGCTAAAGGTTTAAAAATAAGAACTCTGAATCACTCAATCGCTTCATGAGGCGAAAAGCAGAGACAAGGTTATCTTTGTTATTCAGGCAGTTGAAAGTGCAGAGTAATCAAGCAGGTACAGAGGCACACAGTTCTGCTTAATTTTACCACTAATCCTCTTCAGTAATCTCCTGAATAATTCCCCTCATTTACATTGCTCTAAGTACCCAGGGACCTAATGCTTCTCAGCCTGAAAACACATATGCCTGACACTTTAGAAAGAAGGAAACTGCAGTGTCTAATTTGCTTTTATGTGCCTTAAGCCTCATTTTCTCTACAATGTTTGCAATAGACAGCATAAGTCATGAAAATTGCAAAGGATTTGATTATATAATAAATAGCAACATCTCAAGAAATAAAATATTACTTAGGAAATAAAAATTAAAAGCAGAGGTAAAAACATGGAATGCTGTTGTTGCTAAAGCTGATGTGTCCTTGAATACAGATGTATACAGAATAGGCCAAGAGTTCAGATTAAAGAAAAAGCGTTATGCAGGCCACTTTTACTGTAATGCAACATTTACTTAAATAAAGTAAATCGAAGTAACAAAATTCAAAACTTGCAAAGCCAGAGGCTTTCCTTTTCTGCATAAATGTGTAAAGTATCTACAGATGGTTTTGTTTAACAAAGAGATGTCAGGCATGAAATGAGGAAGCTAAGCTGAGAAACAAAACCGGTGTTAAATTGCTGACTAGTCATATTAAAGTAATGTGTCCACTTGATTTTAAAATTCTGCAATAAAAAATTTTTCATTAAAAATTCCATTGTGTATATGTTTTCTTATGCATCCAAAGAATAATTTTTTAGGTAATAAAAATGAACTCTGTGTGCTTGCATGTGAATTTCTGAAAGATGTTGTGTAACTCAATTGGTGCTCTTTCAACATCATCATTGTGAGTAGGTTTTAATCATTCTTGTTATCGAGTTGTGCATGCAATTTCAGTTTTACTGGATAAAACTTCGAAATGGCTGGCGACCATCTTTTTCATTCTTTCTCCCATCTCGCATTTTTATCTCCTGTACCCTTTTTTCCCATGATGCTGTTCTCCTCTTTGTATATTCTAATCAGGAGTACTTTGCTGTTAGATATGATTTAAGGATTTACACATATGAACTTGTTTTCTTGAAAATATAAATTTTCTTTTTCTGATATGCTATCATCAGTTTTAGGGCATCCTATCCTCAAAAGGGCAAATAGGTGAGGTGAATCTCAGTAGAGAAAGCTTTTCCTGCAATGGACAATACACTGTATTTGACATTTAGTTGAACAGTGCATATATGTCTATGTATTTGAGGAAGCCAAGAAACGTCTTTTTATTGTACATTTATTTTTGCGTTGTTCACACTGTACGGAAGCTTGAATATTAGCTCCTTTGATCTGTTTTGGTAATAACAAAAATTCAACCAATAGAACTCTGAAATGCTGTGGAGAGCATAAGATTAATCAGTAGAATTATATTTGCCTGTAACTCCATTAATTTAGTTCTCTTAAAGGAGACTACTGGTACCTGGTCATCTTTTCTGAATAATCCTTGTTTTACTATTTAGCTTGCTAAAATGAAAGTTTTCACTGTACTGTCATAGTGATGTGATTGACGGTAGCGTAAGTATGTGGAGTATACTGCGTTTCAGAAAATTAAATTTTTGTTTTCAAATTTATTTACTTACTAATTTTCTATTGACCGATTACATTGCTTTGTGTACAACATGATGTTTTCATGTATATATATATATATATATATATATATATATATATATATATACATAAAATGGAATCATTAAATCTAGTTAATTAAAATGTTCCTTACCTCATGATTACTTTTGTGGTGAGAACATTCAACATTCACTCTCTCAGTTAGAAATTGTCAGGAAAAAATAAATAATTAATTATTATAGTCGCAATGCTATAAAATAAGAGAACAAATTTAATGTCATTCAGCATGGGAGTGCAGGGAAATGTGATGGCTCTCCTTTTGCTTATGAAAAATCAATACTAATTTAGAGTTTAAAATGTATGCAGAGAATGAAGTTTTAAAATCACATTATAAATGTTTCTCTAATCAATAGCACTGTTCATTTACTAACTAAATGTAATCTACAGGCATGTGTTCCAAATATATTTTCAGAATATAAATGTATATGATGCAAAACATATATACTATAAAACATCCATAAATAATAAAAAAATATGATTTTGTATATACTGTGATCAATTTATTCTTTAAAGGTAATACTTTTTTCATTAAACAACTTAAGTATAAACTTTTAATATTTTCTTGATAAAAATTCAATATTCAAAGTGATTGACCTATAATCACACTTTTTTGGTATAATATGTGCTTAACTTACTCATCAATGCTCTTGTATTTACAGTTGGCATAGATGCTTACCATTGAGTCAAACATTTAGGATTTGTTTCTCTGTTACCTTAATAATTATCTCTCTAACTTAGGTAAGTTATCAATGAAATATTAAAGGTATGTCCACAGTCAAGCTCTCTAAGAGTTTAAATATATATATACACACACATACATAAAAACATATATACACATATATAAATATATATGCACATATATATAATTAAAACCATATAGACAAGTATAATTAACTCCTCTCCTTTGTAAAATTACCTTCAGGTAGTATTTTAAATTATACAATTTATTGAGAGGCTTAACTGTATAAAGGTAGCATACTTATTCTACTATTATAAAGAAAATGGTGACTATGTATATTTTGCTATTAAAATATATTTGGCATTTAGTAAGACAATGTATATGTAACAGTGTACTTGAGGAAGGCAATAAACATCTTTTTATTGTGTATTTACTTTGATGTTCACACTTTGCAGAGCTTGAATATGAGCTCCTTTGCTTTACATTTATTTTCTGAGACGAAGTCCAGCTCTGTCTCCAGACTGGAGTGTAGTGGAGTGATTTCGGCTCACGGCAACCTCTGTCTCCCAGCCTCAGCCTCCTGAGTAGCTGGGACTACTACAGGTGTGTGCCACCACACCCAGCTAATTGTTGTATTTTTAATAGAGACAGGGTTTCACCATGTTGACCAGGATGATCTCGATCTTTTGACTTCGTGATCCACCCGCCTCGACCTCCCAAAGTGCTGTGATTACAGGCATAAGCCACCATGTATGGCCTCCCTATTTTATAATAACAAAAATTCAACCAATAGAACTCGAAATGCTTGTGGAGAACATAAGATTAATCAGCAAAATTATGTTTGCCTATGACTCCATTAGTTCAATTCCAGAACCTGCATATGGGTCTAATGTCCTTCATTAGGCAATGCAGGAGATTCCTATACTTCTAGTAAAGTAGTCTTTTTCTATTTGAATAGTCTTTGCTTTTTATCTGGCAGTATTTATTCTACAAAGTTAATTCAATGAAATATGCCCAAAGCTGAAAGTCTTATTACCGCTAGTGAATGAAAAATATAAATCAATTACTCTGAGATGAGATTCTTCCTGTAATTTTTATTAGTTGTGAAATGGTACATGGTTTTGTCTTGAAGATATGAAGATGTAGTAATTCTTAATACTGAATTAAATGCTTCGGAAATAGAGATGACTGTCTTTGTCATGAAGTTCTAGTTGTTTCATTAAATTGCATTGAATCTCAAATGTTAATGTTATATATTAACCTAAATGAGATTTTCTGATATAAATACTTTGTGAACATCCAGCCCTGTGTTTTTATTTTGTGGGTATGTGAGACAATAGCTCTTTTCTTTCCCTCAGTAGAGTGTTTGGGCAATACTTTTAAAATGTATTAATACTTTACATATGATGGCATTCTTATATGTTGTCTTATTTATTTCTTAATGACCATGGTGACAACACTACTATCCTTTCTGCTCTCAGTCAAACTAAGGGAAAAATCAAAGTTAATGACAATCTTCCCCACCCTGCAGAACAGATCTTGTTCCTGAATAAATAACTAGAAACAAAAGATAGAAGAGGAGTTTAAAGAAGTAGATATAGTATGCATGCTAGGATGAAATTAAAGCAGATGACTTGCAATAACAAATTAAGCAAGCAGAATAAGGACTAGAACAATTTTTAAAAGATGGAAGAAAATATTTTTAAGTTGTGTTTATGGTAATTATCATTATTAACTGTATTGTCAGTTATCTGAAAGTACACATTGCTTAAATTCAAGAGATAATATAATGTATAATCAAGTTTTTCTTTTTTTCGGAAACTAAGGTTAGTTCTATTTATTAACATTTCTATTATCCAGTGCTTAGTTTATTACTCGATTTTACTAAGAAACTTTATTTAAAAAATGATACTACAAAGTCTTTTAGGGTCTCTGTTTCACTGTGTCTTTCAGTTCTTTAATGGAGCCTGACCAAGTGAATTAAATTACACCTTCATGTTGTAGCAATGTAAATTCAGCTACAGAAATATCTAACTGATTCTGACTCTAGTATTTAGTCAGTTAGAGTGGGTTTAGTAATTGCTAGATTTTGGGCAGTTTACTAAACAGGAAAAGACAAGAGTACTTAATGCTATGTAAAAAATGAAACTTTACTTGACTGACTGTATTGCCTCTTAAGAACACGTTATCCAAACTAGCAGTCATGGTAATCAAATACAAGATTATACACTGTTGAACTAAATGCCTTGGATTCGACAATGCAAATATGTTTTATGCCAAGAAACTTGTGCCTGACCACAGATTGACAATATATAAAGGAATATACGGAGAATGGCATGGTAGCTGCAGTGACTTCTGACACTACCAGGAGACTCTGCAGGTTAAGTGTACAGTCCCCAACAAGATTACTTTTTTTTTTTTTTTTTAATTCAGCTATTGGGGCAAGTTCAGGGGTTCCCAAGCCTCTGATGAACTCACTACAAATCTAGGGCTCCTCATTGACTTCTCAAGTACAAAATTTCACTAGAAACTGACAGAACTCAGGAAAGTGCTATTGACACGGAAGTGGGTCAGGGAAGTGCTGGGAGTAGAAGGGTGGGTGCCCGGCGAGGGCCCCATCACTGGGCCTGTGCCCACTGACCTGGATGAGGACAGGCACTCCTGCCTTTGCTCCTAAATCATTTCTCAAGACCACCCTCGCCTGCCACGCCCCCAACTTATGCCTATAAAAATTCCCAAGACCCTAGGAGGCAGACACACAAGTGGCTGGACCTGGAGCAGAACACACTGGCAGAAGAAGAAACAAGGAAACGAGAGAACGTTGAGGGGCGCATGACAGTGGAAGAGCACATGACAGATACATGCATACAGGCAGGCCATCGAACGAGGCAGAATTTTGGCGGGGGCAGTCAAAGGAGAGCCCCAGCCACGGACTCTAGGGGAACTATTTCCCTTCTGACTCCCCATCTGCTGAGAACTACTTCCACTCAGTAAAACTTTGCAATTATTCTCCAAGCCCACGTGTGATCCCATTCTTCCCGGTACAGCAAGGCAAGAATTCCAGGATACCGAACGCCCTCTGTACTTGAGATAAGGGAGGGTCCAATTGAGCTAACACAAGCCGCCTAGGGATGGTTAAACTAAAAGAACACCCTGTACCACACGCCCACAGGAACACACGTCCACTGGGGCTTCAGCTGTAAGCATCCACCCCTGGACACTGCCGTGGGGTTGGAGCCCCACACTCCCTCTGTATGCTGCCCTGGAGGTTGGAGCAGCAGAGCACTGAAGAAACAAGCCATGCCCATCACACACCCTGCGAGGAGGACAAGGGGATCTTTCCTGTTTCAGTCTATTGATTATATCTTTATTATAGCAAAAACGATACGTGTCAGAACCAGCCAAATAATGTAAACAATGAGGTCAAGTGGGGTCCAAGTGCAAAGCTTTCGTGTCCTCTCCCTTCAGCGATAGGACACATCATCCTTCCAGTATATTAATGTGCAGCAATATGCAGAGTATTGCTAACCAGCAAAGCTCTCCCAAGAGGCATGTTCATTAAATATCCATGATTAATCAACCAATGACTGAACTCAATCTCCAGGCCCCATCACCTTCCTGGAAGGCAAGCTTATAGTAAGTGATGCAAATCCACCAACTGTTAATTACATGTTGGTCTTTTGGACATGGCTAGTCCCCATCCTGAGATATCTTGTTTGCTTAAACTACCAAGAGACCCACCGTTACTCATCTCACTGGCATAAACTCAGGTTTGGTTTCAAGGTCCCATCGTGAAGATCAGATACACTTCTATCACGGGGGAAATTATAAGCATTTAGAAGCTCCCTCCCAGAAACCAGGAATAAAGGCAAGTCAAGTTCTTGCAGAGAAGACCCAGGCTTGTTCTCCCTAAAGTGATGAATGGGTCTGGCTCTATGCTAATCTAATTGAAAAAATGATAGAGATGCACTTTGTTTCTACCATTATGATAATTATTTTGTCAGTGTTACTTTTATAATAATAGTTAAATTACATTTGACAGAAATATAATATGGGGTATATTAAAAATATTTTTTAATATGTGTATGTATATATATATATATATACATAATATATATAATTTCTTTTTTAAGAAATCCTGTGGAAATAATGTAATTACTTTCAAAAAACAAAACTACTTTCTATAGTTTAAAAATTATCCTTAAGATCCTTGAATCTCTTAGGGTTTCTCATTTTGTTTTACTTTTAATTATACCTATCTCCAAGAGATTGTGCTCAAAACTTGTGATCGGCTTAGAAGAATAAGTAACATTTATGCTTATAGCCTTTTAAAAAAGAAAAATTTTGTGGTGATTTGGTGACATTCTTCTTTAAACTATTAAGGGGTAAAAAAAAAAGATAAAAACAAAAATACATATATAGAAATAAATAGAACCCTTTACTTGCAGAAAAAGGGGTGTAACTTTTTAGAAAATTATAGAAAAATGTTTTAATAAAAATGGTAATCTTAAGAAAACAGCAGTCTCTAATAATAATGCCACATGCTCTATAAATCATTCTAGTTCATTTTTTTCTTTTATTTTAAAAAAGAAAAACTTTACCAAAAATAGAATGCCTCTGTGATTTCGAAATCTTCAGTTAAGACTTGAGATTTGAAGCAGGGTAGAAATATGTAGGTGATTTTCAGAATTTTTATCTTACAGTATATTTCAAATTACATAAGACTTACAGGATATTACTTCCATAATAAATATTTATTGCTTGTGAAGTACTGAAGATATTAAAAAAAAAAAAAAAAAAAACCTTTTAGGCAAATTAAATTTAGCAGAGTTAAATTGAGCAGAGAACAGTTTTTCAATCCAGCAGCCAACAGAGCCAGAAGAGTTTCAGACTGAGTCTAGGGCTACCACATGGTCAGATAACAGAAAAAGGAATGTGACATACCAAAAATGGAAGTGAGCTACACAGACAGCTGGACTGGTTAGAACTAAGCATTTGCCTTTATCAAACAGGATTTGAAGAGTTGCTCAGCTGTGATGGGACAAAACTCTATGATGGATATAATTGTAGATTATAGCCTATTTACATATTTAATTAGGTTACATTTTACTATATATGGAGAAATTTTTAGGTCAAACTTAAAACAGGTAGGGAGGAAGTTTTAGAATAAACTTATTTTAAGAGAGGTTATTTAAAAATACAAATTTTACAGTTTGTTTTAGCCAAGGTTTTCCAGAGAAACAGAATCAATAGGATGTGTGTATATACAGAAGAATACTTACCATAAAAAATTGGCTCATGTAATTATGGAGGTTGATGAGTCTGAAATCTTCTATGCAGGCCACCAGGCTGCAGACCCAGGAAAGCCAATGCTGCAGTTCTAGTCTGAAGATTGACAAGCAGAGACCCAGAAGAGTTGATGGTGCAGATAAAGTCTGAGGGCAGTCTGTTGGAGAATCCCCTCCTGTTGTATTCAAATTTTCAACTGTTTGGTTGAGGCCCACCCACATTATGGAGGACAATCTGCTTACTCAAAGTTCATTAAATTATGCTAAACCTATCCAAAAATACCCTTCAAGTTGGTACATAATATTTTCCATCACATCTTCAGAATACTAAACCAGATTGGGTTATAAAAATAAATACCTTAACACAAATATTAGTGTGTTGTCCCTAAACAGGTCATTTCAGCTGTTAATATTTCAGTAACAAAGTCTACATAGCAGATACACTGGCATGTGTCTTGTATATATGTGTGATTGTAGATTAACAGTAGATTCTCCAAGGAGTAAAGAAATAAATAGGAATGAGGATTCTTTTTAAGCTTTCTGTTCTGGTTTGATTTTTATTTTTACAAGGAATGTAATCTTAGTTTTAAAAATTAGTGCACACATGAAGTTAAAAATAAATGCAATAATTCTTTAGGAATTGACTAACTACAAAAATAAATTATTCTGTCTACTATTTAAGAGTTTATCTGAAACATCTAAATATATTTCATTTGATTATCAGCTCCAACCCCATATAATTAAGAAAACTGTGTTATGGACAAGGAGAGTGCTATATCTGCAGCCAAAAGTCCTGGAGTTATGCCTGGATTCAACTATTTTAAAACCATATAAAGTCTCTGAACTTCAGATTTCAAATATGTAGATGCAGCGATAATAACTGCAACTGACTTGCTACATGATATTAATAAATTTATGTTATGTTAATCATCTCTGTAAATGGTGAGAACACATATTAGCTAATGTAATCCAAGTTTATTAATAAAATCAATGTAACTAATAAGTAATGCAGGTAGGAAAAAAATTTAATTGGCCTAGTCTTTTATTTAGTGCTCTTTTTCAAGTTCACACTGTTCCTGCAGAGAGAATAAGTCATCTTTTAAAAATGCTACCAAATATACTAATTTATTGTTAAGAATTTTCAAAAGAAGACATTTATGTAGCCAACAAACATGTGAAAAAGCTCATCATCACTGGTCATTAGAGAAATGCAAATCAAAACCACATTGAGATACCATCTCATGCCTGTTAGAATGGTGATCATTAAAAAATCTGGAGACAAGAGATGCTGGAGAGGAAGTGGAGAAATAGGAAAGCTTTTACACTGTTGGTTGCAGTGTAAATTAATTCACCATTTTGGAAGACAGTGTGGCAGTTCCTCAAGGATCTAGAAATAGAAATACCATTTGACCCAGCAATCTCATTACTGGGTATATACCCAAAGGTTTATAAATCATTGTATTATAAAGACAAATGCACACATATGTTTATTGAGGCACTGTTCACAATAGCAAAGACTTGGAACCAACCTAAATGGCCACCAATGATAGACTGGATAAAGAAAATGTAACACATATACACATGGAATACTATGCAACCATATAAAAACATGAGTTCCTGTCCTTTGCAGGGTCATGGATGAAACTGGAAACCATCATTCTCAGCAAACTGACACAAGAACAGAAAATTAAACATCACCTGTTCACACTCATAAATGAGTGTTGAACAATGAGAACACATGGACACAAGGTGGGGAACATAATACACCAGGGCCTATTGGGGGATGGGGGGCTAGGAGAGGAGTAGCGGAGGGTGGGAGAATTGGGTAAGGATAACAGGAGAAATGCCTAAGGTAGATGATGGGGCGATAGATGCAGCAAACCACCACCAGGGCAGGTGTATACCTATGCAACAAACCTGCACCATCTGCACGTGTACCCCAGAACTTAAAGTATAGTAATAACAATAATAATAAATCTATGCCAGTAGCAGCAGTAGTGGTGGTAGTTGCGTACTTGGCAGTAAGTAAATCCCATTCTACAAAGTGAGAAATGCTACTGTCAGTTCCAATACCTAAACACTAGTCTCAACCAAAATCCATTTTAAAAACAACACATAATAAATGTATCCTATTTGAAAGTTATACCTGGGACATTATTTGCTTCATGTGCATGTATTGGAGAGTGGAAAACAGGGCAGCTATATTCTTCATTAAACAAGCTGAGGAAACCTGAGCTAGAAGTAAGCATTAAACATCTTTAACTCCGTAGACCAGGATTCTGGTGGAGTAAGACTGTTTGGGCAATTTGTTAATGACGAGGTTAAAAATATGCACTTAAGAACAATAAATAAAATATACATATATAAGTACAAATATTTTTTGGAAAAAAATATAATGTGATACTCTAGTAATAAAATTGTTACTCCAGAAACTCCAGATTATGAATAATTTCTGTATGAAAAATAAATCTTGAAGGAAAGACGTGTGCTCCTTATAGTTTTAAAAATGTCTAAAGCAGTTTGTCATATCATGGGTCTTTAAAACCTAAATTATTTATAACAAGACTAATACATTATAATAAAATTGCAGATATAAGAGTCAGGTACATAAATAAAAGGATAACCTGTTTAGTATCTGGATGCTTTATGCTCTCTGTCTGTAAAATAAGGATAGTAACTATTTCCCTTATGGCAAATTTTAATCATTAAGGCAGATAATGTATCTCTGACACACTCAATAAATGTCAACTGTTGTTATTACTATTATATTTAAACTGATAATAAGGTGTTATGGTTGAGTCATTTATTTATGCTTCCCAGTCAACATTTGATAAGGAGCAAAGCTATTTAACTACCTGTATCTCCTGTAACTTTTGAAGGGAATGCTCTTCCACCGTTTCTGAAAAAATAGCACTTTCAGTGTTAGAAAATTATAATTCTTCTTTAAGAAACCAATTAGAAAAAGGTAATTAATCTATTCTCTAAAGAATAAAAACAAAAATTTCCAAGTACTCTATGTTTCAGTCTAACAACAGCTTTCAAAAACTACACAGTATTCAATGAATTTGTAATTGGGCAGCATTTTCATTTTGGAAGGCTTAAAAATGGATAAGAAGAAACAATTTATATGATTGAAATGGTATGCTGTCATTTCTACTAAACTTTTTTTAATAGGAAGAGCTGTACATACATATTTTTGTTAGATATAAGCTAAAGTCAAAAATATGTTTTTATCTGGTAAATTATATACCATAGGATGTGAAAATCTAAAATAACTAGAAAGTAAAATTTCAAACAGAACAAATGACTGTAGGCAAAAGAATTGCTTGCTATTCTTTATTTTTCTCCTTTTTTGATATGATTTTATCTTGCTTAGGTATAATATTCTTTTATTTTATATATATAATATATAAATAAACTCAAATATATTCTTGTTGGCATATATATATATGCCTATATTGTTTTATTTAAATATATGTAACATATGTAAAACTTAGAATGTAAAAGTACTCTTTAACTTTTCAACCCATTCTTCCCACACATACAATGAACAATATTTTCCATATTCATAGTTAACAGCTTCTTATATAAACTTCCTGACCAATTTTTGCTAACTGACTGTATTTATCTTGTAGATCTTTTCAACATTTATTTACTAAATGGAACAACAAGCAGAATTTCCTCATGTATTTATAGAAAAATAAATATGTTACCTCTAAAGACAGATGTATATTTGACAGTGAACAGAGAACATACCTACCATGCCAACAGAAGCATCCCTGAAAATTAGAAGGATAAAAAGAGCAGGTAGCACAGGTGAGCTAGCAACATTTTGTGGTTTTCAGAATCCATCTGGCATTCTGAGGAAGAGAAAATGTAGATTTGGAGCAATTGCATATCAAATTAATCATTCCAGTTTGTTAAGTGACGATCTCACATATCAATGTTCCAGTTTTGTAAGCCCCTAAATAGCACTTTTAAATAGAGCAATTAATTTTTTTCTTCACTAACTTCAGTTATGATTACAAGTCTAGAAATCTTGGAGAAATTTCAAAACAACAAGCCTGCTTACTAACGGTTTTCTCAAGTTCTCATAAATCACAGTGACACCAACAGCATCAGTGTGGGTCTCATTAAAAAGAAAAATAAGAAAACCGTAGTAATCTAGATAAGGTATGTTAGTTTAAGGTTTTCATCATTCATTGCAACAATAAAGAAAAGGAAAAGATAATAACTGATTGCATACTTTACTACTACCCTTAATATGTGATTCCATACAATGAGATATATTGATTACAGATATTGAAGGTATGTTTAAGTGGCATGCAGAAGGTGTTCACAGGGCACCACTATTCATAGCAATGCATTTTCATGATAATAATGGAAACAAATATACCAGTTTGCTTTTATTAAGTGCTATAAAATTGACTAACACATTTATAACTCTGTATCAAGAAGATTTTGACTAGTTATTGCATGCAAATATTATTAGGTTTGAATTAATTTTCTTTTATAGTTCCGATAATTTTGTACTGAGGAGTGAAGCAAGCAAATTATAAAGTGATACAGAAATTGTCTACTCTTAATGAGTAGCATTATTTCTTTGAGAAATCATGTTTGTGTTATAACAATCAACATGTTATGACACATTCATGTTATAATAATCAACATGTTATAACATATGCATGTGTTATAACAATCAACCTTTTCTGTGAAATTTGAAAAATTTGGAAACTAAATTATTTCACTTATGAAATAATGAAATACGTTGCTTTCTCTACAAATTGTCTTGAGGTTTCACATTTAGCTATTTACATCTGAATTGCTCAGAATATTTGGCAAAGAGAAAGTACTGGCTTTGAAAAAAGAGGAAAAGCTGAAAGGAAATACATTCTTAAAAGAAAATATATATGTATAGTGAAACGGTTATTTGATGCTTGTACAAATTCACTACATATAATAACGTCTTTTTTTTTTTTTTTCTTTTTAGAGACAGAATCTTGCTCTGTTGCTTAGGCTGGAGTGTTGTGGCATGATTTCAGCTCACTGCAGCCTCCTCCTCCTGGGTTTAAGTGATTCTTCCACCTTAGCCTCCTGAGTAGCTAGAACTACAGGCACACACCACCACTCTTAGCTAATTTTTATGTTTTTAGTAGAAACAGGTTTTTGCCATGTTGGCCAGGCAGCTCTTGAACTCCTATCCTCAAGTGATCTGCCCACCTCGGCATCTCAAAGTTCTGGGATTACAGACATGAGCCACCGAGCCCGGCCACATACGTATAATAATATCTTAATATCTTAAACTTAACATTTTGACTTAGGAAATCAGAATTTTCCAATTTTAAATTTCAAGATATAAAATGTGTGGCCCCTTATTATGATACTAAATATTTTCAAAAATTTGTTACACAGGTAAATGCATATTCCATACATTTTAAATTTTAAGAAAAAAATTATCTTGTTTGTGCCTGTAATCCCAGCTACTCAGGAGGCTGAGGTAGGAGAATTGCCTGAACCCAGGAGGCGGAGGTTGCGGTGAGCCGAGACCGTGCCATTGCACTCCAGCCTGTGTAACAATAGCAAAATTGCATCTCAAAAAAAAAAAAAAAATATATATATATATATATATATCTTTCCTATAGTGATAATTGTGTAATTTAATATTATCCCCTCATACTTTCATGATATAGTAAAATTAAATGTAGATTTATAATGGTAAATATGAAATGGTTGGTATAATACAAATGGTAGTTAGGAAATAGTAGGCATAATATTAAAATTGATCTTTTTCCTAGTATTTTTTCTTCAAAACTCTGATTAAAATGGCTTTATTAAATTGAAAAATGCTTTTATTATTTAAAGTGGTGAATAAACTTGATACTGCCTACAAACATAAGCTCTCCAGAACTAGACCTTATACATGATAGCGCCACAATTGGATTATTTGATTGAAATGCAATGAAAATAGCAATTTTAGAATCAGTATTTCTAAATTCTTTTCACCTACCTTATTTTTATAACTCAACATAGATTTTGACCAGGACCAGTAAAACGAACAAACAAACAACAAAAAATACTCTTTTGTTCAAATACTTTACTAATAACTTTGTAAATTTTAATAACTTCAGAACCTACTCTAGTTATATGCACAAGTTCTGAATAATTATATCAATGTATTAATAGTTTAAACTGTCTTATTTGTAAAAGAAAAAGGGAGGTTAATAGTAACTGCTTCATAAATAGTGCTCCAATTATTACATACATGAGTGAATTATTTATAAAAAATATTGTACTCTTTCATAGAATGGGGTTAATGCATAATCCATCCTCATTCTTCTTAAAGGAATAATTTACTCCATTTCTTTAGCTGTTGTTAAGGAGTGATAACTAAATTACCCACTCTACCTTGCTCACAATTTATTCTCAATTATGATTATATTAGCATAAATGATATTGCTACCCTTTGCCCACATATCCTATTTGAGAGGACCAAAGTCTTCAAGTTTAGGTAAATTTAACTGTAACATGAAGTATTATTGTTATGCTCAGCCAAGCATTCAAAAGAGCATTCAAAAGAGACATGCTATTTAAATGTGAAAGGTTCAGTGTTCTTTATTCCACACAGAACTTCAAAGAACCAAACACTGACCTATGCAAAATCTACCAAACTGCTAATATAGAAAATATTATTTTCTTTTATCTTCAAAAAGTTGCTATATAGCTAGTTACACAGAACTATAGATTAGTATGAAAATAAGTGATAGATATAAAGATACAGTCTATATGTCTCTGTATTTATTTTATTATATATATATATATATTTTTATTTATTTATTTAATTTTTAAATATGCCTTGCCAACAACCTTCACCTGAATATCCCCAGGAATACATTTGTAGTTGATCAACTGGGTTATATGACTCACTGAGTAAGAAAAAACACTCACCAAATGGAAAGCAATGGGTCACATTAAGAGGTTATTAGAAAGAATCTCATATAAGCTTGGGACTTTGGTTGGGTAATTTTGGGGAAGGCCTAAGGAAGCAGGGATTTACTCTAGATCAGGTGTTGTCAATAAGTAGGGAGAATTCTAGATCATTTCTTAATAAATCTTATTAACAGGCAGGGTAAATGAAACTACTTCGTTTGAAATAGTTTCAGAAGAAATGGTACCAGCTCCCCTTTGTACCTCTGGTAGAATTCAGCTGTGAATCAGTCTCGTCCTGGGATTTTTTGATTGATAGGTTATTAATTACTACCTCAATTTCAGAACTTGCTATTGGTCTATTCAGGGTTTCAATTTCTTGGTTTAGTCTTCAGAAGGTGTATGTGTCCTGGATTTTATTCATTTCTTCTAGATTTTCTAGTTTATTTGCATAGAGGAGTTTATAGTATTGTTTATGGTAGTTTATATTTCTTTGGTATCAGCATGATGTGGGCCTCATACTTGAGTAACATAGTAATTCAGAGTTATAAAGATATTAATTACTATTTAATAAAAATATTCCTTGATTACTAAAAGGCCTCTTTTTAACCTAATGTATTACTATAACACTGGTAAGTGAATATTGAGTGAAATAAGATTCATTCTACCTGAGACAACTTTAAAGTGAAACATGGATTATGCTGACTGAGAGGAAAATGTATATTTTTTTAAGAAAAAAAAATACAGATTATATGTGTTTCCATATATTCCATTCATTAGAATTTGCATACTGCATAAAGCCTCACAGATTATATCTAATCTCTCCTACAGGAGAGTGAAGACCATCATTCTGTTCTTCTGATTCTTCCCTTTTCAAATATAAAGCTTGATAGAGACTGAATTGATTTAGTTAATTTGTTGCAACCAAATCTAAAATGAACGTGTGTCAGATAATTTACTTATGCTATTAATAATGAATAAATTAGCTATTACAATTAAAATGCATTTGAAAAGCTTAGCATATATAGGCAATTTAACCAGTTTATTTTAGGAGATTACTGGTTGGATGCAAAATTAGTGAGTGTGCAAAAGTGTAACAAATCACAATATTAGGCTTTCACTGTTATTTGAATCTCTACCAGACAAAAATTCACATGTTAACTTCTGCTAAAGAATTTTAAATTACTTTACTATTAAAATGTCATACTCTGAACTACAGTGAACAATAATCTCATAAATATGTCTAAGGTTTGAAATAATTTTTAACACTAAACTGAACATTTTTAAAAACTTAGATCTCATTTCATTTCCATTTCAGCTAACCTTCTCATGCCTTAAACTTACATGCCTTCTATCTCTACAATTTTTAAATGTAGCCTAAATATCAATCATCTCTTATGGGTTTCTTTCTCTTATTTACATTACCTTTAAACTTGATCTTTGTAGACAGCCAACTCTACTGTCTACAGTGTATAAACTGGCTCTTGACTTTACTTACCTCTAACCTTAATCTAAATCTGTGATTTACTTCTAAATCTCTTTGTTGACAGAATCTTCCCCTTTCTAACACAGTGTCCTTTTTAACACAATCTAACACGTCTCAGCATGCCCTTATTTTTCTTACCTGTTTCTGCTTCTTTGTGGCTGAAAATTGCTAATGACAAATACATTCTGGTGTCCTTACTGTTAACCATTTCTTCAACCTCCGATCTTCCTTTATGCTAATTGTATTCTTCCATCAGTAATAGGTACAGCTTGTTTGGGGGGATATTGCATTAAAATAAAGATAATATGTGGTTAGCACACATGCATGATATTCTACATTCCCAGAGAGTCTGGCCCAACAAGCCAACTGCTTGTCTTTCTTTGGTCTGGAGTGAAAAGAATGATCTGATGACACTGTAGTCATTATCCACTAACTGAAAGAGCCAAAGTAGTTGGAAATAGGGAGATGCCAGGAAAGGATGAGGGTATTGAGTAGTACATGAAACTTATATTTATTGCTCCATTAATTATCTATTTTCACAGCACCAACCTGGTTCTATCTTTAGATCTGTCTTGTTTGCAATTATCATTTATAAAAATGAAATAAAGACGATCTCAAAAAAGTTTATGTTTCTTTTGACAGACTTCTGCTACCCTGTCTTTTTGAGGCTTCTCTGTAAGCGTACTATACACTTATTTACTTTTACTGGATATATTTCTATCACCTATTTATTTATTGCACTAAAGTGTGAACTAATCTTGTTCTAGTTTGGAAAAACATTAATTACAACTCTGAAAACTCATTGATTAAATATTAAGATAAAAATTAGATGATTTCATGCTATGCTTTGCATTTTGGTAGGCACTTAAATCCATCCTTGATCATTACCAAATACTGTCGCAAGCTGTATCTATTTTCAAATTTAAAAATTTTCAAGCACAAAATTGACAAGGTAGAAATTAAATGAAGTGCTTGTTAACAGACACATTGACAAGTATTCCGTAAATTCTATGACAGAAATTTTAAAAATACATACTTGAGGTATTCTTGTTAATATATACTTCTCAAACAAGGCTGGTTCAACATACGCAAATCTATAAATGTAACCTACCACATAAACAGAACCAAAGACAAAAGCCACGTGATCATCTCAATAGATGCAGAGAAGGCCTTCGACAAAATTCAACAGCCCTTTATGCTGAAAACTCTCAATAAACTAGGTATCGATGGAACATATCTCAAAACTATAAAAGCTATTTATGGCAAACCCACAGCCAATATCATACTGAACAGGCAAAAACTAGAAGCATTCCCTTTAAAAACTGGCACTAGACAAAGATGCTGTCTCTCACTAATCCTATTCAATATAATATTGGAAGTTCTAGCTGGAGCAATTAGGCAAGAAAAAGAAATAAAGCACATTCAATTAGGAAAAGAAGTCAAATTGTCTCTATCTGCAAACAGCATGATCGTATATTTAGAAGACCCCACAGTCTCAGCCCAAAACCTCCTTAAGCTGGCAAGTAGCTTTGGCAAAGTCTCATAACACAAAATCAATGTGCAAAATCACAAGCATTCCTATAAACCAGTAACAGATAAACAGAGTGAAATCATGAATCATCTCCCATTTACAATTGCTACAAAGAGAATAAAATATCTAGAAATACAAATAACAAAAGATGTAAAAGATCTCTTCAAGAACCACAAACCACTGCTCAAGGAAATAAGAGAGGACACAAATAGATGGAAAAACATTCCATGCTCATGGTTAGGAAGAAGCAATATCATGAAAATGACCACACTGTCCAAAGTAATTTATAGATTCAATGCTATCCCCATCAAGGTACCTTTGACCTTCTTCACAGAAGTGGAAAAAAAAAATCAATTTAAACTTCAAATGGAACCAAAAGAGAGCCCACATAGCCAAGACAAGCAAAAAGAACAAAGCTGGAGGCATCACGCTACCATACTACAAGGCTACATTAATCAAAACAGCATGGTACTGGTACCAAAACAGAGATACAGACCAATGGAACAGAACAGAGGTCTCAGAAGTCATGCTGCACATCTACAATCATTTGATCTTTGACAAACCTGACAAAAAAAAGCAATGGGCAACGGACGCCCTGTTTAATAAATGGTGTTGGGAAAACTGGCTAGCCAAGTGCAGAAAGCAGAAACTGGATCACTTCCTGACACCTTACACTAAGATTAACTCCAGATGGATTAAAGACTTAAACATGAGGCCTAACAACATAAAAAGACCTAGAAGAAAACCTAGGCAAAACCAATCAGGACATAGGCATAGGCAAGGACTTCACGACTGAAACACCAAAAGCATTGGTAACAAAAGCCAAAATAGACAAATGCTACATAATTAAACTCCAGAGCTTCTGCATAGCAAAAGAAACAATAATTAAAGTGAACCAGCAACCAACAGAATGGAAAAAAATTTTTGCAATCTACCCATCTGACAAAGGGCTAATATTCAGAATCTACAAAGAACTAAAGCAGATTTACAAGAAAAAAAAAAAAAAATAAGCCCATTAAAAAGTAGATGGAAGGGTATGAACAGACACTTTTCAAAAGAAGACATATTCAACAAACATATGAAAAAATGCTCATTATCTTTGGTCATTAGAGAAATACAAATCAAAACCACATTGAGACATCGTCTTACTCCAATTATAATGGCGATCATTAAAAAATCTGGAGACAACAGATGCTGGGGAGGATGTGGAGGAAAAGGAACTCTTTTACACAGTTGGTAGGAGTGTAAATTAGTTCAACCATTATGGAAGATTCCTCAAGGATCTAGAAATAGAAATTCCATTTGACCCAATAATCCCATTACTGAGTATATACTGAAAGGATTATAAATCGTTCTATTTTAAAGACACGTGAACATGTATGTTCGTTGCAGCGCAGTTTACAATAGAAAGGACCTGTAACCAACCCAAATGCCCATCAAGGATAGACTGGAAGAAGAAAATGTGGCACATATACACCATGGAATTCTATGCAGCCATAAAAAACAAGGAGTTCCTATCCTTTGTAGAGACATGGGTCAGTCTAGAAACCATCATTCTCAGCAAACTGACACAAGAACGGAAGACCAAACACAGCATGTTTTCACTCGTAGGTGGGTGATGAACAATGAGAACACTTGGGCACAGGGAAGAGAACAACACTCACTAGACTAGGTGAGGGGTCGTGGGGAGGGGAACTACAGCAGTGGGGCAGAGGGGATAGGAAGGGATAACCCCAGGAGAAATAGCTGAAGTAGGCGACTGAGGTGGGGGGAGGGGATGGAGAAAGCAAACCAGCATGGCATGTATGTATCTATGCCACAGTCCCACAGGATGCAGGATGTGCACATGTCCCCGAGGGTCCAAAGTACAATTAAGAAAAAAAAAAAAAAAAAGAAAGAAAGAAAGAAAATAGATCATAGAAAAAATCTGGCTTCTTAAAGTATTGCTTGCTATTTTTATTTATTTCTGAGGAAGAAACAATGGAGAAGTTTTCCTATTGAATGAAACTCGCAAAGTGTGATAAAAACGGACATTCAATAATAGTAAAAGTCATATTTTTTTATTTTGAATTCCTAAGGCTACTATTTAAACGTACTGAATTGAATTACATTTTCTTACATTTCACTACATTATTTTCTTTTGTGTTTAGAATTAACGTGTTTTTTTAAATGCTTGAATATGTGCCATTAGAATACAAGACTATTACTCTTACTGATAAGCTATGATTACAATAGAACTAACATTTTGCAACAGAATAATAATGGCTGATCCTTACCTAAGAAAACCTTCCATAAGCAGTATGTATGAGCCAAGATATCAAACCTTACATTCTTAAAAAACTTATATTTTATTTCTTTTGGCATATTCAACACTAAATTTATTGACCTTTTGAAAAGTATCACTATGATTCAATTTTCATCAAAATAAGAAACCTCTAGAAAAACTATAAAATCTTCTGATAGATCTTAGGCTCAGTTCATAAGCCATAAAGCACAACGTCCCAGGACCAGAATGTTTCTGTTTAATTACTTAGACATTACATTATATATAAGCACTGTCAAATAATGTGAGAATTCAACATTTCCAGTGTTGTCACTTGCAGCAGATATTCTTGCCAGATGCAGGAATTGAAAAGTTGCCAAGTAACGTATGGAAGAAAGGAGCAAAGTTCAGAAAATAGTAAAGAAAAGACAGGGTCAATCTACAGTTTTTTAATGTCTAAACTGACACCTTTTGTTTCTAATTGTGATGGTCCATATTATGTGTCAACTTGATTGGAGTGAAGGACGCTTAGATAGCTAGTAAGGTAATACTTTTCGATGTGTCTCTGAGGTGTTGCCGGAGGAGGTTAACGTTGAGCTAGTGGACTGGGAGAGGAGAACCACTCTCAGTGTGGGTGGGCACTAACCAATTGGCTGCCAGGGCAGCTAGAACAAAGCAGGAAGAAAGAGGAGGGATAAGCTGGCTTGCTGAGTCTTCTGGCTTTCACCTTTCTCCCGTGCTGGGTATTTTCTTCCATTCTTCCTGCCTTTGGAAATCAGACTCTATGTTCTTTGGCCTTTGGACTCTTGGACTTAAACCAGTGGTTTGCCAGGAGGACGACTCTCAGGCCTTTGGCCGTGGACTGAAGGCTGGACTGTTGGCTTCCCTACTTTTGATGCTTCTGTAATGAACTGAGCCACTACTGGCTTCTTTTGTCCTCAGCTAACGAACAGCGTATGGTGGGACTTTGCCTTGTGATCCTGTAAGCCAATTTCTCTTTAACAAGCTCTCTTTCATATATACATATATCCTATTAGTTCTGTCCTTCTGGAGAAACCTAATACACTAATTAATCCATTTGTGGTCTTTCTTTTTAATTTTTTTTTTTTTAATTTTTGAAGGTATATAATATGTGTGTACTTTTATGAGGTATTTTACGATGTATAAGGTATTTTGATGTAGGTATGCAATGAGTAAGAATCATATCATGATAAATAAGGTATCTATACCTTCAATATTTGTCTTTGTGTTGCAAATGATCCAATTATATTATTTTAGTTATTGTTTAAACATACAATTAAATTATTTCTGACTATACTCGCCCTATTGTGGTATCAAATACTGTTTTATTTGTTCTTCCTACTTTTTGTTTTCTTACTCATTAACCATCCTCACTTCCCCTTGCCACTACCCACTACCTCTCTCAGTCTTTAGGAACCATGCTTCTCTTAGTACTCTCTGTCTCCGTGAGTTTAATTCTTTCAGTTTTAGGTCCCACAAATAAGAGAGAACATACAAAGTTTGCTTTCTGTACCTGGCTTATTTTACGTAATGATCTCCCTTTCTGTAGCTGAATAGCGCTTCAATGTATTTCTCTACCAGAATTTCTTTTTTTTTTTTATTATTCAATATATTGTTTCTATGTTTTTGCTTATTATTTTTATTGCATTTTAGGTTTTGGGGTACATGTGAAGAACATGCAAGACTGTTGCATAGGTACACTCGTGGCAGTGTGATTTGCTGCCTTCCTCCCCCTCACCTATATCGGGCATTTCTCCCCATGCCCCCATTCATCCACTGATAGACACTTAAGTTGCTTCCAAATATTGGCTATTCTGACTTGTTTTGTAATAAATATGAGAGTGGAGATATCTCTTTAATATACTGTTTTCCCTTTCTGTGGGTATATATACAGCATTGGGATTGCTGGATCATATGGTAGCTCTATTTTTAGTATTTGAGGAACATCCATAGTGTTCTCTGTAGTGGTTGTATTAATATACGTTCCTACCAACAATGTACAAGTGTTCCCTTTTCTCCACATTCTCTTCAGCATTCGTTATCGCCTATCTTTTGGATAAAAGTCATTTTAATTGGGGTAAGATATCTCGTTCCAATTTTGATTCGCATTTCTTGAATGATCAGTAATGTTGAGCACCTTTTCTTATGCCGGTTTGACATTTGCTTGTCTTCTTTTGAGAAATGTCTATTTATGTCTTTTGTCCATTTTTAAATAAGCTTATTAAATTTTCTCCTACAGAGATATTTGAACTCCTATTGTGGTCATTAATCTGTCGTCAGATTGGTAGTTTTCAGATATTTTCTCCTTACTTAAATTCTCCAAGTAGTCCCAGACACATTAAAATGGGCAATATGGCTTGCAAATAATATATCCTCAGTTGCCTTCAGATCCAGGGACTAGATTCCCAAACTAGGAATGCAGGCTGCTCAAGACAGTGCCAAGCAGAGGAGGAAGGTGGAGCCAGTGCAAATAAAAATGTCTCAAATCTTGTGTGCGTGTGTGTGTGTGTGTGTGTGTGTGTGTGTATTTTAAAGGCTCTTTTTATTGTTTCAGTGTTCTTTGGATTAGTATTAGCCCTTGGCTTTTTTCCAGAATTCTGGCAAAGCTGATTCTGACACTTTTTGCAAGATTTGTTGATGTCTTTTTGAACTGATGAATCATAGTAGCTGCCTATCTCATCATGTTTGCTGATGTCACTCTGGTGGCAGTAGATTTGGAATACATATTTTCATCAGTTAATATTGGTTTCCTCAATATGACTGAATTGACTTAATTGTACAATTAGAAAGTAATTTGTTGTGTATAGGTCTGCTGTATCTAGCTTTAGCTTATATAAATATTTACAGTAAAATTATTTCATTCATACATTTTCTTTAGATAGTATTTTTAAGCCCCAAATGCATTGCTTTTACCATCTCAAAAGAATTGACATCTATGGCTCATCATAACAGATGTATGAGAGATGCTTTAACCTTACACATTAAAAGTTTAATATCCCCAAAACTTGATAATAGCTCTGAAAAGAGGAGCTCATAAGAAGCTAATGTCTGACAATCCACTACCAGTAATATGGGTTGAATTTAAAACCATAATCCTGGGTGAGTCACTTTATACTTTGAATCAGAAATAATAAAGATGTCAACAACAACAAAAAAAGGTTTTTAAAAAAGGTATTTTGATTTAACTCTATTCTGTTTGTCACCAGTAGACACTGTCTATACCATATCAGAATCAGAAAATGAATGATCCACCTTCTGCATGAGGTTGTTTTCAGTGGCAGCTGGAATCTTTGTCTCTTTTGTCTGAACAGAACTTTATCTCTCTCAGAAAAAACAACCTCTCATAACAACCTTAAATTGGTTCAAGTATAAGAACAGGAACAATTTTGGTAGAGTTTTTGAGAATAATTAGTTTTGGGCAGAGTGTGGTGGCTCATGCCTGTCATCCTAGCACATTAGGAGGCAGAAGTAGGAGGATCACTTGTGTACTGGAGTTCATGACCAGCCTGGACAACATAGTGAGACCTTATTACTGCTAAAAAAAAGAAGAAGAAAATAATTAGTTTTGCAACAATGTCTTGGAAAGACCAGAGATACACATCTACAGAACCCAACTGGTAGTTCCATCTAAGTCTTGCTAAACCTTTCACATCAAGGTCTTGATAGAAATTAAGCTAAATGTTATAAACATCAGCCTTCTACTATGAGCATATGCCAGAAGAGAGAATCTGACAGCAGCAAAATGGATTGTAGCTGCTAAATAATGGCATCCCACACATATTTTTATATTTTTGGGCAAATGCTAAGCATCATTAATAAAGCAGAGTTCAAACAATTGTATGACTATTTAGGGTCAGATAAAAAATATGTCATAAAACCTCTGACAATACGAAACAAAAAGCTTTTGTTTTTGATTAAGTAGTCTAGAAACATACATAGAACATAAGATTTTTTTTAAAAAAAGTGTTTCTTATGGCTTCTAGTTTCTTATTCCCTACATATTTTACATATCATAATTTTTGACAGAATTCTCAATGTCCTTGAATTTACTAAAGGCAATACAAATTGCTTGGTTCTCAGCAGCATTCAAAATTAGCATAGACCATGCTTTGATTCTTGATTTTTTTTTCTTTCTTTGGATGCCATTGATAGAAATATGCAAAACATAATGTCATAATTTCTATTTCTATTATTCCTTGACTTTCAGACAAAACTCGTGTTTTCTTACATGCTCCTCTTTCTGCAACAATGTATTTCAAGTAAAAACTTTATATATTTCAAATGTTTTGGCATATAAATGACAATGAAACTGTATTAGGCAAGATTTTTATTGATAAACTTATGTGCTTATGCATAGAAAAAATAATTGGAACTAAATTATGTACCTAACATAGTTTCATTTAATGTTTTCTCAGGTTCATTAAACAGTTGGAAACTATATAGCATCAGCTGACTTTGCTGAACTTGTGCTGCCAATATTACAATTCCTTGAAAACCTTGTAATAACATTTATGTCGTAATAATTATTAACATTATTTTTTCCAATTATGTAAATTTATCTCTCTGGAGTAGATGGTAAAACAAAAAGCAAAGTTGTTATATTGCAAAAGAAAATACCCACACCTCCTCAGTGTTAGATGTGGTCTCCTGGAGAAACCAGGGAGACAGTAATCTCTATCCCTACTTAATCGACTGTTTGTTAAAATGATGTCAGTTTACTGCCCATCACTAACATGACATAAAGTTTAAGATTGTTAAAGAGTTTCCATTATTGTTAATGTAAATATATTTTTGTATAGAAAAATTAATCTCAAATGGCAAAAAATATTTTGTATTAATGGTTGGTTAATATTAATATGTTTGCATATAATTACTGTTTAACTCTGCAGTTTTATATTCATAAAACACAAACAGAATTCCTAAAACCTAATTTTTAAATTGAATATTATAAATTCAACAAGCATTGTTTATTTTATACAAATTGGAAAATAGTAACTAGTATTATCTAACCAGTCATACACATGCTTTATAATAGTATGTTATACATATAATTATTTCGAAAGTAATGCCTAATGGCAATGCAATTTTAGTTGAATATCACCAGAATAAGCCAAAGACAATTATTTTATTTAGAAATTGGTATTATGAATGCTGTAATTATCCCCTTGAAGTTTTTTTAATGATTGAATTTTACATATGCATAAATAAGTAGATAAATTAGAAGTACTGAAAGTACATTATAGAACTAGAAAGAACACATGACCGTAAATTCAAATTAATTTTTGTCTTAGTTTTTTATTTGACAAGACGTCTTTGATTCACACTTGACTAAATTTGAGAACGTCTCTTGTTTTTCTTTAAAAAAAAGAAAAAGGATGAAGTGAGATGACAAAATGCAAGGCTTCACAATTGTTTCTCCCACAGAAACACCCAATTAACAACCATCTAAACAACAAAATAACTTTTATATAAACCCCAAATCAAGTGAAAACTCACCGTATCCAATTTTTACTTTGTATCACTGAAAGAAGCACTGAAGCAGGTAGATAACACACTCTTGTGTTGCTGACAACACCCATCTCTCATGCTCCCACAGCAGTTGTGTGGGGCAGAGAGAGAATCTATGAACTTGGGAGAGGGAGAACACAGCAATTGTGAGATTAGGCATTGAAACCAGCACTGCCCAGCCACAGCAGAAAATGAAACTGGGCTTCACATAGCTGAGCCCCAACCAGAGAATTGCCTATCCCAGTGGTCTGAATATGAGTTTTGGGAAGCTTCACCACCGTGGCTAATGCACTCTGGGGCTCTAATTAAATTCAAAAAGCAGTCCAGGCCATGAGGGCTATAACTCCTAGGAAAGTCCTATTGCTGGGCTGGCCTTGGAGCCAGTTGGTCTGAGGTCATCCACCAAGACAACAGCTGGAGTGACTGTGGGACTGTATGTGGCACCCATTTCCCAACCCCAGGTAGCACAGTTCACAACTCCAGAAGAGACCTCTGCCTTCAGCTTGAGAAGAGGAGATGGAAGAATAAAGATAACTTTGCCTTGCATCTTGGATATCAACTCTCGTATTCAATCAAGGATAGGGTACCTACCAGGACCGGGAACCAGGTAGAGTCATGAGACCCCCATTTCAGGCTAGTACCTAGACGTTTCTAGACACACCCTGGACGAGAAGGGTATCCACTGCCTTGAAAAGAAGATGCATTCCTGGCAGAATACAATACCTGCTGACTAAAGGGACCATGGGCCCTAAATAACAGCAACAATATGCCATGGGCTTTAGGTAAACTCCGAGATGTGTTTGCTTCAGCTGAGATCCAGAACATTCTATCCAAGTTGTAGTGGCTATGGTGAGAGACTTCTTCCACTTGAAAAAAGCACAGGGAAAAGTGAAGAGGTCTTCGCTTTGCAACATAGGTACCAGGTCAGCCACGAAAGGGAGAGCACTAAGTGGGCTCTTGGGGTGCCCAAATTTTAGGCCTTGGCTATTAGATGGCACTTCTGGACCTGTCCTGGCCCAGAGGGGATTCCATTCTCCTGAAAGGTGAGTCTCATGCCTAGCAGCATTCATCACAGGCTAACCAGAGAATTGTTGGTACTTGAGTGAACATTGGAGGTAGCCTGCCAGTAAACCCCACGTGCCTGAAGGCTCAGTGGTGGTGGCCACAGGGGTGCTTGTGTCACTCCACCCTCAATTCTAGACAACACAAGGAGAGACACACAGTTTGGGGGAAAGTAAAGGTAGAGAACAAGAGTCTTTGGTAATCCAGATAAGTTTTCCAGATCTTATCCAAGACCACCAAGGCGTTACAGTATATGCCTGCAAAAGCCACAATGTTACTGGCATTTAGGTGTTCCCCAATGCAGATACAGCTTAGATTACAACGCCCAGTCCTTTCAAATACCTGGAAAGACATCCCAAGATGGATTGGGGGATAAAAATAACCCCAGACTGCAAAGACTATGATAAACATGTAACTCCCCAATGCCTAGACACCAGTAGACATCCACAAGCATCATGACCATGCATGTAAAGAAGGCCTTACCAAACTAAATAAGGCACCAGGGACCAGTCTGGTGGAGAGAGATATTTGATCTTTCAGACGGAGAATTCAAAATAGCTGTTTTAAAGAAACTCAGAGAAATTCAAGATAACACAGAGAAGGAATTCATAATTCTACCAGATAAATTTAACAAAGACATTGAAATAATTAAAAAATAATCAACAGAAATTCTGAAGTTAAAAAATGCATTTGACATAATGAATAACACAGTAGAGTCTCTTCATAGCAGACTTGAACAAGCACTAATTATAATAATAAGCCCAAAGATGGGCTATTAGATAATACAGTCAGAGGAGACAAAAGCAAAAGTATAGAAAAGAATGAAACACACCTACAATCTAGAAAATGACCTGAAATTGGCAAATCTAAGAATGACTGGCCCAACAGAAGAGGTAGGAGAAAAGATAAGGGTAGAAAGATTATTCTAAGGGATAACAGAGAACTTCCTAAACCTAAAAAAAAAAAAAAAAAAAAAAAAAAAAAAAAAAAAAAGATATCCATATCCAAGTACAAACAGGGTATAGAACACCAAGCAAATTTAATTCAAAAAAGACTGTCTCAAGACATTAATAACCAAATTCCCAAAGAACAAGGATAGAAAATGAATTTTAAAAGCAGCAAAAGAAAAGAAACATACAATATACAAGGCAGCTCCAATAAATCTGGAAGTAGACATTTTAGTGGAAATCTTATAGGCTAGGAGATAGTGGCATGACATATTTAAAGTCTGAAGGAAAAATGTCACCCTAGAATAGTATATGCAGTACAAATATCCTTCAAACATGAAGAAAAAATAAGACTTCTCCAGACAAACAAAATACCTTAAAGTAGGACCCATATGTGAAAAACCCACAACCAATATCATACTGAATGGGCAAAGGCTAGAACTATTCCCTTTTAGAACTGGAACAAGACAAGGATGCTCACTCTAATCACCACTATTTAACATAATACTGCAAGTCCTAGCCAGATAAGTCAGGCAAGAGACAGAGACGAAAGGTATCAAAATAGGAAAAGAAGAAGTCAAACTATCTTTTCTCACAGACTTTATATTTTTACCTATAAAACCCGAAATATTCTGCCAAAAAGGCTGCTAGAACTGAAAAACAATTCTAGTAAGGTTTTGGGCTACAAATCAATGAAAAATAAATCAGTAGCATTTCTATACACCAATGTTGTCAAGGCTGAGTCAAATCAAGAAGATAATCCCATTTCCAATAGCCACAAAGAAATTGAAATATGTAAGAATACAGTTAACCAAGGAGGTGAAATATCTTACCAGCAGAACTACAAAACACTCCTGAGAGAAATCAGCAATGATACAAATAAAAAAAAATATTTTCATGAATTGAACAATCAATATCGTTATAATTTATTTCGTATGTCCAGAAACAAGTTACAGATTCTATGGTATTTCTATCAAACTATCATCACTTTTCACAGAAATAGAAAACACTATAAAAAACATATATGGAACTAAAAGTGCTCAAATAGCCAAGGCTACCATGAGCAAAAAGTGCATAGGTAGAGGCCTCGCACTGCCCAATGTCAAACTATGTAATACAACTATACTCTCCCCAAAGGATGATATTGTTGCAAAAACAGACATAGAGACCAAAGGAACAGAATGGAAAACTCAGAAATAAAGCCATATACCCACAAACATCTGTTAATTAATAAAGCTGAGAAAAACAAGCAATAGGCAAAGGACTCCCTAGTCAATAAATAGTGAAGGGATAACTAGCCATACGCAGATAAATCAAAGTAGACACATTTTACCACATGAAAAATTTAACTCAAGATGGATTAAATATTTAAATTTAATACAAAAACTATAAAAATCCTAGAAGAAAACCTCGAGACTACCCATTTTAACATTTACCTTTCACAAAAAAATTTTGGCTAAGTGCTAAAAAGCAATTGAAACAAAAACAAACAATTGACAGTTGGGACCCAATTAAATCAAAGAGCTTCTGCACAGCAAAAGAAACTCTCAACAGGGAAAACATAAAACCTACAGAAAGGGAAAGCAATTGCAAATCATCCACCCAACCAAAGCCTAATATCTATAACCTGTAAGGAACTTAAAGAAATCAAGAGGCAAAAACAAATGACCCCATTAGAAAATGGGCAGAGAATATAAAAAAAATTATGAGAAAAAGACATACAAGCAACCAACAAATATATTTTTAAAATGTTCATCATTATTAGTAGTCATCAGAGAAATGCAAATCAAAACCACAATGAAATACCATCTCATACCAGTCAGAATGAGTATTATTAAACTGTCAAAAAACAACAGATGCGGATGATGGCTGAGAGAACAGGGAATGCTTATATACATAGTTGGTGTGATGCAAGTTAGTTCAGCCACTGTGGAGAGTAGTTTGGAGATTTCTCAAAGAAATTAAAATAACTATTTTCAACCCATTAGATCCATTACTGGGTATATACCCAAAGGAAAATGAATCATTCTACCAAAGAGGCACATATACGTGTATGTTCATTACTGCACTATTTACAATAGCAGCAACATGGAATCAATCCAAGTGCGCATGAATGGTAGACTCGATAAAGAAACGTGTTATATATATTCTGTAACAATGTGTAGAATACTACACAGCCATAAAAAGGATAAAAACATATCCTTTGCAGCATCATGGATACAGTTGGAGGCCATTATTCTATGTAAATTAATGGAGGTACAGAAAACCAAATAGTGAATGTTCTTACTTATCAGTGGGATATACACATTGAACATACATGGTCATAAATATGGGAACAACAGGCGCTTCAGGCTACTAGAGGCAGGAGGGAGAGATGGGAGTGTGGTTTGAAAACTGCCTATTAGGTACTATTCTCACTACTTGAGAGACATGATCTGTACCCCAAACTTCAGCATCACGTAATATACCCATATAACAAACCTCCAAATATACTCCTCATATCTAAAATAAATTTGAAATTATTTTTGAAAAGTAAAATGACAAACTGCAGACTGGGAAAAAATTTTGTAATTGTTATATCACATAAGGGTCTAATACTCATAATAAATGAAGAATGCTTTCAACGTATTCACATAAAGACAAATAACCCAACTTTTAATGATAAAAGACTTGAATAGACATTTCTCAAAAGAAGAAATATAAAGGGTTGCCAAAACTATGAAAAGATGACATCATTTGTCTGAGAAACACAAATGCAAATCACAGTAAGATACCATTTCACACTCACTAGGATAACTATACTAAAATATAGAAGGTAAAAAGTGTTAGCAATAATCTAAAAAAATTAAAATCCTTGCACATTTCTGATGAGAATGTGAAATTGTGTAACAATTGTGGAAAAGAGTTTGGTGGTCCCTGTGAAAGTTAAAGATACAATGACCACATGATCTATTTGTTTTGTTCCTAGATATTTATCCAAAAGAATTGAAGAGGTACACAAACAGATTTGTATTCATTAATGTTTAATTTAAAAAAAGAGGAACCATCTCAAATGTTCATAAATGAATATATAAATAAATTGTGATGAATCTATGCAATCAAATATTATTCCTTCATAAAAAAGGAATGAGGTACTGATATATTCTTGAGCATTGATGAACTTCAAAAGCATTATTCTAAATGAGAGGCACTGGACACAAAAGGTCATCTATTGTATGAATCCACTTATGTGAAATGACTAGAATAGGTACATTGGCTTTGCCAGTAGCTGGAAAGAGAGCTTGGTTTAGAAACTGCTTATTGGCCGGGCACGGTGGCTCAAGCCTGTAATCCCAGCACTTTGGGAGGCCGAGGCGGGTGGATCACGAGGTCAAGAGATCGAGACCATCCTGGTCAACATGGTGAAACCCCGTCTCTACTAAAAATACAAAAAATTAGCTGAGCATGGTGGTGCGTGCCTGTAATCCCAGCTACTCAGGAGGCTGAGGCAGGAGAATTGCCTGAACCCAGGAGGCGGAGGTTGCGGTGAGCCGAGATCGCTCGATTGCACTCCAGCCTGGGTAACAAGAGCAAAACTCTGTCTCAAGAAAAAAAAAAAAAAAAAAAAAGAAACTGCTTATTGGGTATAGGTTTATTTTTGGTGTGATAGAGTTTCCAAAACACTGAATCTAGCAAATGCCATTTAATCGTTCACTTCAAACTAATTAATGTTATATAGTGTAAATTTTTCTTTGATAAGAATGCCAGTCGTAAGTCTGATGAGATATCTATGAATGAGTTAGCAGCTTATAAAATCGTTTCTAAACCTTTGAGTACATATTCCAAGACATGTCAGTAAAGATAATGTTGACTATTTTCTTCAAACATAATTTTTCACAAATCTTAGTATTTGTTGTCTTTTTTGGGTTTTATTTGTTGTAAGTGAACAAAAATGATAAGTTTAGAATTGTGAGATATAAAAGAAATACATTTAATATAGAAAGTTTGTGACCAAATACTAAAAATTACCATACATGATTCTCAGTACTGTTTGCTAAAAGCCAATCTGAGCTGAAATTCTAGTTTCATCATCTTTTTCCAAATGTATTGCATTGGATGGGAAATTTTCACTTCCAAACCTGCTCTCTCCAAAGAAGGTAAAATTTAGGAATTAGAGTGTGATTAATGATGATAACTGTCATGAATTTTTGAGAAATTAAATGTATGCCTATATATAAATAAATAAGATTTAAAATTATAGCAAATTGCAAATGAAAAAATAGGTAAAACATAATGGTAGTAGGTGTTATTGTTATTTTCTATCATCTTCTTGAGCTGTAGATTCAACCTACCTCTTTTTCCCCGAAAATTGCAATGCTGATTTTGTTGCTGACTAAATACATGTCTCCTATCATCACGTCATACTTGTTATAATTTTATTCAATAATTCTATCTTGTTTAGTTTTGATTAAACCATTGCTGTTTACAACTTTGAAGGTTATAAAATGCAATAACTCGTGTTTAAATATACTCAAATGTGTATTCATAGTATTGTCATTGTTATAGATTCATAGACAAAATAATTCAATGATTTGTTACACTATAGTCAATTATTTTTTAATATACAGTTATTTAGACAAACAAATAATATTTGACTGGGAGTCATTATTTACATGTTTAGGATAAAAATCACCTGAAAATTCTGTCATTTGTGAAAACATAGATGGAACTGGAGAACATTATGTTAAGTAAAATAAGCCAGGAAGAGAAAGCTAAACACCTGTTCTCACTCATACCTGGAAGCTAAAAAGCTTTCATACCATGGAAGTCGAAAGTAGAACAGAGAACACTAAAGAATAGGGAAAGGAAAATAAGAAGACATTTGTTAAAGAATGCAAAATTACTGCTAGATAGAAGGAATAAATTCTAGCATCCTTTATCACTGTAAAATGAATGCAGTTAACAAGAATATATTTATTGTTTTGGATAGAAGAAGGATATAAAATGTTCCTAAAACAAAGAAATAAAAAATGTTTGTGATGATGGGTATGTTAATTATCCCACCTGATCACTATACATTATATGTATCAAAACATCATATGTACCCCATGAATATGTATAATTATGATATAGCAATTAAAAATCAAAATACATTAATAAATACATAAGAAAACCAATACTGTGTGTAACTACAACATAAGTTAATAAATATAGTTATATTTCAAAAAGGGAAAGCCTAGTGAAATACATGTTAATTTTACCAATTCCTTTACTAACAAGATATTTAATGTGAATGTAAGTATATTTTCTTACCATAATATTGCGGTTGACATTACTGGTATCATGTTCACAGAGGACATTCATTTCAATAAATTTAACATCATTCTATCCTTTCTACATAGTAGAAAGTAGATGAAAGTCCTTTAGTGTCCTTTCCTTACTGTATCAAAGATGGAATCTCAAGATTGCTGATTTGGTAACAAAATTTTAGTTGCTTTTTCAGAGGTTGCAGAGCATTGTTAGCAACTTAAAAAATTATAATCCACAATAAATTTAATTACTTCTGGAAAAAATACAATTTTGTTTTTCTATTTCTGACTCAAGAATAAATATAAATATGTGTATACTTAAAATAATATCTTTTAAATAGTTATTCAAAGTGGTGGAAGAAGTGGCTTATTGAAATACTTTAAATTTGCAACTTTGGTAATAGTTGTAGTAGTTGTCCAGTCATCTATAACTGTTTTATGAACGAAGTTGTCATTTCCATAGATTTTTAGATTTATAGCTGAATTCCTGTTTATTAAAGCTTAATTTTGAAAATAGTTTAATACAGCTTTAGTCTGCTCAGTTTGTCATAACAAAATGTCACAGACGGAGGTCTTAAAGAGGAGAAATGTATTTCTCACGGTTCTGAAGGCTGGGAAGTCCAAGGTCAAGGTACGGGCAAGGCAGGTTTATTTTGAGATCTCTTCTCTTAGCTAGCAGGTGGCTGTCATTTAGCTGTGTGCTCATATTACCTCTTCTTCGTGTGTCCACACAGAGAAGAGAAAAAAAAGAGGGAGCAAGAGAGAGGGGGGCAAGGAAGAGAGGGAGAGAGAGAGAGAATGAGCAGACAAGATCTAGTTCTCTGAGGTCTCTTCTTACAAAATCACTAATCCTAGCAGATTATAGCCCCAGTCTTATGGCCTTATTTAGCTTTAATTACTTCCATATAGGTCCCACATCCAAATAGTCACATTTGAGGTTAGAGCTTCCAATATATGAATTGTGGGTGAGGGGACACATTTCAGTTCATAGCAAATACATACATCTTTTGATGTAAACCTCCTTTCAGCTAAGTTTCAGTATCAATATAATGGAATATGTTTTAAACAATTCCATGGTTCTAAGAGAAAAACATTTACCTTTTTTTTTTTTTTTTTTTTTTTTTTTTAGCTAACTTTCAGTATCAGTATCATGGAATATATGTTAAACAATTCTATGGTTTGAAGAGGAAAATATTTACATTTTTTCATATTTACACAATTTGGAATTATATTAACTCTTCATATAAAAATCTATGTTTTAAAATATTACTATGAATAAAATACACATTACTTAAAGTAATTTTCAAAACAGCAAAATGCAGAATGAGACAAAGTGCTGATGGAGAAGATGTCTACCCATCAACAAACCATTAGCAATTCCAGCTTATGTTCTACAATAAAACATGCTGTGTAGAAGTGATTGCATTTGAAGTTATTGGTACATTTGAATGCAAACTACCCAACCATGAAAAATGAGGCTTCCATTTGCTATAAAAATAAATTAAGAGGCAATGCTTTGCTGGCAAAGCCATTTGAGCACCTCAGTTCATAACTATTCATGGTACCATTAACAGATGTCTTTGCTCACACTGTGCGCTGCCTTATGATATTGTTATATTCAGCATTACTTTATATCTAGAGTGAAAGTAGGAAACTTGTTTTAGGATATAATAAAACCTATCCCAATGTAGAAATCCTGTGGGAAATTATACAATAATGTTACCTACATAACTAATTTTCTTCTTATGAAATCATGATTCCCATTACACTTTTAAAGCTATTGAAACTATTGTTTAGCATCACTATTTCCATGTTAATATCCCAGTAAATCACAAAAATGTAATACTAGATACGGAAAGTGAGCCATTTCTTTGGGGAACACAAGTTTTCATTTCTAAATAAAAAGTTGCATGAAGTGAATACAAGCCCGTTGCATGTTGCCTACTGACATTAAAAGCACTTTTTTCTTAAAAGAGTAACTTTCTCCAAGTTAAGGTTTGAAGCTAAAGACTAGTATAAATAAGACAGATTTAAGAAAAAAATATAACTGTTTGATTTTGCCAATTCTTTATTGATCTAAAATTTCTAGAAAATATTTGAGAACATGCTCAAATAATATCTTTAAAAAATGTCATCAATGTGCACACACACAAACACTGTGAGAAGCAGTGAATGTGGTGCAGAGATCAAATAGTTTGCATTAACAAAAATAAGCAACAACAATAATCTTTTTTTAAAAAATGTTTACTTGATGTATAAGGTACAAAAATTGCATGTATTTAAAAAATATGTTCCTGAATTTCTATTTCTTCATCCCTAGAATAAAGATAATAATTCCTATTCCATGCAAGTATTAAGTTAGATAAGGATTAGAAACATATAACAATCAGTGTGGCAAATGTAGTCTGTGCTTGAAAGTTGGTGACTATATATTATGCTCTTGAGTTAATTTTTTTGTCTTTGCATTTGTCTCTGAGGACATATACCATTACACATACTCATTAAAAACATAGTTACCAAAAGATCCATGAAATTTTCCTTTGTAATATTACAGGCCTAAACTGGTATTGAAAAGCAGTTGCCAGTAATAATTCAGGATGAAGAGCTTTTCAGCCATAATCTCATAAGAAAAAACTATGACAAAAACAGAAAAATAAAAGATAAGGTAAAATACACATAGAGAATAAAACTTCTTCACCCCTTCCCATTATCTTGTCAGAATATCAGAGCTCCTTGCAAATTCAGATGACTTTTAAAAAGTGTTATCAGCATCTGTCACTGTTTTTTTAATAAATAATCTTAAACAGTTTTGAGTCTTTCTCTCTTGTATATATGGTGTTTAATATTATTAGTTAATTTGGAATTTGATAATTCTAAAGAGTTAAGGATAAACCTGATTGGAATGAATCCATATGTATTCATTTTCCTTGTCTATACCATGAATATCACTATACCACTCTCTGCATGCATAGAAGAATCAAAACTAATTCTTATTAGTAGGAAAAATATAACCCAGTTGGTGAAGCAAGACAGACAATAGACTGCATGATGAAAAAAATTCTTAGAAATATAAAACGGTATGTATTACATATATGCTAAAAGTCATGAGCATTGAAAAGTTCCTCTGTGAGACATAGCTCTATAGTTCTTGATCAATACAATGTAATTATGCCTGAAAGAAAGTGCAAAAACATAACAAATTTAGTTGAAATAGCTTTTTTCATATAGTACTAAAGTTTAACAAGTTTGGACATATGTATTTTAGCTATAATTATAGATATTTCTTTCCTTTATAATTTTTTTTTTTTTTAAGGCTCTGTCACCGAGGATGGAGTGCAGTGGCAGGATCTCAGCTCACTGAAACATCCTCCTCCAGTGTTCAAATGATTCTTCTGCCCCAGACTCCTGAGCAGCTGGGACTTTAGGCATGTGCCACCGGGCCCAGATAATTTTTGTGTTTTTAGTAGAGACAGGGTTTCACCATGTTGGCCAGGCAGGACTCGAATTCCTGACCTTAAGTGATCTGACAACCTTGGCCTCCCAAAGTGCTGGGTTTACAGGCATGAGCCACCACATCCAGCCTCCTATGCAATTTTTTAGATTTGTAAAAATTGAGGTAAAATATATATAATAGAAAATTTACCATTGTAAACATTTATAGGACTACAATTTAGTGGTTTTAAGTACATCACACTGTGCAATTATTTCTATCAACCGTCATCACTGGAACTTTTCTCATCTTGCCAAACTGAAACTACTCAATAAACAGTAATTCCTACTTTCTGCTTCTATGCATTTGATTATTTTAGGCAACTCTTGTAAGTATAATTATATTTATTCTTTAGTGACTGGCTTATTTCACTTAGCATAATGTATTCAGAGTCCATCCATATTGTAGCATAGGCCAGATTTTCCTTCCTTTTAAAGATTGGCTAATATTCCACTGAATGTATATATTATATTTTGTTTATTTATTCATTCACTAATGGACAGTTGGGTTGCTTTCACCTTTTAGCTATTGTGAATAATGCTGTTATAAACTTGAGTGTACAAAATATCTGTTTGAGTATCCTATTTTCAATTCATTTTGTGCAGATGAGTAAAATTGCTCAATTCTATGGGTTCTATTTTTAATTCTTAGAGGAATTTCCAAACTGTGTTTCACAGTAGCTACGTTATCTTTCATTTCCTACAACAGAGCACCCCTTGCATAAGAATAATACATTGGACTGGAGGCAGCCAACCACCATGGCATATGTATACCTATATAACAATTCTGCAAGATCTGCACATGTACCCCAGAACTTAAAATATAATAATATATAAAAAATAATGTGAGTCCATGTCCTTTGCAGGGACATAGACAAAGCTGGAAATCTTCATTCTCAGCAAACTGACACAAGAAGAGAAAACCAAACACTGCATGTTCTCACTTATAAATGAGAACACATGGACACAGGGAGGGGAATATCACAAACTGGGGCCTGTTGGGGGGTGGCGGGATAGTGGAGGGATAGCAGGGGGTGGGGATTAGGGGAGGAATAGCATTAAGAGAAATACCTAATGTAGATGACAGGGTGATGAATGCCGCAAACCACCATGGCACATGTATACCTGTGTAACAAACCTGCACATTCTGCACATGTACCCCAGAACTTAAAGTAAAAAAAAAAGAAAGGAAAAAAAAAAGAGAAAAGAATGTCTATTCAAGCACACGTAAGTATATACTATATATTACATGTCAAGTATATCTCCATAAATATTTATTTTTAAAAATACCTGAAAAGTTAGAAAAATTTTCAAATCCAAATAATTTTATTAGTAAAACCTCTAAAGTTTCAGAAAATACTACATTATCAAGCCATATAATCTAAAGAGAAGATAAATCTATCACAATTACTTTATTTTAACTAGCAAATATAAAAATTCAAACAAAAGAGAGTACCAAAAAATCTCAACTATTTAAAATTGCATATTGAAAGCAAAACAAAATAATGCCAGGTCAAATTCAGCATCATAGAAAAGTGGTAAATTATTTAATACTCTTTTTTTGAGTGCTTAAACATATGAGATTCTGTTCCTGATGCTAAAGTAAAAAGTCTCTTTATACTAGGCAGTCTTTTTTCATATGGAGCTTAATGGAGTATAGATTCTGGTCATGGAGATTATGTAATCAAAAGTACAGAGTAGGAATAAAGGTTAACTTTTATCAAATGACATTCAATATATTTGTTTCAGATTAGAATAACTAATTAATTGTACTTATCAGTGCATAACTCAATATCAAAAAGTGCATCACTATGTATAGCAATATCATATAGCACATCATGGCCAGACATCGTGGCTCAGGCCTATAATCCCAGTGACTTGCAAGGCCAAAGCAATAGCGTCATTTAAGTTCAGAATCTCAGGACCAGCCTGAGCAACACAGTGAGACACTGTCTCTACAAAAAGTAAAATAAGTGCTGGATACTGTTGCCATTCTATGAGTAACACCCTCTTTCCAAGAAAATCCAGAGAGAGATTTGGAGACCTTGATTAGTGCATATTTTTGCGTGTGACTTTTTCTGTTAGACATTTTCCCAGCTTTATTGAGGTATAATTAACAAATACACATTGTACGTATTTAAGGTATATAACATGTTGTAAATACATATTGTAAAATGATTGTCACCATCAAGCTTATTAACATATCCATTGCATGATATGGTTATTTTCATTGTGGTGAGAACATTTGAGATCTAATCTGTTAGCAAATTTATGATACAATACAGTATTAATAGCTATAGTCATCATCCTGTACATTAGATCTCAAGAATGTATTCATATTGCAAAATTGAAAATTTGTACCCTTTGATCAAAATTTCCCCATTTTTACTATCCAAAGTCCCTGGCAACCATCTCATGAGTTCATCATTTTTAGATTCCACATATAAGAGAGATAAAGCAGTATTTGTTTTACTGTACCTGTCTTATCTCACTTTACGTAGTGTTCAACAGGTTTATACATATTGTAACAAATAAAGGATTTCCTTCCTTTGGAGATAAGAGGTGTATTTATTTATTTTTACTTTTCATTTTAAAATTTTTAAATTATTATTATTATTATTATTATTATTATTTCAATAGGTTTTGGGGAATAGGTGGTGTTTGGTTACATGAATAAGTTCTTTAGTGGTGATTTCCGAAATTTTGGTGCACCCATCACCTGAGCAGTGTACACTGTACCCAGTGTGTAGTTTTTATGCACTCACCCCCAACTTTCACTAGAGTTCCCAAGTCCAATGTATTATTCTTATGCCTTTGTATTCTCATAGCTTAGCTCACACATATGAGTGAGAACATAGAATGTTTGATTTTCCATTCCTCAGTTACTTCACTTAGGATAATAGTCTTGAATTCCATACAGGTTGCTACAAATGCCATCATTTTATTCCTTTTTATGGCTGAGTAGAACTCTATGGTGTGTGTATATATATCATATGTGTATGTGTATCTATATATATATGCATATGTATATATAACATTTTGATATATATACATAACATAACATATACATATATATCATATTTTCTTTATCCATTAATCAGCTAGTGGGAACTCAGACTGATTCTTTATATTTATTTTTAGCAAAATCATAGCCAAATAGATTTTACTTAAATAATGCATAAGAAGATTTGGCTCTTCAATCTAATTTGCAAAGCCAATCTTTACTATAAAATCAATCAACTTTATCAGACTTATGTTCTATCATATAAAGCCCAACTTCAAATTTTAAATTAAATAAATATTTAAATTAAGTGAAATTATATACCGACGAGAACCATAATACTTCTGAATGAAGCAACAACTTCCTTTGAATTTATTCCATTTTGTCACACAATGTTGAAACAACTGTTGTTAATTTAATATCCTGAAATTAGTAACGTTTATATTTTGATGGCTCTGTTCAGATGAATATTCCATTTTATTGGCTAATATTTGTTTATTCACACAGCAACATTCCTGAATTACACATGGAGTAGATCAACCGAGTCTGTTGTTGTGTCACATCTCTGCAGTATCTCTTTCTCTAGAGCTTCTCATATGCCAATCTCAAATAAAATATTATCAATTTAAACAAATGTGTCCACATTTTTAAAACTTTCTTCTACTTTTTTTCTTGACCAGTCTTTAATGCTAGCATTTATCCCATAAAGTCATTTTTATGACTGTAATTATAGGCATATGTTATTAACCAGGATTTATTGGAAACATAAATTAACTAATCTAGAAGACATATCTTTTATCTTCTACAATTGTTGCCACAAATTTCTGAGAAATGTATTCTGCAAGGTCATAAACTTTATGACCTATAGCAGTGTCATGACATCAATAAATCAAATTATCCTTTTGTTTGTATCGTAATTTCCAATTTTCTTTTCAGTATATCTCTTTCATGACAACAACCTAGAAAACATATGTTGAATAAACTTGGATTACTTTACCCAGAAATAATTCTCAAATAATATACATATACTAGTTCTAAGGAAATAATAACAAACTCCTGCTGACCTTATGCATTGGTTTATGTATAGTTTTGTTCCTATCAAAGTAATAAACAACATTCATTTACAAGGTGTTTTTAGTGCTATTAGTCTATGATTTTTGACCACATGTAAAATAGATCAGAGTGCACGAATTAAATGTAGGAACCAAAAAGTCTCACATTCATCATTTTTCAAAAAGCCAATTTTGTTTGAAATAGTAAGATGAATAAGCCTATCAAAGTTGATATTTATACTAGAAATATCATCAGATCCTTAAGTAGACAAGTTGGTCCCAGAATCACAACATGTGTTCAATATGGTTTGGCTGCGTCCCCACACAAATGTCATCTTGAATTGTAGTTCCCATAATCCTTATGTGTCATGGAAGGGACCTGGTTGGAGAAAATTGAATCATGGGGGTGATTCCTGCCATGTTATTCTCATGATAGTGAGTAAGTTTTCCGAGAGCTGATGGTTTTGTAAGGGGTTTACTCTTTTGCTTAGCTCTCATTTTTCTCCTTCCTGCTGACAAATGAAGAAGGAAGTGTGTGCTTCCACTTCTGCCATATTGTAAATTTCCTGAAGTCTCCCACACCATGTTGAACTGTGTGCCAATTAAATCTTTTCCTTTATAATTACCCAGTCTGTGTATATCTTTATTAGCAGCTTGAGAACAGACTGATACACTGCTTAATTATTTCTTTTTTTAAATTGTACTTTAGGTTCTGGGGTACATGTGCAGATCATGCAGGATTGTTGCATAGGTACATACATGGCAATATGGTTTGCTGTTTTCATCCCTCTGTCACCTCTATCTGGCATTTCTCCCCATGCCATCCTTCCCCAACCCACCCCAATGGACCCCAGTGTGTGATGATCCCCTTCCTGTGTCCATGTGTTCTCACTGTTCAACACCCGCCTATGAGTGAGAACATGTGGTCTTTGATTTTCTGTTCTTGTGTCAGTTTTCTGAGATTGATGGTTTCCATATACATTCATGTCCCTACAAAGGACACAGACTCATCATTTTTTATGGCTGCATAGTATTCCATGGTGTATATGTGCCACATTTTCCTTGCCCAGTCTATCATTGATGGGCATTTGGGTTGGTTACAAGTCTTTACTATTGTAAACAGTGACTCAATGAACATGCATGTGCATGTGTCTTTATAACAGAATGATTTATGATCCTTTGGGTACATACCCAGTAATGGGGTTGCTGGGTCAAATGGAATTTCTATTTCTGGGTCCTTGAGGGATTGCCACACTGTCTTCTACAATGGTTGAACTAATTTATGCTCCACCAATAGTGTAAAAGTCTTTCTATTTTTTCGCATCCTCTCCAGCATCTGTTGTCTCCAGATTTTTTAATGATCACCATTCTAACTGGCTTGAGATGGCATTTCATTGTGGTTTTGATTTGCATTTCTCTAATGACCAGTAATGATAAGCATTTTTTCATACGTTTGTTGGCCTTATATATATCTTCTTTTGAGAAGTGCCTGTTCATATTATTTGCCCACTTTTGAATGGGTTTATAAATGCATTTAATTATCAGAGAATTTACCATAGTAATAATAAAATTGGTATATGCAGAGATTATATTATTCTTTTTAACTTACTTTTAAACATCTTATGTTACATGAAACACTTATACTAATCCTAAAAAAAAAATAGATTTTCTTATAGTCCACTTTAAGTAATGTTTGAATCCATTTTGAAGTATGCTTAGTTAGGCTATAGTTTCTTTGCTCTGGTACAGACTTTAGAATAACCAAAGTTTAAGCTCAATGGTTTATCTTTCTATCAAATAGCAGTTTCAGAGTAAGCCAACTAACACACTCATCTGCCTTACCTATTATGTTCATCTTATAAGCTGAAAGATGTTGCTATCTAGAATTGTTACTGTGATGAGTGAAAAGTAATAGAGTTAATGAGGACAACTATCGTCCTCTACAACAGTCCCAAATATTCAGGAGCTACTAGTTGAGATGCCACTAATCTCACAGTGAATATCTTTTCTGTCATAGCAGCCTCTCTGAGTCAACTACTCCCTCTTCATAGGTCAGCTAATGGAAATCTAAGACTAACTGAATATTATGAAGTGATTTCTGTTGACTATGCCAAGACTCTGCCCCTGGCTGAATATAATTGTAAAAATCTATCATATATTAGAGGAATTCCAAATTTGGAGATAGTAAAGTGTGTAAAAGTTGTTTATACAAACATTTTCAATGGTTTTCCCACAGCAAACAAGTGTTGTTACTTTCCAACATGAAGTATATGTGACTTCACAGCCTCTTAAGGCTGTGACCATTTTTACAACAGCATATCAAATTAGGAAATAGTTGGGGATCCTTTGGATGGGACCCCAATGGATGGTCAAAGTAAGAAAGAACTTTATTTCTCTCACATGTTACAAGGTTATGCATAAGCTTGCGAGTGTGTATATGGAAACTTCACTATGTTGGAGATCCAGACCATTTCTATTTCTTTTCTTTTCTTTCTTTCCTTGTTTTTTTTTTTTTTTTTTTTTTTTTTTTTTGAGACAGAGTCTCCCTGTGTCACCCAGGCTGGAGGCAGTGACCAGATCTTCGGCTCACTGCAACCTCTACCTCCTGGGTTCAAGCAATTCTCTTGCCTAAGCTTCCTGAGTAGCTGAGATTACAGGCATGCACCACCACACCAGGCTAAGTTTTGTATTTTTAGTAGAGACAGGGTTTCACTATGTTGGTCAGGCTGGTCTTGAACTCCTAATCTCGTGATCCGCCTGCCTTGGTTTCCCAAAGTACTGGGATTACAGCTGTGAGCCTCAGTGCCTAGGTGGACCTTATTTCTATTTTGCTTCTGTTACAGTACTTGTCACCTTTGCTCTCACTATTCAAAAGGCTTATGACAACTACATGATCTGAAATACAGCCCAGAGAGAAGGAAGGTAGAAAATAGCACCTCTCCTCTTAAAGTCATGAAATGCTTTATGAAATATTAATGAAGTCTATGTTTATTTGCTAATTAGGTGAAATAAGAAAACACTCCTAACCAAAATACATTTTAAGTTATCAGTGCTCAAATTCTATTTTGATGATAAATGTATCATCAACTTAATTATTCTTTTTTTTTTTTTTTTTTTTTTTTTAAGTTCGAACTCATTTCTCTTCTATTAAAGTACAGCTTACCATTACATGGCTTGGTACTCAATAAAGGAAAACTTGTTCAAATGAGGTAATATGTTATCATCAGTATTTCCAGGTGACTGTTTACACTCAAGTAGCAATATCAATAAATCTCTGGGAAGCCCATCCATCGGGTTTACACTTTGTCAAGGCCCAGTTCCTCCGGAGTGGCAATTCCCAGTTCATTTAAAGTTGGTCTAAGTTCCTGGATGACATACAGGTAGATTTCCTTATGAGGTCCTGCTTTGTCCTTAACAGCCTCTAGGATGCGAACTGTACTAGCAAAATCATTTAACCGTCTGCATGCTTGCAAAGCAGCATCAATGATTTTGGCTCTGAACTTCATTATTCTTAATAATTTTTTCAAGCTCTCTATTCTACTCAAGAAATAATTAGTGTTTCATTATAATTGAAGTATGCATTAAGTCTAATTCAATTATTGCTAGAAGTCTAAATTAAATTTTTTCACTTTACTGATCACATTTCAATTACTTACAACAAACTGTTACAAAACAGCACAATAAAAAATTGTAATGTCTTTTGTTTCAAAATTAAGAGAGTACTGAATGATATAATCTGGATCCTTTTAAGTTCACCATACAACATTCATATGTTACGTGAAAGCTCATTTTTTCCACTGCTTTTTAGCACTTGAAATAGAAAAAATCATCAGGCCGGGCTCAGTGGCTCACACATGTAATCCCAGCACTTTGGGAGGCCGAGGCGGGTGGATCACGAGATCAAGAGATCGAGACCATCCTGGTCAACGTGGTGAAACCCCGTCTTTACTAAAAATACAAAAAAGTTAGCTGGGCATGGTGGCACGTGCCTGTAATCCCAGCTACTCAGGAGGCTGAGGCAGGAGAATTGCCTGAACCCAGGAGGTGGAGGTTGTGGTGAGCCGAGATCGCGCCATTGCACTCCAGCCTGGATAACAAGAGCGAAACTCCGTCTCAAAAAAAAAAAAAAAAAAAAAAAAAAAAAAAAAAAAAAAAAAAAAAAAAAAAAAAGAAAAAATCATCATCATACTTAAATTATATTTGGATTTATGTTTAACCAAAGCAAACTTAAAGACCAATACAGGCATGTGTGGTGATGTTTTGTGGCAGTATCAGTGGCAATTTTATTAGTTTTTAATTTAAATTAAGTAACTTAAACAATTTTCAGGAGAGTTTGAGCACCCAAGAGAATAATCTCAGTTTAAGAATCACGGGCATAGTACAACAAAAAGAGACTCAGATGCAGCCAAACCTGATGTTCATCCTTAAGGCTGACACAATTTGCCGGCATGCAAGCCCAATAAATTTAATGCAATTGAGAGACCCAGAATTGCCTTGATTACCTATGTTTATTTTTATTAAAAAGAAAAAAAACTGAATTGTATGTATTTGAAGTTTACAACATGGTGTTATGGGATACATAGAGATAGCAAAATGGTTTAGAGGAGCGTAGACTAGTATGAGACATTATTGATGTTCAAACTGGTATATGAAAGTGAATGTATTTACGTTAAAGGAAGTAATGAGTGTGTAATCACAATTATGGCCCAGGAAAGAACAGAATTAGTAACAGTGAGCCATTGGACTTATGATTATCTCTCATATAATTATCCTGATATTTGCCATATTTACATTAGAACTATTACAACTTTTTTCTTTCTCAGATTATTACATAATAACAAAGACCATGCATAGACCATACGAGCATTCTTTTTTTTTTTTTTGAGACGGAGTTTCGCTCTTGTTACCCAGGCTGGAGTGCAATGGCGCGATCTCGGCTCACCGCAACCTCCGCCTCCTGGGTTCAGGCAATTCTCCTGCCTCAGCCCCCTGAGTAGCTGGGATTACAGGCACGCGCCACCATGCCCAGCTAATTTTTTGTATTTTTAGTAGAGACGGGGTTTCACCATGTTGACCAGGATGATCTCGATCTCTTGACCTCATGATCTACCCGCCTCGGCCTCCCAAAGTGCTGGGATTACAGGCTTGAGCCACCGCGCCCGGCCCTTATGAGCATTCTTAACAAGGCTATGGGTACAGTTCACAGATATGAGGTACCCTTATTTTGTTTATGCTTAAATATACTGAGTTAAACGTTTCATTTTGTATTTAAAAGGAAAATATATATTTTATATTCTCTAATACACCACCGGTTAAAAATTACAATAATGTTAAAAGTGATTAAAATGATATAGTGAAATGTTTTCAAAATGATTAAAAAATGAAATAATGATACTATTTTTATATTAGTTATGTTAAACTAATCCTATAACAAACACCTTCACACCTCAGTGGCTTAAAACCATAAAGTTTTATTTCTCCTTCATGTGATGGCTAGAGGCCCGTACTAGAGTTTCTTCTGGTGGATGTTTACTAATAGCTTGGCTACTTAGAGGTAATTGCATTAACAGCTGGTGCATGCTTCAGGCTTGTATGCTAAACATTCAGCAGCAAACCTGCTTCTTCAGTTTCTCCAATTATGTTATATACCTCAAATTTCCTGTATTAAATCTCCTCTTAATTAAAATACTTGGAATGACTTCTAGTTTTCTAAGCTAAGAAATGTGGCTGAACTTTCACAATTAAAGAAATGTTGTCACCGCAAAATAAAAACATGAGGGATATCTTTAATGCTACAGGATTGACTGAGCTCCTTGGACTAGTGATCTATTTAATGCAGTATTTATGTATCTGAAGAGATGATCAGATCAGGAAATGGTCAAAATGGATTATAGAAACTGTCAGCATTCAGAACAAAAATTATGGAGTGTATGTTGCAATAATTGTTTAAGCAATATGGATACAACAGGTGAATTTGTGGTCTCAGTGAAGATGCACAAATAGCATCAGACAATCCCTCACTCATTGCTTAGGACCTTCTGCATCTTTTTGCTCTAATCCCATGTTTATCACACAATCAATTGCCAATTCTGCTGGTCAGATGCCTTGGAAGCAGGACAGCCATGACCTAGATAAGGAACTCAAGTATATCTGTCATTGGAAGAAATTACAAGTGCTTTATAAATCGAGAATTTAATTTCAATTAATAAATAAATCTCATAGGTTAGGGTGTTATAATTACAAAGTGCCAACCATTCAGGACTATGACGTAGGCTTTTTGGTAGCCACATAACTGGGCTTTTCATGGCAAGCCTTTACAATAAAACAGTGCTTTTCCAAGCACTATGGATATCTAAATATTATAAAATAAGAAAATACATTATAATTACTCATTTTACAAATGCTTTGTTCAGTGTTATTGTTCTTTCGAGGAACATACATTAGATGACAGAGGGCTAGGATAAAAAGCCTTATCTGAGTCAAAAGAAAGATCAATCAGGTTTATGTTTTATTCTCTTTGCATTTGCATTTGATTTTTATCAATGAGTAATATATTGCAACAAACTTATCAACCAAAATAATATAAATCTATTTTCCCAGTTTCTGTGGGCCTGGAATCTGTGTAGGGGTTAGCTAGATTATCTGCTGAGTTTCATGAGACTGAAATCAATGTGTCAGCAATTCTGCAGTTCTTGTCTGGGCCCAGGGTCCTACTGCAAACTCACTGCTTGTTTTTGGAGTGAAGTTCCCTTACTCTTTTCTTGCCAGCTGTTGGCATGGGAATGCTCAAGCTATTATAAATTACCCTTATGTCAGCAGTTCAAAATGTGACCATTTGCTTTTTTCCAGGCCAGCAGGAGCACATCCCTCTTACCTATTTCTAAAACCAGCTAAAGAAAACTCTTCTTCTGCTTTGAATATCAGTTCCACCAAAAATAATAACCTTTTTGCAGTCTAGCACAACATAATACCAGGAGTGAAAGCTTATTATATTCACTGGTTCCAACTATGCTCAAGGGGAATATAGAGAGCAGAAATCTTGGAAGTTGTCTTAGAGTTCTGCTTATCACAGCATTAGTTATTAGATATTAGCAATAATAATACAAAGCAATTAGTTTATCTGGCTTCAAATACATGTTTTATTTCCTTTTCTGAAATTTAAATATATAGATTTTAAGGTAAATGATAAGAAAATGCATATTTAATAATAATGTGTCCATCTGTATCTCTGAATGCAAACTAGAAAAACTGCCACTGTGATCAAATTTTGAGTTTCTCATGAGTTTAGCTTTTGTGAAATGGCTCAAATTTAGATTAATGAAATTACAATCTTTTTATTACTCCAATTGTTTTTGTTGGAACTTTTTCTGCCCAAATGTTTTATAAAATTGAAGGTTCTTCAGTTTTCATTGGGGATAAGTCTTTAAGTTAGGAATACTTTACAATTCTTTTATTTTTTCTTTATAGAAAGAAAATAAATTGTCATAAATAAAAACTTTAAGGATATTTCCATTAACATCCAGAATTGTGCTCAAATGTTCTGTGTAAATATTATCTTAAAGTATATTTCTACCTTGTCTATATATCTTTGTGTAATAAGTGTAATAAATGTTTTTTTTTGTTTTTGTTATTATTCCTCTCATTCTTTTATTTTATTTTTTCTCTGCCGACTCTTGGGAGTTGTTTAAAATAAATATATATATATATATATACTATTTTAAAGTTCCACAATGACATCATGAAGGTAGACCACAGACAAAATTGAGTTCATTAAACTTGTTCAGCAATGCAGGAACATCTCTTAAAGTAGAGTAGTCTCTTAAAGTGCTAGCTAGGGAAGTGGATGTACAGCAATTTAAGTAATGGGCTCCAGCGGCATCATGACTCTCCCAGATGGAGAATTGTTCAGAACTGGTAAACCGCATGAGTTGCTATTGTCGTCTTTTATTTCTTGAAATATATGCGTTTGTAACAATTGCCATTCACAGTTTGAACTCAAACATTTTATCACAATTGAAAGTTTGCAGTTTCTCTTTGTGGAATAGTAGTTATGTTATATAGAAAATTATTATATGCTCCAATGTCACTCTTAACAGCATATTCATTATCACAGAAGTTGAAAAGAGGATAGCATACAAAGAAGTAGAACTAATTTATCTTGACATTTCAAAGAAAATATGCAAACATCAATAAGAATGTTTGCCATTTTTATTGTAATTTTTAAGAACTTTTAATCTAAAAGAAAAACGATTCTTTAAGTGAAAATAATAGAAAGCAAATGAAGAAACAAGGCAACCTTTCTAAAACAAAAGGTGTTCTAATTTTGCATTATTACTTGAGTTACTTCTTAGTAAGCATTATAATTACTGCAAAATAACTTCATTGTCAAGTGACGGTCACAATATTAGTGATACGACATCTAAATGAAAGCCTTAATTTCATAGGCTTATATTTAATTAAGTTTGGTTGTTAATATCCATTGTATGCAAACGTCTGGGAACTTTGGTAAAGCCCTTGAACATATTGTTCATAGTTAATGATTATGAAAATGTTCTGTGTTAACCCGTATCAATCCAGAATATATAAAGTATGAGAAAATAATGTATCCAATACATGAAGATTTTTAGTTTTTGAAAAAAATTCTCATAATTTTTTAAAATTAAAATATTTCACAAATGCTCTCACTTTGTAGTTGTGATTTGTTGTTGTTTATTTAAAATTGGAATTAGATACATATACTAGTGGAGATGTGCTCCTAAAACCCTATATGCCATATGACTACATGAATATAGGGTAGCAGTAAAACTTAACAAGTTGTTTCACTGAATTTGGACAAACTAAGATTTATCTGTGATTGATTATTATGATTTCTGATACAAACAATACTAAAGTTCATTTTGACAGGAATTGACATTTATGTTTCAGGAGACAGTGCTTTCTCATTAATACTTTACTGAACCCTGATTACTTGACTAGAACATTTCTGGAATAATAAACCTCTGCATGCCCTTTAAAAATTGCTCTTTTAAGCTTATTGAGACTTTTATCATTATTAATATTATTTGTTATTTGTACTGCAAGTAGAACTTTTTAAAGTTTCTTTAAAAGGACACCATAAAAGATTTCAAAATTACTTAGAAGTTCCTAATTATATATTAGGAAGCTCCTAAAGCATATTGTCAAATTTATTCTCAGATTTTTTTAAAAAGACTTTAAATTCTTAGAACTAGACTTCCCCTGTAACTGGTGTCGTTTAGTACCTTGGACAGTACAACAGATATAAAGCTAAGAAAATAGATTTATTTTCACCATTTTTCACTGGCTGAAAGTAATGATGTGAAAATGACATCCTCAGCCTAATCTGAAGCTCCTTTAATCAGTAGAATATTTGTTCCATAATGAATCTGCACATCCTAAAGCCCTTTAATTTGGGTTTTGTTTTAAAAGAAAATGTGCCAATATTCAAAGTAGCTTCTAATCTGATTATGACTAGGGGAATCCTGAGAGATGTCAAGGAAGAGATCATCAAGAGACCATTTGATCTGGTAATTACATCTTCCTAGGTGATCTATTCTTCTTTACAATAAGTAGTAGTTTTCCTACAGAAGAGGAAATTTTTTCCTTGGTTAAAAGTCATTCATGACAGTTGCAGACTTGGATTATTGCCTGTCTAAAGCTTCTCAAAGACATACACACATTATCAGTTTATGAATAATAAACAGTAATGTGTAAGATGTGGTTTAAGATTGATACAGCAGTAACAATACCAAAATGATTTGTAATGTTTTAAGTAACATTTCAGAAATATTTTAAGCATAAGTGAGAAATCAGATACTTAGTTCCACTTTCCCGCCTTGGAACATCCTCTTTTTTTAATTTGTAAGATGTGGTTTAAGATTGATACAGAGACTGAAAGAAATATATGCAGGGTATGGAGGAGACATGAGTTTAGACACCCTAAGGTAGTCAATAAAAATGGTTCTTGAATATCCATTCTGCTTACGATATCTATATGTGCCTTCAGACACTCTAGGTATTGCTCCTGGTGCTTAAAGTGTGGAGCGTGAGCATATAATTGTTATATCTGAAAGCCACCAGTCTGGTCATTTTATGCTTTTGTTATAATGTTCTTTCAAATGAACAGGAAAGGTTGGAGATTGGTCATGTAATATTTATCATATCTATTTTCCTTGCACAAGCAAAATCTTTTATTTCTGGATCGAGGATATTAACCAAATGTAAGAAAACAGCTGTCTGTGGCCCCATCTGTGTTAAGGTCTACTATTGAGTTTAGCATAAAAATATTTAAGAGCATATGTCTGAAGTCTGATAGAATGATATATGTCTTTTCACAGGAATGACTTTGAGAATAGTCACCAAAAATATTGTCCAATGTAAAGATTTCAGCTTTGGAAAAGCTCCTAGTTTCTTGTGAAATTTGTACACATTTAAATTATTCTCACACCTTTCCACTCTATTATTTTTTTTTCCTCTGTCTGAAATCCTACAAATACTGATACAAAGAAAGTAAATAAAGGACAGTTATGTTTATTATAAATGCTTCTTTTAATTTCTGTTTTGTCTAAGCTTTGGAAAAAATTAAATGTTTATCACATCAGAAAGATCAAGCCTACAATCCTCCTTACAGAGCTTACTGAGTTCTGAAAGAGGTTTAAATTTGAGAGGTAACTGAGTTTGGGAAGATTAAGGATGAGAAGAAGGGATTAGAAGTGGGTCACAAAAAGAAATAGCAGTATAAGGTAAAAGATTTGTAGAGGAAAGCACGAGAGTAATTGCACGAAAAAAGCAACTAGTTTCAGGTTATGGTTAATGACAATTTAAAAGAGAATTTTAAGTCTTTCACAAGTTTCATTTCTATGAGCTAGGATTGTTTTATGTACTACAATTTTAAAATCTGAATTTCTGTAAGAAGTAACCTCATAGTATTAGAAAATTTGTAATTTGTATATTTGCAATTTTGTAAAATTACTTTCTAAGGTTTTTTTCTCTAGTGTTCTCAAAAGTAGCCTCGTCCATTCTAAATAATTGTTAATAACATATGGTCAATTAGAAAGATAGTCATAGAAATTAAAATAAGAAGTATTGTGTAAATATATGCAGGATATGGAGGAGACATGAGTTTAGACACCCTAAGGTAGTCAATAAAAATGGTTCTTGAATACCCATACATTTCTAGAACCCGAATAAAGATCAATCATTACCAACTGGCAGCCTGACAAGATTCCTACATCTGGTCAATGAAACTAAATAAAGAAATCCTAAGGGACACAAAAAGGAAAATTATGCTTGGGTGTTGAAAAGATTGACAAAAACAGAATTTGTCCCAGTGAGACTGGTCTTACAAAACCATCTGAATTGTCAGTCTGTGTGTTAGGTTGAGTACAGACTATTAAAACCCATGTCTGTATTTTTTTTTTTTTTTAACAGATTGCCTCTTACAAACTTAGCAAACACAGGAGAGAAAGACATAGAAATCAGCAGTAGTTTGGTCATTAAGAATTAGTTTTTACCAAGAATTAGAGCTTTAAAATATGATTAGAGAGTAAAATAATGTCTATGAAAAAGATCTTCTAAAAAGTGAAAATAAAATGAGCATTTGGAAGCTCAACAAAAAGATTTCATATCTCAAACCCAAAACATGATATATTACTTGCTGAGCTCAAGGATGACCCTGCTCAAGAAGCTTAAGGGGTCTAAAAAGTGTTTTGACTATAGCAAAATAATCTTGAGCTAATAATTGTCAATTTCCCAAAAGATGACCTGGAAACACACACACACACACTCTCTCTCTCTCTCTCTCTCTCTCTCTCTGTCTCATGCATGAAAACAAACAAAAAAACAACTTTTGGACAAGCAAAACATGATAAACTATTTTTATTTGGATATTAAAAATTTTATTTACTTAAATACTTGAAATCATCTATGAACTGTAATCAATATTATATCAAATATAAATACAATTTTGATTTATAGTTATATATTTAAAATGTATACATATAATTTTTTAAATCTACATTTATAAAGACTATTAAAACTTCTTTATGGTTTCCTCAGGTTTAAATTATTGTTCATTTTGTAGTGATATTGAATAATCAAATAGATACAAGTTGATTACTTTTGTTTTACAATACAAATATGAATGCAATATATGTTACTCTAAATACAGCTTTGGAATCCTTTGATAAATTTAAATAGATATTATCTTAAATATTAATACTTTGAAATTTAGGAAAAGTAGATAAACTGTAAAAAATCAGATATATACAAACATAATTTTTATGTTGGAAAGTTAACAAGAAACACTGGACATGACAGTCATTACATCCGAGGTGAAGGGTCAGAGAACTGGAAGCAACACGGAGATTCACTGTTTATGTTGTATATATTATACATACATTAATTTAAAAATATGTGTGTTTTGAAGAAACGATTACAATATTCTGGGCCCTTGACATACACAAAAGAGCATGAGAATTTCTTACCCATAGTCAACAATGTGCTTGTTACGTAAAGCATTCAAGATTTTCTTTCCAGCCCCATCACAGTTGTGCTTAATTTGATCAAACAGCTAACAAAGTTGCCAAAGAGCCTATCACATATATAATATTCAATAAATAGTAGCAATTGCAGTTTATCTTCATGTTATCACCAGGATAAGAAAAGGAATTATTTCATTTTATTCTATGAATATTTTATTTAGAAAATCATGGCCAGGTGAGTGCACTATATTTAAAGAGATATTAATAAAGTTAGAATATAAAGAGCTCAAGAAGAAAGGAAAAGAAGTGCCAGAGGATAGAAGGGAGAGAAAAAAACAGAAAGCGTGACTAAAATATTTACTCCTTTTCTTTCTAGCTCTAAGTTTAGTAGAACAAGCTGTCCATCACAACACAAAATAATTATTGATTCCACTCTGATTTTGCTCTGAGATCTACCTATGAATTGACAAAGTTTTGTTCTGTCTTTACTCAATATAGTTAAAAACATTAATGAATATATCTATATGCATTCTTTTAATTTTAAATATTACTACAAAATTAAGATGGATAGCTTACAAATTAGAAATAATTTGATTAATGGAAATCTGTGAACTTTTAAACAAATATTTTGATGTGTATTGCAATATAGAACTACTTCTTATGAGGATTCTATGTCTTGGTTTTGACTTAATTTACTTTTCAAAGCATTTCTATTTCTGCCATATCATAGTTCTTGTAATATTGTGAATAAATTTTAACAAATTACATTAATAAATAGTAAGAACTCTGTATTGAGTGCCCACTAGCTATGTAACAATTCACTAAGCATTCTGCATAAGTTATTTTAATTAACCCTTTCAGTAGCATGCTAAAGATAATTTGAGGCTCATTATCTCAGTGAATAAATTGATGCTTAGAGGAATCAAGTGATTTTCCCAATGCTCTGTATTTAGCAAGTGCTGCAACAAGAATAAAACTTACATATCCTTCCGTAAAGTCTGGTTTCTCAATCACTTAAATATTCTTCCTTCTTTCATTGCCACTTTTCTGACACTTTCATAACCAATTTAACTTTTACCACTGTAATTTGTTACTTTTAAACTAGTGGTATCCAACCGAATTTTCTGCAATAATGGAAAGATCTGTATATTCTCTGTCCACTATATTAGCCATTAGCTACATGTGGCTCTTAAGCAGTTGAACCGTGGCTATTGTGGATGAGAAAGCAAATTTAAAATTGTATTTATTTATATTTATTTTAAATAAAAATAATCACATGTGGATAATGACTATCATATTGTATAATCCAGTTCTAGAATAGAAGGATGCCTTCTCTTGCAATACTGCTATCGAAATAAAACTAATCAAGTAAAATAGGGAAATATAGGGAAATAACAGTAAAAATTTTAAAAAGATGAATTACTGGATGCCTTTTGGTGATTTTCACAGCCAATTATGTGTTGGAATATATTTGTCAGTAGTTAATAGGAAGGCTATTATGTAATCATTTTATTATATGTCTATATACTTTTCACAAAACAAGTATGTTTTAACAAGCAATCTTGATTGATGGAATTTTTGAAAGCTTGCAAGATATAATCATGTATATGGAAAAGATACACATACATACGTATCTATATATGTGTAGATATAATTATTTTTCTTTTATGATGTTTCTTCAATATCATCAAATTAATTATATACCAGTAAGTTGAAAATTTGGATAGATGTTAAAATGCAATAACAATCTTCATGTTTATACTAAATAATCATACAATGGTTCTTTGTTTCTTGATCACTGTGTATTTTTAAATCTTGAAGTTTGACATGTGTCACTTTGTCTCTACTCCTTTTTTTACTTAAAGTCAAAATTGTATAAAATGCAATTTTCATCATTCTTTTCAGGACTTTTTACATTTCTGTTAATCATATAGTAACTCTTTGTTCTTATGAATTCAGCCTTTAGACATTTGAAATAAGTTGATTTACCATATCAAAGCTTTGTAAAAAATTCCAGTAAAAGAACTATTTTTTAAAAATGGAAGACTTTCACAATGAGAATTCTATATAGAATTATATCAGTTAAATAAACTTTCATTACCTAACTGCTAGTGTTAACTACAGAAACATTTTTATTACCAAGAATACAACCATTTAGTAGCTCTATATGAGCCATTTTTTTAACCAAGTGGATAAATTTTTTTAATTCAAGCACTAAGTTTTATTTGGTTCAGAAAATCTGATAAACTTAATGTCATGAATAGAGCATAGTATTCAGAAATAATTACCCAATATATAACGGGGGTTGGAGCACTAAGCAGTCTGGCAATGCCAGCCATAAGTTGAATGACTGTTAACTCTGATGCAGATATAATGAAGCTTTCGCCTTGTGAGGTGATTTATCCCTTGCCTTAGACAAGCTACTTCATCCTCAGAAACTGTGATTAGATCGTTAATTATCTCAAGCTGAAGATGTAAAGACTTCCAATTAAATTAAATGTCATTCAGTTTAGTATCAAAAATAATGAACTTATCCATTAAATGGCTATATAAAATTATAACAAACTCTGAGACATTTTTCTCTACTTGATAATGTGTATTTTAAATATGATTACTAATAATATAAAGAAAACTGAATACATATATATGTGTGTATACATGTACATATATATACACACGCAGGTGACCATTAAACAACATGAGTTTGAATTGCACAGGTTCATTTATATGCAAAATTTCTTCAGCCTCTGCTACCCCTGAAAGAGTAAGACCAAACTGTCATCTTCCTCCTCCTCCTCAACATACTCAACATGAAGAAAGTGCAAAAGGCTTTTATGATGATCCAGTTTCATTTAATGAGTAAGAAATATATTTTCTCTTATGAGTTTCTTAATAACATTTTTTCTACCTTATTTATTGTTAGAATGTAATATATTTATAATTACATATAATACACAAAATAAGTGTTAATCTACTATTTGTTATCAGTAAGGCTGATGGTCAACAGAAGGCTGTTAGTAATTTTTCAGCATTCAAAAATAATACACAATTTTCAAATACACAGTGTTGGAACCCCTAGTCTTCATGTGCTTCAGGGGTGAACTGCATTGTTTCATTATAAAAATGGGAATTGTGGTTGGGGATGATGGCTCATGCCTGTAATCACAACACCTTGGGATGCCAAGGTAGATGGATCACTTGAGATCAGGAGTTTGAGACCAGCCTGGACAACATGGTGAAACCCTGTCTCTACTAAAAAATACAAAAATTAGCTGGGCATGGTGGCGGGCACCTGTTACCCCAGCTATTCTGGGAGGCTGAGGCAGGAGAATTGCTTGAACCTGGGAGGCAGAGGTTACCGTGAGCGAAGATCACACCACTGCACTCCAGCATGGCCAACAAAGCAAGACACCATATCAAAAAAAAAAAAAAAAAAAAAAGGAGAATCCTATATTAAGATGATGTATATTAACCTACTACAGGCAATAATCTACATATCCATAAAGAACATTTTTTTTTAACTAACTTAAGCCAGGTACAGTGGTACGTCCTCCTTCTAATCCCAGCTACTTCAGAGGCTGAGGCAAAAGAATCCCTTAAGGCCACAAGGTTGAGGCTGCAGTGAGCTGTGATCTTGCCACTGCACTCCATCCTGGATGACAAAGCAAAACCCTGTCTCAAAAAAAGGAAAGAAAAAAAAAACCCCAACTTAGCATTGTCTGAAAATCAAATTTTTTATTAATAGGAAAAAAGCCAAGGTCATTATTGCAACTGTATATTTTCCTAATGAAGCATTTTACAAAGTGAAAAGAAAGTCATGTATAAAAAATATTTTTTTGTAATGGATACACTAAAAAATATTGAGGTAACTAAAATAAATATATATCAATATGTCAATGGAAAAATGATTAAAAATATACAAACAATGAGAAAAGATATGATAAGTATTTTATGGCAAAGGTAAGTGGACCATTGTAATTATTGAAATGCAATTAAATAATATTGAGATATTATGTTACATTCACTAGATTAGAAAAAAAATAAAGTGGTTAAAAAAAACGTGATGTTGTGAAGTAGCAGAATCTTCTATATATTCTTGGTGAGTGGATTACCACATATACTCTAATATGCAGTTCCCTTTTAAACTCCTCCAGATTTTATAAGAACATGTTTACTGAGACATCTGCTATGAATTTCTGCCAGATTTTTAAAGCAGTAGACATGAGGGAGTTACTACCTACCATAACTGTTCACCTCACTATCTTTTGCCTTTATCCTAATGGCCGGGGTTTGTAGATATTATCTAGAATGTTAATATTGTCATCATAGCCTCAGGCTCTCATTTCTAAAAGATCCTGGCTGCAATGACTAGTGAAGTTCAACACAAGTATTATGTATCTTACACCTCAACAATTGTGCCGACAAATATAACCCTTTGAGTAACTCTTGAACACATGAGCTGGGGGATAGTACAAGATTATTTAAAGCAACTCATTGTAAAAGGAATGACATGAAACTTTTAAAAAGTCAATTTTCAATTGTACAATTAATAAGTGTAGTAAAGTCAAACAACAGATTAGTATACATGGTGGATAATGAATTGAAAACTACACATTTTTGTGTAAAAATATCTACAAATCAAAATGTTTAATGAAAAAAAAAAAACAAAACAAAACAAACAACAACAACAACAAAAAACAGAAGAATTCACAGAGTGTGACTGCTTTTCTTTAATGTTCAAAATGAAGTACCAAAAGGAAAAACGCTGCTTAAGGATATTTACATAGGTGCCAAAAAAAAACAAAAAAAACAACAAGAAAAAGAGTAACATAAAATAAATATTATGGTTATTTTAGCAGGAAAGGAGGTATAATCAGAGGGCACATGGCAGGCTACTAAGTTACCAGTAATGTATTTGCAACCACATAGAGATTCAGCCTTGTGAGTCACGATCTAGATTGTGGTGGGAGGATTAAGGATATAAAACCAAAGTTTTCCGTGTTAAAAAAAAAAAAAAAAGTGACTTTATGTATTATTAAAAAATGCTGAAAGTAAAACACAAAAGGAAATTTTGAAAACAGCAAGAAAAAAATGGACTTGTCAAGTACAATGTAATCACTATGAGATTAACATCTGACACTTCATCAGAAATGGTAGACAGTAGAATTTCATACTCAAAGTAATGAAATAATAAAATTACTTATTAAGAAACTTATAGCCCAAAACTATCTTTCAAAAATAAGGGCAAAATAAATGACATTCCAGGATAAAATAAATACAAATACAATCCAAGATAAACAAAAGCTGAAAGAATTAATTGGTAGCAGATTCACCTTACAAAAAATATTTTAAAACGTTCTTTAGGACAGTAGCAGCAAGTGATTCAAGATGATAATTTAAATTCCCTGACACAATGAAGAGCACTGTTAAAGGTAATTATGTAAATACAGAAAACAATAAATGAATATTTCTTCTTTTTTTTCTCCTCACTGATTTATAAGGGAGATAATATGTCAGCAAGAGCATCACTGAGCATATAACATGTAGGAATATAATACACATTATAATAACAAGCAAAATGGTATTGGAATACAGAAATAACACCAGACTATAACTAAAGTTATAAGACAAAATGAAGAAAATCAGAAATAGGAAATAATAAGATTTATATAACAATATCAATATATATATGTGTTATTTTTCTCTCAGCTTCTTTAATATATATAATATACAAAGTAATAAATATAACAATATATTTTTGGATTATAACATATATAGATATAATAAATATAAAATTCACATGCAAAAGAGAAGCAAAATAGAGCTACTGAAAAGTAAAGTTTCTATTTTTTGGTGAAATTAAATTAGTATAAATCTAAACTAGATTGTATCAGTTAAGATGTGTATCGAAAGCCCTAGGTCAGTCATTAAGGAAATGCTCAAAAATATATAGTGAAATAGTCAAGAAAGGAAATAAATAATTGCACTAAAAAATATTCACTTTATGGAAGAGACAGCACTAAAACAGAAATAGGAAAACATCAAGAAAAAAACCATACTACTTAAAGAAAACAACAGTAAGATGACAGATGTAAATTTAACTATATAAATAATAGTGTTCAATGGGAATGCATTAAACAAAACAAAAATCACAGGTTATCAGAGTTTTTAATCCAATTAAATGTTGTATACAGGAGGCACACTTTAAATTTAACAATGCAAACAGGTTAAGACTAAAAGGATGGAACATGTTATATCATGCAAATAGCAATGTAAGAAAGCTGAACAAGCTACATTTGTGGCAAATGAAGAAATTAAAAATAAAAAATAAATTATTATAAGACATTAAAAGGGATATTTTAGAATGTTAAAATAATCAATCCATCAGAGAGGTATAACAATTACATATAAATCTAACAACAGAGCCCCAAAATACATGAAGGAAAAACTGATGGAATTGAATAAAAAAATAGACAATTCAATAATAAAATTTGGAGCTTTGAATATCCCATTTTTAATAACGAATAGAACAACTGTAAAGAAGATTCACAAGGAAATAAAGACATGAACAACACTAAAATCCAAGTAGACCTGACCAGTACATTATTAAACATCCCAATCAAAAACCGCCCATGGTATATTCAAAAGTCATATGCTGCACTAAAAATTAACTGGGATACTGATCCAATCTTGATGGCAGTGGGTGCCGTCATCACACTGGCTGCAGAGGGATGGCATGGCTCGAGTAGCATACTCCATGGAGCTGGTGGGAGCCCCAACCCTCCTGGGTGGGGCTACAGCAGCCCAAAAAGTGGCTGTGGATCTGAGACTCCCTGTGCTCTTGGATGGGGCCTGGAGCAGACAGGATCTGCCCTCCTGGATGTAGCTGCAACCGCCCAGTTCCTGGCTGGAAACCTGTGCCTCCCACGCCACGGAGTAAGCAGGAGCAGGAGACAAGCAGGAACCTGTTTCAAGTTGGCAGGGCAGGAGCTCCATGGGTGTGGCTGCGGCTGTCCTTCCAGATGCAGGACCTGGACATCCCTGCAGCCTGGACTTTGAGGGGCCACCAAAAAGTACGACTCCCGGGTCCCCGCCTACCACCCCCCTCACCACCCCACTTTCATCCTTGCAGGCTTGGGGATATCTGCTCCTGCCGCCTGGCCTCTCTCTGCTCCCAGTGTTGGCTCCAGTCCTGGGTGCATGAATAACAGAGGCAGGCAGATTAATTCCTGGTTGGAAGCGGGTGAGTTCCAGGTAAGGCCCCATCTTCAGGCCAGAGAGAGCCTGAAGGCTGGGGTTTGGGGCTGCCAGTCCCTCCTGACTGGAGTAGGGACACATGGAGCCTCTTTTTGCCCCCCCATGGCAGCCCGAGAGCCGATCAGCAGGCTCCTCCTCCCCTCTGAGGTCCATAAAAGCACTGGATTCAGCCAGAGCTGAGCACAGGATGGCCAGAGGACAAAGAGAACAGAGAGGTGACTGGACTGGAAGACCAGCTGCAGGGAGAAATACCCTTTCTACTGGTAACTGGAGATGCCGGAAGGGCCAGCTGCAGAGAGGAGTACCCTCTCTGCTGAGAGCTGAAGAGACCAGGGAGCAGAAAGGAGCTACCCTCTCCACTGAGAGTTTCAGAGACCTGCAGAAATGTCCCAGTGACCTGCCTGCAGAGAAGAGCTATCCTCTCCAGGGCCTCATCTCTTCAGAGAGCTTAACACTCCACAGGACAGCCTGCCTGCAAAGAGGAACTACCCACTCCTCGGAGCTGTTCTATCACTAAATAAACCTCTTCTTCGCCCTTCACTTGTCTGCATACCTCACTCTTTATATCCAAAAAACTCAGGCAAAGGCACCACAGCCACAGAGGTTCCCAGCCAGAAGAATTACACCCCAGAGATCCCGTAACAATCTGAGGCCGTGAGGTTTATCAATGACATATTTTAAGTTCTAATACCATTGATAAGACTTGAGTTAGCTGAAACTTTAAGTGTAAGGAAGAGAAAACGACTTGGGATGGCTTTTTTAAAATGGAACATTTTGGTAAGGATATTTACAAAGCATCCCATAGAACTCCAGGGCAGGAATGCAAACAGGACCTTCAGAAACTGTAGAAGTAAGAGTGATATCGAGAACTCAGACATTCTGCTTTCTTTCATGCTGCTTTTTCTTTGTGATTTCAATTTTGCTTACCAACCTCTATAGACTGACTCTATTTGTTTTCATATAGCTAAACGCAGATTGAACATTTTTCCTCCATTCAAACTGAGCTAAATAGAATAATTTATTCTCAATTGCAAAATACTGAAGAAAAGATTGTGACTAGATTAACTTAGATTAATTCATTGAAGACAGCTGATATTCACAATACAAACACAGCCATAGGAATCGCTTCAAAATGGTCTGATACAATTCATGAAAATGATCTTCTTATCCAGAGGTTACAGCTGTAATTGTAAAATAAAATGATGAACATTTTAAAAACAGCAATTTTAAAAATACATTATACAGTAATAAATGCTTTTCTTCACAATGGGGAGAAAATTCAGTGGAAATTGGATTTATAACTTGCAAGAAGCAGCTAACTGACAAATTATCATTCTTAGTGAAACACTATCAATAAGCCATCATATACTATCTTTTATATAATCTTGACAGAGGCTAGACACAGGAATTCTAACTTCTGAATTTCATGCAGGTGTATATTGCATATATCCTATGTTATCAGAGCTTTTAGAATCATTTCTCAGTATCTAAGCTAGTAAAAATATATTGGTATGACAAAATCAGAAGCAGAAACAAACATACAAATAAATTCATGCATAAATAAATAACTCATTTTAAATCTAGTTTAATTTGGCTTTTAAAGGACAAATGCTGATTTCTCCTAAGCAATAATAAATGAGTGTATGAGACCTGTGATGAAGAGCTAGTGAATAAGTACACAAGCTGTCAAACAAGCAACTGGGACAAAATGTTACAAATATTCCTTAATTTTTTTTTTTCTGTAATATATGAAAATAAGACAGGTTATTCACATGAAAACATCTGATAGTCATTTCTTAATATCATGTTCACAAATGTCTCTTCAAGGTTAATGATGAATTTTCATTAACTAAACTTTGTTATTGGATCTAGGCAAGCTTATAATGTCAAATCAGAAGAAATTTTAACGTGTTACTTTGTTAGTCAAAAATGTCAACTATTCTTCATTGTGTCTACATTCTTATGTAGAAGTAGATTTTTAGAGGTAGGCACATAAGGAATTAACAATAACTGTATGCACTATTTTGGCTCAGATTTGTGCTAAAATAGATTTTTTAATGACTAGACTAATTGGATATTCCTCAATAAATCGTATTAAAATGAATGAAGACATTTATATAATAAAGCCATTATGTTTTAACAGATTTGAATGAATAAAACATAATCATACCATAATGAAGGAGCTTCTTTTCAAATAATATAACATAACCTAAACTTTAGAAGCAACAATCCTGTGAAGTAACTTTCCTCAGCTGACCCCAGAGAATCCCAGTTTGACAGATGGAAATAGGAAAACTTGTAAAGGAAACACCATGTTTTCTGCATTATAGTATCATTACAAAGCTTACAGCATATGGTAAGAAAATAGATGCATTTCCAAAAATGCTGACCTTCTTCCCATATTTCTCCTGATGTAATAAAATCTCATAGTTAGCAAAACAATCTATTAAAATACGAATATAGATAATATAATTTCAATTCTAGAGAAATTATAATTTTCTCAAAACCCAGTTCTAAGGTCCACTATTACTCTCTATTTTATTTTATTTATTTATTTTTTTTTTGGTAAAGAGGTGCACATGTGTATTTGTGTGTACTAAATGTTCTCTATAATGTACTTTTGAGGAATTTTATCTAAAATGTTACACCTGTTGCTTTGCCACAGTGTTTGAAGACACCATGGCTATCAGCCTTCCTGTGTATTTTCACCACCTTCTGGCTTGTTCGTATATGTCATATATGTGCACTAACATTTTGCATGCATTCCTATCATAAAAAACTTTCTTAATGAGTAACACAAAAATCCCTTTGTCAGGTAAATGAGAGTTTGACTTGAAGACAAGAATTTAATAAAAAAAAAAGGGATGACATTTTACAGATAAATGTCTTTGCCAGGGAAGTTATATTTTTTGTGTGAATGAGTGTTACGTTGCAAACCACGTGAAGATTATTGAAAGACCAAGAGTGCTGGCACTGAAAATGATAAGGTAGGTAAAAGGACATCTGGCAGATGCATTATGTCTGTGTTTATGAGAAAAACTCACCTCAGAAAAGGTTTTGACTTGGAGGATATGTGAAGACCCAGCAATGATTAATATCAATCTATGTAAGAAAAAAGTAAGTTTTAAAAAGACCTTTAATCTCCCACTAAATTTGTTAAATTACTCATATTTTCTCTGGTTCCCTCTACTGTGGAAACTGGTATCAGTAAACTTTAAAGATTTCTATATAAGGAAATGTGTAGGTAGATAATTCATTCGCGATAGCATAATTGTGATCATTTAACCTCTAAATATATTTCGAAATCATGTGAAAATTAGATTTTTCTATCTTTATTATTTCACTTCTTTGAGTTCAATAAATCTAGTTTAAGCTAGCAGAAATTAATTTGCAATGTGATGTGCACTCATTTTTCCTTATTTTTCTTGGGAACTAAACTCAGGGGCCACCAAAGAAGTTATTGCTCACAAAAAGCAGTTTCTAGGCATCACGTTTAGGTTTCACAGATTTCTTCCACCTCTTCCATTTTTGCTTTCCACTTTTTAGAATAAGTCTTTCATTCAGAACAAACAGCGTAATATTTATTTACTCAGAGCTCTTGGAGATTTTCCACTCAGACATAAGCTACTTACAAAAGCCTTTAAATCTGTGTGTTTTCTAGCTTGCTTTGTGTTTTCTTCAGTGTGGCTGACAGCTTTGTTAGTATGAGTGAAAACTTCTACAAAACCCCTCCCCTATCTAATCTAAATTATTTTCAAGGCAAGAAAGAAATTCCAATTATAAGGCAGTGCTATGTTTATGATTATATGCTGACTCACTTTGTAATATCACTGCTGCATATTTACTTTATGTATTAAGGGCAGCCATGCACAACGGGAATGGGAATCCAGTGAGGTGAGACATGAAGCTTCCATTGGCAACAGTGTAGATCAAATTTCCTGTAAATTGTAAGACGTCATAATGAAAAGAAGAACAGGAGTAGAATGCAATAAAAGTAAAGCCCAAATAACAATAAACATCCTAATTCACGGCACATGTTACTAATTTTAATATTATAAAAATCTAGAGCTTTTTGAAGAAAGTACTATTAATATAAAATGGCTAACGATGTATAAAAATATAGTGTTTCAGGTCATGTAAAACCTATATGCTTCTATTAAGTAGGGTCACACTCAGTAGGTGCTGTAATAGACACGTATTTCAGTTGCTCCATACTATAACATGTTTATCTTTTATCAATTTCCAGTACAAGTTAATGACTCTCCAGGTGGTGTTTCTGGGATCTGGCTTTATTTATATGGGTTCTCTAAACAATGGTCCTTTACTTTCCCCAACACAAGAAATACTTGATAGCTATTTGGTACTATTCCATAGTATGGAAAAAACTATACCTGAAATTGCTTTAGACTTCATCTGCTTTCCAATGGTAAGGAGTTGATGTGAAGATACATGAAATTTCTGATCCTTGTGCAAATTCACCAACTAAATCCTCATTCAGCCACTGGATTCTCTCAAGTGAAAAAAAAAAAAAAACTGAGAAAAAAATTTTGCATAGAAAACATTTCATCAATGTGACCTATTTTTGCGTAGAAAACATTTCATCAATCTACCTATTGATCATATAAATTTAATGAGACTAAAATTTAATGAAATATTGATATAACCACAGCAGTCCACCATACTAAAAAAACAGAAAGTCCAAATACATTGTCTAAAAAACAAATCACTTCTGAATATATTATTCGAAACATGCTTGAATTTTGTCACAGGGAATATCTGTGCGGTAAACACAATTGATACATTTTTACATGGTCTTTTTTATTTTACCTGATTTATTTTCTCAAAATAATTAATAATAATTAATATTTCCCATGTTATTTTTAATTGATGAAAAATTACTAAACCAAACAGAGTGAACATACATACTGAATTGCCTTAGTCTGTTCCTTTCATCCCACTATAATTGTTCGCTGCAGCCTCTTTGACTCCCAAGAGTATCACAATGGAAAATAAAACATTTTTACAGTAAGAAAAAATAGGATTCACTGCACTCAAAATTCCAAGACTTTGCTTAAAATTGTATTTCAAAAATGTATGATTCAGATAGTATTGAAATATTAAACAATTGCCTTAAGCAGAATGATCTTTGTGTAACTTTGAAAAAGGTAAATTGTTGATTTTATGAAAACAGCTGTGTATTCAGAGTTATCAGTGAAATACCCATATATTTAAACTTAAGATTATTACTTGGGTAACAAATGTCTGATATTTATAGGCTATGAAAAAATGATTAACAAAAAATAGTTTGAAATAATCATGACCTCTGTCTACTATCTCAGTTTTCATAAGTAATGTAGATAGAATTATTAAAATATATAAGTTAGGTAAATATGAATAGGATACACATTTATAAATGAACTTCTAATCCAATTTATAATCTTAAAATTATGTTAAATTGAGTAGCAATATTCATTAAATTTGGAGTTATTTCCAAATAAGTCAAAATACTAAATCATTAAGTCTTGAAAACAAAAGTTCAAGTTTATTTACTTTTGGATTCATAATTACTATAGAATGATAACATATGTAGGGCTTCTCAGGAAATGTGTCCTGTCTCACATTAAAAATAGTTACATGAAGCAGGCCAAGGTGGGTGGCTCGCTTGAGGTCAGAAGTTCAAGATCATACTGGCCAACATGGTGAAATCCCATCTCTACTAAAAATACAAAAATTAGCTGAATGTGGTGGTGTGGACCTGTAATCCCAGCTACTGGAGATGCTGAGGCAGGAGAACTACTTGAACCTAGGAGAAGGAGGTTGCAGTGAGCTAATATGGTGCCACTTCGCTCCAGCCTGGGTGACAGAACAAGACTCTGTCTCAAAAAGAAAAAAAGATGTATGAGAAAACATGTGTTTCTAAAATTTATAAAGTATGTTCTCAATATTTAAAGCTTTAAATTGATTACATCCTAGATTTTCACTAGAAATTAAAGTGAATCGGCAACCAACAGAATGGGAAAAAATTTTTGCAGCCTACCCATCTGACAAGGGGCTGATATCCAGAATTTACAAAGAACTAAAGCAGATCTACAAGAAAAAAATAAACAAGCCTATTCAAAAAATGGGCAAATGATATGAACAGATACTTTACAAAAGAAGACATACAGGAGGCCAACAAACATATGAAAAAATGCTCACCGTCACTGGTCATCAGAGAAATGCAAATCAAAACCACATTGAGATACCATCTCACACCAGTTAGAATGGCGATCATTAAAAAATCGGGAAACAACAGATGCTGGAGAGGATGTGGAGAAATAGGAACACTTTTACACTGTTGGTGGGAATGTAAATTAATTCAACCATTGTGGAAGACAGTGTGGTGATTCCTCAAGGACCTAAAAATAGAAATCCCATTTGACCCAGCAATCCCATTACTGGGTATATATCCAAAGGATTATAAATCATTCTACTACAAGGACACGTGCACACGAATGTTCATTGCAGCACTATTTACAATAGCAAAGACCTGGAACCAACCCAAATGCCCAACGATGATAGACTGGATAGGGAAAATGTGGTACATATACACCATGAAATATTACGCAGCCATCAAAAACGATGAGTTCACGTCCTTTGTAGGGACATGGATGAACCTAGAAACCATCATTCTCAGCAAACTGACACAAGAGCAGAAAATCAAACACCATATATTCTCGCTCATAGGTGGGTGTTGAACAGTGAGAACACATGGACACAGGGAGGGGAGCACTACACACTGGGGTCTGTTGGGGGGAAATGGGGGAGGGGCGGGGGGTGGGGAGGTGGGAAGAGATAGCATGGGGAGAAATGACAGATACAGGTGAGGGGACGGAAGGCAGCAAACCACACTGCCAAGTGTGTACCTATGCAACAATCTTGCATGTTCATCACATGTACCCCAAAACCTAAAATGCAATAAAAAAAAAAGGGTACAGGCCGGGTGCGGTGGCTCAAGCCTGTAATCCCAGCACTTTGGGAGGCTGAGGCGGGTGGATCACAAGGTCAAGAGATCGAGACCATCCTGGTCAACATGGTGAAACCCCGTCTCTACTAAAAATACAAAAAAAAAAAAAAATTAGCTGGGCATGGTGGCGCGTGCCTGTAATCCCAGCTACTCAGGAGGCTGAGGCAGGAGAATTGCCTGAACCCGGGAGGCGGAGGTTGCGGTGAGCCGAGATCGCGCCATTGCACTCCAGCCTGGGTAACAAGAGCGAAACTCCGTCTCAAAAAAAAAAAAAAAAAAAGAAAAGAAAAGAAAAAAAAGAAATTAAGAGTACAGAGAATTGAAAATTTTAACTAATGTATGTAATTCTATATGCAAAGTATACCAGAAAAGTAAGGTTCATTTTTTATTAAGAAAGAAGAAATAATTTTTGTGTAATGCAAGTCCTATTTAAAGATTTTTTTTTCAAAATATAGATTTAGAAAGGAAATAGAAACAGGGATTTAGAAAGGAAATAGAAACAAAACAGAAAGAAACAAGTAGGAGAAAGAAGAAAAGTGAAAAATATTATGGGGTATGAAGTTATATTTTTAGTAAGGCAGGTTAAAAAAAGAAGAGAATTTTTTGTGTGAGAATCATATGTAGTCAAAATGATAAAGAAAGAAGGAAAGTATTTTTTTATCCTGAAGTAAAATGACTGGTTGTTTAACAAAAATGAAGTACAGAACAAAATTTAAGTTCTGAGCAAGTTGCAGAAGGTCTGAGCAGATCATACAAAGACTTTAAGAGATTAATTTATAAAAAGAATTTTGTGAGTAATCAAGTTGACTAAAATTATGTAATTATTTATACATCTTTCTAAAGACTGAGCTTAGGTAAAGAGATAAAAAAATTGTATCTAGATATATTGCTAGACAATAGATAAAAATATAAAAATAAAATTAAAATTTTGGTCCCCTGGGTTAGATAGAACAATGTTTTGTGAAGTATTTCTGTTCTCAGAAAAAACAAGCTATAAGAGATGTTTAATTTTAATTGTAAAATATGTTTCTTTAAATTTTCAAACATCTGAACTGAAGTTATATTTTTCTATTTTACAATTCCATTTCTGCCACATTTCTTACTAAGATGCATTTAATTTTTCTATTTTAAGGTTAGAAATGCAGTCGTCATATAAAATGGTTATTTTGTTTCATGAAGTAGTGTTTTCCTCTCTATGCTTTTCAGATTCCCGTCTCAGAAGTTCAACTTTGGTTTTCTTGTGCTGCACATGATTTGCAGGTCATTTAGCCCTTTCTCCCCTTGAGAAGGTACATGATATAATTTGGCTCTGTGTCCACACCCAAATCTCATCTTGTAGCTCCCACAATTCTCACCTATTGTGGGTGAGACCTGGTGGGAGATGATTGAATCATAGGGGTGGGTATTTCCCATGCTGTTCTCATTATAGTCTCAAGATAGTTCTCAAGATGAGTCTCTTGAGATATGTTTATCTCTTGAGATATGATGGTTTTAAAAAATGGGAGTTTCTCTGCATGAGCCCCCATTCCTTTTTTTTTTTTTTTTTTTTTTTTTTTTTTGCCTGCTGCCATCCACGTAAGATGAGACTTGCTTCTCCTTGTCATCCACCATGATTGTGAGCTTTCCCCAATCATGTGGAACTGTAAGTCCAATTAAACCTCTTTCTGTTGTAAATTGCCCAGTCTTGGGTATGCCTTTATCAGCAGTGTGAAATGGACTAATACAGTGAATTGGTACCAACAGAGTGAAGTGCTGCTGCAAAGATACTCCAGAATGTGGAAGCAACTTTGGAACTGGGTAACAGGCAGAAGTTGAAACAGTTTGGAGGGCTCGGAAGAAGACAGGAAAATATGGAGAAGTTTGGAACTTCCTAGAGACCTGCTGAATAGCTTTGACCAAAAAGCTTGATTGCAATATAGACAACAAGATCCAGGCTGAGGTGGTCTCAGATGGAGATGAAGAATGTGTTGGGAACTGAAGCAAAGGTGACTTTTGTTATGTTTTATTAAAGAGACTAGGGACATTTTGCCCTTGTCCTAGAGTTTTGTGGAACTTTAAACTTGAGAAAGACGATTCAATAGTGTCTAGTGGAAGAAATGTCTAAGCAGCAAAGCATTCAAGAGGGGACGCTGGTACTGTTAAAGGCATCCAGTTTTATAAGGAAAGTAGAGCATAAAGGTTTGGAGAATTTGCAGCCTAACACTATGAAAGATTGAAAAAAGAAAAAAAAATTTCTTGAGAGGAAAATCAAGCCAGGCTGCAGAAATTTATGTAAGTAATCAGGAGCATAATTTTAATCACCAAGACAATGGGTAAAATGTCTCCAGGGCATGTCAGAAGTCTTCACATAGTGTCCTTCTGGAGGCCTAGAAGAAAATAGTTTAATTGGGTGGGCCCAGGGTCTGTGTGCTGTGTGAAGCTGAAAGACTTGGTACCCCAAATCCCTGCTGTTCCAGCCGTGGCTGAAAGGGGCAATGTAGAGCTCTAGCCTCGGTTGCAGAGGCTGCAAGACCCAAGCCTTGGAAGTTTCCACATGGTGCTGAGTCTGTAAATGTACAGAAGTTAAGAATTGAGATTTGAGACCCTCTACCTAGATTTCAGAGGGTACATGAAAATACCTGGATGTCCAGGCATAAGTTTGCTGCAGTGGCAGAGCTCTCATTGAGAACCTCTGCTAGGGCAGTTTAGAGGGAAATGTGGGCAGCTGGTAGACCTCATACAGAGTCCCTATTCAGGCACTGCCTAGTGGAGTTGGGAAAAGAGAGCCACCATCTTCCAGACCCCAGAATAGTAGATCCACCAACAGCTTGCAGCATGCGCCTGGAAAAACCACAGACAATGCCAGTTCATGAAAGAAGCTGGAAAGGAGGCTGTACTCTGCAAAGTCACAGGCACAGAGCTGCCCAAGACCATGGGAACCCACCTCTTGCATCAGCATGACCTGGATAGGAGACCTGAAGTCTAAGGAGATCATTTTGGAGCTTTAATATTTGACTGGCCCACTGGATTTTGACTTGCGTGGGGCTGTAGTTCTTTAATTTTGGCCAATTTTTCCCATTGGGAATGGTTGCATTTATCCAATTCCCATCCCCCATTGTAACTGGGAAGTAACTGACTTTACAGGCTCACAGACAGAAGAAACTTGCCTTGTTTCAGATGAAACTTTGGACGGTGAATTTTATAGTTAATGCTGAAGTGATCTGAGGCTTTGGGGGAACTGTTGGTAAGGAATTACTGGTTTTGAAATGTGAAGATATGAAATTTGGGAAGGGCAAGATGTGAAATTACGTGGTTCGGCCATATCCCCACCCAAATCTCATCTTGCAGCTCCCATAATTTCCACCTGTTGTGGGAGAGACCATGTGGGAGATGATTGAATCATGGAGGCAGTTCTTTCCCGTACTGTTCTCATGATAGTAAGTGGGTTGCAGGAGATATAATGGTTTAAAAAATTGGAGTTTCTCTGCACAAGTTCTTCTTTTTGTCTGCTGCCATCCACATCAGATGTGACGTGCTCCTCCCTCCTTGCCTTCCACCATGATTGTGAGCCCTGCCCAGCAACTTCTAACTGTAAGTTCCATTAACATAAGTTCTTTTGTAAATTGCCTAGTCTTGCATGTGTCTTTATCAGCAGTGCGGAAATAGACTAATAACAGTACATCTCTTTACTTGGTTGAGGTGACAATTCTAATTTACAATTGTTTCAACTCTTGCAACTTTCTCTGGTTCCAACTTTGTTTTTTTTCTCTGGTTCCAACTTTGCTGTTATGACCTGACATGACAATGTTTGTCTTGGAGGCCTTGAAAAGCAATGATTTCCTGGAGTATAATTCGATTCTATACTTTTGGCTTTTCTTGATTTGTCTAACTTGTTGAATGTAACTAGACAATTTCATGTGCTTTTACATTTTTATGAGCCATATATTCCCCTGCTCACAGCACAGGTTTTCTTGTTTATTCCTTCTGTAATATAGTATGCATTCTTAATCTTAACAGCACCTTCTTCCTAGGTTTGATTGCCTTCAAATACCTTTTTATCATATTTGAATGCCAGGTTATCTAAATGAGCTTCCCCAAAAGAGAAGCAACTGCACTGCAAGTGGTTTTTTCTTTACCTCTTGGTAATTGGCCTATAAAACAATGATTTTCCACTTTATGGAGATAATTTATTCTGTTTCAAGTTTTCATTGTTAGGTGTTTGATAACTTAGAAAAACTAATTTTGAAAAGATTAAGGTTTTTTTTCACATCCATTTAATTTACTGTTGTAATTGCATCTATAATTGTCACTCTAATTAAGTGAATGACTATTATTTTTAAAAACGTGATTCTATTTTGTTCAGGTGTTTTAAACCTTTTTATGTCTTTGATAGGCCAACATTAAAGTTCTAAATTAAGGGTTTTTTTTTTTTTTTTTTTTTTTTTCTGTTAGCTCATTTGCATTGCTGTAAAGGAATATCGGAGGCTTGACAATTTATTAATAAAAGAAGTTCACAGCTGTGCAGAATGTACAAGAAGTGCAGTGCCAGCGTCTGCTTCTGGAAAGAGCCACAGTAAGCTTACAGTCACGGGAGAAGGCAAAAGAGGACCAAGTATATCACATGGTAAGAGAAGGAGCAAGAGAAATGCCGGTCACTTTTAAACAATCAGATCTTGAGTGAACTCACAGAACTCACTCATACTGCAAAGACAGCACCAAGACATTCATGAGTGATCCACCTTCATGATCAAGGCATTTCCCTTTCAGTCCCACCTCCAACATCGGAGGTAACATTTCAACATGCTATTTGGAAGGAACAAACATCCAAATCATACCATTGACATAAAATGAACTTTGAGACTTTCCAGCTGAGCCTCTGAAGAGCCTCAAACAATGTATGTCTCATTTAGTACACATATTAGCTGATTAATCTTATTTCAATCAATCCAAATAATTAATTACATGATATTGAATACCTAATAAAGCTAATTATAATGACTTTTATTTGAAAAATTGTTGGATTCTTTATTTAAATGTTTTGTTTTTCAGATTTAAGAAAATGTTTTCCTTAAGCTATTTATAGTTTACAGTAATTTAATAAAGCATACTTTTTGAACAATATTGGAGTCTTTATTTTTTTTTTTCCATTTGATCCCTCCAAAATTCCAAAGAACTATCAAAATCTAACTACAAGATGATTGATCAGTGATGCTTTTGGAAAAAAAAAATCTTAATCAAAAGCGGGGAAGAGTGTAAATTGATAGAATAAAAACGGAGTCATTTGTGTGCAAAGGAAGCCGTGAAAGGCCATAAGAAAAGGGATACACACATGCAAGTATGCCTAATCACAAAAACAATTACATAAGACTGAAAAAAATACTCCACCACTTTGCACATAAGTAACCACAATCTTACAAAAAGTTACTTCTATCAGGACATCTTCCCAGCAAACAATTGCCTGTCCAACCTTGAACTGACGTCACCGTTGTTATTAATCCTTGTAGTCAGGAACAATTACTCCAAAATAAATACGTATGTCTCCTCATTTTGACTTTAAAAACTTTTCCTGGTCTCAATTGTTTTAAATATATACATACTTTATTATACCATGCATATTTCCATTGCAATGCTACTCCAAAATAAATATCATTTTCTTTTCGAGTCTCTGTCTGTTATTTAGGTTTTTGACTCCATGTGATACAACCATGCAGTGATCCTGACAGAATTTTAGAGCCCTTATTACCCATGCTTATTCAATAGTAACCTCTTTAATTTAGAGAGGATTGTCCATAAGTCTAGCATTGCAAAAGAATAGAGAGCTAGAGAGAGACATCTCATGGTTTAGCTTCTCTTACCTAACTGTTGTGTGGCTACAGAGCTTCAACTAGCCTGTTCGACTGAAGAACTGACAGATCCTGTCCCTATCATGAAGAGTATAACTGAAACCAGAATCTTCTCCCAATCCAGAAAAGTCTCCAAAAAGATAGAAGGGAAAAATTTTATTGAATAAAATTTAAATCTGTGATGCACATTACAGGCAATCTGGTAGAAGATTGAAAAGATTGAAAGGGATCTCACACTTTTGTATAGCTAAGCAGATACAAATGATCGCATACATATTCTCAAGATAAACAATAACTAGTCCTAAAGTATGAGATCTTGACAACACCATTTGTCACACATAGTTTATCCTAAATTTATTTGGTAATTGAGATAACCATCTGTGTTAACTAATTGGATTTATCCAAAGGAAAAATAAACTTCTCAGCTGCTTATAAAAACAAAGTTTTGGAGCTTGAAGGAATTTAAGCACTGATGTTAGGCTCCTACTCTAGACACAAACTAGGAGATAGGAATCATGATTGTAATTCAAAGAGATGGCCCTTAGGTCAATGAAAAAGACATTACTGGGTTGTATAATTGATAGGAGGCTTTTGAAAATATTTACATCTCAAAGGGGCAGAGAAAGAATGGACAATTACCAGTTAAATCCTATAAAAAAGGGAGGAAAGTTCCTCTGCAGTTGGGTTATGGGGATTTTGTAAGGACTGGGAAGAGAGAGAAGTCAGGGGCCTAAAAGCAAGAAAAAACCTATCTAAGGTTTAGTCAAGATAAGCAAAACCCTAAGGCCCTCTTGGCCACAGGAACCTTTGTAGGTTAGCAACGTTATTTCTGATGTTTTATACCTTAGTCCATTTTATAGAAGCAAAATATTTTGTCACAATTTTCAAAGCTCTCTCAAAAGTATTATAACATTGTTGCAAATGTAAACCTAATAGCACAACTTTCCCTTACTACTGTTTTAGGTGACACCGTTTCCTGGGCAATCTGCCTTTAAGAATTGCTCATCATTGGCCGGGCGCGGTGGCTCAAGCCTGTAATCCCAGCACTTTGGGAGGCCGAGGTGGGTGGACCACGAGATCGAGAGATCGAGACCATCCTGGTCAACATGGTGAAACCCCGTCTCTACTAAAAATACAAAAAACTAGCTGGGCGTGGTGGCGCGTGCCTGTAATCCCAGCTACTCAGGAAGCTGAGGCAGGAGAATTGCCTGAGCCCAGGAGGCGGAGGTTGCGGTGAGCCGAGATCGCGCCATTGCACTCCAGCCTGGGTAACAAGAGCGAAACTCCATCTCAAAAAAAAAAAAAAAAAAGAATTGCTCATCATCACTGGTCATCAGAGAAGTGCAAATCAAAACTGCCAGTCAGAATGGTGATCATTAAAAATTCCAGAGACAGCAGATGCTGGAGAGGATGTGGAGAAATAGGAACACTTTTACACTGTTGGTGGGAGTGTAAATTAGTTCAACTATTGTGGAAGACAGTGTGGTGATTCCTCAAGGACCTAGAAATAGAAATTCCACTTGACCCAGCAATCCCATTACTGGGTATATATTCAAAGGATTATAAATCGTTCTACTATAAGGACACGTGCATACAAATGTTCATTGCAGCACCATTTACAATAGCAAAGACCTGGAACCAACCCAAATGCCCATGGATGATAAACTGGACAGGGAAAATGTGGCACATATACACCATGGAATATTACACAGCCATCAAAAACGATGAGTTTGCATCCTTTGTAGGGACATGGATGAACCTGGAAACCATCATTCTCAGCAAACTAACACAAGAGCAGAAAATCAAACACCGCATGTTCTCACTCATAGGTGGGTGTTGAACAATGAGAACACATGGACACAGGGAGGGGAGCACTACATATTGGGGTCTGTTGGGGGGAAATAGGGGAGGGAATTGGGGAGAGATAGCATGGGGAGAAATGCCAGATATAGGTGATGGGGAAGAATGCAGCAAATCACACTGCCACAAGTGTATCTATGCAACAATCTTGCATGTTCTTCACATTTACCCCAAAACCTAAAATGAAATAATAAAAAAAAAAAGAAAGGCAAAACAAAAATCAGAGTGAGATTGACTGTGTCATCATTTATATGTTAAAGATTTGTGCTCAAAGACAGTGACACAATTATAAAGCAGGAGGGAAGAACTAAAAGTCAAAGCCATGAAAATCTATCTAGGTATTGTTTCATAGACTGTTTATGTCTGTTATGAACATATTTTTCTGTCTTTTTTCCCAAAATATGTTTTTAAATGTTGTCATAATGTACTATCAAAATGTATTGTGTCCTTATAGTTGAAAACAATTCAGCTAAGATTTCGTCTAAGTTTACTTGGGTAATAAAGAGATGTAGAGCTAAAATAAGATTTTTATTTTTAAAATTTTAAAATAATTGTTTGAAATACACATTTTCATTTTGTTGACCTAGTCATTTTCAGAACAATTTCAATTGTTCATTTTAATTGAGTTTTCTTTTAAAATTTTTGAAATTTCCTCAAACCTCAAATACCTCTAGAAATTTATGCATACAGGCAGTTGTAGAAGAGTTTTATTTAAATATTTATACTGTTACTTTGAATATACCACATAATGTCTCAGAAATTTAGCTCCTCATTTTTAAATGTGAAATTATAATACCTGCCTTAACTCCTTCATACTTGTTGTGAACATAAATAAAATAATGAAGGTACAGGGATCTTGAAAATCATAATTACTTGTTTCTTAATAAATGTAGGTTTTCCTCAGGTTTGTTCTGGTTAGCTAGAATCAGTATCAAGAAAACATGATTTTTTTTTTTTTTTTGGTTAATTGTTTTGCAAAATATGCTGACCATTACATTGATGGTTTGATTAAAAGTTTTAAAATTTATACCTATTAAGGCAATACGGCTAAAAAATATTAGCATAATTTAAAATTCATGAGGTGGATCATATGCCTTGGACTTTCTAGGAACATAAATTGCAGTCTCACAAAATGTTATTGAATAAATAAATTAATATTTAATAATTAGATAATTTCAGGGAACTACAATCTACCATGCTTCACATACCTAGATTAAAAGAGATTTTAAAAAAATCTATAAATATTTCTGCTTACTTAAAAGATGTGAACTTAGAATACCAATCATGCTTCCCCTTGCATCAGGTTCCTTAGATTACAAAATCTCAAAAGATGACTAATACTGAAACTGTACTTAATTTTTCAGACTTTCATAGGCCAAGAAGTATTTATCATCACTTAGATGTTTGACATTTTAGATGGAATTTCACATTACATTTTGACAACAGTTTTGAAAAATAGTATTTTCAAAACTCTTTATTTTTTAACAAGATTCAAACTATACCAGAATGTTATCCAGTGTTCTCATTTATCTAATCACATGACCATCTTTATTTTTCTGATTTACTGCCTTCTGCTGGTTGTCATTTTGCATAAAAGGATCCCTGAAAATGAAATAAATCTGTATGTAAATCAACTAATAATAAATTTAAGTATTTATAATATTTTTATAAGTAATTTAATGCATTTTATAATTTTATATATATATATATTTTGAATAGTATTTTAATAACCATGAAAGAATAAAGTTGATTTAAATAAAATGAGAATAACAATAATACTTGTAATTTTTTCCATGCTTCTACTAAATTTTGATGTTTGGAGATAGAGAAGTTGGTATTTCTTTCACTGACTACTTCTAAAATAAGAGAAGTAAAAAGAGTTTAAAATTTTTAAATACTATTTTAAATCTAAAATACATTAAATATTTTATAAATAGCAATGCAATTTCTCAATAGAAGTGAAGTTACAGAAGACTACTTTAGTCCATAGATTCAGTAGCATTATCTTAAAAATGAGTAATTTAGGAATGTACTTCTTACTAAGAACACTTCAAGCAGGCTAAGGATTATTGGAGAAAATATTGCCCTCAACTTTAGCTGTGTTTCAACTAAAATGCTTGTAAACATATGTTCTCTTAAGCATAGAATTAAATCAAATGCTCTGTAAGATACCAAAATCAATAGAACTGTCAAAATGTTCTAAGTGCAGAATTATGAAAAATACCACATTTTCCTCTGGATGGAACTGTAAGACTTCCTGTAGTTTTCAACGTCTGTCAACAGAATTATTCTTAGATTAAAAGTATTTCAAGTCATGTTTTGACATTTTTTTAAACAATTACAGTTATGCAATATCTGAATGCCACTGTAGACAAATAAATTCAAATATTACAAGTCATTGGAACTACTACTTAACAGGTCATTTATTATCCATGCAGGAATCCCTTATTATTTTCACATATATCATTTCTAGTTATAGTTATAAAAAAGTCACCATACAGTCATTTTTTTCTCACATTTTGTGATAATGATGTGTTATTTTGCTTTCCTAAAGCGTTTACATTCTGAATGGCTTTCTGTAAGGTACCAATTATGTTACTTTTTTTGTACCCAAGTTATTTCATGTGGCACCCTACTCCCACTCAATAATTACCTTGTGTCACCAATTTTGGCATTAAAAATTTGGTGGTGAAATTTTTCCTAGCTGCTTACATATCCTGATAAAGGTTTCATCACCCAACTTTGTCTTTTATTGATTGCTAGCAGCAGTAGCTACAAAGGACTATTTTTAACCTTTCACTTTCCTCACTTTTATCCCTTTTTCCTATGTTTCTCTTTCTTTTTAGCTGTTTTTTTTTTCTCCTTTTCAAAATACTTAAAAAATATACCTCTATATATTCAGCTTGTAAAACCATCTTCAAACTCTACCCAATCCTGGTTGAGAAAACAAATTAATAATAATGGCAAGTACATTGACTGTAACTGAAGTTACCCCAATGAATTTCCCATGATTGATTACATTATGTTGTTGCCTATCATCTTGAATCTATTCTATTGTTGCAACAATAGAATATAGATTTGATACTGTGTCATTTTGGATTCCAGCTCTTAATAGCCTTAAACACTCCTCTATCTTTTCTCAACAGTCAATGTAGGAACACTCTCTCTTACTGTCCTGAACCACCTTGTATGAACTCCAGGCTTCTTTTTGGAGAGAGTAAAAAGTCACGTGGAGACACTCTAGAGAATAATAGAGAGCAAGTCAAGAAAGAGAAGGCACAAAGTAGCAGGCATTCAGCACCAGCTACAGTCCATTCGCCAACTCAGTCTGTATGAGAGACTCCAAGAGTGACCAGTAAAGAAACTGCCCTGCTGAGACCCAGCCAATCAATACAACTATGAGCTACAATAGCAATAGGTAACTGAAACAGTGCTCGCTACATGGAAGCAGGGTGCTGCCATAAAAAAATAAAAAATAAAAAATAAATCTGAAATATACTGCACTGACTTTTGGAACAGGTGGTTGGTCTCAAAGAGGTGATGAAGATTTAAAGAACAATGAGCAGTCAGTTACTGCGAGTTGGAGGAAAGAGGATCAACTGTGTACTAGAAGAAAAATTAACAAAACCATAAACTGTGGTTACAGGAAATGTAGAAAGGGAAACTGATAGATTTGTAGATCTGACTAAGGAGATTACAGGCAGACAGTTCAAAGTTTCAGCTGGCTTCTTTTAGCTGCCTGTGAGACGGAAGCAAGATAATCTTAAAAAATATATCAAAGTATATTCTAAGTTTGTTATTGTCTCCTGCTACATTTCACTTTGCGTAAAATAGTACCAGAAAATGAAATAAATGTGTATGCAAATTAACCAGTAACAAATTTAAGTACTTATGCTGTATTACACCAAAAAGGTCAGGGCTTCCTTACTTCTAAAATAAAACTCCTTCCATTTAAAATCTCTCCAGAAATAAGAAGATTAGAGTTTTCATGTCTAACTAAAAGTATCTGTAAGAGATTCTCTTAAGTAAGCCTGTAAGAAAGTAGACTGTGACTTTTATAGCTTCTCATCTATATAATTGAGATTCTAATATTCTTCAAGACATTGTCCACAGCACTTTGATATTAGTCTGAAGTATATGATTTATATAGCAATGTAATATTCCCTATTCCCTTTGTCATACATTAGTCTATGGAACAAAGTTAAGCAAAAGTTTTTTAAGTGATTATGTTAAAACGGTGACATAAATAATTGAATAAAATCTATTATTCAACAATTGTTTTTACTGTTAAAAGATAATTCATTATCTGACTTGTTAATGACTGCAATAGTTCCCAGTAAAACAAGAATAAAGCCATAGATTTTCTATTCAAATAATGTTTAGAAACTAGAAAAAAAAAAATCAAACAAAAACAATAATGTGTTAAATACTCAACTGAGGATTGCAGAAATCAGTAGAGGAGAATGGAGACAATGTTAAGGACAGCTATGGAAAAGTTAGCCTTTGAGAAAAATCTTAAATGCATAGCTCAAAAATATAAATAACACAACTGGAGGATATAAGATTTGCCAGACACTGGTGTGTTCTGTGATTCTCAGAAATGACCTATATAGGTAGATCACTAATGTATTAAGTACAGTAGGGTATATAACTATTAATTAAATAAAGGTAATTTTTTAAGTGTCAAGGACTATTTTACAAAATAATCCATCAGTTTAGTTAACTGATGGATTTAACTGATATATGATAATTTAGTTAACTGATATATGATAAAGCCACCTTGAAGTTAAAAGGAGCTTAGTCAACTTTGAGAGCAGAAAGAAGAGCTGAACTGGCTGATAAACAGCAAGAAGAAGAGAAATACATGATGTCTTTTTCACAGAAAGGCCAGACTCTAAGGCTCTTTGTAGGGCAAGGTAAAACTTAGAAACTTTTACTAAGTGTGACAGAAAGCCCAGGAGTGGGCAGAGAGATCTAATCTTCCACTGAGGGTTCAAGTGTATGGATAGAGAATTGTGTAAGGGTGCAAACATGGCAAGTGACTTATTAGGAGGGTTTGAGCAGATAACTTTAGGGTTAGACTAAGGTAAAGAGAAGGAAGATTAAAAGATGCATATATATTTGCAAGGTTCATTTGAGTTAAGATTGAAAGAACTCACTAAAGCATGCAGAACTGAGTGGCGGAAGGTAAAGGCAATTTTTTTTTTTTTTTTTTTTTTTTTGTCTTGAGAAACTGGACGTGAGGACCAATTACCTCTACAGTTAATCATTATACTTGCTGAGGTAGACATGTCTGTTACATATCTATGTGGAGATAGAAAGCAGGCAATTCAGTTAATGACAAAGATTCAAATAAGAATTTTCTGGTATCAAGATCCCATGTCTTATTTCATTTTGTTGCCATAACTCATTTTTGAGAGAGAGATTACTTAAAATATTTTAGGCGAGGAAGTGAATATTAGGAATATTGAGTAATCATCAAAATTGTTGTAACTTTAAAAAGGTAGAATGAAAATTTGGATTCCAGTCTTCATAGCTTTACAGGCACTTATCTTTCTATTGCTTTGAGTGGGTAGGTGGAAAGGATGTCTGGAGGGGATTCCTTTAGAAATAGCAAAGCAAACAAACAAACTACAAAAGTAAAAAGTGGTTACTAAAAGCCACGGGCCATTCATTTGCCTTTGGGGACTATGTTCAGTACCGTTCTATGTGATCACAGAGGTGTTAAAAGAGGAAATCATGCTTAAAGAAGCAGGTGAAAGATGGATTACATGCTGAGGACATTTTGTTCTGAAACTATGGGATATTTTTTAATTATGTTAATCAGAAAAAAGAATAAGTGTTTTATAAAGATAACTTTGGCATTATTAAGGAAGACTAACTGAAACTGTCTTAGACTGGAAGTTGGAAGTTTCGCATATTAGGAATAGTGAAGATTTGATTTGTACGAATAGCAATGGGAAAAGTGAGACATAGGTAGCTTTGTCAGATTATTTAGAAATTTAAAAAAATTATTTTATTAGCTGGATTCACACGATAAAAAAATTATAAACCAACACAATATAATCTCTGGATTGAGACACAAGTTTAATGGTGATGACTTTAAATGCAATAAAAATGCAATAAACATACAGGCAGCAAATTAATTTGAAGATAAATTAATAAAAATAGTTTAGCTATGTTGACCCAAGATAATACATTTTTACCCATAGGAGCGCGAAGATTACCTTTTTGACTAAGAGAGCCATTTAATTATTTAGTTCATTAAAATTAGCTAATCACGTGGTAAAGAAAACACTCCTGACTAAATGTTGCTGTCCAGTCCATTACTTGGATTAACCTAAACGCCTCACTTCAGCAGAAGATGTCTTACTATCTTCCTGTAGTAGCTGTTGCTTCCTTGATCAATATAAGACAGGAATGTTTTCTTTGATCAGAAGTAGAAAGAAAATCAACTTTCAGTCTAAGACTGAGATGGCCCTAGCAGCTTTGACTTTTCGTCATTTTCAAGTAGGTCTCAGCTTTCTAATTTCATCAGAAAATTTTTTCTCTCCTTTCGATAGTGATGTAAAGTCTTTAACCTGTGCTTTGGTATTATCAACATTTTCATTATGTAAATATATGATGTTGTGGGAAAATATAAGCCACAGCAGTTGACTAGAATGAGAATTCATTGTGCAGAGGGGTTGTTAGGCACAAGAAGTCTAATTCTATGAAGTTTCCAAAGGAGCAATGTGGACCAAGGTAGAAATCTCTGTAAGGTAAGATCACATATTTATTCAAATAATCAAGATGTGTTATCTAGACTTATGAGAGTTAGCAGGCATATTTTAAAGTAAATATCAAAGAAGAAATTACATATTTAAATGGAATAAAGAGACATCTGTTTAGACATCTGGTGAAACACAGTAAAAGTTTTAAGCTCTTTTCCCTACAAATTTAACTTCAAAATTGGGATAGTTGCAGAAATGTGAATATCTATTATAGATGAAATAACACTTTGTTTAAATGTTAAATTTTGTGAATTCAATAATTGTATATGGTTAATTAAGAATATATCCATTTTGTGGGAAAAAACCTAATTGAAGTATTCAGAGGTAAAGGAGCATCAGATACTCAACCCACTGTGAAATGGGTCTATATATATATAGACAAACTACTGAACAAAGTGTAATAATGTAACAAAATATTACTTGATGAATCTGGGTAATGAGCATATCCAGTTTCTTTTTATTATTCCTTTTCACAAATTTTGCAATTCTTTGTAATTGTTACATAATCAGTTTTTAAATAATAAATATGCTTTTAATTATAGGATTGGAACCTATACTTTAGAGCTCATTGGCACAGTTTTTGGAAGTTATTTGAATGCAGTTACAACTGAATAAGTGCAGGCAGCATTCACTCTTTCTTATTTAGTACTTTATTTCATAATAAAAATGTTCAGCTTCACTGTATGCAGTAAAGTGGAAAGAATGTCACTGAGTAATGCTATTTAGAAACTAGGATTTGTGACCATGACATTTTTACTGATCTAACTTGATAGTTGGCGCCTTTTAGAAACTTTTGTTTGAAAAATATTTTTTTTTCAAGAAACTGACCAATTGTAAATCATGATTAAAAGTGTCAAAGTTTCTCACCAAATTGTGAGTATTTAACTAATTCAGGATATGGATTACCCTTTCTCAACAGTTTTAAAATATGTTGTTATAGTCTCTGTACAGAATATAATGTATTATTTTCACTTACTGCTCAAAAATGAGAGGTGATTCATTATATTTGCACATACAAAAATTACTGCATTGAAAAATCTTGTTTAGGATAAAATTTCATACATATTTTAGTTCAATATTCTTGAGTTTTAAAACTGAACTTATGGACTTTCAAGTCATTTTTTTCATGAAAATTTAGACAAACTATCTTGGAGATACATGCCAGATGTTTGCAACCTCATGCCCTAACAATCTTTGTAATTTTGTATAGTACGTGCCTAAAGAATACTGATATCGAAATAAAAAATGTGTTCAGTGTTTAACACTTTATAACTCTCCTTTATGTTGTCTCCAGTTCGTACTATCAATCTACATATATACATACAGTATTAAATGAACATTTTATATATATATATATATATCCATATTAAGAAAAGCAATATTTTAATAAAGAATCATTCGTAATTTTTTTCAAAGATGCAATAATGTGTAACAAACATAAATATGTAATAAGAGATTTCATTTTTTCTATTAGTTCTTTTGGACTTTTAGCTTGTCAAAAACATGGTAAATTTCATTAATATATTTACAAACTATTTTTGAAAAATTTCAAATGCTCTTAGAAGTACTATTAATAATAAAATTAAAAATATTTTAGGATAACTTCATAATTTTAACTTTTTAATCTTTTTGGGTTCCATAGCACATGTCTACTTATGTAACAAACCTGCACATCCTGCACATGTACACTGAAACTTTAAAAATGTAACAATAATAATTTTTTTGAGACATAGTCTCACTCTGTCACCCAGGCTAGATTTAATGTAATTTTTTAAAAAAATAAAAGAAAAAATTCCGGGCACGGTGACTCAAGCCTGTAATCCCAGAACTTTGGGAGGCCGAAGAGGGTAGATCACGAGGTCAAGAGATCGAGACCATCCTGGTCAACATGCTGAAACCCTGGCTCTACTAAAAATACAAAAAATTAGCTGGGCATGCTGGCGTGTGCCTGTAATCCCAGCTACTCAGGAGGCTGAGACAGGAGAATTGCCTGAACCCAGGAGGCGGAGGTTGCGGTGAGCCGAGATCGCGCCATTGCACTCCAGCCTGGGTAACAAGAGCGAAACTCTATCTCAAAAAAAAAAAAAAAAAAAAAAAAAAAAAAAGATGTTCCTGATCTGTGGCAGGAAAGAGGAAGGGCAGTGGATTCGGCCGCCCACAAGCATTAAGGAACTGAAGCTCACAGTTTTCCGCATTAGCAACATGGGACTTTCAAAGTTGTCCATGGTCATCCAGGCAGCAGGACCAAGAGGAGAGAAGGTGGAAACTCCGTCTCAAAAAAAAAAAAAAAAAAAAAGAAAGAAAAAAAGAAAAAATATATATCATCTGACATATTTTGTAAATTGGTAGTTCTTTATACTTAAATATTTATACAAGGGAATTTAATGAATTACATGTTAGGATGACATTAATGTTTTAAACTTATGGAACTATAAAATATTTTACATATAATTTACAAAACGTTATTGTCATGTTGAAAACGAGAGAATCTCAATTGAATGCACATTTTTTACTTTGAATTTCATTGCAGAAAAAGTTGAGATGGTATTAAGATACTCAACCTAACAGATGTATCAGATCTCAGAAATTTTAATATTATCTCATTTAAAATGTGTTTTTAAAACGTTCAAATAAGGGAAAACACTCTCGTTTGTTACAATAATTTATTTTTTTTTTTTTAGTTTTTACTTGGAAATAATTTTAAACTCAAAAAAAGTTGACAAAGAAAAAGTCATACAATACCCTTATTCACATTCATCTATAGTCAAGATTTTACCTCATTTGTTTGAACTCTCTCCCCCTTTCTCTAAACTTTCCTTTCTCTCTTGTCCATACATTTTAGTTACTCAATCACATATATATAATTTTACCTTAATCTCTGGGATACATGTGCAGAACATGCAGGTTTGTTACATAGGTATACATGTGCCATGGTGGTTTCTGCACCTGTCAACCTGTCACCTAGTTTTTAAGTGCTTCATGCATTAGGCATTTGTCCTAATTCTCTTTCTCCCTTTGCCCCTCACCACCCGACATCTCTTTCCTATATTAAAATGTTTGCTTTTGTTTTTGTTTTTGACAATAGCTAATCAAATATTGGATCATGCTAAAAAGATATATAATATTATTTTAAGAGGCACATGGAATTAAATAGCCTAGATACTCCTAACTAGGTACCTTGGTTAAAGAAAATCTGAGGTATAATTTCGTCATCTATAAAATACAAATAATCATTTTTATATCTGACAAAGATGCTGTAGAACTCAAGCAAAACAATTCAATAAAGGCTTCTAGACACTATACGATATTATAGAAATAATTTTTTTTTAGAAATTTATGGAAATTAGAGGAGACGTATAAAAGTTAAGATATGCTAATAATATCAAAGAGAAGGGAAAACAGGACATTTTATGCTCCTTTATTTTTATTTAAAATTTCTGTAAAATGTTGAGTTGATTTTAGACTTACAGAAAAGTTTTCGAGATAGTACAAAGAGTGCTCATATACCTTTCACCCAGTTTCAACCAACATTTGACATTTCATCTAACCATTGTATCAGAACTAGGAAATTTATTATGAGAGGACGGTGAGATTGGAAGTGGATCTGAACATAAACAGGAAAAGCATAATGGCAATGAGCAATTGTTCAATGAGCCTTTCTTTTCTTGACACAGTCACTGTATAACATTCCTGCTTTCTTGTAACCATAGTCCCAATTCTACACTCAACATCACATCTTTCCTTTGTGCTCTCAGCTCTATCAGATCTCAGAAGTCGGAATTTTCCTAGTACAATAAATTTTTTTCATTTATTGTTTCTTCACTTTGATATTCATATTTTGATATTTGATGCATTTAAAATATTTTATTTGCTTTTTAAACATTGTGGCTAAATATACAGAACATAAAATTTACCATTTAAGCTATTTGTAAGTATACATTTTTGTGGCATTGAGTACATTCACATTATTGCACAACAGTCACTATCATTTATCTTCAGAATATTTTCATTTTTCCCAAATAAACTGTGTACTCATTAAATAATAATTCCCCGTTTCTCTATCTGCCCAGCCCCTAGCAACTAGCATTGTGCTGTCTTTATGAATTTAACTACACTCAGTATCTCACTCAAGTAGAATCATACAAAATTTTTTCTTTTGTTACTAACTTGTTTCAATTAGCGTAATGTCTTCAAGTTTCATGCATATTGTAGCATGTGTCAGAATTTCTTTCAAATTCTGAAAAATATTTTGTTGTATATAAATATTATGTTTCTTATCATTTGTCTGTTGCTAGACACTTGGACTTCTGGCTATTATAAATAATGCTGCCCTAAACATGGTTATACAATACCTGTTTAAATCTCTACTTTCAGTTCTTTTGAGTATATATTATTTTTACAATACATTTTGTTTATCTCTGTCATTGTGCTATTATCTGAAATATTGAAATGCATATCTTAGAAATGATCATTTTATGTATTTATTTGCGAGTCTTACCACTTACTATATACATGTTCAAATTCAAAAATGCAAAAATTGTATGTATCATTTGTGGAAGACTTCATTTTGATTGTGGCGATTACTGCAGGATGGTTTCTTCTTTATCTGTTACAAAAACCTTCTCAGATTTTTTGCTAATTTTGGAGATTTGAAGTCAACTAAACCTAAACATAAAAGAAAAAATACAAAGGTATAAAATCTCATGTATTCAAAACAAATCCTAAAAGGAGTAACAGCATAAATTGTCCTGCACTGACATCAGTACTACAACACTATATGACTGTACTTAACAGATAAAAAGCAGTGCAGAATTGTTAGCAGAATATAAAGAAAAAATAGGAAAAGGACAGATGAAGGAAAAAATGCAAGAAAATTATGCATGAAAGAAATATGGATTTTTGAAGCAGATAAAATAATTTATATTAGGCGAATAATGTAAGAATCTATTATACAATTTTATATGACTTTGGATGTTCTTTTAAAAACTTATAGGAGAAAAAAATGAAGAGTTCTCACAATGAAGTATTGTACCTTATTTAATGAAAATGCATTCAATACTATTTAAATTTCTCCTTTTTTTCTACTTCATTGATTTTCTTCTGGCTAACTGCTATCATTCAGTTTTAGTCTGCCTTAAAACTCTCATATGACCATGGTACAACAGATTAATTTAAAAAATTATGTGCCAAAATTCCATTAGGTTGCATTGTTGTAGGTACCATATTACTTCTATCTGAAAATACTTCAGTGGAAATAGGAAAATTAGAGACAAGCTAATTGTATATGACAAATGCCTGATTTTCTGGTTTTATAGAACATTAAACTAATTTACATATAATTTATTAAAGAATAACATGTTAATGCATAAAAATACTTTGAATTTTTGAAATGGAGTCTTCAAGATAAATCTAAGATCTTATTTTTTTTATGTTAAAAGAGAAATTCAATACTGAGCACCAGTATTTTAGTTAAAATGAAAAACTTTTATGGTAAGACAAAAGTATAGTATATGGAGAAGCAGTGTGCTTTTAGGAAAGAATAGACAATTATGTTGGGACATTCACTCTATATCAGTAGCTGATTAACTTTAGGTAATAATCTTTCTGTATAACGGGCTTTGGTTTTGTTTTTAGTTTTTGTGTTTTTTATTGTGTCTCCCTCTTTTTTTTTTAATCTGGGTTCTGGTGACTTGACAGGTTTTTTGTAAATACTAAGGATATGTCTTTAAAGCATCAAGTAACATCTGATACATTGATTTAACATTCACATTTTGGTAAGAATTAGAATCTCGACTGCTGGGAAGATGGCCGACTAAGAACAGCTCAGGGCTTCAGCTCCCAGTGAAAGTGCAGAGGGTGAGTGGACGCTGCATTTCCAGACGAATTTTTATTGCCCACAGACCAGGAGATTCCCAGGCAGAGGGGTCGCCAGTGCTGGTGTTTCAGCCGGTGTGGCTGTTTTGGCCCCCGCAGGGCTGATTCGGCCTGCGCGGCTGCTTTGACCATGCCCTGTTGCAGCGGTTCTCCATACAAAAGCCACTGGTCTGGGAGCCCTCTTAGCTGGTGATTGGAGCCCTCAGATGACAGAGTTGCCCATTCATCTGAAATAAGGAGCCAGGCCAGGAGATTCCTAGGCAAAAAAACTGTCAGGAACATCAGCGTTGCTGTTTGAGCCGACTCAGTGAGTCGAGGCACGGGAGATCCAGGCGCCTTTTCAACAGGCGACTGGAACACTGGGTCGTTCAATTACAAAAAAAAAAAAAAAAAAAAGACTGAGTCAGGGAGCCAGGCGATCAGGCTCTGTTGGTCCCACCCACCCCCCCAACAACAACAACAATGACAACAAAAACAGTAATTGAAAACGCTCTGGGTTGAGCGTTTCACAGCAAGCACAGCTGAACCCGGAATGGTCTGGCTCTGTGGGAGAGGGGCGTCCACCATTACTGAGACTCTCCACCACTAAGGAGGCAGCCTGCCATCACTGAGGCAGCCCACCGTCGCTGAGGCAACCCGCCATTGCCAAGGCAACCTGCCACTACAGAGAGATTCCTCCATAACAGAGGCGGGGCCACCATTGCCAAGGCAGTTCTAACTACACCCATATAAAAAGGACTGCAGGGAAGATCACATGGCAGCTGGGCAGAGCCCACAGCAGCTCAGCAAAGCTTCTGCAGGCAGACAGGGACTAGGCAGACTCCTAACTGCAGGGCAGCCCTGAAAGGAAAAAAAAAAAAGGGTGGCAGCAGCACAATGGAAACTCATAAAGCCCTAACTCCCTGGGACAGAGCACCTCAGAACAAAAAGCAGTTTATGAGTTCAGATGCAGCAGACCTAAATGTACCTGCCCAGCAGCTCTGAATGAACAACGGAGCTCACAGCTCAGGACTTGAGCCCCAATAAAAGACAGACTGTCTCCTAGAGCAGCTCCCTAGAGCAGCTCCCTGACCCCCACATATCCAAAGAGTCACCTCATAAAGGAGAGAACAGACTGACATTTGGTGAGCATCCTTCTGGGACAAAGATAGAAGAAGAGGAAACTGGTAGCAACCCTTACTGCTCTGCAGCTGCTGCAGGTGATCCCCAGGCAAGCAGGGCCTGGAGTGGACCTCAGTAGTACTACAGCAGAGGAGCCAGACTGTTAGAAGGGAAGCTTTTTTTTTTTTTTTTTTTTTTTAAAAAAAGCTTTTTTTTTAAAAAAAAAAAAAAAAAAGAAGAAGAAGTAACTTCAGCATCTACAAACTGGAAGCTCACTCAGAGACCCAATCTGAAAGACAGTGACTACAAAGACAACAGGTGGATAAACCCACACAAATGGGAAGAAACCGTGCAAAAAGGATGAAAATTCCCAAAACCAGAACACCTCTCCTCCTAAAAGGGATCACAACTCCTCACCAGCAAGGGAACCAGACCAGATGGAGAAGGAGTGTGATGAAACGACAGAATCAGACTTCAGAAGGTGGGTAATAAGAAACTACAGTGAGATAAAAGAACATGTTCTAACCCAATGCAAAGAAACTAAGAATCTTGAAAAAAGATTGCATGAAATGCTAACGAGAATGGACAACATAGAGAGGAATATAAGTGAATTGATGGAGCTGAAAAACACAACACGAGAACTTCGTGAAGCATGCACAAGCTTCAACAGCCGAACTGACCAAGCAGAAGAAAGGATATCAGAGGTTGAAGATCAACTCAATGAAATAAAAGGAGAAGGCAAGAACAGAGAAAAAAAAAGGGCAAAAAGGAATGAACAAAATCTTCAAGAAATGTGGGACTATGTGAAAAGACCTAATCTATGTCTGATAGGTGTACCTGAATGTGACAGAGAGAATGAATCCAAGCTGGAAAATACTCTTCAGGATATTATCCAGGAAAACTTCCCCAACCTAGCAAGGCAGCCAATATTCAAGTCCAGGAAATACAGAGAACACCGCAAAGATATTCCTCAAGAAGAGCAACCCCAAGGCACATAATCGTCAGATGCACCAGGGTTGAAATGAAAGAGAAAATGCTAAGGGCAGCCAGAGAGAAAGGTCGGGTTACCCACAAAGGGAAGCCCATTAGACTCACAGCAGATCTCTCAGCAGAAACCTCACAAGCCAGAAGAGATTGGGGGCCAATATTTGACATCATTAAAGAAAAGAACTTTCAACCCAGAATCTCTTATCCAGCCAAACTAAGCTTCATAAGTGAAGGAAAAACAAAATCCTTTGTGAACAAGCAAGTACTCAGAGATTTCATCACCACCAAACCTGCTCTACAAGAACTCCTGAAAAAGGCTCTACACATATAAAGGAACAACCAGTACCAGCCACTCCAAAAACATACCAAATGGTAAAGAGCATCAACACAATCAAGAATCTGCATCAACTAACCAACAAAACAGCCAGGTAGCATCAAAATGACAGTATCAAATTCACACATAACAATACTATCCCTAAATGTCAATGGACATTTAAAAGACACAGACTGGCAAATTGGATAAAAAGCCAAAACCCATCAGTGTGCTGTATCCAGGAAACCCATCTTACATGCAAGGATACACAAAGGCTCAAAATAAAAGGATGGAGGAAGATCTACCAAGATCTTTTTTTTTTTTTTTTTTTTTTTTTTTTTTGGAGAGCAAAAAAAAAAAGCAGGAGTTGCATTTCTCATCTCTGATAAAATAGACTTTAAAGCAACAAAGATCAAAAGAGACAAAGAAGGACATTACATAATGGTAAAAGGATCACTGCAACAAGAAGAGCTAAAGTTCCTAAATATATACGCACCCAAAACAAGAGAATCCAGATACATAAGGCAAGTTCTTAATGACTTACAAAGTGACTTAGACTCCCACACAATAATAGTGGGAGACTTTAACACCCTATTGTCAATATTAGACAGATCGACCAGACAGAAAATCAACAAGGATATCCAGGATCTGAACTCAGAGCTGGAACAAGCAAACCTAATAGACATTTACAGAAGTTTCCACCCCAAATCCACAGAATATACATTCTTCTCAGCACCACATCACACCTACTCTAAAATTGACCACATAATTGGCAATAAATCACTCCTCAGCAAATGCAAAAGAACGGAAATCATAACAGTCTCTCAGACCACAGTGCAATTGAGTTAGAACTCAGAATGCAGAAACTAACTCAGAACCGCACAGCCTCATGGGAACTGAACAACTTGCTTTTGAATGTTGACTGGATAAACAATGAAATGAAGGCAGAAATAAAGATGTTCTTCGAAACCAATGAGAATGAAGACACAACATACCAGAATCTTTGGGACACATTTAAAGCAGTCTCTAGAGGAAAATATATAGCAATGCGTTCTCACATGAGAAGAAAGGAGAGATCTAAAATTGACACCCCATCATCAAAATTGAAAGAGCTACAGGAGCAAGATAAAAAAAAAAAAAAAAAAAAAACTCAAAACCTAGCAGAAGACAGGAAATAACTAAGATGGGAGCAGAACTGAAGGAAATAGAGACACAAAAAACTCTTCAAAAAATCAATAAATCCAGGAGCTGGTTTTCTAAAATATCAACAAAATAGACAGACCACTAGCCAGATTAATAAAAAAGAAAAGAGAGAATAACTTTGAGTCCTTTAAACCTCTTTTTTTTAAATGAATTACCAAACATCATTTTTTTTTAATATGGCAAAACAAAAACAGCCTCATACACTTCATACACTTAATGACTTTCCTTCCAATGAGACTTGGCTAATTTATAAAACAATGGAAGAAGACAGATCTAGAAGTAGCACCGTGTCAAGCAGGACTCAGTGCTTGCATTTGTGAGTGGACATGAGTGGAGGCAGCATAACTAGTCTCAGTTACAGTGGAGAGATAGATATAAGAAGTTAGGAGTTTATTTTTTAAGGAACATAAGTTCTAGAGCTTACAATGGAATTATTTGGGTGTAGATAATAGAGTGTTTGGTTGACAGAAAAGGAATTACTGGCCCACATGGAAATGCAAGTGTGGAACAGACTATGCAGCCAGGGAGGACTCCATGATGGTTAATCAATACAGATACCAGAAATGTAAAGCCTGGTAGTATTAACTGGCAGGAGCATGTTCTAGAGTATTAGTCTAAACAGAACCCAGGTGAATTAGAGCCTAACAGGATGGTTAGAAGACTTCCCATGGGTCCAGCTGAAGGGCTGCACCTCTGGCAGTTATAGGGAGTCTACTCTGTATAGGAAAACTGTTTGAATTCATGGTGTGTTCTACATGTACACTTGAGCCCTTCTTGCTGCTGTCTACATTCAGGCTTGCAGGGTTAGAGTCCTCATGCTTTCATGTGATATTTCTGACTTGAACTGCACATTATTAATTCTTCTTTTTCCATATGCTGATTAATTCCAGTGTGACAAAAAATATTTATTTAATCATACTTTTTATTTGTATGTGGTAGTGCGGTTTTGCCTCTTTTCATAAAGCATTATCTATACACTTCAATTCTCATTGCAAATTAGCACACTTTCACCATATTTAATTGTCTGGATGTCTAAGAAAAACTGATAGGCTTGGTAACTTGTTACCTCTTTAACTAAGCCAGAAAAGTAACTGGCAGTTGATGACAATCCTCGGAAAAAAAAAAAAAAAAATCATTCTGGTGCATTTTATACAAAGCATCGCTTCTTATTACAACGAAGTCTGTAAGCATGGCCCATTTTATGATAGAAATATTCAGATAAAATTAAAAAAGGAATAATATTTTGAAATGTATTCATCTTTTGCTTCAATCTCAATAAGAATTGAGAATCCATTTTTTTAATTGAGGAAATTTAAAAATAGTTCTAAGCCAAGGAATGCATAAAGAGTTGCAAAATAATTAATTATATAGCCACTATATGATACTTTATCTAAGAACAATGTAATAAATTAAGAAGATAATAATACATATTATCAGTCTCCATATAGAGGTGGAGAAGGTAATTTTTTCCTGAAAGTTATTGCCCAACTCCCTATTCTGTTAGAACGTCAACCCTAACCTAAACATAACCAATTTTTTTTTTTTTTTTTTTTTTTTTTTTTTTTTTGCAGAAGAGTGATTTAGGAGAGAGAGAGAGAGAGAGCGAGAGGGAGAGAGAGAGAGAGAGAGAGAGAGAGAGAGAGAGAGAGAGAAGACAGCTCCCATGCAATTGTGAGAGAAAAATCTGTTTGGGGAAGAGCATCTGAGGTTTTAACACTTGAGTTATTCCCTCCCCATTCATGTTCTTGTCCAACGAGAGGAATTCTTTCAAAGTTCCTCTGGAGTGATTGATCTTTGATTCTGATACCAAATAGGCTACTTGTTCTACAACCCTGAGTTACAGATCCCCCTCCTCCCAGAGCTTTCCACGCAGGAATTTGGGACAAAAGAGCCCCACCTGGCTTTCCCAAAATCAAACAAAGAATTTTACCTGGCTCACTGTGGAGGAGGTGCTCAAAGAGCCCGAGTCTCTGAGGCTGAGGTGGGAGCCAAGAAATTCCTGCATTTGAAACCCCTCTGGTTTCCAGATAGCAGCCTGGAGTAGATATTCAAAGATCCCCAGCTGCCTGAGGTGGGGAGCCAGGAAATTCCTGCATTTGAAACCTCTCCCCTAGCAGACCTGGAAAGAGAAGATTTTTTAACACAGTCCCTCAGTACCCACGCTGAACAGAAAAGTCCAACGGCTGTGAGGACAGGGGCGTTCATCTCTCTTTAACTACTTTCTGCTGAATTGAGGCATAGAAGGGGCCCTGCAGTTGAGCTTTCCTCCAGAGGGGAGTCTTCCAGTGATGCAAGCTGATCCAGAGGTCCACGATAGAACTCATGAACCAAGGACACCCAGTGTTCCATTTGTAGGACCATTTGTAGCCTCATGGCCACAGTCCCAGAACAAATGAATTTGTCAAGAAGGTTCAAGATGAGAGGCCCAAAGGCCAGCAATAATAGAATGGTTATAAATGGGCCTAGAAGAGGGTAGAGCCAGGACAGCCAGTTGTTAAACGAGCTCCCTGATCGTGTTTCTTGAATGTCTTTAGTCCTACGTTGGATTCAATGCCCGAGTTCTTTAACTTTAAGACAATACCTGACTGGTTTACAAAGTAGCAGCATTCTTCTAAAAAGAGACAGGTTGCTCCTCTCTGTGCTGTTAGCAGATCCAGGGCCCTTCTATTTTGGAGAGCCACTGCAGCTAAAGAGTTAAGCTCTTCTGCAGAGTTATGAGAGAATCAGCAACCATGACTAATATTTTAACCTCTTCTATTTCTGGCAACGTAAGTCATATCCTAGATCTTCTTGAGAACGCACATTCTTAAAATCCCCTCTATCCAACACACACCTGAAACTTGATAATTTTTGAGAATTGGTATCTGAAAACTTTGCCACATATTTATTTTTCTATGTATTCTACCTCTTAGTTTAAGGAAGATTATCAGAGAACTCTATATCTGAATGGAATCTTGCTATCTCCATCCAAATACACTTACTAAAATGCGCCTTAATTATTATGTCAGAAACTTCCTATAATTTTCATAGAGTTCTGTAAGAAAATTCTCTATGATTACAGAAAACTATTTCTATTATAAGGTTGTTAGTGAAAAAAAAAATTACAGTTATTGCCCAGATTTCAACTGATAAGAATAAAAGGCAAAATTTTTATCATGACATTAAAAAATTTTCATATACACTAAAAATTATGTAACAGATGTTGCAGAAGGTAAAGCTACATATGCAGAATTTAATTGTTTTTTTTTTTTTTTTTTTTTTTTGCTAAGTAAGAACTAAATACAAAAATAATTACAAAGTAAGGATATACAACCCAAAGGAGTAAATCTTCAACTTCCTGACTACCAAATACAGTCCATTTTACTTGGATTCACTATAGGAACTTTCTGTGATAGGCTTTCCTCACTACCACCAAGAACGTCTTCCTGAGCACAGAGCTACACGGGTTTTCCTGGCCTCCCTTTTTGTCTGCTATGTCTAGATCTCTTCTAGGAGATATTTGTGAAAGGTATGTGTAGTTCTTTAGGTCAAGGTTTCTAGGAAGCAAATATCTTCCTCACAGACTTTGTGTTTTTAGGCCTTGTGGCATGGTCGAAAAGTGCACCTTAAGGGATGGCAGAACTATAACTAAGAAGGATTGGCTGGGTGCAGTGGCTCACACCTGTAATCCCAGCACTTTGGGAGGCCAAGGCTGGCAGATCACTTGAGACCAGGAGTTCAAAACCAGCCTGGCAAACATAGTGAAACCTTGTTTCTACTGAAAATAAAAATTAAAAAAACCAGCCAGATGTGGTGGCATGTGCCTTTAGTCCCAGGTACTAGGGAGGCTGAGGGAGAATTGCTTAAATCTTGGAGGTGAAGGTTGCAGTGAGCCAAGATCATGCCACTGCACTCCAGCCTGGGCGACAGAGCAAAAAACAAAAAAAAGAAGAAGAGGAAGAAGAAGAAGAAGAAGAAGAAGAAGAAGAAGAAGAAGAAGAAGAAGAAGAAGAAGAAGAAGAAGAAGAGGAGGAGGAGGAGGAGGAGGAGGAGGAGGAGGAAGAGGAAGAGGAAGAGGAAGAGGAAGAGGAAGAGGAAGAGGAAGAGGAAGAGGAAGAGGAAGAGGAAGAGGAAGAGGAAGAGGGAGGAGGAGGAGGAGGAGGAGGAGGAGAAAAAGAAGAAGGATGATCTTTGGTCTTTAAATCATCCAGTTTGTCTTACCATTAACATATGGACCTTGGGAACTAAAAATTAACTATATAATAAAATGAAAGCAAGATATACATTAAAGGTATTATACACGTTATGTGAATGCAAGATATGATTTTATATTGATATGGCCTGAAATTTTTGGATGACCTTTTTTATCATAACTAATACATTATAAAGTTTATTTTTTTTTTTTTATCCATAAGGAAATGAAAGCTTGTGATGCTATGGGAACAGGGAAAGGAGACCTCGCAAGTAGATCTATTTTGTATAAAGCACAATTCTTCCTTCACTGGCCCAATTTCTGGTCATGGGTTCACTAGAAAAGCCTTAACACAGATAGCAGGCAGGCAGAAAGTCTTCAATGATTTTCATTGCTTTGAGTAAGCAAGATTTGTTTTTAATTTTTTTTATTTATTTATAGAGACGGCGTCTCGATATGTTGCCCATGATGGACTGCAGTGGCTATTCACAGGCACAATCCCAATACTGATCGGCACTGGAGTTTTGACCTGCTTGGTTTCTGACCTGGGCCATTTCACCCTTCCTTAGGCAACCTGGTGGTCCCCCGCTCCCAGGAGGTCACCATATTGATGCAGAACTTAGTGTGGATACCCAATTGGCATAACACACTACAGCCCAGAACTCCTGGACTCAAGCAATCCTCCAGCCTCTGCCTCCCAAGTAGCTGGGACTACAGGCATGCGCCACCCTGCCAGGTGCAAGTTTTTAATGTTAGCTGCAGATAAAACTACTGTTTTGTTTTTTTCTCAAATAATAATTATAACCGAATTAAAAAGCCAGAGTTACACATACTGATGAAAGTTTGTTTTATGTTACCTATTGGGTCATTGTTTTTCTTTTGTTCCACAAATGGCACACATTTGATCGTGTTTTTCTATTAGCTGCCTGTATACAAAAAGATTAGAAATAAAGCACTTAGATTCTCTTTGTAATTGCAACACTCCACAACTCTCCTTCTAAATAATGAAAACGTAGTAGGGCAGAGGGTTTTGTAGAAATACTGAAAACCATGCATCTAAATCCAGCAGGGCACAATGTCCTTCCATTTTGAAGAGGGTGACACTAGATAGCTGACTTGAGTTTAATAAACCAGATAAAAATATCAAGAGAGTAGTCCTGAGGAAATAAGGAGAATAAGTATAATCCAAAGAATGAATGAAGTCTGAGAGAAAACAAGATTATGACAAAGGCAATTGATAGATAACTCAAAATTCATCCTACAGACCTTTTCCAGTAAATACCAGAAATCATAACACTGACTGATAAGGAAAGGCAAGCAATCCTGACAGAGCACAGTGCTCGTTCTTGAAGTAAACTGCATTTAAATAGGCACAAGAATACACAGTATGTGGTAATCACTTACTTTCAGTTTTTGTTCAACTTAGAGAACGATCATGGAATATTTTTAAATAGTTAGAACTTTGAAAAAATAAAATTCTAACTACAGCTGTGAGACTCTGAAAACTCAAAGGCAATGAGGAGAAAGAGTGGGCGCACTACAAAATGAGAGCAGCACAGCCTGTGGTATGTGTAAAAAACAAGACTTTAATCACGCTATTTGAGGATGTCCTGAGAACATGGAGGGAAACCAAAAGTGTTAATATAACTATCTAAATTGAAGAGGATGCTAAAGATAGGTTGAGAGTAGAGTAAAATTTAGTAAAATCTTTATCCAGTGCATGGAAGGAAGCCAAAGACATATATATGCACACATACACACACTTGTGTGGGTCCTTCAAAGCCTTTTGTTATAAATTAAGAAGTAACTGTTACAGAACTAAGAAGTAAATGAAAGTGCTCTGAGTAGGTCAGTGCATGGTGAGTGAGCATTCACAGGCATCTTGATTTTCACTGTTACTCTACTGTAATTTTTTCTTCTTAAATTATTGGAATGCATTCTTTTTATCATTCTTATTGGGAAAAAATAAAAAAGGAAGTTACATGGATTTACATTTTCTTGTTTAATATAAGGAAGATCTTTGAGAGATAGTCAATGAAGCCGAGGATGTTTATAGTATATGCTCAACCCTCCAACATTTCTCATTTGCATCAGAGAAATCCACTCTCTGTTCATCAAGAGCAACTTTAGCCTACAGTTGTCTATAGATAATGAACAACTATAATTTTAGTAAATATAGGTAGATAATGTTTTGTATATGTAAAATGAGACCAATATTATTTTGAGAACTTACCAATTATAACCAACAACCTTGAAATATATAGAGTTCAAACACTGCATATTCTCACCCATAGGCGGGTGTTGAACAATGAGAACACATGGACACAAGGAGGGGAGCACTACACGCTGGGGTCTGTTGGGAGGAAATGGGGGAGAAACGGGGGTGGGGAGGTAGGGAGAGATAGCATGGGGAGAAATGTCAGATATAGGTGAAGGGGAGGAAGGCAGCAAGTCACACTGCCACATGTGTACCTACGCAACAACCTTGCATGTTCTTCACATGTACTCCAAAACATAAAATGCAATAAAAAATAAATTAAAAAAAGAAATATATAGAGTTACAAATATGTATACACACACACACACACACACACACACACACATATGTACATGAATGATCTGTTTTAGTTAAACTCACCAAAATGCACATTCCAAACAAAATATACGAGCAGAGTAGCTTAATTCTGTTTCTTTTTTCTTTCTTATTCCCAATAGACCTATTTCTATTTCTGAGACATATATCCTCAAAAAAGCAAAATTTGCTAAATTAATCTGAATGAAAAGAAACCAATAATTTCAGGGTAATTGAGGGAAAAAGGTGGAATTAATAAAGATAACTAAGACAATATAAGTATAGAATACATAAGCCATCTAAAGAATGAAGAGGTCTCCCAGAGGCTTTGTGTTTTCCATCTATTAAATAGGTTTATATGTGCCATTATTAACTAAACCAAGATCCTCAAACGAAAGATACCACATTCTCATTATCACAGTTAATCATTGTTAGGCTCAAGGGAAAATTCTTTCTCTAACAACATTTATTTTAAAAACCACTCACATAATACATATTTGATTCACTTGTTGGTTCATTAATTGAGGTGTAGTTTTTTTCTTCTTCCAACGCCAGTATGTTGTGGAGTACATTTACAAGAGAGGATTGCTTACTCTTTCCAGCTTGCTTGAGTTGTACTACTGCTCTCTCTTCAGACAATTTAGTGATAACAAAAGCATAGAATGTGTTCAGCCTAAATATTAGGGATTGAGTCAATTAAAATGGATCTGTAATAGCTTAATAGATTGCAGCTATGGTGTACTGGTGAATTAATGATGTTTTCTTCAGTAGAGTACTAAAAAAACTCTCGCTAACATTTTTTCTCAATTTGTATTAAGATCATCTAGATTTTGCCTAATATCAGAGTGTTGTGGCTCAACAGACAAAAAGTAACTTTCTCTTACCTTTGTAAGTGATTCTGTGGTTGAATTTGCTTTAAATTGGGCATGAAATAAATGTATTACTGCAAAAGCAGGGAAACAAAATCTATTACAAACTTGAATCTTTAAACAGCAAATTTTTCATGGTGTGGTATTTTCTCTGGTATTGTTTTGTTTTAGTCATTCTTAAAACTTTGTTGAAAAACAATTATGTGGTCCTTTCTCTCTTCTTTTATTAGTTATAAATTCAATATTAATACATTTGTTTTATTTTTAAAAGACAGCAAGGATTTTAAGGATTTTAAAGCCTCTGTTGGTCTGGTGAGTGTTATTTATTGTCTTTTTTACTATCTTTTCACACCTGTTTCTTCCATGATCTCAAATATCCTCAACATCCTAAAATGCACAAACAATTTAAAATTAAAATTTTATTTCTTGATGATTATAAGACAGTCAAGTATTAACAACAATGTTAGAAATGCAAGGAATCAAATTTCCAGTGCTTTCAACTACTGTATGTACTTCTTAAATTCCCTTTTGTCTTAGTTCTGTGATTAACTTGCTAAAAAAAACTGAGGGTGAGTGCATTTAGTTGTCAGTTAAGTAGTTTATATAAATTTAATATATTTCCATTTTTATTCCTTGTTGTTGGTAAAATATTAGATTAGAGATCAGTGTGTTAAGGTATACACAAACACAGGCATGATATATGTATATTTATATATTATATATGACATATAATGTATTTATATGTTATGTATTTATAAATAGATAATTTATGATATATAATACATTATATATTATTTATATATAACGTATTTATATGATATGTATCTATAAATAATTTATGATATATAATACATTATATATTATTTATAGATAGATAATTTGTTATGTTATTAACACATTATCTATCTTAAATAATGTTATCTATAAATAATAGTATATAACTAATATGACTATCCACATGACGAATATGCCATTGACTTTAAAAATACCTTAATTCGGGACTTCCACCAAGATGACCAAATAGGAACAGCTCCAGAGCACAGTTCACCATGAGAAGGTGAGTTATCTCTGCATTTCCAACCAAGGTACTATGTTCATCCCAATGGGACTGGTTGGAGAGTGAGTGTAGCCTAAGAAGGGTAAACTGAGGCAGGGTAGGGCTCTGCATCACCCAGGAAGTGCAACAGGCCAGAGGGGCCCCCCTCCTACCCAATGGAGGTCATCGGGGACTTTTCTGGCCACTCAGGCACACCGGTTTAAATACTGCTCTTCTCCCACAGTATTTACAGCCCATAGATCAGGAGATTCCCACTGGGCTGACATACACCCCAGGTTTCCAGCAATAATCTGGGCAGCCATTTTATCTGGTACTTGGAATGCCTGTGAGACAGAGTTGCCCATTTTTTCCAGTTGCCCTGAAAAAAAAAAATGGGACTAAAGGCAGAGAACCAAGTGATTGCCCTTGGTGGGTGCACCCCTACAAAGACCAGCAAACTGAGTCATTGGCTTGAGAACTTTGCAGCCAGTACAGCAGTTTGAGCTCAACACAGGACAGTCGAGCTTGGTAGGGGAAGGACGTCTGCCATTACTGAGGCAGTCTACCATTACCAAGGCAACTTTAACCTTACCTGTGCAAACACAATTGCAAGGAAATTTACACAGCAGCTTGGCAGAGCCTGCAGCAGCTCGGCAGTGCCTCTACAGGCAGACTGTTACTAGACTCCCTCCTTGCTGTGTAGGGTATCTCTGAAAAAAGACAGCAGCCCATCAGGGACTTATAAATAAAGCCACACCTTCATGGGACAGAGCACCTGGGAAAAGGGGCAGTTGTGAGTCCCACTGCAGCAGACTTAAACATTCCTGCCCAGCAGCTCTGAAGGGAGCAACAGAGCTCCTAGGCACAGCACTTGAGCTTTGATAAGGGGCAGAATGCCTCCTCAAGTGGCTCCCTGATCCCTGTATATCCTGAAAGAAACCTCACACAGGAGAGCTCTGGCTGTCATCTGGCAGGCACCCTTCTGGGAAGAAGTTACCAGAGGAAGGAACAGGCAGCAATCCTTACTGTTCTGCAGCCCCTGCAGGTGATTCCCAGGCAAGCAGGGTCTGGAGTGGACCTCCATCAGTCCTACAGCAGAGAGGCCTGTTAGAAGGAAAACTGAAAACAGAAAGAATAGCTTCATCATCACCAGAAAGAATGTTCACTCAGAGACCCCATCTGAAAGTCACCAACTTCACAGTCTAAAGGTAGATAAATCCATAAAGATAGAAAGAAACCACTGCAACAAGGATGAAATCACCAAAATCCATAATGCCCCTTCTCCTCCAAGGGATCACAGCTCCTAACCAGCAAGGGAGCAAAATTAGATGGAGAATGAGTTTGACAAATTGACAGAAGCAGGCTTCAGAAAGTGGGTAATAAATAGCAAACTTCTCTGAGCTAAAGGAGCATGTTGTAAACCAATGCAAAGAAACTAAGAACCTTGAAAAAAGTTAGATAAAATGCTAACTAGAATAACCAGTTTAGAGAAGAACAAAAGTGACTTGATGGAGCTGAAAAAGACAGTGTGAGAAATTCACGAAGCATACACAAGTTTCAACAGCTGAATCAACCAAGTAGAAGAAAGGATTTCAGAGATTGAAGATCAACAGAATAAAATAAAACAAGAAGGCAAGATTAGAGAAAAAAGAGTGAAAAGAAATGAACAAAGCCTCCAAGAAATATGGGACTATGTGAAAATACCTAATCTAAGTTTGATTGGTGTACCTGAATGTGATGGGGAGAATGAATTCAAGCTGGAAAACACTTTTCAGGATATTATCCAGAAGAACTTCCCCAAGCTAGCAAGTCAGGCCAATGTTTAAATCCAGGAAATACAGAGAACACCACAAAGATATTCCTCAAGAAGAGCAACCACAAGGCACATAATTGTCAGATTCACCAGGGTTGAAATGAAGTGAAAAACGCTAAGGGCAGCCAGAGAGAAAGGTTGGGTTACCCACAAAGGGAAGCCCATCAGACTCACAGTGGACCTCTCAGCAGAAACCCTATAAGCTACAAGAGAGTGGGGGACAATATTCAACATCCTTAAAGAACAGGACTTTCAACCCAGAATTTCATATCCAGCCAAAATAAGCTTCATAAGTGAAGGAAAAATAAAATCCTTTATGAACAAGCAAGAACTCAGAGATTTCATCACCCCCAGGCCTGCTTTACAAGAGCTCCTAAAAGAAGTACTAAACATAGAAAGGAACAATCAGTACCAGCCACTGCAAAAATGTAGCAAATAGTAAAGACCATCAACACAATGAAGAAATTATGTCAACTAATGCCAAAACAACCAGCCAGTAACAAAATGGCAGGATCAAATTCACACATAACAATATTGACTATAAATGTGAATCGGCTAAATGCTCCAATCAAAAGACCTATATAGACTGGCAAATTGGATAAAAAGTCAAGAACCATTGGTGCACTGTATTCAGGAGATGTATCTCATGTGCAAAGACACACATAGACTCAAAATAAAGGGATGGAGGAAGATCTACCAAGCAAATGGAGAGGGAAAAAAAAAAAAAGCAGGGGTTGCAATACTAGTCTCTGATAAAACAGACTTTAAATCAACAAAGATTAAAAGAGACAAAGAAGAGCATAACAGAATGGTAAAGGATCAGTGCAACAAGAAGAGCTAACTGTCTTAAATATATATGCACCTAATACAGTAGCACTCAGATACATAAAGCAAGTTCTTAACAAGCTACAAAGAGACTCAGACTCCCACACAGTAATAATGGGAGACTTTAAAACTCCTCTGTCAATATTAGACAGATCAACAAGACAGAAAGTTAACAAGTATATCCAGGACTTGAACTCATATCTGTACCAAGCAGACCTAATAGACATCTACAGAACTCTCCATCCCGAATCCACATTCTTCATCATCACATCGCACTTGGTCTAAAATTGACAACCTAATTGGAAGTAAATCACTCCATAGCAAATGCAAAATAATGGAAATCCTAACAATCAGTCTCTCGGACCACAGTTCAATCAAATTAGAACTCATCATTAAGAAATTCACTCAAAATTGCACAACTACATGGAAACTGAACAACCTGTTCCTGAATGACTACTGGATAAGTAATGAAACAAAGAGAGAAATAAAGATGTTTTTCAAAATCAATGAGAATTAAGACACAATGTACCAGAATCTCTAGAACACATTTAAAGCCATGATCTTTTGATTGGGGTATAGAAGGAAATTTATAGCACTAAATGCCCACCAGAGAAGTGAAGAAAGATCTAAAATTGACACCCTATCATCACAATTAAAATAACTAGAGGAGCAAGATAAAACATATTCAAAAGCTAGTAGAAGACAAGAAATAACTAAGATCAGAGAAGAACTGAAGGAGATAGAGATGCAAAAAAAAAAAAAAAAAAAAACTTAAAAAAATCAATAAATTCAAAAGCTGTTTTTTTTTTGAAAAGATCAATGAAATATCCAGATTAATGAAAAAGAAAAGAGAGAAGAATTGAATAGATGCAATAAAAATGATAAAGGGGATATCACCACCAATTCCACAGAAATACAAACTACCATTAGAGATTACTACAAACCAACTCTATGCGTATAAACCAGTAAGTCTAGAAGAAATGGATACATTCCTAGAAAATGACACCCTTCCAAAGCTAAACCAGGAAGAATTTGAATCCCAGAATAGTACAATAATGAGATCTGAAGTTAAGGCAGCATTAATAGCCGACCGACCAAAAAAAGTCCAGATCCAGATGAATTCACAGCCAAATCCTACTAGATGTACAAAGAGGAGCTGGTACCATTCCTTCTGAAACCTTTCCAGACAATACAAAGAGGGAATCCTCCCTAACTCATGTTATGAGACCAACATCATTCTGATACCAAAACCTGTCAGAGACACCACTAAAAAAGAAAATTTCAGGCCAGTATACATGATGAACAGCGATGCAAAAATATTCAATAAAATACTGGTAAACCAAATGCAATGGCACATCAAAAAACTTATCCATCACAATCAAGTAGCCTTCATCCAGGGGATGCAAGGCTCATTCAACATACACAAATCTTTCAACATAATCCATCACATAAACAGAACCAAAGACAAAAACCACATGATGATCTCAATAGATAAAGAGAAGGCCTTCCACAAAATTCCACAGCCCTTTATGCTAAGAGCTGTCAATGAACTAGGTATCAATGGAATATATCTCAAAATAATAAAAGATATCAACAACAAAAGTGCAGCCAATATAATACTGAATAGGCAAAAACTGAAAGCATTACCTTTGAAAACTGGCACTAGACAAGGGTGCCCTCTCTCACCATTTCTATTCAACATAATATTGGAAGTTCTAGCCAGAGCAATCAGGCAAGACAAAGAAATAAAGGATATCCAATTAGGAAAGAAGGTAGTCAAAGTGTTTCATTTGCAGATGACATGATTGTATATTTAGAAGACCCCATCGTCTCAGCCCAAAATCTCCATAAACTGAGAAGCAACTTGAGCAAAGTCTCACGATACAAAATCAATGTGCAAAAATCACAAGCATTCCTATACACCAATAACAGACAAACAGAAAGCCAAATCACGAGTGAACTCCCATTCACAATTGCTACAAAGAGAATAAAATACCTAGGAATAGAACTAACAAGGGATGTGATGAACCTCTTCAATGAGAACTGCAAACCATTACTCAAGGAAACAAGAGAGGACACAAACAGATGGAAAAACATTACATGCTCATGGTTAGGAAGAATCATTATTGTGAAAATGCCATATTGCCCAATGTAATTTATAGATTTAATGCTATCTCCATCAAGCTACTATTGACCTTCTTCAAAGAACTGGAAAAAGCCACTTTAAACTTCATATGGAACTAAAAAAGAGCCCACACAGCTAAGACAACCCTAAGCAAAAGAACAAAGTTGGAGGCATCATGCTATTACATGCCTATGGTAATCAAAACAGCATGGTACTGGTACCGAAACAGAGATATAGACCAATGGAACAGAACAGAGGCCTCAGAAGTAACACTGCATATCTACAATCATCTGATCTTTAACAAATCTGACAAAAGCAATGGGGAAAGGATTCCCTGTTTAATAAATGGTGTCAGGAAAACTAGCTAGCCATGTGCAGAAAGCTGAAACTGGACCCCTTCTTTACACCTTATACAAAATAAGTCCAGATGGATTAAAGATTTAAACATAATATCTAACACCATAAAAACCCTAGAAGAAAACGTAGGCAATACCATTCAGGACATAAGCATAGACAACAGCTTCATGACTAAAACACCAAAAGCAATGACAACAAAAGCCAAGTAGACAAATGAGATCTCATTAAACTTAAGAGCTTCTCCACAGCAAAATAAACAATAATTAGTGAACTGGCAACCAATAGAATGGGAAAAAATTTTTGCAAACTACCCATCTGACATAGGGCTAATATTCAGAATCTACAAATAACTGAAACAAATTTACAAGAAAAAAAAAAGAATCATCAAAAAGTGGGCACAGGATATGAACATACACTTTTCTAAAGAAGACATTTATGCCGGTAACAAACTTATGAAAAGATTCTCATCATCACTGGTCATTAGAAAAATGCAAATCAAAACCACATTGAGATATCATTTCATGCTAGTTAGAATGGCAATCATTAAACAATCTGAAGACACATACACAGGTATGTTCATTGTGGCACTGATTAGAATAGCAAAGACCTGGAACCAACCCAAGTGCCCTTCAATGATAGACATATACATCATGGAATACTAGGCAGCCATAAAAAATGATGAGTTGCTCCCCTTTGTAGGGACATGGATGATTCTGGAAACCATCATTCTCAGCAAAGTGACACAAGATCAGAAAACCAAACAAGGCATGTTCTCACTCATAGGCAGCTGTTGAACAATGAGAACACATTTGCATAGGGAGGGAAACATCACACACTGGGGTAGGTTAGGGAATGCAGGGCTAGGGGAGAGACAGCGGGGGTTGGGGAGGCTAGGGAGGGAAAACACTTTGAGAAATGCTAGATGTAGGCAACAGGGGGAATGGAGACTGCATATCACCATGGCATGTGTGTGTCTATGCAACAACCCTGCAGGATGTGCACGTTTACCCCAGATCTTAAAGTGCAATTTAAAGAAAAGAAAAGAAAATGAAAAAGTCTGGAGACAATGGATGCTGGAGAGGATGTGGAGAAATAAGAATGCTTTTACACTGTTGGTGGAATGTAAATTAGTTCAGCCATTGTGGAAGACAGTGTGGCAATTCCTGAAGGATCTAGAAATAGAAATACCTTTTGACCCAGCTATCCTGCTACTGAGTATATATGAAAGGATTATAAATAGTTCTATTTTAAAGACACATGCACATGTATGTTCATTGAGGCACTGTTTACAATAGCAAAGACTTGGAACCAATCCGTATCCCCATCAGTGATAGACTGGATAAAGAAAATGTGGCACATAGCCACCATGGAACACTATGCAGCCACAAAAAAAGAATGAGTTCATGTCCCCTGCAGGGACACGTATGAAGCTAGAAACTATCATTCTTAGCAAACTGACACAAGAACAGAAAACCAAACACCACAGGTTCTCACTCATAAGTGGTTGTTGAACAACTAGAAAACATGGACACAGCGAGGGGCACATCACACACCAGGGCCTATTGGGGGTGGGGGGCTAGGGGAGGGATAGCAGGGGGTATGGGGGTTGAGGAGGGATAACATTAGGAGAAATACGTAACGTAGGTGTCAGGGGGATGGAGGAAGCAAACCACCATGGCATGGGTACACCCGTGTAACAATACTGCAAGATCTTCACATGTACCCCAGAACTTAAAGTGTAATAAAAAAAAACTTAACTCATTTTAAAAGCATATATATAATATATAAAATACATATATTTGATATATATCTGAATATTTATATAATATGTAAATACTTTTATTGTATAAAATTTTAAAATAATATAAATATTTATATGATATAAATGTATAAAATATTTTTATATTATAGATTTAATAAAACATAAAAATATATTTACAAAGATATATATATACATATATATACATATATATGTATACATATGTATATATATGTATATTACAAAGATATATATATACATATATATACATATATATGTATACATATGTATATATATGTATATATATATATCTTTAGAATGAGTTAAGGTTTTATAAAAGTCAATGGCATATTTGTCATTCTGTCAGATAGTATAAAATATTTTTATATTATAGATTTAATAAAACATAAAAATATATTTACAAAGATATATATATACATATATATACATATTTATGGCATATTTGTCATTCTGTCAGATAGTCAAATGTTCTGAATTTTTTAACCAGACTCATTATAATCTTAGAGATAAAGGAGTTTCTGCTCTAACATGATATAAGTATTTTTGAGAAAAGTCTTTCTGTGGAAGGCTAAGGGAGTCCTCAAATCTGTGAGTCCTAATCAAAACGCTAATAAAATTGTAAACAATCAAAATAATAACGAACAAAATAATTGTTAATTATAATAAGTAACAAAATTCCTACTAAATGAAAAAATGCCAGTAAGTACAGAATTTACATTAAAACGTGGAATGGGAAGATGGTTTAGACAGACTGCAATATGGGGTAGAATTGAATTTGCTTCGTTAGAAGGACAGAGAAATATTAGCTGAAAGAGAAGGTGAAAGGGCAGGTGAATAGAAGGTTCAGGCTCCACATGAAATGCTGTGATGATAGAGATGAAAGGCTCTAAGTTATTCTCTTGTGGTTGCTTCTCTTGAACACAGTTATAAAATAAGCACTTCTAAATCTGAATAGAAAGTTAAAATGACCAAAGGAGATCTTTGGATATATGAATATGTCACAGAAGACCATTTTGACTGGGGTCACTTTTTTCATCCATGTGAAGGAAGGTTGCTTTTGACTGCTGATTCTTAAAACCTGTAACTTTATCACATCTACAAAGCTCCTTTTGCCATATAAGGTGACATATTAACTGGGTCCAGATAGCAGAATGTTGATGTCTTGGGGGCTACAGGATGGGCTTAAAATGAGTGATGTAAGGTTTTATCAGAAAAAGTAAACAAACAAAAAAAAATAGAATAGCAAATTAAAACCAAAGAGAGTAGCAGGAAGTCAGAATGAATTTAAGATCAGATATGAATAAAATAAAAGCAGTGATACAAAAGAATATATTGAAGAAAAAAAAGGATTATAAGTTTGAGAACCTAAAAAAGATTAACAAAGAAGAGATCAAAAACTTTGAATGCGAACGATGAAAACATGAGGATCAAAGTAGATCTTTTGAATATTTGAAAAATATAGTAAGAGTATATTATAAACAGGCTTTAAAACAATATATTTGATCATATTTTAACTGGAGAATTCAATACACTGTCTCTCTCTAAATAATTGTTAGAATAACATTCTACCTGATTTCAAGTCTTACTATGCATGTAGACTGATCAAGATTGTATATTTAGGCAGAGAATAAATAGCTAGATTAATGGAGCAGAATAATAATATGAAAACAGACACAAACCCACGTAAAGATGACTGACTAATTTTTGACAGTGTTACCAAAGTAACTGTGGAAGAGAGTCTTTTCCAAATGCAATTGTTGAAAGACAGCCTTTTCAACAACAGTGGTTATACTTGCCCCATCCTCCAAAATTATCTATCCCTTAGCGTATACAAAAATTAACTTAAAATGGATAATGGGCTTAAATGTATGATGCAAAATTACAAAACTTTTAGAAAAAAAAAAAGAGGCTAAACTGTTGCAGGACTTAGGGATAGAACTTCTAGACTTGAACACACAAAAATATCATCTATAAAACTAAAAATATAATAAGTTGGATTTTAACACAATCAACAATATTTCTTCTATGAAAAACTCTACAAAGGATAAATAGACAAAATAGGGATGGAGAAAAAGCATATTTGCAATCCCCATATCTGACAGAGAACTAGTATAAAATATTCTTAAAACTTGATTTAAAAAAGCAAAATTCACTGAGAACTGAGGCAAAAAGACATGAAGACAAATTTCTCCAATGAAGGTCTACAGATTGCAAATAAAAACATAAATTGATGTTTAACATTATTAGTTATCATATAAAGTAAATTAAAAATAAATAATAGAATGACAATTCATTTCTAAATTAGAAAATATTTTCAAAGCAAAATTTTTTTACTAAAAGATATATAATAAATTTCAGTCTAACATAAATTTTTAGACAATTCATAAGCAGCAATAATTATTTAAGTAGTCATCTCAAGTGAAGGAATGAGTAAGTCTAATGGCTTTTAGTTGAAATATTGATACCATTAAATACTGCATTTTGAAGTAAGTGACTCCTAAGTACTTTATGGACTCAGAGAGTTTATTATTATTATTATTATTATTATTATTATTATTATTTTGAGATAGGGTCTCACTCTGTCACCCAGGCTGGACAGCATTGGCAAAATCTTGGTTCACTTCAACTTCTGCCTCCTGGGTTCAAGGGATTCTCCTGCCTCAGGCTCCCAAGAAGCTGAGGTTGCAGGTGTGCACCACCATGCCCAGCTATTCAAATAATTTTAAATGTTCAAAAGAAAGAAAAAATTTCTAATTGTTGCAATAATCTATAATGGACAGTGGATTTTAGTAGATATATATAAAGAATACAAACACATATAAATAAAATGGATGTGTACACATAAAGCAGAATTTAAATTTTGGATATTTTTGTATATATGTTTATTTATTTGTCATTTGACACTTTTTCTTTTAAAAAATAATTTCAATTTGTCATTTGACATTTTTTCTTTTAAAAAATAATTTGGATTCAGGAGGTACATGAGCAGATTTGTTACGTAGGTATATTGTGTGATGCTGAGGTTTAGGGTACAATTGATTCTGTCACCCAGGTAGTGAGTATTTTGCCCAATAGTTTATTTTTGAACACTTTCACCCCTCTCTCTCCCGTACAGTATTTCCCAGTTTCTCATGTTGTCATATTGTTGTCCATGAATATTCAATGTTCGTCGAGAATCAGATGGCTGTAGATGTGTGGCTTCAATTCTAGGTTCTTTATTATGTTTCATTAGTCTATGTGTCTGTTTTTGTACAAGTATCATACTGTTTTGATTGCTGTAGCCTTATAGTATCCTTTGAAGTCTGTCTTTGTTCTTTTTGTTTAGGATTACTCTGGCTATTCAAGCTCATTTTTGGTTTTGTATCAATTTTATAATACTTTATTTTTCATTCTATGGAAATGACATAGAAATAGTGTTAAATCTGTAGACTGCTTTGGCATTATGGCCATTTTCACAATATTGATTTTTATTTATTTATTTATTTTCAACTGGAAACATACCACCAAGTGGCACTCAGTAAATATTTATTGACAATCATGAGGCTATTATTTATCTATATCATCAAATCAGAAACAATTGTGGAGTTTCCCAACAAGGCATTAGAAACTTGTCATCCTATATAATTGAGAAAGTTGAAGGCCAGAGAAGTGGGATGATTTACCCAATATTTTGCAGGTGGGGCAAAACTAGGACTTGCACCCCAAACTCTTGATTATTTTTTGTTTGTTCCCAATTTTTTTATTGCATTTTAGGTTTTGGGGTACATGTGAAGAACAGGCAAGATTGTTGCATAGGTACACACGTGGCAGTGTGATTTGCTGCCTTTCTCCCCTTCACCTATATCTGGCGTTTCTTCCCATGCCATCCCGCCCCCCTCCAACTTCCCACCCACCACTGTACCTCCCTTATTTCCCCCCAACAGACCCCAGTGTGTAGTGCTCCCCTCCCTGTGTCCATGTGTTCTCATTGTTCCACACCCGCCTATGAGTGAGAACATGCAGTGTTTGATTTTCTGCTCCTGTGTCAGTTTGCTGAGAATGATGGCTTCCAGGTTCATCCATGTCCCTACTAAGGACACGAACTCATCGTTTTTGATGGCTGCATAATATTCCATGGTGTATATGTGCCACATTTTCCCTGTCCAGTCTATTATCGATGGGCATTTGGGCTGGTTCTAGGTCTATGCTATTGTAAACTGTGCTGCAATGAACATTCATGTGCATTGTGTCCTTATAGTAGAATGATTTATAATCCTTTGGATATATACCCAGTAATGGGATTGCTGGGTCACATGGGATTTCTATTTCTAGGTCCTTGAGGAATCACCACACTGTCTTCCACAATGGTTGAACTAATTTACACTCCTACCAACAGTGTAAAAGTGTTCCTATTTCTCCACATCCTCTCCAGAATCTGTTGTCTCCAGATTTTTTAAAAGTCACCATTCTAACTGGCGTGAGATGGTATCTCAATATGGTTTTGATTTGCATTTCTCTAATGACCAGTGATGATGAGCATTTTTTTCATATGTTTGTTGGCCTCCTGTATGTCTTCTTTTGTAAAGTGTCTGTTCATATCCTTTGCCCACTTTTGAATGGGCTTATTTGTTTTTTTCTTGTAAATCCGTTTTAGTTTTATATGAGCAAGGAATGTTTGTCCTTTTGTTTGTTCCATCTATGATTTCTTTCATCAGTATTTTGAAATTCTCTTGTAGAAATCTTTTACCTTTTTAGTAATAGATGTATTCTTATATATTATATTATTTTTGCGGCTTTTGTTCCTGGGATGACATTTTTGATTTGGCTCTCAGTTTGAACATTATTGATGTACAGAAATACCACTAGTTTTTGCACATTTATTTTGTATCCTGAAATTTTACTTAAGTTGTTTATCAGCTCTAGGAACTTCTTCACATATTCTTTAGGGTTTTCTAGATTTTTATTATTAGTGAAGGGAGATGATTTGCCTTGTTTTCCTATTTGGATGCCTTGTATCACTTTCTCTTGCCTGATTCCTCTGTCTAGGATTTCCAGTAATATGTTTAACAGGAATGGTGATAGTATGCATCTTTGTCCTGTTCCAGTTCTCAAGGAGAATACTTCCAGCTTTTGCCCATTCAATACATTGTTAGTTATGGGTTTGTCATTGATGGCTCTTACTTATTTGATGTATATTCTTTTGATGCCTAGTATGTCAAGGGCTTTTACCATAAAGCCATGTTGAATTTTATAGAAAGCCTTTTCTGTGTCTATTGAGTAGATCATATGGTTTTTCCATTTTATTCTGTTTATGTGGTGAATCACATTTATTGATTTATGTATGTTAAACCAGCCTTGCATCTCAAGGATAATGCCTAGTTGATCTTTTTCATCCTTTGAAAGGATCAACTTTGGATTTTGTTTGTATGGACTTTTGGGTCTCAATATCATTCAGTTCTGCTCTTTCAGTAACTTTTCTTCTGCTGCCTTTGTGGTTAGTTTGTCCTTGTTTTTCTAGTTCCTCTAGGTATAATATTACATAGTGAACTTGAGATCTTTCTAACTTTCTGAGGTAGGCTACTAGTGCTATAAACTTTCCTTTAATACTGCCTTTGTTGTGTCACAGAGATTTTGTTAGGTTATATATCTGTTTTCATTTATTTCAAATATTTTCTTTATTTCTATCTTGATTTTGTTGTTTATCCAAAAGACCTTCAGGAGCAATTTATTTATTTTCCATGTAATTGTGTGGATTTGTGAGATCTTCTTTTTATTGATTTCTACTTTTATTCCACTGTGTCTGAGCATATGGTAGATATAATTTCAATATATTTAAATTATTGTGACTTACTTTATAGCCGAGAATGTGGTTGATCTTGTAGTATGTTCATTGTACACATGAGGAGAATGTATATTCTGTGGTTGATTGGTGCAGTATTCTTTTGATATCCATTAGGTCTAATTGAAGTATCTAAATGAAGATCAGAATATCTTTGTGAGTTTTCTGCCTCAATAATCTGTCTAACACTTTTAGTGGTTGTTGAAGTCCCCCACTATTACTGTGCTGCTGTCTGGGTCTTTCATAGGTATAGATGTACCTGTTTTATGAATTGAGATGCTCCAGTTTTGGGTGTGTGTATATTTAGCACAGTTAAGTCTTCTGGTTAAATTGAACCATTTATCATTACATAATAGCTTTCTTTATCCTTTTTTTTTTTTTTTTTTTACTCTTTTTGGTTTAAGGTCTGTTTTAACTGATATAATAATAGTGATCTTGTGGGTTTTTTTGTTTGTTTGTTTTCTATTTGCATAATGGATCTTTCTGCAACCCTTTACTTTTAACCTGTTACATGTGAAATGGGTTTTGTGAAGATAGCAGAGGGTAGGTCTTGCTTTTTCATCCAACTTGGTACTTTGGGTCTTTTAAGTGGGACATTTAGGTCATTTACATTTAGGATTAATATTGATGTGTGAGGCTTTGATCCTACCATGAAGTTTTTAAGCTGATTGCTTTGTAGTTTATATTGTGTGATTATTTTGTGATTTCTTTTGTGTGTTAGCCATGTAATCAGTGTCTTTTTGTGGTAGCAGGTATTATTCTTTCATTTCTCTGTTTAGAACTCCCTTAAGAATCTCTTGTAAGGTTGGTTCAGTGGTTAAAAAAAAAAAAAAAAAATCTTTAGTATTTGCTTGTCTGGAAAATATTTTATTTCTCCTTTGCTTCTGAAACATTGCTTGTTGGGATAAAAAAAGTTCTTTATTGGAATTTATTTTCTTTAAAAATGCTGAAAATAGGCTCCCAGACTCTCTTGGTTTGTAAGATTTATGCAGAGAAGTCCACCATTAACCTGATGGGTTTCCCTTTGTACATGATCTGACATTTTTTCTAGCTGCCTGTAAGATTTTTTCTTTAGCCTTGACCTTTGATATTCTGGTGACTAAATGTCATGGTACTGTTCATTTTTTATAGTATCTTGCAGGTCATTCTCTGGATTTCTTGCATCTGGATGTATATCTCTCTCACAAGATTAGAGTACTTTCCTTAAGTAAATCTTCCTCAAGTAAATCTTCCAGGTTGTTTTCTTTTTCTTCTTTTATCTCAGTAAATAATTCATAGGTCTAATCAGTTTGCATAATCTCATATTCCTGGTAGACTTTGTTCTTTCTTTAAAATTAATTTTAAAATTATTTTTTGAGACTGAATTAGTTCTAAAGACTGGTTACCAAATGCTGAAATTTTTTCTTCTGTTTCACCTAGCCAATTGGTAAAGCATTAAATTATATATTAAAATTTCTTAACTGAGTATTTCAATTCCAGAATCTCTGACTGATTCCTTTCTCAAATGTTTATCTACTCCTTTATTTCCTGGAGTGTTTAGAAGTTTTTATGTATTGATGTTCATTTTTGTCTTGGGTCTCATTGAGCTTCCTTGCAATCCATGCCTTGAATTCCTACTGTTTCTTTGTTTTTCTTTTGAGACATGGTCTCTCTCTGGTTGCTGCAGTGGTGTGGTATAATTCAAGTTCACTGTAGCCTCGACCTCATGGGTTCAGGTGATTCTCCCACCTCAGCCTCCTGAGTAGCTGGGACTACACGTGCACACCATTATAACCAGGAATTTTTTTGTAAAGATGAGATTTCGCCATGTTGCCAAGGTTGGTATGGAACTCTTGGACACAACCTACCTGCCTGCCTCAATCTTCCAAACAGCTGTAATTGGAATGTTTTATCTGTCATTTCTGAGTACCCATTTTGGTTAAGGATTATTGCTGGAGAGCTAGTGTAATCCTTCGGAAAAATTCATTCAAATTGTTCATGGTGTCGGCATTCTTGCCCTAGTTTCTTCTTATCTGGAGAGGCTGGTAGGTCTAATTTTAAAATTATTTTTGTGCTTGTGGAATTTTTTGTGTTTCTTTCTTTCCCAATGCTATTTTTTTTTTCTACTTTCCCATTCACTTTCTACCCTTCCGTATGGGATGTGACTTTAGAGAATAGAGAATGTTGGGTAGGGTCTCTTGGCTTTGTTTCTCTTGGCTTTGTTTTTTTTTTTTTTTTTTTTTTTTTTTTCTTCCACATATAATCAGTTTTATTGCCAGGTAAGAAATTTATATTAATATAGTGAATCCATGTTTACAAATAAACATTCTTAGAAAACAAACGTGTTTTTTTTCTTCATGGTAGGAAGAATTATTTGTATCATAAACTCTAGTTGTTGACAAGTATTAACACAAGTTTACTTGCAGAACATATGGTTACTAAAATATTCGCACATAAAATATGCTTCATTTACACAAAAACTGGAAAGAGTTCGATGGGGAGGCCAGGCAGAGCCCAAGGCAGATGGAGGCTGAGACACCATGAAAGGGTTAAAGGGAAGTCAGATTCTGGTCCCATTGGGTTGGAAATCAGGGGACAGCTAAAGGCAAAAAATAGGGGTTGGTATCAGGGCATGGAATTAGGAAGAGGACGGCCTGTCTGCTTTGTTCTGGTTTCTCTTCTAGGTGTCACTACCCTAGCTATAGGGTCCTTGTCTTGGTACATGGAAGTCACAGATAGCTCTTACATTTCTTATCGACAAACAAGAAATAAAATTCATGAGCCAAAAAACCCAAAACAAAACTGAAAACAGGGAAAAGCTTGTAAAACTAAATATGGATCCCAGCATTAACAGCTGAACAGAGAATGTGATTTTTAAATTCTTAGCGGATGATAAAGTTGTGTAGAAACTGAACACTTACAAATTATTTAAAACCTGGAATCACTGACCAGAAATTACACAGCTGGATCATGGGAAAACAGCAGAAAGGGGTTATCGAGGGAACCTACACTGTTCTAGCTGCACCCCATGCCCTTCTCAGAGGAAAGCCTGGCATTGATTAGATACTGGGCCAGACTAACACTGGCAGCAGAGACAGTGATAGTAACCTGCCTACCAGAGGAGCCTTCCACCGGGTTGGCAATTTTGATCTGGGCCCCGGACATCTGGCTAATCTCATTAATGTTGGCGCCTTGGCGCCAACATTAAGCAGCCAATTAAGTTATTTGGAATGGTGAGTTCATGGGTGGTTTGAGTAGATGCATCCAAACTTGCCCAATAGCCTTTCACCTCTGGAGAGCTGGAGTCAATTCCGGCGAATCCGGTCCCGCCGTGCATCATGGCAAAGTGAGACTGTTGTCTTGCCACCTGGTTCAGCTTGGCCAGATCGAGCGGAGAATTGGTGTGCTGTCCTTGAATCGAGGGCCTATTGTCCTATGCCCTTCTGTCAGCAAGTTTCATATTGGGCTGTGCAGTTTGGGGTACAAGCCAGTAGATGATGCTTATGAAGAAGAACCAGCTATGGTTAACCAGGATGGGTATATCCTTAACCCTTGTTAACTAGGAGAAGCTTTTTGCTGCTCAGACAATGTGCTAATCTGTGGAGTGCACAGAGGTCTGAGCTCCCCGTTTAGCTCTGGTCAGGAAGCGGGAAAGATGGCCAAAGCCAGACTAAGCAGACTACCTGCAATTCCCCCAGTTGCAGTCACAAGAACCACCATTGAGCAAAAAGTAAGTGAGCAGCTATTAGGTGCCCAGAGGTATGCCTAGGCATGCAGCTGGTAAAACTCCTTGGCCTCAAGGTCTCTGCATGATGAGGAGCATGACCTGAACTCCTAATTCAAGAGAATGGGTTCTTCAGATGCCAGGACATGGAATACAGAAGAGTCAGCTGTATCACAATGTATGCACCAAAAGACTAGGGCAGATTAAGGTGTTGGACTAGCAAGCAGGTGCTCCAAATGCCAGGGGACATACTGGCTGTGGAGCCAAGGGGTCCCATTGCACTATGATCTCTGTCTAGGAAATGTGGGGCACTCAGGGGTTAACAGTCTGGGTGAGCAGATCCTCCAGATACCTGAAGATATGCTGGTGTATGGGGCAGAAAGGATCTGGTTCCACTATGGTGTCTTAAAAGGAAGGGTGAGTGAAAGAGAGGCTGCTGGACCAGGTAAGCAGGTGCTTGTTTTTGCTATATGAATTTAAATGTTTTTTCTCCAGCTTAGCTTCCAGAAAAAAAAATTAGATGTTAATATTGATTTCCTTATCCCAGTGAGGAAAGAACTAGGTCATTTTTGTTGTTTGTGTGCTTTAGTTATTTTAGGGTGTGTGTTTGAATTTGATTGTTTCTGATAGTAGAGGTCTAGGAATTAGAGCTTTAGAGAATTAGAGGGCAGACAAAAAGGTGGAAAAAGCTGAGAGGTAGTAATGTCTGCTATGTAAAGATCACTAGGAACATACCTGTAGTTCAATCAGTTGCAGCAAAGGTGTTCACATATCACAGGAACCATGATCCATTTCAATAAGACAGTGTTTGGAGAAATATAATAGGATTTGGGTTTGTGTTGGGTAACTCAGGTAAGGTTCCAAGAAGTTGGGGTTTCCTGTGGAGAGGATGGTGTTAGAAAATTTAGGTAATTCTATTACCAAGTACCATGATATTTTTTATGTAGGAGACATGCCAAAAAAAAATAGGGCAGATATAATAGATAAAGAAACATCATTCACTCAGGATGGCCAAGAGTGGTGGATAGTTGGTCATTTCTATAGCTTGCATAGGTTTCTTCATTTTGTATGAGCTCAGACATGATCACAAAATAATTTTTTGATTGTTCTTCTTCAACATATTTAAAGAGTGGCATTGACTGATGGCAGTTCCTGGAGTTATTGATGTTAAGAAGGGAACGTCACAGCCTACTGGTTAGTACCAGGCTGGGTACCAGCTGACAGCTGTCAAGGGTGCTTTTTTTTTTTTTCACATGTCTAAAGTGGCTAGAAGTAATGAGGGGCTTCTTGTCACAACTTGAGAAAATTTGTTATGCCCCAGAGGGAAAAAAAACCCTGTAGATTTTAAAGCACACTGAATGAGATGGCAGCTACTAATATATGAACCAACTGGGGGTTTGGGATAATAAACACTGACCCATGTAACTTCCCCAAATATCTTCAAGTTCGAACTGCAGATAGTAGGGTTGGATATTGTGTAGGGGCCTGAAGCATAGTGACAAAAGGCATCGCAGAAGTGAAGTGTATAAAAAAGTGGCAAATCACCAAAGACGTTGAGCTGCCTCCTTCACTTCATTAACCTAAGTATAATTGTACACCCTAGGAACCTTGGCAGAAACCTTGACAACCAATGGTTGGATGGCTGGGGTGGATTTCTTATGAATTATTTTGTTAGAATATCTTAAATCTCCAGCAGTTGGAGAGATTTAGGATCATAGATTAACTTGTTTCCCAAACAGAAATTATATAACGAAATATTAAAGTGTAATTTTTCCCTGAGTTTCAAATTATGGGTTGAAAGGCCAACCAGATGCTTTCCTAAAGTGGATATTGGATTATTGACTAAAAATAAATTATTGTATATAACTTTGGATATATTATTCTACATACCAATTGTATACTTATTTATTGTTTAAATAATTGATCTACATTATATCATGAAAGAATTTTGAAAAAGTCATTATGTGTTCATGTGTCTTCATTATGACATCTCTAAAATAAGATGTGTGGACTAATATGCCTTCCAAGTGTGTACGATTTTGTATAAATATATAGAAATTGGCATGCATTTTTTTATTTCAAATGTTTATGCATATTTGGAAGAGATACAAGAGACCAAAAATTCGTTCTTCAAAATGTTAAGTTACATTTTGAGTGAGTCTAGAAGAAACAAAATAATTTTCCCACCCATAAACAATGTTAAAATATTGTTGACTGACATTCCATAAATAGCTAAATGACTCCCCCACTCCCCGCCTCCTCCCAGTTACAACTTTATACTTCTTTCCACACTGGTCTTTTCCTCATTATTTAGATTCAGGACTATCGTAAGGTGAGTCACAAAATAATTGGGAATGTGCATCCCAAGCCTCAGCAGTGAACCTGAATTATATGCTCACTGCTAGTGAGGCATATCTTTCATACAGAGCATCTGTATGAATTTACAGTGTCATTGCACTATCACATTTCCATTTATCTTCAAAATCTACATATGCTATCAAAATGAAATGTAACTAAACGTGTGGCTGAGTTTGGGTACTTGCAATAATAAAGGTGTATTATAAGGGAATTAGATGGTAAAAATCATAGGAGGAAAAAGCTAAGAGATATTAAAGTTCATTGTGTAAAGACCACTAGGAACAACATTGTAGTTTTAAAAGTTGCAACAAGACCGGGGACAGTGGCTCATGCTTGTAATCTTAGCACTTTGGTAGGCTAAGGCTGATGGGTCGCTTACACTCAGGAATTCAAGACCAACATGGACAACATGGTGAAATCCTGTCGCTAGAAAAAACATAAATAAAATTAGCTGGATGTGGTGATGCACACCTGTAGTTCAAGTACACTAAATCTGGGTGAAAAAGTGAGACCTTGTCTCAAAAATAAATAAAGAAATGAGTCTTGCAACAGGAGTGGTCACAAACCATTGGGGACCATGAGTCATATCAGTAAGAGGACATTATTGGAATCTTTCAGTATTTCAAACTTCCAGCATCTGTGGAAATTTATTTCTCAGATTTGTCATCCCACTGTTGTCTTGCATTCCTTTATGACTGACAACATTTGATTGATTTTTTTCTATTTGCACAAAAAGGAATTTCGGAGACAATATACACACTCAAAGAAATGCTATTTTTAGATCTAAGAAAGGAATAGAAACAGTGGGGTTATCTAATCATGTTATCTGCTGAGATTTTTTTTTAATCAGATAATACTAGCAGGACTATCCATGACATTATTCACATGCCTCTACCCAGATCATAAAATATAATCCCACCTGCCATCCTTTCTTCAGATCATCTGACAAAGTAATTTCTCTGTATTTCTATATTATATGTGGCATGTATGGCAGACATTAGCAAAATATAACAATATTTTTTGATCTCCTTCTTCCAGACACACAGAATTTTAGCATGCCTTACCTTCTTGATGTTATCTATAAAGTTGTCTTGTTAATGAAACATGTGCCCTTATGGGTGGATACATTTAATGTCTGATGCTCTACTCTCTCGATCATACATTCTCTGCTTCGATAATTGTGGAAAATGTGCTATAATAAGGAGATGCCATCACACTCAGTGTTCTAAGATGCTTGGGAGGCTGAGTCTACATATGGACAGCAATTGTCCAAGTGTTGATTAAATAAACAGTAGACTTAGAGAGAGTAAGGTATACATTTGTTGTGCTGAGCCACCAAAACTTGGAGATTGCATCTTATCACAGAATAAATCAGCCTACTGTGAATTTATATTCTGCAAACTAAACATTTTAAAGGTTAAGATTAAATTTATCATATTTTAAAAATTATTAATGTGCTAATGCTTTTAAAAAGATACTTGGTGATTTAATTAAATGCTCAGCAATGAAAAAGATAATTGGGAATATGTTACCTATACACAATGATTTTAAAGAATAATAGAACTTAAGTTTCCATTATCATTCATTGATTTTATAGTGTACATTTTTCACAATGTTGTTACAAAGAAGCTTTGTTCCGCACCTAAAATAGTAATCACAAAATCATAATGATTCTAACAAAATGACATAAATGAGTTTAAATACAATTTTGTAAAGTAATTTACTATTTTTACTAGGCTTATTTAAGAGTTGAATATAGAACAAGTAACCTTATATCATTCTATTTCTAGCATATTTTCCTTAATTTTAAAGATAACTTACCTGAATTAGGACACTTACCCGAATCTAGAGGTTAGTAGAATTGTTTTAAAAATTAGTCTAATTTGCTTTATCTCCTTTCTAGTTAAATCAATGTGCAGGACTGCTTGGTAAGAAGACTGCATTTCATAAAGTGTAATGTCACTCTATTTGGCAAATAGTGTATGGTATCTGGAGACATTCTCTCCTAAGTTTCTAGAGGTATTGCTGTTTCCTTCCTTTACTTGAATAGTATCAATTCTTCAGGATTCAAAATTAATTGCTACTCTTGCTTTTATTCTCATGTTTTAGGCAACATTTCATTGTCAAGGGATTGAAAGTGTTTCAAATTGAAAAGCCACATAGTTTAGGAATATATTCATGAAAATGTTTGCTGACTGTCACCCAAGAGGTTTTACCCAGTGAAATTCTTCATTGAATTTTCTACTCTAGGCTAACTCTGAGCCTAGCAGTCTTGAAAACTTGACGGATTCAGGACACATAGAATGAATCCATGTGTAAGTTATTCAGCCTAATATATCTCATGAGACTAATTTGGAACTCATCTTCCTGTTAATTTTGATAGGTAACATTGTAAGTGTTGACTTTAATATTTTATGTGTTTATTATTAATGTGTTCCTAAGACATGTTAATAATTTATACTACTAAACATAATATTCATGTGAACTAAATTACTTCAATCTGCAATATTAAAATATCTTTTTCCTTCATTCAAGTAGACCTTGAAGCAAAAATAAAATCATAAAATTTCTTGCTGATTGCTAAGTATCAGCCAAAAGCGAGAAAAAGCCCAAAGTAATAGAGCCTTAGGTAAAATAGAAATTTTCTTCTGTCTCTTGTTAAAATAAGACAGGAGCTACAGGATTGGAATGGTGTTTCACAGTTTCAGGACACAAACTTCATTTACTCTCTTGCTGTGCAGTGGTGTTCTCATTTCCATAATATTCTCCTGTTCAGAGTTGCCATTTCACCTCCAGCTACCAAATCCACACTGCAACCCATAAGAAGAAAGAAAGAGAAGAGGATGGGCATGTTTCTTCTTTTTGACATTTTTTCTAAAAGTTGTACACATACTTTAAATTTATACTCTATTGTTGACAGCAATCATTTATTATATGAATCTGTGCAAGTCAGAAGTCTGGGTACAGCTTTGCTGGATTTTCTACATAGTGTCTCACCAATTTGTAATCTAAGTGTTACTCTGCAGATTGGACCAGGGCAGAATATTCTTCCCCTACTCACCTATTTTTGTCAGAATTCAGTTCCCTGTGTTTGTAAGACACATGGCAGCTTGCTTCTTTACAGCCAATGAGTGAGACAGAGAAAGATACATGAATGCAACACAGTACCATTCTCATATAATCACAGACATGTACCCATGTACATCACAAAATCTTTGTTGCATTCCAATGGCCACAGTGAGCAACAAGTTCTCAAAGGTGTGAATACCAGGAAGTCAACTTATGGGGCCACAATAAAGTCTCTGGGCCAAAGAAGCCTCTCCTTGTACTCCATGAGTTATACGCTGACTGATTTGACATAACTATCTAGTTGGGCAACTAATATCAAAAAAAAAAAAAAAAAAAAAAGGTGGCCTAGCTAAAGAGAAGAGTGTAACAATAACTCAATAAATTGGAATAACAGTTAATGATAATGTCAAACAGGATTCTTAAGAAATTTAGAACTAGTCTCCCAGAACATGGAAAATGAAGATAAACATCCACATATTCTCTTTTAATTTCAGTCTATGTAATGCTCAATTTTGTAGCTAAGAAAATTTCACTGGAGAGACACAGTGGCTCACACCTGTAATCCCAGTACTTTGGGAGGCTGAGGCAGACAGATCATGAAGTCAGGAGCTCAAGACCAGCCTGGCCAATATGGAGAAACCCTGTATCTACTGATAATAAACAAATTAGCCAGGCGTAGTGGTGTGCGCCTGTAGTCCCAGCTACTCAGGAGGCTGAGGCAGGAAAATAGCTTGAACCTGGGAGGTGGAGGTTGCAGTTAGCTGAGACCATGCTGCTGCACACCAGCCTAGGCGACAGAGCAAGACTGTATCTCAAAAAAAAAAAAAAAAAAAAAAAAAGATAAAGAAAAAGAAAATTCCACTAAATGTAATGATATAATGCTAAAATTGTTAAGACTTTTTAAAAGATTTCTTATTCAGGAAGAAAGACAAATAAATTTGTGAAAATACTACTTCTTTTAAATATGTTAAATTGGTTGAATACAGGAAGCAATATAATAACAAACTAAAGTACATTTCTTTGCCAGCAATTGCTAAAATGCATAAAAAATAATGCAGATAATTTGAAGGTGTTACAGTAAATTACAGTATGAAAGATTTGCTAAGCAATATGTTTAGATATTCCTAGAATATCTGTTGATGTCATTTTCTCAGTTCCTTTTCAATAAAGTAGAAGAACAAGGTACCAGAGAAAAATACAAAGACCTTTTAAAACAAACATCAATGCTTAGGTGGGAAATATGTATGGATACTAATAATGAAGTGGTTACTTTAGCTTGAAAAAAAAGAGGTTAGCGAATGTGATCACAATAGATACTAGAGCGCTGTGATTTAATTTTCAATGAATTCTTGGTAACTTAGTTAATACAGTAAAGTGCACAAAGTGCTGAAGGACATCATCGCAGAGCATTCAAGTTTGAGCAAGCCTAAATACAAATTTCACATTTTACAAGAGGCATAAGTTTCGAATCGGTTTGGATCTATTTCTTTCTTTTTTTTTTTTTTTTTTTTGCATTTTAGGTTTGGGGGTACATGTGAAGAACTCCACACAAAAGCAAGGTTTTGCAATATATATATATATATATATATATATATATATGGAGAGAGAGAGAGAGAGAGAGATCTATATGCATATATAGATATATATAGATACAGATATATCTATATATAGATATAGATACATATCTATCTCTCTATATAGATATATCTATATCTATATATAGATATAGATATTTAAATGGAGTTTTACTCTTGTTGCCAGGCTAGAGTGCAATGGTGCAATCTCAGCTCACTGCAACCTCTGCCTCCAGTGTTCAAGTGATTCTTCTGCCTTAGCCTCCTGAGTAACTGGGATTACTGGCACCTGCCACCATGCTCAGCTAATTTTTTGAGTTTTTGGTAGAGATGGGATTTCACCATTTTGGCCAGGCTGGTTGAGAGCTCCTGACCTCAGGTTATCCATCCACCTTGGCCTCCCAAAGTCTTGGGATTAAAGGCATCAGCCACCACACCCAGCTGGCAATATTTTTCTATAGAGAACCGGATAGTAAATATTTTAGACTTTGCAGGACATAAGTTTTCTGTCCCAGCTACTGATTTCTGCCTTTGTAATATAAATGCAGCAGTGGACAGTATGAAAATATATATGTGTTATTATCTTCCAATGAATATTTACAAAAACGGTTGACCAGCAAAATTTGTCCTGCTGGCTGTAGATTTTTTATTTCTGTAATATGTCTTCATAATCTGTAGATAAACACAGTATGTTATGATTAGTGCTATAAGTGACTCAAAATAGAATGCCCTGTGAGCACAGAGAAAGTTAAAAATCAAATCTTCTTAGCAAGTGAGGTTATAACTACAGCAAAAGTGAACACTGAGTTCAGTTCAAAAGATAGCAGGTAGAGCATTCCAGGCAAATAAATGGAAAGACATATTCCATGTAGAAAATTGATACAAAAGGATACACAGGCGTGAAACAGTACCAACATGATTGCAAAATAGAAAATGCCTTAGGATGTAAGAAAGATTATGATTGCCAAGGAGTAGTTTGGACAACTGTGACTAGAGAGAGAGGCTATGGCCAAATTCTTGTGACCTTTAATGCTGTATGGTAAGGAGATTAGAATCACCCATTTACCTAAAAAGACCTGGGAGAAGTCAATAATTAGTATTTTTCAGTTTCATTTTCATCTTATAATTATAAATGTAAATAATATTTATCACTGAAATCATATTGTTAGGATTCCTCATCCTGTTTCCCCATAAGAACACCATGAACTAAAAAGCTTACTCTCATCTTTGATACTTAATTTTAAAGTTTAAGACTTTTCCTTTGTGAAGTTCTCTCTGTCACAACTTTAAAAAATAACAAAAGCTGTCTTTACAGAAAACTGTGAAAGCACAAAAAAGTATAAAAATAAAACTCGCATAAATTTTTGTCAAGGAAAACACAGCTAATGCTACTAACTATAGTTGTAGAGATTCACATTGCACGCATTTAAAAAAACTTTAAGTAATTCTTAAAAAATATTCACAAAAAGAAGACTTTTAAATCAAAGTAGTATTTTTGGGAACTGATATTTCAATTGAGTAAAATATACTTAATTAGAGCTATTTGCAGAATGACGTGTTGACCACAACATGAAATGTGCTCTGTAGTTTACAGAAGGCAACAATAAAGATAGGAACCTGTCAGGCATAAAATGATACTGGAATGACAAACGACAGTAGACAGAAGATTAAGTGTGTTATCACTTGCAAGTCCGAGGAAAATGAGTGTTGTTAACTGAAATATTAAATATCTTTTGAGAACTTACTATGTAACAGGTTCTTTTCAAGGCACTCATGTAGGATTCTAGTGTGGAGACGATTAGTAAACAAGTAAACAAACAATATGATTTGAGAAAGTAAAAAAAAAGGCTTTAAGGAAAATATAGAAGTGTGAGTGAGAATGGCAGTCTGAACTGAGGGCAACTTCTTGTGAGCTATTCGAAGGGCAGCGGTCTCTGAAGAAGTGGTAGGCAAAGGAGCTAGACCATAGGGAGTATGGTAATACAGGCAGTGGAGACGCAAGATCAGAATGTCTCAGAGGAGAGTAACCTTGGTGTATAATCAATCATTTGAGTGGTCTTTGTCCTCCGTTATTATAAATAAGCCTCTAAACTCCTTAGAATGACTTCCTTGGGATATGAATATCTTTGTTATTTGTAGTGGGTCCCTGAGATTATGTTCATGAAATGACTCAGGTGGAGACTTGGCCTTCCAGAAAAACCAGCCACGTAATTAGAGGGGCGGGGCTTTGACCCAGGTGATATCAGACCAATGTCCAGGAGGAGAAGGGAACTAGAGTTCAATCACTGGTCAATGACTCTATGTTTCATGCTTACATAATAAAACTGCAAAAAAAACTCTGAACAAAAATATCAGGTGCGCCTCCTTGCTAATGGTAAACATTAATGTGCTGAGCGCGTGAGGCATTTTGCAGACATGGAAGCTCCAGGCTTAGAATCTCTTCATTTGACTAGTTCTGATTTATATCCTTTACAAAAAAAATCGCAACCTTAAGTATTGTGGTTTGCCAAGTTCTATGAGTCATTCCAGCAAATTATCCAAACCCAATAAGATAGTAGAAACCACAGAATTTGTAGTCAGTTAGTCAGAAGCATGGATGGCCACAAAACCCTGGAGCTTGCAGGTGGTGCCTGAAATGAGGAGAGTCTTGTGAGGGACTGAACCCTCAACCTGAGAAGTCTGCTCTAACTCTGAATAGTTGAAGTCAGAATTATATTGCAGCATTTAAGATAAATGAGGAGCAGACAAAAGACAAAATTGTGTTTGGAAAACATCAAGAGGGAAGACCACATTTTTGGGGCTACGTGAACCAAAATATGGAGCTTGAATGTTTTTCCTCAGTACAATGGAGCTTGCAGAAGACTTTTAGCAGGTGAATAACATAAACGTAATTATGGTTAAAATGTTACCATGTTGAGAATGGTAGACTAGTTTGGAGGCTAAAGTAATCTTCCAGGTAAAGACAATCCAGGGCTGGGTGTGGTGGCTCATGCCTGTAATCCCAGCACTCTGGGAGGCAGAGACATGTGTATCAAAAGGTCAGGAGTTGGAGACTAGCCTGACCAATATGGTAAAACCCCATCTCTATTAGAAACACAAAAATTAGCCAGGCATGGTGCAGGCTCCTGTAGTCCCAGCTACTCAGGAAGTTGAAGCAGGACAATCACTTCAACTTGGGAGGTAGAGGGTGTTGTGAGCCAAGATCATGTCACTGACTCCAACTTGGGTGACAGAGTGAGACTCCATCTCCAGTCATAGACTGTGTGGTCACAGTGGAAATAAAAACATAGACTTTTTTTTTTTTTTTTTTTTTTTTTTGGTTTTAGACCCATGGGGCTTGCTGCTGGTTCAATATGGAGGAAAGGTACTGAGCAAAATCAAGGAGTATTCCTATCATTGGCTTGAAAATTATAATTACTCAGATGGAGAGGAATGGAGAGAAACTGGCTATAAAGCAAAGTGAAGAGTATTTTGTGTATACCAAGATGGACTATTGTGGTGACAGAATAATAATTCCTCCAAAGATGTCCACATCCTAATCTCTGGAATTTATCAATATGTTACCTACATGATAAGGGGAAATTAAGATTGCAGGTGGAGTTAAGTCCGCTCTCCAGGTGACTTTAATAGAAGGGAAATTATCCTGTGTAATCTAGTAAGCCCAATGTAATCACAAGGTTCTTTAAAAGTGGAAGACCCAAGAGAGAAAATCAGAGAGATGGCAGAGTGAGAAGATTCAGCACGAAGACACTGGCTTTGAAACTGGAGGAGGGGACCGCAAGGCCCAGAGTTGCAGGGAGCGTCTCAAAACTCAAAAAGGCAAGGAAACGGATTTTCCACATCGCCTCTAAGAAGGAACTCAGCTATGCTAACTCCTTGGTTTTATCCCCAGGGAGACCTATGTTGGACTTCCAAACTACAGAACTGTAATAAAATAAGTTTATGTGGTTGTAAGCCAGTAGATTTTCAGTAATTTGTTATGGCGGCAATAAGAAACCAATACACCAGTTAGAAGTATTTAGGAGGAAGTTAATTTATAAACCTTTAGTTTAAAGGAAAGGTTGGAGACAGAGATATAGATGCAAGGGTCAAGAGCACATTGACAAAAGACTGACAGGCCAAAGGATGACTAATTTAGATACATGTGTTGGGACAGATACAGTTTTGCATTTTGTACAATAGGGAATTTTTCTAGGATGAGTGCCAAAAGATTTGTACAAGTATTTTAAAAGAGGAGTTTATCTATATATTACTTGGCAAGTCGTAAGGAAAAAAAAATTAAATCATGTAATCATCTTATTCAATTCCTCATATAATTTTTATGTTGTGAATTATTTTGTTTAGAATATTCAAAAGTATTATTTTGTGAATTATTTTGTTTAGACTATATACTTTTGGATATTCTAAACCAAATCATTTACAACATAAAGATACAAAGTATAAAATGACACTTTTATTCCTTCATAAAACGTATGTTTTACATGTTTATGTTTTTCATTTAGTACAGTTTTTAAAATTACAAAACTAAGTATTAGAAAAGTCATAGACATAGATGCAAAATACAACAGAAATTGTTCAATGACTTATTCTATAGTAGGAATTGCATAAGGTTTTATTTTTTTTTCTTTCCCTTCCATCAAATAATTCTATACTGCTAAACAACTATTGAAGAAATTCCAAAATAACACTGCTTTAGTTAAACAATGAGCATTTTGTAGTGCTAAACAGTAACTACTATCAGAGGATCATTAAATAAATATTTTTTTTTTTACCAACTTTGGATATTGCCATGCTAATTGTTTTGAGAAATGACAAAAGTTATTCTATATAACTTTTAGCAATTAAAGTCCATTTTCCTTTACTTTATATGAGCATATATTATTCTGAAATAACAGTATTATATTTAACTAGTTAAATTGTTTAACCGCTTGTAATTTGAGGTTAGTTTTTCCTGGCATCGGTAGTGTATTGTTGAGACAATAATGGATTCTGTTAAGCCAATTTTATTCTTTCCAGCTGAAAAGACTGTTCTTTAGCATGGGCAGAAGAGAAAGTCTGCTTTTTTCCTTGATAAAGCAAATGAAAGTAAAGTGACAAAAGCATTGGTGGAGCGTACATCTAGAAAAATCTGCTTCGTGCTTAAGAAGAAAGCCAGCTGTGAAGTGATACTGGCCTTTTACGGTCAGATGATGGCTTTCAGTAGCATCAGTTAAATTTAAAGATACCATGAAAATTGTGTGACATTGCATTAAAGTGCTTTTAGACCGCCCTTTCGATACAAAATGCAAGTTTCATATAACTTTTGTCTTTCCAAGCCAGTAGAGAATAAGGCAATGATGTTTGTGCTTTAGAGCAGACTGGGAGTTACTGTTACAGAATCCAAATCCAGCCAAACAGGAATTGGATACAGGTTATTCATTTCAATTGTATGTTTTCTATTGTACTTTTTAAAAGATTGATGTTTCATTGTGCAAAAAACTAGCTGCTTTTCCTATATTTTATTCAATTCCAGTTATTATTTATGTCCAGTTGATTTTTTTTTTTTACTACTCCTACCAAAGTCCTTTCAATACTCTTCAAAAAAGCTCTTGCAATATTTTATCCTGTGAGTTTAGACCAGAAAGAGTGTGTAACTCTGATAACACTTGTTTATAGAGTGGTTGGCTTTATTGAACAATGAACCGTTGCTGGATTTTATTCATGGTTTTAGGGCATCCACAAGTACTGTAATATTAAAAACACATACCTCACCTTCCTGAAGAGGTAAGTGGTTTTCCTTCCTGTCTCTCCTGGACAGAGGTCAATTTCTGTTCAGTTTAGTTTGTTTGTTCCATGAGAATATGGTATTTAAAGTACATAATTAAAATTTACACTTCGAAAAGTCTGAACATATGTATACACTTGTTTGACCATCACCACAGTCATTATAATGGGCATATCCTTTATCCTCAGAAATTTTCACGTGCCCTTCGCAATGCTCCCTTCCCACCTGCCTCTGCACTATAGCCCCAGGCAACCAATGATCTGCTTTGTCACTGTGGATTAGTTTGTTCGATTTTGAATTTTATATTAAAGAAATCATAGAGGCTATGTCTTTTTTTTTTTTGTCCTGCTTCTTTCACTCTGCATTAATTATTTTGAGATTTATTACGTTGTAGCATGAATAAGTACTTAGTTTATATCTACTGGTAACTTATGTATCTATTCACATGTTGATGTACTTGGCAAGTAAAGTTGCCATGTGGTGGTATAATTTGCATTTCCCTAGTAAATAATGATGTTGAACATCTTTCCATAGATTAGTTGGTCATCCAGCTACTTTGGTGAAATATCTGTTCAAATATTTTGATTACTGAAAAAAAAATTGGATTGTTTGATTTTTAGTAAGTTTTAGTAAACATTTGAGATTTTAGAATTGTTTACATATTTAGTATATAAGTGCTTTGTGAGACATATAATATGTGAATATTTTCTTCCAGTCTGTGGCTTCTCTTTTCATTCTCTTTAAATGATTTTCAAAGTAACATTTTTTATTGTAATGAAGTTCAATTCATCATTATTTTTATTATGGTTTGTGTTTTCATTGATATATTGATAAAATGTTTGCCTAACTATGTCACATTTTTCCAGTATTTTCTCCCTGAAGATGTATAATATTTTGTTTTACATTTAGGTCAATTACTCATTTGGATCCATTTTGAGTTTATTTTGGTATACGGTATGTGCTGTTAAGAAAATTCATTTTTGTACATGAATATTCAATGACTATGGCACTATTTGTTCAAAAGATTTTTCTGTATGCACTGAATTGCTTTTGGACCTTTATAAAAACTATAAAGTTGTCTGTTGTTAGATCCTTACGTGTTTCACTTATCAGTCTGTCTTTACACAAGTGCCACACTCTATGATTAATATACGTTTTTTTTGTTTGTTTGTTTTTTGTTTTTGTTTTTTTGAGACGGAGTTTCGCTCTTGTTACCCAGGCTGGAGTGCAATGGCGCGATCTCGGCTCACCGCAACCTCCGCCTCCTGGGTTCAGGCAATTCTCCTGCCTCAGCCTCCTGAGTAGCTGGGATTACAGGCACGCGCCACCATGCCCAGCTAATTTTTTGTATTTTTAGTAGAGACGGGGGTTTCACCATGTTGACCAGGATGGTCTCGATCTCTTGACCTCGTGATCCACCCGCCTCGGCCTCCCAAAGTGCTGGGATTACAGGCTTGAGCCACCGCGCCCTGCCCTAATGTAGTTTTATAATAAGCCTTGAACTTAGATAGCAGTATTCCTGTAACTTTATTTTTCAAAGTTGTTATGACTCTTTATATAAGCTTCATACATGGCTCTTTGCATTTCCATATGAATTTTGAATGAGGTCTGTCATTTCTATTTAAAAAAAAAAACAGCTGGGATTTCGATTAAGATTGCTTTAAATCTATAGATCAATTAAGGAAGAATTGACATTTTAAAAACTATTAAGATTTCTGATTCATGCACATAGTATCCCTATCTAAGACATAACTTTTTCAACAGTGTTTTGTAGTTTTCAGTGTACTAGTCCTTCACGTTTCCAGATTTTTTTCCTATTTCATTTACTTCTAATTTCTAAAGGTAAAAGTTTAGATAAATTATTTCAGATCTTATTTCTTTTCTAATGCAGATTCCCCCAAATTACTGATGAATTGGCATGTATAAATTTCAATATGCTGCATTTTTATTTTTATTTATTTAAAAATTCTTTGTAATGTTAAAAAATTATTTGACTACCTCATCTTTCAGTTTCTAGAAGTACTTTAACTAGTTCTCTCTCTCTCTCTCTCTCTCTCTCTCTCAATTTTTAATTTAATTTCATTGTGATCAAATAACATATTTTGAATAATAAGAATTTTTTTTAAGCTTATAGAGATTTACTTTCTGGTTCAGAATAGAGTCGATTTTGGTGACTAATTCATGTACCCCTGAAAATAAGGTATATTTTCAGTTTTAAGTAAAGTGTCTCCTAAATGACAATTATGTAAATTTGGTTGATGATATTGTTCAGATCCCCTGTATCTTTATTGACTTTCTATCTACGTATCTATTGTTGACACAGGAATGTTTAAATCACCAACTATAATTATGGATTTATCAAGTTCTCCTTCCAGTTCTATCAGTTTATGCTTTACGTATTTTGAAATTGTGTTGAATTCTGTGTGGTAAAGCCAATTATCTCTCAAGTTAGAATCAAATAATCCAGTGTCTTGGGAATGCTAACATTATTGAATTTACGTTTTCTATTGCTCTGCATCCAAATTAATTGCCCCATATAAAGAGTTCTTCGGCTGAGAGCTTGCCCAAGATGGAAAGAGGGGAGAAACACAAAAGCACCCAATAATATTGTCTTCAAAGGGCAGGCTCTGGTAGCCACTAGGATGTCTGTAGTAAGTGGACTTCTGTCTCATTTAGCTTTATTAATTTGGAATTCTGAGCTTCAGTCTTTTCATCCTTAAAATAAAAAATAAGAAGAAGAATACTCGTCTCTTAAGGTGACTTTGAAGACAAAGTGACATAATTCTTGGAAAACACACTGCACAGGGTCTGACACAGGGTTGCTGTTAGTGTAAGATAATTGCTATTATCATTTGGGAAGCTGTACATTTTACCCTGGTTTTATCTTAGACCAGTAATCTCCTCAGAAATTTATTTTTTAAGGGTCTAGAAAACATAAACTACTCCTGGCAATCACATACTAAGTAGATGACTTGAAGTCTGAGGAAAGTCATCCTTCATTGATACCCAAATTTAGAACACAGTGAGTTTCAAGAGTGTCAGAACATTTTCATACCTTTGTCTAGCAAACCCTATTTAAACTCCAAGAGTGGGGTTGTCAAAATTAGATATGGATTTTCATGAACTAATAAAATAGTCATAATATAAATACCTATGGCAATTTTCTATCAATAAATATTGGATGATGAAAATATGCTAGTTGCTGCTGTTATGATATTTAGGAGCACTAGAAAAAATTAAGTTGAGATTCTACAATTAAAAATAGCACTGGAATTTCTCCTGAAATATGACACTAAACATTAAAAAAAGTCAATGGCAAATGTTGCTATTATATCACTTTTTCTTTAAACTTCTTCAATTACAATGGCTTCATTTAATGAATTATATTTTAATTAAAGCAGGAAGAGGTAAAATTAGGTTAAAAAAAAACTCATCTTTTATTAGAAGTCTTTATTTCGGGAAACACAAGTTTTCATGGTGAATATCATTCAGCTGGAGGTGGGATTGAAGATTTAATTTGGAAAAATGTCAAGAAAACAAAGGATTTCTCTCTGACCTCCTTTCCCCAAAGAAAAAGATGATGTCACTTTGCTGAAAAGTGAAGTTTCTTCTAGAACAAAGAATAACTTTTCAGAAGTTGTCTTTGAAATTGGAGTCAGTAAAGCTGAACAAAAATATCATAAACACACATAATCTTTGTCCACTTTCCCAGCCTGTCCCAATTTCTGATGAATGCTACACTCAGAACCATTTCTCATATAAATTTAAGAGAACATTTGCTATTTCCTGAAAAAAGTTCCCTTTTTTTTTGACAGTGTACTATAATTCTTCAGGAGTAGGCTCCTAAATTGTCAATCTTGGTATATGAAAAATGCAAACTAATTAACAATAGAATTATTGTATTAGTCCATTCTCACGCTGCTGTGAAGAAATACCAGAGACTGGGTATTTTATAAAGGAAAGAGGTTTAAGTGACTCATAGTTCTGCATTGCTGGGGAGGACTAAGGAAATTACAATAATGGCAGAAGGTAAAACAGAAGCAAGCAGCTTACTCACAGTGTAGCAGGATGAAGTAAGTGCAAGCAGGGGAAATGCCAGACCCTTAAAAACCATCAGATCTCCAGAAAACTCACTCACTATCATGAGAACTGCATGGGGGAACCGCCCCCATCATCCAATTACCTCCACCTGCTCCAGCCCTTGGGGATAACAATTCACAGTGAGATTTAGGTGGGAATCCAGAGCCAAACCGTGTCGATTATGTAAACAAATAAATGGAATTTTTCAGATTATTTTTTTCAATTAAATTATATAAAGTATACAAAGGGAAGAATATATCTTTTTTTCAAGATAAGTCTACAATATTCATTTTATAAATTAAAGAGTTAAGGTTGTCATTCAAATTGGAATAGTTACAGCATTCCAAATAGAGACTACCAAGAAATAAACCTAATAACATATAAGCAAGAGTTTAGCCAACACACACAGACACATATGTGTGGAGATATATATGTATATATGTATATATATATATATATATATATATATATATATATCCACACACACATACACATATTAATAAAACACATGTAGGAAGATGCAGATTTGTGGAGAAATATGCCATGTTAATGATTAAGAGTAACATAGAAATAATACTGATGTCACCAAACTGATTTATATATTAAGCACAATTTCAATAGTTCCAATGTACACGGAAGAACAAATAACCATGGAGAATCATGACAATATAAAGAATAAGACTGCAGAACAAAGATTTGCTTCATAATATTTATTCATGTGCACTACACAGATCAATTCCCAATAGATAAATAATATATTTATAAAATCATTTCTTTGATAATGTTATAATATCTTCAGAGGAGACAAGGTTATAATATGGTAAAAACACAAAATTCTAAAGGAATATATATTTAATTACATTCACATTAATATTTTTCTCTTTACCAAAAGTCAAATTAGGGAAAGCAGAAATTCAAATTACTAACAAGAATAAGATCCCTCAAAACAAATAACTGATAAAAGATTGCTATGCAAAATATATAAAGAATGTACAGAATGTCCACGCATCAATAAGAAAAAGACAATTAAACAGAAAAAATGGTTAAACACATTAAAAGCAATTACCAAAAAGAAAACATCATAAATTGCCAATAATAATAACACCCACATTCATTTTATAGCAATAAACTACAGATTGTAAAATAATTGTGTAATGAAACTTTTATTATTTTCAATTTTGAGGACTCAAATATTATTATCTTTATAAAATATCTTTCAGAAAATTTAAGCTCAACATTTTATTTTGCCCTTTAAAGTAGTTATAAGACATTAGAAGAATACTGAGTATTAGATATTTTCTTTGTGGAAAAAAAAAAAAAAAGACTTCAGTGACATTTGAAAAACCTGGGATCTTTGTTTACTAACATCGAAATAACTTCTAATACTACCTTAGCATTCAAAATAAACTCTGCTCCTTCAAATTTATTTTTCTTATTTTGTTTTGTCAGGCAGTGAAGGAATGACATATGACAAAGTGCAACAGGAAATCTTCCTGAGGCAAGTGTATCATGTATATATATATCTAAGATTTTTTGGTTTTGTATTTACACTGAGATATTCTCAGTCACAAGTTATATTCTCTTTGAAGTCATATATTTTAGTTATCTTAATTTATACATACATACATACATACACACACACACAGATGTTCTAAAGTTGCTATTCCTATTGACTCCATAGACAGATCATAAAGAATCTCTGAAAAGAATAAAAAGGTATTTGTACAACTCAAAAATGGTAAGAAAATACATAAATCTAAATCAAATTAAATGTCATATGATGAGCATTTAGTATATACAAATATTTTATACCAATTATTTTAATATGTTCACATATCAAAATATAGTTCACATAGTTATATAGCTCACATAATAAAATGATTTGTAGAATATAATTATATTTGTGGAATATAATTATATTAGGCTCCCAAGTAGCTGGGCTATAGTCCCAGCTACTTGGGAGCCTAAGGCAAAGCAGGAGAATCACTTGAACCTGGGAGGCAGAAGTTGCAGTGAGCCAAGATCATAGCACCACTGAACTACAGCCTTGGCAACAGAATAGGTTGTCTCATGAAAAAAAAAAAGAAAAAGTCAGTTTTAATTAAATGTTCAAAGACCTGAGATAAATTATAAATTGTCTCTACATCTTCGTAGCATTTGTAAGTTGACAGTCACAAATATATTTTTGCAAGTGTTAACTGAAACATATATTCTCCAGACATATGAATCTTGGGAGGTTATTGGTCGGCATTAATTTTAAATGTCTGGCAATCTTAGTTTACAATAACAATATTTATGTTTCAACTAACACTGAAAATCTGTCTGTATTGTATCTATTTAAATATTGTTCTAAATAAAATTGTACATTTATAAAAATATTTCAGAACTCTATATATTCTAAATAATTTTGTGTTACACATGGAGTAGTAGTATTTAATGTTTACATTAAAGACATATATAGGCAAAGTTAAATCATTTTATGTAATAATTTGTCAAAATCTCAGTAAACTGTCAAACCTGTGAAACGAAAACTGTCTAGTCTATTGTCAATGTGAATAATGAGTGTTTAGCAGTTTTATTGTTCACATTATTGATTATATTTGAGGATGACATTGTTAATGATCAATTTCTTACAGGCATCAATCATAGAAAAATACTGCTAATGATCTCTACTCCCTGCAGCACCACAGTGGGTGATTCACCAGCAAATGCCTGGAGGCCACTGGGAACCTCACGTCTGTTGTCTACTGTCAGCTCACACATCTGTCTGCCACTGCCATAGGAGAAAAGAATGGCTTTTTCCTTCCTGCCTTCCAAAGATTGTTCTGAGTATCTATCCTTGACAGCATCTCAACTGGAAACATGGTATTCTGGCAAATATTATTCACACATTTTTTCCATGGTAAGTAAAGGAAAATATAGAAAAGGCAGGAATGCTGCTGAAATGACAGGAAGCAATCTGCATACTGCTTGCGACAGGATGGAAGAGAAGACAGAAAGAGGCGTTTGGCCTTTACCCTGATGATCATATATAGAGAAGAAGGGAAATATTTAAATGCTAAATTATGAAATTGCATAAACATATGACCTGAGGAGTTGCTGAAAACATGGAATCCTAAGTACAGTGAACTGAAGCGTCTTTCCCAAGGTTGAACCTACAGCAGCATGATTAAAAATGTTCTCTGAGACAGCTGGCCTGCAGCAAAGCCTCCTGCCCTCCTGCTCCCCCGAGATCATTCCCCTGCCTCATGTCTACACTTATTAATTTATTTAGCATTATTTTCATCTTGAAGATAAGTTGTGACTAGCATCAAAACAATATGGATCTTAAAAAAAAAAAAGAAGAAGGAAAGAGTGAATGAAGAGAAAGAAAGAAAAAAAGAAAGGGAGAGGAATAAATATAACAATTTTTAAATGCCAGATTATACATCAAAATGGTTATGTAAGAAAGCAGAAGTATCCATAAATAAAATTTAAAACAAAATATATATCACATGCTGTTTCACTGCATGGGATCTGAACTTAGTTGTTCCCGTGACCTTGATTCCAGAGGGGTTAAAAAAGGCATGTCATTGGAAGATCCCTTGAAGATCAGCAGCTTCGGCCTCATCCTAAAGGTGTGGCACCACTACTGAGGGCAGGAACATCTTTGTCTAGATTTTCTTTAGCATGGTGTCAAATTGTGCAGAGGTAAAATAGTTTCCCTTGGTTCTTTCTCACATTCAAAACTAAGTTGTTCAATTTTCCTCTTGATTCTAAATCATGTCTTTTGCCTCCAAGTAAATTCATTTTCTAATTAGGTTAACCAGAATAGGTTTCTGGCTGATATAAAAATTGAAGCCCTATAGTGCATTTCAGACAAGAGATTCTGAGGGACACTGTTCACTAGAAATGAGCTGCAGAACATTCGGAGTTGATGGAAGTGAAAACTCAGCAGTATAAAGAGTAATAAATATGGCATATTATGGTATGCATTTGTTGGGGTCCAGAAAACAATATCCCAAAATATAGTGTTTTTACATACTGAGCTAAAGAAGCAGCCTCAAGGTCTCTCTGACCTTCCTGTCTTTCAATTCTCTGGTCCTCCCAAGTCACAGGATAAAGCTGTTCTCTGAAAATACCGTATTTACCTAGAAACTTGGACTTCAAAAGAGGAACAACTTTGTTTCCCATCCCCTGCCTAAAGTCTTGTCTATCATAATAGACTAAGGAATGCAACCGCATCTGGATGCACTGTTTCACAAGGTGGTATCTGCCTCTCAGTTTTATTCCAGTTTTAAAGAGAATCATTTACAAGTTAATGTTTATGTCTACTGCATCCATTTATTTCCCCTGAAAGTTTTTACCCCAATGTACCCCACTTTCTTCTTCCCAATAAAGACGGTAATTCAGCACCAGCCATCTGGCTCCTCTCTTCAGTTTTTATAATTTGTATGACTTCCATGCACATCTGTGTATGTAATAAATTTGTTATAGTTTTCTCTTATTAACCTGTCTTTTGTTACAGGGATGTTGCATAACACTTTATGGTAGGGATAAAAGAGATTGCCTCATTTCCACTTTACATACTAGTTAAACAACTTATTACATTATTACCTATTAATCTCTGGAAGGCAAAATTCTTTGAAAAAAGGTCTTTTGGAAATTGAAAACCTTTAATACTTATAAAATTTGCAAAAAGACTGTGAGGGACTCTGCTTATATTGCTACACTAGGAAAAATAAGTATTCATTGGAAAAGTAGCTTGAAACAGAAGAGGAGTAGAGATCACCAATTTTGAGAAGTAAAATCTATTTCCAGAGTCCATACCTGTGGGATCTTCTGAAGAAATCCTCACCTCAATAGGGGCAGTAAAGCCAACTATATCTTAAGGAGTTTCCAAAGGAAGATTTTTGTTGTTGTTGTTCAAACTGCAGGTAGTTACCTATAAATAGGTGATAAAATCAGTTTAGTTAGCTCCATTAAGAATTTTTAGTAAAATAAAAGTAAAATATATGAATAGGAAAAGTAGGAAAAGTATTACAATATATATGATATAGGAACTTGGGAAAGTGTTTTGTGTTTCTCTGTACTGGATCATGATGAAAAATGTGTTTCTAAAGGTGGAATTGGTAAAAAAAAATTTAAATATTACTATCTTAGCAAAGTAGGATGGAATAGGGGTAAAACAGAGTCGTGAGACTTTTAACATTGCTGTCAAAACGTCTAAGAGCATTGTTTATTTCTTATTCAATTATTTTAGTGTATTTTTCTTTATCTGGAGATACCACACAGAAAAGAAGCTGGATTGTGTCATATTATGGTGCCCTAGGACAGGAAAAATTCAAACTAAGGCAACATTGTTCAAGGGAAGGCAGCCTATAAACCTGATACAGAATTTGCTCTTCATGAGAGATCATGTACTCTATGCAGCCAAACAATATTAACTATGAAAAAGAGTAAGAAAATAAATAGAAATTCTTAGCAAACAGAAAACTCATGTACATGTGATTAATATATGTGTTAATTTTAAACCTTCATTGGAAAATTTGAAATATTCTATATAAGGTTTTTTATTAATAAATTATGAGAAAATATCTATACTAAAGATTATTTACTTAGTCTATAAAAACAATTCCTAAAATATTTCTAAAGGAAATTTTGCCATTCTGTAGTAGGTGGGATGGCCCTGAAAGATCTTGCCCTAATACTGGAAACTCAATGTGTTACATTATAAAGCAGAAAAACAAAACACATATAAGTAGCATTACCTGCTGTTAAATAAAAATTATCCTGAGTTGTAAAAGATGGTCCAATCCTAATGTTTAGCAGTGGAAGATAGCCAAGCCATACAGCACCCAAGTATGTTAGCAGTGGTGAATCCATACGGTCTACAGCAACCTTTGTTCTTGCCTCCTCAGAATAAAGAATTCAACCAAGAGGCATAAGACAGAAAGAATGAGGCAAATTTTAGAGCAGGAGTGAAAGTTTACTAAAAAGCTTTAAAGTGAAAAAAAGTAAAGTACACTTGTAAGAGGGGCAGACAGGCATCTTGAGAGGTCAAGTGTTCGGTTTGACCTTTTGACTTGGGGTTTTATATGTTTGCATACTTCTGGGGTCTTGCATGACTTCTCCCCTGATTCTTTCTTTGGACTGGGCTGGTGGCATGTGCGGTGGCCTGCCAGTGCTAGGGAGGGATCTCATAAGCAGTTTATTTACTGGAATTGTATGCATGCTCACTTGAGGCTTTCTTCCCTTACCAGTCTGATTGTTCCAAGAAGGTCATGTAAACAGTTGAATTCCACCATTTTGCCTCTTAGTGAACATGTGTGAGCCCTCTCTCCCAGCACCTGACATCTTATCAGAAAGCTGCTGATCACCAGCTTCAGGTGTTTCTGTCTATTAGAAGGCTGCCTTTCCCTGGCACCAGTTGCAACCAATTATTATTTTAGAGAGAGTTTAACAACTGCCTGACCATCACCTGATGGTGTCCTGACATTCCTGGCGTGTGGGGTCCCTCTACACTCTGCTTATGTCTGACTAGCTACCTACTGTAACATACTACAGGAATCCTTAAAAGGAGAGAATTCTCTTCAGTGGGAGCCAGAAGAGATGCAGTAGGACGAGTGAGAGTTTAGAAGTATAAAATGCTCTTGTCCTTTTGCTGTCTCGAAGATGGAGGAGACAATATAATGAGGAAAGTAAGTGTCCTCAAAGAGCTGGGAGAAGACTTAAGAAAGGCAGACAGCAAAGAAATGGGGGAACTCAGCATTACAACTACAGGGAATTGAATTCTGCCAACAATAGTTCTCCCCTAAAAATTAAACAACAAATCTTCCTTCAGGGACTCCAGAGGAGCCCAGGACAAAGGATGCTTTGATTTTGACCTTGTCAGACCTGGAGTTGAAAACCAGCTGCACCTTCCTAGAATTCTAACTTACAAAACTGTAAGTCAATATATTTGTTCTGCTTTAGTCTGCTAGTTTTGTGGTAATTTGTCACTGCAGCAATAGAAAACTAATAAATGCACTGAGCCTAAACATTTATTCTTTATATTTTAAATTTGGTGTTCGGCTACATAGTGGCAATAATTCCATAAAAATAAATGTTGATTTATAATATATTTTTTATTTATCATACCCCTAAAGTGCGTTAGACTTTGCACTGAGGAATTGATAGGGTGATATGAAAATACTAAGACTAATATCTTGGGCTTAAAATTCTGAATGTGATTTTTGTAAAATATTTACTCTTTAGTGATTTCTCCATTTGATAATTCTGCAAACTTTTTTCACTTTAAAAAATGGCCAATCTAGAGATATTTGATTTCTTCCTAAATGGATTATTCAGATATTTTCCAATACTAGGCAAGCATAGAAGTAAAAACCATCTATGATGAAGAACAAGTACACAAAATAGTGTGTTTATAATTTTGAGGTTGCATAACATAGGCAGATTAGAAAAAAAAATTGCAGTGACCTTTGTTAAACACTAGCTTTGACTTTAAAATTTTTAACACCATACTCTCTGGAATAATAAGAAATGTGTAAATATATATCTTATGTTCTGGCTCAACTAACTTTCTGCTTTTCTTCTCATCAACAAGTGCTATCTTTTATCTTTTTATAGTGAATTAAATTAGAGAATAAAGATGTAAATAAAATAGTCAATACATTAGTGTGTATTTCTTACTAGAAAACTCTAAACATCCTGAAGGGCTTATTTTAATTTTTGGTTATTTCCTATTTGAATACAAACTACAGATATAACCATAAATTGTCACTTTGAATTCTTAAACCTTCAGGACTTGTTATGATCCTTCATCTTTAGTATTTAAACTTTCTTTTGTGGGCATAAATGAAGAGGAATGTAAAAAAATAATAATAAATTTTGTTCATATAGAAAAAGGAACCACCCCCCGCCATACACACACTAAATCTCTAAACTCTTAATAAAATAACAATTTCCCCTGGTTTCAAAAAAGAAATGGATGCACAGACCCTTAAGTGCAGGGTGGAAGTGACGGTATATGTCTGGTCATGTGTATTAGGTGAGCTGAACTTGATGAATCCTCTAGCTCTGCCTCCCAGGCTTTGAAACACTATTGAAATATCTGCAGCATTTTAACAAGAAACAGAAATTCCAATTTAAAAATTAAGTCAAACTAATTTGGGTAAATAAGAAAATGTTAGACTTTTCTACCCATACTAAGCTACTGAAAGTAACCTCATGATTTAGAGGAAAAAAATCCTTTAAATTCTATAAGCAAATTGAAACTATGTAACTTATTCTGTTAATATGTCATACAGGAATTGAAAGACATAAATAATTGTTATTAGTTCTGTGGCTATTTTTACTATATGCCAAAATATTATTTTTATAGCAATTAAAATTTATAATAGGATATACATAGACAAATTGATTACTGCAACATAAAAGAGTAAAAAACATAAAAATTACAAATGATACAGTACTTGAAAAAATAATATATATTTAATATTATAAAGAAATTAAAAATCTTTGACATATGCTTACTTTATACTTGTATGAGCAATATTTTTTTAAGATTTAAAAACATTATTATTTGATAGTAAGTGCTTAACTGATAAAACTACTATTGGTCCTACTATTGCTCTGCCTATATTTTTCCATACACACTACAAATTAGGTCTACTGAATTAATAAATACATAACATGTGGAGAAAAAAAATCTGTGCTTGAATGAAAACTATGCATTATTTATGATACATTTCACATTATATTATTTTGATTCTATAAGCTTCTTTGTAACTTTGTTAATAGTAAATAACTAAAAGAAATGTCATATAATTCTTATCTATAGACATGTAACTGAATTGTTCCATGGAGAGATAATCCTCTCTCAATACTCAAAAAGGAGTTTTGAATCTGTTTATAAATTCGTGCCAGTATTCCTGATACATAATTGCATGTGGTTTTTGGATTCTCCTTTGAACCAGTTACTGAACTTCACAGGTTTTCTCATTAATGAGTTAAATCAAATCTTTAATGCTAATTCATTATTATATCTATATGAGAATTAATCAAATTTTGCATTGTCTTGGAAATTTACCCTTTAGCAGTTCTGTAGGTCTACTAAAATGCACAGTGCATCCACCTAATAGAGCCAGGTTCTCTGTCTGCAGATAAGTACACTTCATGGGCAGTGGAAACCTAGGTGTGTCGTTTCTTGGCATGCAGAGATGAATATAGAGCATTTACAGGACTTTGCTGACTCTCTCCTTTTCTAATTTTAATTTTACTATCTACTCATATTGTACTTTGGTTTTCATTTTCTTTTTGGTTTATTTGCCATCAGTAATCATCATTGGCAGAATAATTGGAAATATGGATTTATGATCTGACCATTTGGTAATTTTGATAAATGGATTAGTGACATATAGAGATCAATTCTCTTAAGGTGAGAGACAATGGAGAATTTGGTGTGTTTGTCTTTTTCTTTTGGCTGTTTTTGTTGTTGTTTTTGTTTTTGTTTTTGTTTTGTCCATTTTGAGCTCAAATCAAGTAAGAATTTTATGACCACCAGGAAAGATAAGAGATATTTGGTATATGAACTGGTAAGTTTCTGTGTTTCCATTTTTTACTTTTGGTACATGGTTAAAATTTTGGAGTTTAAATTTGGAATTTTACAATTGAAACTATAGGCTCTAGGTGTAGCTCCTTGGCAAAAGCCCTTCTTTAAGGATACTTTAATAATCAAAGATTAGAATCAACAAGAATGGATCCTGGTTCCAGTCCATTCTTGTAGATTCCAGTTTATTCTGGAGAATTCCAGAATTCCACTGTGTTGTTGCTCTCCCCTACTTGTACTATGCCCTGTAGACTTTAAGCTCCAGCACCAGATGTCAAGACAACAGCCTTACAGAGACTGTTTAACTAGCTCTCACATTTGTGTAAATCAAATTTCTAGAACAAATATCTGTATGTGTATGTATGTAAAGATGCCCCTCATATTACAATGTAGTTGTGTCCTGATAAGCCAACTGTAAGTTGAAAATATTGTGAAATTTATTTAATACACCTAAACTACCAAACATCAGACTGTTACCCACAGAGTGGGTGGGTTTGATTGCTTGGTAGGTGACAGTCCAAGACTACGACCAACTAGGATTTCAGAAGGGTTTTATTACTTGCAACAAGTAAGGAAGACACTAGAGATTATTTATAAAGAAGTATTTCCCCAAACAATGATTAAAAACAGGACATTTATCGAGCTGGGTTATTGTACTTAGAGGTAGAGTGAAAACAGCCCAGGCACAGTTGCCAGTCATGCTTCTACATGTCTAGCATGTATAGAAAATGGTGAATAAGCTCCTTCCTGGGGTGTGATTTTTTGTATGGTAATGAGGAGAGTTCACTAACGTTTATCTCCAACTGAAGGTCATTTCTATATACTAGTAGTACAAGCTGAGTGCTAAATCAAGACTGCAATCCCATCCACAGTAGCCACATACACACAAAAATACCTAGGAATACAGCAAACCAGAGACTTGAGGGATCTCTACAATAAGAGTCCCAAAACACTTTTGAAAGAAATCAGGGATGACACCAACAAATGGAAAAATATTTCCTGCTCGTGAGTAGGAGAAATCAATATTTTTTGAATGGTCACAGATTCAATGCTATTCCTATTAAACTATCAATAACATTCTTCACAGAATTAGAAAAAAAAAAATCTATTCTAAAATTAACATAAAGCAACAAAAAAGCCCAAATAGCCAAAGCAATCCTAAGCAAAGAAAACAAAGCAGGAGACATCATGTTACCCAACTTCAAACTATACTATAAGGCAACAGTAACCAAAACAACATGGTACTGGTACAAATTAGACACATAGACCAATGGGGCATAATAGAAAGCTCAGAAATAAAGCTGCACACATACAGCCATCTGATATTCAACAAAGCTAATACAAACAATCCATGGGGAAAGGACTCCTTATTCAATAAATGGTACTGCTATAACTGGCTAGCTATATGCAGAAGATTAAAAGCAGATCCCTTCTTTACAACATATAGGAAATCAACTCAAAATGAATTAAAGACTTAAATGCAAAGCCTAAAACTATAAAAACTCTTGAAGAAAACTTAAGAAATAACATTCTAGATGTAGGCCCTGGCAAAGATTTCTGGACAAAAATGACAAAAGCAATTGTAGCAACAACAAAATTTGACAAACGGGACCTAATTAAACCAAAGAGCTTCTGCATAGCAAAAGAAACTAGCAAGCAACAGAATAAATAGGCAACCAACAGAATGGGAGAAAAAAATTGCAAGCTATGCATCCGAAAAGGTCTAATATCCAGAATCTATAAGGAAATTAAATTAACAAGAAAAAACAAAGAATCCCATTAAAAAGTGGGCAAAGGACATGAATAGATACTCCTCAAAAAAAGATATATATGCGGTCAACGAGTGTATTAAAAAAAGTTCAACATCAATGATCATTAGAGAAATTTTAATTAAAACCACAATGAGATATCATCTCACACCATTAAGAATGGCTATTAGTAAAAATAACAGATGCTGGCGAGGCTGTGTGGAGAAGAGAACACTTATAATACTGCTTATGGAAATGTAAATTAGTTTGGCTACCGTGGAAAGCAGTTTAATGATTTCTGAAAGAGCTGAAAATAGATCTACCATTTGACTCAGCAATCCCATTAGCAATTCAAAGGAATATAGATTGTTCAACAGTGAGGACACATGCATGCATAAGTTAATCACAGCACTATTTCCAATAGCAAAGAGATGTAATCAACCTAAAAGTCCATCAGTGGTAGACGGGACAAAGAAAATGTGGTACATATTCTATGGAATACTATGCAGCCAAAATAAAGAATAAGATAATGTATTTTGCAACAACATGGATGAAACTGAAGACTATTATCCTAAGTGAACTAATGCAGGAACAGAAAAACAAACACCATATGTTCTCACCTATGATCAGAAATTAAAGACTTAGTACACATATACACAAAGAAGGGAACAGTAGACACAAGGGCCTGCCTTAGGATGGAGGATACATAGGAGGGTGATGATAAAAAAAATCTACCTATCAAGCACTATGCTTAACATCTGGGTGATGGAATAATACGTATACCAACTCCCCATGTCATGCTATTTAGCAGTAGAATCAATCTGCACATGTACCCTTGACACTAAAATAAAAATTACTTTTAAAAAAAAGTAGTGTTTGTTTAGTCACATCCATATTTTGTGTTATACTGGGACAGGCTCAAATCTATGACAAAGAGAATCCCCAAAGAGTAATTTTAAAGGTTATATAAATTTCTGAAGTTGGGCCATCTTATTACTTTTCTATTAATATATCAACATCTTTTTTTAAAAGATTTAAAAATGGTACATTTGTACAGGACACGTGCCAGAAATGGAGCTTGTAGGATGGGTTGAGTTACTCAGCTTGAGTCAGTGATGAGTGAATATCAAGTCCTAGAACATCATTGTATATAGTAATGGATTTTATACATACTGTGCACTTAACTACAGTAAATGTATTTAAAATACTTTTTCTTTCTTCAGCAATAAATTAACTTACTGTAACTTCTTAATATCATTTTTATACCTCTTGTAATCTATCATGTCTCACCTTCACACACACACACACACGCACACACACACACACACACACACACACACACACACAATCTTTCATTCCTCTAATCCTTATTATATCTGTTACTGATGAACAGTCAGGAAGAGCCTTGATCATCAATTAAAAATGACTTGAACATTTTAGTAATTGAAAAAATGGTACCACCTCCTTTCCTCCTTTAAAAGGCCGAAAGATATTTTAATTTCAGGTATCTTATTCATTATTTGAGAAGAGGCAAATGCTTGCTTTGCTTACTAAGTAAATTCTCCCATTCCTTCCAATCTGTGGGATTACTTTGGTAGGGCCCAAAGGAAAATTTTATCTACTTCCAACGCAGAGAAAAGAAAGAAAGAAGAAGAAAAATGAGAAAAGAGGAAAACCAGAATAGTAGTTTTCAAAATAGTTGAACATGTTTTCATAGAAATAATAAAAACACATAGAATATCCAGCTCCCCAATATGAGTTGATTCTATTTCTCTTCTCCTCGGCCTCCTGGGAGCTTCAGTGGCTCAACATAGCCATAAAAACAGAGAAAGGGGGAAAGGGTGGGAGGGAGGAGAGATTAGAGAGAGAGAAAGAAGTTTCTGAATCAAAGAACAGAGGTGAGATGTATTTCTGTGTACTTCAAGGTTATATTTACTTGTCTTTTTTTCTGGCACCCCTTAACTTTGTATTCAGAACTCTCTTTCCCCAGAGCCAACCATCCAACCCTAAAAGCATATGCTGACTTTTCCTCTTTTTTTGTGTGTAAAAACTGGCTTTAAAGAAATTATCTAGCCTAGCTTATTTGACTATATGCCGTAAGACTCCCATTCCAGAGTGGGTACTGCTCATACCTAGAAGGAAGGAATGCATGCTCAAGAGAGGCCAAAGGACTCTAGAAACACAGGTCATGCTGGGTTTCCCCACTCAGTCTATTAGCATTAGATCATATATTTTTTTGCCCAACAGTTTTTTTACATGACTGTGCATATCTAAGCATAAAAGTGGGCAATATTTTCTGTACTTTTGATTCTATATTCTGAAGGTTCCTGTGTCATATAAAACTATGGTCAAATGCATTTTTATATTCATTTTTTATTAGTTTCCTTTTGTCAGTGATTTTCAGTGAACCTTGAGAGTGAGAAGTGAAAATTTTCCTTTGGGCCCTACCAAAGTAATTTTATCTTTTTTCTTATATATTAAAGAGAACTTAGTAGAAATTATTTCAACATTAGAACTATATCCTAAAGTGGATGACATTAAAATATATTATTTAAAAACATATTAAAATAGAATTTAATATGCATTAAAAGCAGACATACATGTCATCACATAATCTAGTTCTTTTTCTGCCTTTTAATTACTAAAAAAGGAGAAAAAGAATTATAAATGTAAACATTTGATTTTTAAATTTAAGACAAAGTTCAAGTTTTGAATAACTGTTTTTGTTTTGTATGCATTTTAATCATATATATGTGTGTTTGTGGGTGGGGAGGTCTAACTTGTTTATTTTTAATAACTGAGTTTTTAAAGTTGTTTGTAAATAATAAAGTCTTTTTAAAGCTTTTGTAATTTGCATTTATTTTCTCCAAGTGTATTATTTCTCTGTTCATTCTCTTACAAATGTCTTCTGAAAAATAGGAGTTCTTAATTTTGACAAAGTGAAATTTGTTAACATGCATTGTATGAATTATTCATGTAGAATTATATCTAAGAAAATTTTGTCTAACTCAAGGTCACAACAATTTTATTCTTTCTTCTTAGATGTTTAATTATTTTAATTTTTAAATTAGTTCTATAATTCATTTAGGGTTATTTTTCAATATGATGTGTTATAGATCAAAGTTCATTATTTTTAATATGAGCATTAAATGGATCCAGCATCATTTATTTAAAAAATATATTTTGTCCAGTGAATTATTTTTGAATCTTTGCCAACAATCAATTAACCTTATATATATGGGTCTATTTTTGAACTATCAAGGCTGCTCCACAGATTGATTTTTTTCTTTATTGTTGCCAGTACCTGTCTTGTTTACTTAAATTTTATTATAATTCTTGAAGTCAGGTAATGTGACTCATTTCACTCTGTTTTCTGTTTACCAAATTGTTCTTTGGAGCAAATATTTGGCAAAAATATACTAAGTGACTTCCTTTTTTGTATATATTTTATGGTAAAACTTGTTAATTTCTATAAAAATGTGTGCTGGAATTTTGATTGGCTAGTATTGCATTGATAGATTAACTTATGGTGATATTGTTTCACTTATTTAAGCCTTCTTTAATTTTTTACAACAATGTATTATAGCTTTCAGTGTATGAGTCTTGCACATCTTTTGTGAGATTTATACCATAGTTTTTGGTGTAATAATTTTAAAATGGTACCTTTTTAAAAATTTCAATTGCTTATTGATATAAAATAAAATTTACTTTGTATATTGATCTTGTATCCTGCTACCTTACAAAACCTTATTATGTCTAGTATTTTTCCATAGATTCCAAAAGAAATTCATACAGATCACTGGTATGAACAAAGATGTTTTTATTTCTCTGTTTAAACTAAATTTATTTTATTTTTCTTGTCTTATTCTACTGAATAAAACCTCAAGTGTGATGTTGAATAGAAATAGGAAAAAAAAAAAAAAACTGCCTTTTCCTAGTGTGAGGTTGAAAGCATTAATCTTTAACCTTCAAATGTCCAAAAGATGTTAGTGTCCTTGATATGCTAATGTCTATGGGTGTTATTTTTAATGTTTTAATTTTCATTTTAGGTTCAGGGGTATATGTGCAGGCTTGTTTTGTAGTAATTTATTGACTAAGGGTTTTGGTACAGTTTATTTAATATTTAATCCCCCAGGTACTAAGCATAGTACCCAATATATATATATATTTTTTTTCCTGAATCTCTCCCTTCTTCAATTCTCCACCCTCAGGTAGGCCCCACTGTCTGTTGCTCTCCACTTTATCTCCATGTGTTCTGATTATTTAGCTCCCACTTATAAGTGAGAACATACAGTATTTGCTTTACTGTTCCTGCATTAGTTTGCTAAAAAAACGACCTCCATTTCTATCCATGTTCCCGCAAAAGACATGACCTCATGCTGTTGAATCTAGACATCAAATTGATAGAGCATCATTTGTTAAAAAGGCATTTCTCCACTGAATTTCTTTGAATCCTAATCATGGAAACTCTGGAAAAAAATATTTTTAATGTTATAGTTGGTCCAATTTTTTAAGCCAATATTTAAAAGTCAAATGTCATGAACAAATTCACACCAAGTTTACAATAGCAAGCCCACCTAAATACAGAAGACTCCGGATGAGTATCACTGCCCTGTTTAAAAGGGGGTGTCTCCTTTAGACTACCTAGTTATCATCACTCTTTATTGTCTCTTGACATTAATGACAAGAACCAGTTTTTATTTCACGTCATGCCTTTATTTTCCTAGAGTAGAATAACATTTTTTAAAGAAATATTTTTAACATATGGTTCTTTCTAAAATAGAAATTTGAGATTAATAGACTGTAAAGATTTGACATTTCAGTGTTAGAATTGGGATATTGTGTTGTTTTTATTGAAAGAAACAATAATTCTACATGCTCAATATGTAAATAATGTCTGTGACATTTCTTTTTAGTGTAGTAGGAATGCTTAACATGAGGGCTACTCTCTAATTTTTAAGTATGCAATATAGTGTTGTTAACCCTAGGCATACTGAAACTATACCCACTGATCCATTTCTCCTCCTGACTCACCTGCCCCTGGTGACTACCATCCTACTCTCTGTTTCTGTGAATTAGACTATTTTACGTATCTCATATAACTGAGATCACGTGGTGTTTATCTTTCTGTAACTGGCTTATTTCACTTAGCATAATATCCTCCAGATTCAACCAATTTCTCACATATGACAGGATTTCATTCTTTTATAGGCTAAATAATATTCCATTGTTTATATATACCACATTTTCTATATTCAGTAATCCATCAATTGACATTTAGGTTTTTCTGCTTCTTGGCTATTGTGAATAATGCTGAAATGAACATGGGAGTGTATATATCTTTCAAGATCCTGATTTTAATTCTTTTGTATATACTGAATAATATATTTTAATTCTTTTGTATATACTCATGTGTGAGTTTGCAAGATCATATAGTAGTTCTATTTTCAATTTTTTGAGGGATCTCTATGCTGTTTTTCAACAGTGGCTACATTGTCTTACATTCCCACCAAAACTGTACAAGGGTTCCAAATTCTCACATCTTTGCCAATACTTTTATTTGTTTTTCTTTTTGATAATACGCATCCTAAAAATGTAAGATATTATTTCATAGTGGGTTTGATTTGCATTTTTCTGAGCATTACTGATGTTGAACATATTTTCATATACCTATTGGCTATTTGTATGTCTTCTTTTGAAAAATGCCTATTTACACCACTTATCCATTTTTTAAAAGAGTTATTTGTTTCTTTGTTTTTTGTTTTTGTTTTTGTTTTTGTTCGCTGTTGAGTTGTATAAATTCCTAATATATTTTGGATATTTACACTTACCAGAAATACAGTTTGGAACTATTTACCCATTATCAGATGTATGGTTTGGAAATATATATTTTCTCCCATTCTATAGGTTGTCTCTTCACTCCGTTTACTGTTTTCTTGACTATGCAGAGGCTTTTTAGTTCAAAAGAGTCCCACTGTTTGTGTTTACTTTTGTTGCTTGTTTTTTGGTGTCAAAATAGAAAAACAGTCATTGCCAAAACCAATTTCTCTTCTTTTCCTGATACTTCTGTAATGCATGAATTGGCTTCTTTGTGGTTTTCCAGAAATCTTTTAAACTTTCATTACTCTTTGTTACTTTATTTTATTTTATTTTTATTTCTCTGACGGATAATTTCAAATGAACTTTCTTAGACTTCACTAATTCTTTCTTCTTTATTAAGTCTATTGGTGAACCCCTCCAGTGAATACTTCAGTTTGTTTATTGTATTTTTAGTTCCCAAATTGGTTTGTTCCTCTTTTATAGTTTTTGTCTCCTTATTAATATTTTCATTTTGCTTATGTGTTGTTTTTCTTATTTTGTTTAGTTGCATATTTGTGTTATCTTGTTACTCACTGAGATTCACTAAGATGATTGTTTTGAATTCTTTGTCATGTAATTCGTGAATATCCATTCCTTTAGAGTTGGTTATGAGAGATTCATTTTGTTCTTTGATTGTATCACAGTTTCTTATTTTTCATGTTCCTTGTATCTTTGTGTGCGTTTCTGTGCATTTGAAATAGAAAGCTACTTCTCACAGTCTTTTCTGACAGAGAAAGATGTTTACTAATCAGCCTTGCTAGGGATTCTGAGAATCCATAGAACCTTTTTCACAGATGGGTCTTGTCTGGATTTGTGCATGTGGATTTATAACGAGAGATTTTCTGGTTGTTTTTGGTTCTCCTCCGCCTCCTCCATTCCTCCTACTCCTTCTTTCCTCCTCCTCCTCCATCTTCTTTCCTCCTCCTCCTTCTCCCTTTCCTCTTCCTCCTCGTCCTTTTCCTCCTCCTTCTTTTCTTCTGAAACCTATATCTCTTTCTCCCCCTAATATCTGACCAAAGTACTGCTGACTGAGACATTGGAAGCATACTCTATTTCTCTTGTTCCTTCCCTGTGGAGAAGCCTCAAGTTATTTGCCTTCTTCCAATCTTGCACAGCTGTGTCTAATGCAGCAAGATGCCTGCCTGTTTTCTTTATTCCTAGCTGTCTCCAGGCATCCATACTATGCCTGTTCCATCAGTGCTAAGGGTGATGTGAGAGAGAAACTAGTTCCTTGCATAACACATCAAATGGCCAGACTGTTGAAGGCATATTTCACTCCTCTTCCTTCTTCCTTTTCAAGAAGCCTCAGGTTCTGCACCTTCTCCCCTTTCTTGCACGGTTATGTTGGATGCAATAAGCCACCCACTCCTTTCCTCTGTCCTTAGCTGTTATTGGACATCCAGACTATGCCAGCTCCATCAGCATTCCAGATGAGGCAAGACAGAAGTCAGTCCCTCCCTTGGGCAGACCAACAACCTGGAGACATCAGATGCATACTTCACTCTCTCTTTTTCCCTCAGGGAGAAGTTACAGGACAAGGTGATTTCACTTGGAGCTGAGTTTTGCCAGATTTGGGAAAATATTAATGCAGGTAAAGTGAAATTTATCTACTGAGCAATTTCAATGTAGCTGTCCTTAACTTTTAGTTGTCCAGGCTACTGCAACTTCTTTACAAAATTCTGGACTACTTAAAAGGGTATTTTGGTTTGTATAGTATTTTTAAATCAGTTTTTCTGTGTGGGGTAAAGCCTGGGACTTCTTATTCTGCTGTCTTATGTTCCTCACAAAATAATCTTAACATATTTTATTCCATATGCTTTCCTTTTTATTTAGTTTGAAAATTCTTTTTGCCCTTTATATATTTTTTATTTCTTGTTTTCATATTTAAGTCATCTACTTTAAAGCCTATTAATGAATTATAGCTAATGAATGTTGTAGGCAAGTAAAATACATTATATGCATCTGCTCTCTAATTTTTGTTGTTGTTCTTAGGGTGTTTGATATTTTCAAGTAAATTTTTTCCTAAAATCAGATATGAAATAAAAAACATAGAAATACAGTATTATTATGCAAATTCTTTATAAATATAATAAGAAATGGGTAACAAAGAATAAGTATAAGCAATGAATTAACTATAAACCAATCTGTTGAATGACTGATTAAAAAAAATTTCTTCTGATTATAATGTTTTGCTAAAGTTAATGCTATTAGAATGACAAAAGCTGAAATCAGAAGCACATCATGCCAACGCATTGTTTTGTTTAAACCCCAAAACATCATTTATTGAAGGCTGATACTCATGGATAGAAATGTCAAAGTGCAAATATATGCGCCCTTCTATATGGATCCTGCAGAAAGATGCACTTGGCTCATGACTCAGGTGAATGCACTTTGAAACTTTGTCTTTGCTGAAGTATCCCATCCTTGTTTCTTCCACATATATATGGTAAGTTTGGGAGTAGCCTTGCTAGTAAAGAATAAATTATTTACTTGGTTCTAGCTGTTTACAAACTTGCTGGTGACTAATTGCTGGAAAGAAGCTGGGACTTTTTGTGGCCCCTCCATTTTACATCCCCTCCTTTTGGTTCTGAAGGAAATTGAGTTAAGGAAAGTTTCTACAAATGGAGTGAAAATCCTACTTTTTTTTTTTTCCAGACAATTTGGAGAGAACTCCTTGAAATATTCACTGTGCAATTCTACTTTTCTGAATACTTACAGTAATTATAGTTCATTTCTAATTTACATAAAGACCAATCAGCATGCTAGAAAATTTCTGCTCAATCTATTTATTCAAGAAAACAGGACTATGAAGAGTTGCCATCTTCACTTTATGGATTTTGTATCTAACTCTACCTAGAAAAGAAGAGAAATACAGAGTAAAAAATTGCAAATGAGACTTTCATAGGCAATGACTTCAAGTGTAGAATATTACTTCTGCCTAGATTCCATTGTCTGCTTGTGGAATTCACTCATATGGGTATACTTAACAGCAAGAAAGATGTAGCTAGTTCCCTTAAGAAAAGAGAGAGGTATTCACTCAATAGCTAGATAATTTCTGCCACAATGTAAGTAAGATATTCATTACAGTTGTTCTATTCTCTTTTCAAATAATTCTCATTTTGAATTGGTTGCTGAAACATTTCCTTGAGCATAGTAACAGTTTCTTACTCACCCAACATAATTTCCATAATGCAAATGAAAGAAAATAACTGGTAAATATAGGTTATAGTGTTACTTGTTAAAAGTGTTTTCCACATACAAAACTTTATTTGCATATGGTGTCCTTTGAAAAAGAAGCACTTAAGATTTTTTTTTAATCTCTTAAATTTAGGCATTTAAATCTAGTTAAATTCAAATGGTGATATATTTTGTATAACATCTTTAAAGTTTGTATCAGTATAAAAACGATTTCAGTTAAAAATCGACTACATTCACATCACTTTAGATCTACTTTATACACTAAATGACACAAAGTTATTTTAGAGTTTGGAACTTTCAGAAAGACTTGTTTTCAGTCACATGCAGAGGGTTTAAAACAATGAATACCATGCTGTGATTTTTTATAATGTTTCCAAAACAATAAAAACAAAAACACAATTTAAGAAGAAAAGGGCATGAGAAAAAAATTATTTACTACTAACAATAACAAATAAGAAAATTAAGAATCACATTCATTTAAAATTTAACTATTGAGAGTGCTTAACAAAAAGTACAATTCATGAACTTTATCTACGTAGACATGGTTTATAATATTCTTCAATTATCAGAAAATGTTTCAAAAATGTATTACTTATACAAATATGAGTTCTCATTTGATGACTAAGACAGGCACTTGTAGCTAAAAATATTCATATATGGAGCATATGCATTTCCTTTTATTAAACAGTGAAAGGCATCAAAGAGGAACTTTGTCACTTTACATAAAACATTTTGTTTCTAAATGCTTAACAAGATTGAATTGGGAGTTACAGTTCAAGTTGAGATTTGTTTGGGAACATGGCCAAACCATATCGATAACTTTATGTAAATTATTTGTGTTTATCATTCTTTTGTATCCAAATATAGAAACACATAAGCAATATATGTTTTGTTCAGGGTTTGTGTGTGTGTGGTATTCCCTGTGAAAACCTGGTAGAGATTGAAAGGCAAAAATCCCAAGAGTGTGAGGAACCACCTATGACTGTGTCTCCCAGAGTTTCTAAATCTCAGTGATGTCCACACTGAGCTTCTAGCAATTCATAAATCATACCTCCTGTTTTCCCACCCAGGCACGTGTTCCTTTGGATATTGATGCTGGTATGTTGTGAATGTCCGTATTCACCTGTTGCTCTCTCCAGTTTAGAGGACAGCTATTTGATCTGTCACCTCCCTGCTCTTATGGTCTAAGAAACTCATTAATTTGTCAATGTGTTCAGAATGATGACTTCCACGCTCCTTACATGCTGGACTAAAAACTGAAAACCATATGTATTTTTTAAAGGATAACTCTTTCTGAAAATTATTCAACTAGTATGACCTACTGTCTGGGTAAATATTGCATATATTTATACAACCTCCCTTACTCATAATGAAAACCTAAAATATTTATGGTGGTCCATATCAATTCATCACTTCTGCCAGTAAGAGAGAAAGTGAGAAAGAGAAAAACGAAGACACATAGACACACACACACACATACGCACACACACATGCATACAAAGAGAGAGAAATAGTTAAAAACGTTGAGAAATGGTGAAAGTATCTAAAACCCAGTACATTTGACCAAGTTCTAGGAAATAAAGGTAAAATATTAAACTTATGAACAATTTTTATAAATGCAGATATTTATGTATATATATATATACATATATGTTTAAAACTATACTCAGTTACATAATATAAATGTCTAAGAGATGCCACTGCATTTCCCTTTAGGGACAGAAACGGTGATCTTCCTGAAAATTAGATATATCATAACCACTGAAAATTTGACTGTAACTTATTTAACTTATACCTCAACCTCAATTTATTTTTAATTCCTAAAAAAAAAATTCAACAGAGAATTTCTCACCATTATCCAAAATTGCAATACCCTTCTATAATTACATAGCTTGGAAAACATTATTTTAACTTTTATAATAACCTTCCATCACTCACTTTTCTTGACAACTCCTACTCACCTCTCCAGGCCAAGATCATTTGTCTTTCCTTTAAAATTATCAGATTCCACAACCATGCTTTAATTTACCTTGTTTTTAACCCTTAACAGATTGTTAAAATATGGTATATGAAACACATTGTTTATTAAACTCAATTTGTAACCTTTAACACATTGATTTATTTTGTTTGTGTGTATGATTTAACAAATACACTCTGAGACCTTAAAGGTAAAGAAGGATATTATTCGTTTTTAAATTTATATGTAAGATGCAGAAGCACTGTTCATTGTTAGAAAATAACTTTAATACTGTATTTTAGTTTAAGTAGCAGCTCTTCAGAGAAAAGAAGTAAATGTAATAGATAGATTAAATAAAAATTAAAGTAGTTATTGTCTAGACTTCTTTGTATATTTCCATCATGTTTAGTACAATGAACAAATATTGGAATTTTTGTTTGTATTCTATTTTTGCCATGTCTTTCTTTGCTTTTTCAACAGCAACTAAGTTTGTATTTATGAAATTACTCAAAGGTCCTGTGATAGTTCACTTAACCAACCAATCAACAAAAATATTATACTCAGATTGCCTTTTTCAGAGGATGCTATTGTAACATATGAAATATTTTCATCCCAAATTGAATGTAGACAGTGTTCTACACTGTATCTTGAGTGTTCACTTAGAATTTATAATAAAATGGTGTTCCACGTTTCATACACATTAGGACTGCTACTATTATAAGAAATAAAATATTAGTTGTTAGTAAATGTGAAGAAATTGCAAATTTTGTGCATTATTGGTGAGAATGTAAAAAGACTTATTACATGATCTAGCAACATCACTTCTGGGTACATAAGCAAAATAGTGAAAAGTAGACACTGGAACAGATACCTGCACACTCATGTTCAAAGCAGTGTTATTTACAATAGCCAAAATGTGGAAGCAACCCAAGTCTTTGAAGTGATACACAAAATATGCTATAAACATACAATGAAATATTATTTTGCCATAAAAGAAATTACATCATGCTAACTCATGAATGAATATTGAGATCTTGAGGACATTACACTAGGTAAAGTAAGTAATCCGGGTACAAAAACACAAAATATTATATGAGTTCGCTTACCTGGTGTGTCTAGAGTTATCACAATCATAGACAAACGAGTAGAATGGTGGTTGTCAGAGCCTGGGGAGAAAAAATGGGGGAAATATGAAATGACTGTTAAATGAGTGCAGAGCTTCAGTTTTGCAAGATGAAAAGTGTTCTATAGATAGATGTTGGTAATGGTAATACAGCAATGTGAATGTATTTAATGCCACTGAACTGCACACTTAAAAAGATTAAGATGGTACATTTTATGTTATGTGCATTTGATCACATTTTTAAATTAAAAATATAGTGATATCATTCATTATTATAACTTAAAAATTATTCTCCATCACTTCTACTTTCAAATGTACCATTGTTTCCTCCTGCCTCACCGCTCACTCATTCAATCAGTTATCTATCCAGCCAGGCTAATTTTATTTAATTTTCAGGGCATTTCATAGTCTTTCTTGTCTGTGACTTATCTTACACAGCTCTTCTCTCTGTTTCAAACTCCTTTTATAATCCATCCCAAGTTTATTCTTCTACCTCTCATTTTATCATTCAGTTTTAATATCAACATAATCTTTCTCGAGGAAATGTTACCTGCTCATCTTCTCTCATATAATTCTGATAGAACTATAGAGTTTTTCTATAATCTCACTCTATGGCAATTTCTTGTCTTACTATGTAGGTCTCTCAACTAAACTCAACTCCTGTAGAGTAATGAGACTTCCAAATTGCTCACTATGTATTGACATCCTAGCATAGTGCCTGCCCTGAGTGTATTTGTTAAACATATCTTGTAGATTTTCATGCTTATGTACACTAATGCAATAATACAAAACATTTATGAAATTAATTGTCAGAAGCACTTCTTTAGCAAATATTTTCATAAGTTGTTTTGGAGTACCTGCCTTGAAATAAGATTGCTTGAGTTTGTATCCTGTCTCCACCATATAGACTGTTTAATGTTCAGCATATGTATTTATTTTATCTTTCTCTCATCATTTGTAAAGTGGAATAATTATATGACCAACTTCACAAGAATATTTTAAAGATTAAATGCAGAAATAATACATGCCAATTATTTAGAACAAAATGACAGACACACAAAATTGTACATAGTATATTTATATACTAAACTATAATATAGATATAAAATATGCAAAGTTACAGTTCTAATGTATAAGTTTTCTGGAGCTAACAATTATATAGGGGGGAGCCTGAAAAACAAATCTGCTACAAACAAGGTGGTGGTACTTTACTAGAAGTATGAATTACATTTTGTATGACATTAAATCAAACAAGACGACTTTAAGAAGATTCCTTGGAGGTAGTAGGTTTTGAACATTTTCAAAAGGAAACATAAAATGTCTACAGCTAACAAAGTTGTGGAAGTGGAATTATAAGTAAAATGATATGTTTAAAACAAGACCAGAACCCTAAAGACTGTAAGTGGTACAAAGTTCACAGGTGGTGAACTGAGTACAGCTTGCAATGAAGGAAATGTATGTGAAATATAATCTAGGGGGTTGAGAATACACTGTAAAAGTTTTATAATGCTAGACTAAGAAAACAAATTTGTATTCTGCATTTCATAAAATTTTTAAAATGTATTGATCAAGCAAAAAACATTCAGTTACAATATAATTATAAATATTAGAATAGAAAAAAGTAAATAAGAAGCAACATTTCTATTAAAATTGTGTTTGATGTATTTTTATTCCAAGCAATTGTTTCCCCTTTCATCATTAACATAGGCTTGAGGCTGATGTTTATTTAGCAGAAAAAGAGAGGGAAAGTGTTTTATTAAAAGATCAATTGTATTAAAAATTAGTCTATTTTAAGCATAATTTACTAATAATATTTTCCATTTGCAGAGGTTATTTTACATCAAAGGATGATGGATTGGACATTTTAGGTAATAAAGGATGGACTAGATTATACAATTTAAAAATCAACCCAGAATGTAGGCAGGAAAGAGGGCATTACAGAAGAAGAGTTTTACCTCTGTGAAGGAAATGAGCTCATTCAACCACAGGACTTGGAGACAATGAAAGTGGTGTTAAGATGCTCCTTGTGTCTTTGAGGAAAACCCCAACTGTCCAGACGCATGAGCCTTGTCTGATGGGAAGTAGGTACAAGTCAATATTCAGAATCTACAAGCATGCATAAAACACAGAGAAGCTGTGGCACCCCATGCTTTTCTAATAATCTCAGGCTGGCAGGTGGTGGTAAAGGTTGTTAAATGACCTTCCTGTGTGCTACAGAGACAGGTAGAGAAGGTTTTTAGAGACCTATGTTCATGAAGTTCTTTGATTTCCAAGAAGTAGGGCACAGAGCAAAGGATCCTCATAACTGAAGTCCATGGAGGGCCTGAGTCCTCAGTTCTGGGTTCTGCTATGCAATTAAAGACCAGAGGAAACAGCATCATTGGTACAGAAGCTGGTTAAATCCTCGTAACAGTAGACCAAACTGAAAGGTTTGAAAACTTCTCTGGTGTCAAGATGAACCCCAAATAAAAATGAAGAAGACAGGTATTGCTGAACATGACCACTCTGAAAAACAGAGGAAACTGGAACTTTAAAGAAAGTTTCATTTAAATGCACCTAAGTGATGTATAATTGGGAGCTTGTAACATAAAGTTACAGTGATCACTTGTAGACTATAATGATCTTATGTAATAATGGAAAATGACAAAAATCCAAGTAGCTGACAATAAATGACTTCACCCACTATAATTCCAGCAATCTAAATAAAAATTTCTTCTGCTGCACACTCTGAGACAGGAGCACCAGCAAAGAAAGGATCTCAAGGGGATACTAATGGAGCATGCTCTCTGGTGTTTGAGGTCAGAAACCCCAAGTACCCATAGTACATGGAGAATGCAGACATCACTCAAACTAACTTTAGGTTTTTTCAAAGAATATTAATATCCTTTGTGTTCCCTCCTGCCTGTACATTTATCCCATCTCATTTACCTTTCATTGTTTAATTATTATCTATGTTCATGATATCTGTTCATGCAAATTGTGACAGGGTTTTCTCAGAACTCATTGTTAGTACCACATCCTACAATGTCTTTCATTAAATTCTTTTTAAAATTCTGTAGTTCATACTGTAACTTATTTGAAATAATCTATCTCTCACTCGACAAAAGCAAATATGTTTATTATATCATAAACAACACTGATCCTTTAGTGTTAGAACCACATAGGTAATGCACAAAGTCTATATTTTTCTACATTATACACCCACATTAATGTCTAACTTGTCATGAGCCACATCATATTCTCCTCAAAACATGCAAGTTTCTTTGACTGCTTATACAAAATAATAATAATTAGTAAGCCTTACAAAATTAAATATAAATTTTTAATTAAATATAAAATACCAACACATACATGCTTTGTGTTTTCATGTATATTTACATTTGGGAAAGGCTCTGGAGACCATAGAAATTATTATTTATATAATGAAAAATCTACCTAAAGCCAGAAAGGTTTTTACATTTTTAATAATCATTTAAAAATGCAAACTATATCATGAAAAAATATAACAATGTGACTTACAAAAGAAAATAGTAGTTAGTAAGTAAATGCAAAAACTCAGTGTTACACAGTAAATAACTGACCGCTCTCTAAGAGAATGTAGATTTTCTGTCAATCTAGTCTTCTTCCCATTATAATTTATCGCTTTTATAGTTACGCAGGCTATCTCTTATAATGAAGAACAACTAAATCCATACTATGAAACATTAATATATAACTTTTAAAGTTATTTTTGTTCTTTCACGAAATTATTTTATACTTTCAAATATTTGTTTGTTCTTAGAAAATAATTGGTTCTTATACAGTGAATAATCTACCAAAAGCTCAAGGAAAATTTATACAACTTTTTTCTCATATATGTATTTTTTTGAGACAGGGTCTTGCTCTGTCACCCTGGACAAAGACTGGAGTGCAGTGACACAATCATGGCTCACTGTAGTCTTTACCTCCCAGACTCAAGGGATTCTCTCCTCAGCTTTCCAAGTCACTTGGACTACAGATGTGTGCCACCACACCTGGCAAATATTTTTATTTACTGTAGAGCCAAGATCTCCCTCTGTTACCCAAGTTGATCTAGAACTCCTGGGCTCAAGGGATCTGCCTGCCTTGGCCTCCCAAAGTGCTAGGATTATAGACATGAGGCCACCACTAGTTGTTAAAAAAGATAGAATACTGTTATGTAAAGTATAAATATTAAAATACATAACTGATTTATCTATTTCTTTATCTGATAAAAATATGTTGTGTTTTAGTATTTTCATATATAAAATTCTTTTTTTTAAGGTAAAGGGACAATTTATTAAACTGCATTTGTAGTTTATTAATGGAACTCCCATATTTCTATAGTTACAGAATAAGGTGAAGCATATAGTTAGTATTAGATTTGTGATACATTGTTTTTCATTATATTTCTCTTTTTTTAAATTGCACTTTAGGTTCTTGGGTACATGTGCAGATCATGCAGGATTGTTGCATAGGTATACACATGGCAATGTGGTTTGCTTCCTCCACCCCCCCATTAACCTACATCTGGCATTTCTCCCCATGTTATCCCTCGCCACCCCCCCATGTGGTCACTCCCTTGCCCCCCAATAGCCCCCAATTTGTGATGCTCCCCTCCCTGTGTCCATGTGTTCTCACTGTTCAACACCCGCCTAGGAGTGAGAACATACTGTTAAAATTCTTACCTTCAGAGAGTTACAAATTTATTCTGTCTTATTATAATGTATAAACCTTTCACAGTTAAATTATACTTATTAATGTAAATCTCATAGTTAAGTTCATATATTAAATGTAAAGTTTTGCCTTTTAAAGGAGGCAGAAATTTCTAATTGATGCATTATTTTATTTATATGTGTCCAATTATGAAAAATGAGCTTTTTAAAATACAAATACTCTTATATATGATACTTTCTGTCATTTCCTTCTATTTTTTGAGCTAGTCATTTTATGGTGCCAGATAAAAATCCTAACATACAAATATTTAAAATACTGAATATAAAAATTACCATAAATATAAGGACAATATTTTTGTAAATAATGCTCTTGTTTTGTTCAACTTGTTATTCCAAAAAACATTGTGATTTTTAAGTTTATACAATTTTAAATTATTTAAAATATTAGTTTATGACCTTTAGACTGTAATATATTCAAGGATCTAAACATGATTAACGCAAAGTTTTGCAGAAAACAACCTAGATAACTATCAAAAGTTGGCTATCATATGCAGCTGTTCGGAATGTATCTTTAGGTTCCTAACATCCAAAACTAGCTTTAAGAAAACTACCATAAAGTATGATATATATTTTAAAGGAATATTTACAATGTATTTAAATGAACCTACTTGTTAGTATTATACACTTTTTATAATTAAGAGTTATCTCAAATGCCTAAACATTTTTCTATTAATCTTTCCACCACAAGAAAAAAAAATTTCTAATATTTGCCAGTCATTATGTTTAAACAATGTGTTCCTGACTTAGATGATTACCCATCTAGCTACACAAAGCAAGGTAGCCGTATTTAGTTTAGAAGTAGTGCAACAGGTGAAAGTGTTTAGTACAAGACCAATGTAACATACAAGGGAAAGTACCTTATGTATACAGACACACGCAAGAGGAGATTAAAGTTTGAAATGTTCACTTTACTGAAGTAAAGTCAAATTTAAGGAAGGACATCAATCTTTAACTTGGTAAATTATTGAAAACTAAGTAATTATTTTTTAAGAAGCCATGCTTACTGGAATTTAGCAATGAGAACTGAACTTGTAATAACAAAGATAGGAAAGATTTTTTGTTTTCCCTTAATGTGGGATCTTAGCTAGCAAGAGCATCATTTAATTCCTTCACTTAGAGGCATGAAATTCCATTCCAATCTGAAAATGGATGGGGGAAAAAAGTAACATATGTAGACATGTGGAATAAAATATAAGTAAATATATTTTGCTTATGAGGTATTACAAAATTGATCCAAATAATAAAATAAGCACTTCTGATAGTTCTTTATGATATATTGAAAAGCATGTTATCACTTTCATTTGATTAAAATAGATTTTAGAAAACATTTTAACACATTTAAAATTATCAGCTGGTAGTGCTCATAAAACATGAAATAGAAAGATCATATATAAAACTATTCTTGGTTTTATCTACCTAGATACAGAAATAAAATTTTAATTGGGATTAGAAACTGTGAAGAAAAACCCATGTAATACAAAACCTTGTTTAAGTAAGACTAAAACTTGAATCAAACTAAAAAGAATTCTGTTTACTTAAAAATATACATATGAAAATAAACCCAAGATAACAACCAATTTCTCATGACAATTCCAAATTAAATTGCTTGTATCTTTATTTTGTTATTGTTTGAGATACGGAGTTAAGAAATGAAAACTTAACAGGACACATTAAGAGATGTAAATTTGAAGTCTAGCATCACCGTGTACTGTCTGTGACTTCAGCAAACCCTATTGACAGTCTATTGCTTGCTCTATCTAAACTAAAGATAATTACAGCACTCAGCAGTTATTGTGAGGATAAGATTATGTATGTAAAGTTTTATTTCTATATTTATTTCATTTTCTCAAACTTCAGTAGTAGTTCTTTCTTCAAAGAGTCTTATAAAGATTTCTAGATAACTGTAATTGTTGATGTAATTTTATATCTGTTTTTGTTGCATGCTCACTATATTCTAGATACTGATTTCAGATGTTATATGCATTATGTTATTTAACCTTCATAAAGGAGCTCAATATCATATTTTCAATATTAAAAGTAAAAAAAAATATATGTAACTTGTCCCAGTTCATGTAGTCCACATATGACACCACAGGGTATCAATTTCATGAATATCTTCTTCATTCCCTCCCATTTTTTCTTCCTTCCATTCATCCTTCCTTCCTGTCCCCATCTATCTCTTCTCTCCTTTCTTTCTCTTATTTATTTATTTTTTATTTTTTTGAGATGTAATCTTGCTCTTGTTGCCTAGGCTGGAGTGCAGTGGCTCAATCTTGGCTCACTGAAACTTCTTCCTCCTGGGTTCAGGTGATTCTCCTGTTTCAGCCTCCTGAGTAGCTGGAATTACAGGTGCCTGCCAGCATGCCGACCAGTTTTTGTACTTATTTAGTAGAAACTGCATTTTGCCATGTTGGCCAGGCTGGTCTTGAACACCTGACCTCAGGTGATGCGCCCACCTCAGCCTCCCAAAGTGCTGGGATTACAGTCATGAGCCACCACTCCCAGCTGCTCTCTTCCTTTCTCTCTGCTCCCTACCTGCTTTCTTTACTGCTTCCTTCATTCATTTCATCTAAGTCAGGAACATTAGAGTATTGCAATATTACTGTAAATGACCAGGATCAAACACACTGAGACATGATAATTATTGTAGTTGTACTAATAATGGACAAAATAATCAAACCATCAGGGAAACACCTTAGATAACTAAAGTTAAAGGTCTAAGTTGTAAACTAGTGCATTAAAGATTTATGTGCCCTTCAGAGAACCAAATCTTCGCAGCACTCTGTAAGTTCACTACATGAATGATGTTAAAATAAATTATTATGGAGTAACAACTAGAAATTAATTTTAATCTCTATTTTCTTAAAAGATGCAGCTTTTTAAGAAATTATTTTTCCTTTTAGATATCGATGGTGATAGATATCAATTCTGATATAAAACACCACTTTCCAGCTTTTTAAATATATGACATAAAACCCAGATTGTTTAGTACTTAAAAGTCAAGCAAGAGTTTATATTAGTAATTACAAATTATTTTTTAAGTGTAAAGTGATATGCATGCAGTGCATATAATAAAAATTATACATGAATAAGCAAAGTCAGATAGGGAGAGTTGCTGCCTTACATATGAGACGTTTTAAGACTCTGCTTTAAAGAAAATTTCTATGTAGAACTCGTCCATTGTCCTAAAATCAATATATGTCAGGGCAGATGGTGGTTGAGATTTGTATGTCAAATTCAAAGTAATAATGCAACAACATCAAGAAAGTGTAGAAAATCCATTACTGCAAGTCCCAGGGAGGAGGAAAAAAGCAGTGGTACTTAATCTAGAATTCAAGGTTCTCTGATGGTACACTACATGAGCTTAAATGTTCCCTGAACCCTTGAATTTATATAACTATTGTGTGGAAGTACATATATCCATTTTTATTCAGACCTTTTCAGAGAAATATGTAACCATATTTTTTAAAGAAATACTGATGGCTCAAAAACACATACTATTAGACTGTGCAGGTAGGAAGCAGTAAATAGTATTAGACTTTTAGAATGTTCTTGGATACACATATATATTAATTCAGTCTACTATATATAAGATATACTATATTATATGGAGTATAATATGTATGTTATACCATATATACTATATAATATACTATATGTAAACTGTATATATAATATTTATATTATATAGTAGATTTAATTAAGAATTATATATGTACATATATATATATATATAATATATAGTAGATTGAATTAAGAAAAAAGAAATATTACTTTGTAACCAATTAGTGACATTTTGTCCAAGATGTTAGGGCAAACATGGAAAGATAATATACTACATGTATAAATTGGCCCCATAAAACAGACCTCTGATGGGGTGTGGGCACAAATATATAGATAAGCAAAACTCCAGTTTCAATTAGGTGATTCTCAGATGCAGCCTCAGTATGGAACTTTGAAATAATGCCTAGAATTTACATCCAAAGACTTTTTAACTGTGTCCACAATAAGCCATTCAATCACGCATCCATTGGAGTTTCTTGAATAGCAGTATAGGTGGGATTAACCAAGGTGTTTAAAAGATGAGGATAGCTTTGTGCTTCTTCAGTTGTAGCAAAAGGAACAGCTAGTGGGCTTTTGTCTGCAAGCTTCTTTCACTTCCCTCAATGAGATATTAGTGAACTTGGAACAGGAGAGAAATTAATATTGAAGTATTTTCCAATGATGAAGATTCATGCTGAACTATTTTCTTCTTCAAAACATGTCCACCCTACAGTCTCAATATCTGGAAGAAGCTTATCTGATGCTAGCTGCGATGAATTACACATATTGCAAGAAGGGAAAAAAAGTTTAAGCAATGGAAAGTCAGTGACAGGAGGTTTTTAGGATGCAAAAATATTGCAAACATCTTAGTAGCATATATAAAATAGAGCAGGAAATTGTGATTTAATAACAATTATTGATGTGGGCATATTAACAAGTTTCTCTCCACCATAAACTACTGAGCCTGCTACCCAACGCCCAAAAATGAAATAATGAAAGAAAAACATTCTACAATCCCCAGACTAATTTTCTCTTGAGTTAAAAACAGATGCCTTCTGAATCACTCTTCAAAGAAGGGCCCTCTTCTATGTCACAGAAAATGTAGTAAGAACTGAACTATATGCACTGTGACTTCAATAAACTTACATTTTAAAGCACTTAACAGTATCTCACAAATATAACTATCCAATAAATGTCAACCATTCTTTTTTCCAAGTCACTTAGCCTAAATTCAAATTATATTAAAGCTCCTCCTAACTCCTTCTTATAGGCATGTCATAATTCCTCATGTTTGTAGTCTTTACTGCTGTAAATAATCTATTATTATTGTCATCATCTTTGTCATTTCCACAGGAATATTTCCAGAGGCATATATGGTCTTTGGTGGGTGAAAATAGAGTTATGATAGGATTTTTTTTTACAAGTTATTACTTGTGTTTCAATTGAAAAATCTTTCCTTGAGTACTAATTATGTCACATTCATATATTCAATACATCAAAAATCACATCATATTTTAATTTTTCATTAGGATGTCTATTTCTCCACTGGATTAAATTTATTCAAACAAATTCAGTTTCTTCTTTTACTTTAATCCTCAGAAACTACCTGGAATAATGTAATCACTCATAAAATGATTTTTAAATGAATGAACTCATGAATAAGTAAATGAATGAATATTCTTGAATTGCCTCTCAAGATTTCCATTTTGAGTCACTCAACTTACATGCTAAAGAAAATGTGATTCCAAAGGGTCACTTTAAAGAAAATCATAAGACCATAGCAAAAGGATTTACTATGATCAATGTATTGTTCTGTAAGCATAGACTGTTACTTATATATTTTTTATTTAAAAGCATCTAGTTTTGAGAAAATCATGTTGAGTTCTAAATGTGTTATTTACCCATATGAAAATTATAGCTTTTTATTTTATGTGTATGTGTGTATGTGCATATGTTGGGACAGAGAGACAGACAGATAAACAGAGACTATTGAAGCAGATAGAAAGACACTGAGACCAGAATTTTAAAACTCAATAAAATGCAGAGACATTAAGTAATTCCTAGGAGAAAGGAAGGTGAAGGTTATAATGCCGTATACAGATGACACGGGAATTTTAACAAATGCCAAGGGGAGTTAGGAGAAAAATAACACTATGACAAATGGACGGTTTGGGGAAGGAGGAAAATGTCTGCTACAGCAAGGAGATTTTGCATAGATTCTGGAAAGAGCATGAGAATAATGAACAATTATTTTTCTGTGTTCAACATAGAATGGAGCATCAGAGGACAGTAAATATTCAGATGGAGATAGGAAAGTCAGGATAGAAAAGTCAGTGAGATAAAAAATTAATCAATAGAGGAATCATGGGATTTGAAAGAATACCTAATTGGAGATTATTTTATTTGTGAGGAGAATGACAGAGATTAACGGAATTGTGCAATCAATGAGTGTTAATGTTTCATCTGCATGAACATGTGGCCAGAAAATGTTGAAGACCGATGCGATTAACAAGTCTGCAACGTCTGCTAATGGTACCAGATAGAATCATGATGCCGTGTTTTTCGTTCTCCCTGAAGGAATTTCTCCCCAGACGGTTTGTGGAGGGTTCAAAATAGATCTTAAGATTAAACGTGTGCTGACAAAAAATTGTAACACATTTTAAAGCTCTCATTTGGTTATTTTCAGCCATCAGTAACCCTTTATTAAGAACAACGTTCAGACATGATATGGTTCAAGTATTCCTTTTATTTATCTTCCACAGAAAGTATTTAGAGAAACTAGATATTTAACTATGACACACTTCTGCTGACAGAAATCTATCACTACTAATGTTAATCATATGCACATTGACAATTGCTGTGGAAACATTATTTTTTATTTTTTATATCACTACATGAAAGAAGCCAGTCTGAGGAAAAACCACATGCTGCATAGTACTAATATGACATTCACAAAAAAACAAAATTATAAAGATGGTAAATAGATCAAGATTTGCCAGAGTTTAAGGGTTGGAGAGGGAGGCAGTTAAATAACTGAAACATAGGGAATTTTTAGGATAATATAATTATTGTGTTTGATACATAATGGTAAATTAAAAGCATTAAGTATTTTTCAAAACACATAAAACTTTACAACACAATGCAATACGTTAATGTATGCAATTAAAAAAAAATTAGGTTGTCAGTGGAACCAAAATAGAATTCAAAATTTGGCCAGAGAATCTAAATATAATGTAACTTTATGAAATTAGTAGAATGAGGGATAAGATGTTGATGTTAGCAGCTTTGAAAGTGAGTAGAATCTATAAGACTAAAGACAATGGGAGCTTTAGATAAGCACTGTATGCTAGTTGATAAAACCATTCCCTATAAGGACACAGGTCAAGAATTTTTCAAGCATTATACGTATATACTGGCATTAGTTAATTTAGCAAATGATGGCAGATATTGGAAAAAAATGTTTCTTACATTTAGAATGAAAAGTTACAAATAATCAATGGAAAGTGACTACAATGATAATCCATGTGGTAATGGATTAGAGACACCATTATAAATTCAGGTTTAATTTAATATAGACATAGCTAGTTACATATAGAAATATTTATAGATGTTTTTATATACACAGGTTAACACACACACACGTGTGTGTGTGTGTGTTTGTGTGTGTGTGTGTGTGTGTGTGTGTGTGTATGCTTTTGCTCTTGCAGCTGAGGTCTAGAAGGAACATGTCCCAAAGAGCAACAAGCATGCTAGGTTGCCAGTTCTTGGTTTCTAATACCATTATTCGATTAAAGGAATATGTACACCTTAGAGAAAAGGCTGAAACTAGCACTGGCCTGGAAATAAGCAAGATGAGACTGAAGTATCTTGTATGCCTGAAATTAGGCTCAGAAAAGAAAAAAAAAAAGAAGGAAGACACATACAAAGACACACACAAAGATCTCAGAATGTCATGCGCAGAAAACAGAAACTGGATCCTTTCCTGACACCTTACACTAAAATTAACTCCAGATGGATTAAGGACTTAAACATAAGACATAACACCATAAAAACCCTAGATGAAAACCTAGGCAAAAACCATTCAGGACACAGGCATAGGCAAAAACTTCATGACTAAAACACCAAAAAGCATTGGCAACAAAAACCAAAATAGACAAATGGGAACTAATTAAACTCCAGGGCTTCCATACAGAAAAAGAAACAATCATTAGAGTGAACCAGCCACCAAGAAAATGGGGAAAAATTTTTGCAATCTACCCATCTGACAAAGGATTAATATCCAGAATCTACAAAGAACTAAAACAGATTTAAAAAACAAAACAAACAAACCTATTCAAAAGTGGGTAAAAGACATGAATAGACAGTTTTCAAAAGAAGACCTATATAAGGCCAACAAACATATGAAAAAATGCTCATCATCACTGGTCGTTAGAGAAATACAAATCAAAACCATATAGAGATACCATTTCATGCCAGTTAGAATGACATTCATTTAAAAAATCTAGAAACAACAGATGCTGGAGAAGATGTGGAGAAATAGGAACACTTTTACACTATTGGTCAGAATGTAAATTAGTTCAACCGTTGTGGAAGACAGTGTGGTCATTCCTCAAGGATCTAGAACTAGAAAAACCATTTGACAATCCCATTACTGGGTATATAGCCCAAGGATCATAAATAGTTCTATTATAAAGACACATGCAAAAATATGTTCATTGTGGCACTGTTCACAATAGCAAAGACCTGGAACCAAACCAAATGCCCATCCAGTGCATGCTGTATCCTCCATATCATGAACTAAATTTAAATGAGATAAATATGAATAAGAATAATTTGCAGTTTATTTAACACTATAAATTTCTTTTTCAAATGAATAGCCCATTTATCTTTATAACAAAAATATATCATTTAGGAAAAATACATTTTATTAAAATTATAAAGTGTGATGCTTAACATTATACTGACTTCAAATTAAATTATTTAAATTAGTATCTGTTTCATATCAAGTAGAATAAAACCTGTATGAAAATCAGGAATAAAAAACACAGGAGAATCAATACGCTGTTACTAAGGATTCTAAACATATTATGCTAAGCGAAGAAAATTTTTAAATAACATAAGATTTCTAAAGAATATAATAGCATATTCTGCCAGGTGCAGTTGCTCATGCCCCTAGTCCCAGCACTTTGGGAGGCCAAGACAGGTGGATCACCTGAGATGGGAGTTCGAGACCAGCCTGACCAAATGGAGAAACCCCATCTCTACTAAAAATACAAAAAATCAGCCCAGCGTGGTGGTGCATGCCTGTAATCTCAGCTACTCAGGAGGCTGAGGTAGGAGAATCGCTTGAATCCAGGAGGCAGAGGTTGCATTGAGCCAAGATAGTGCCATTGCACTCCAGGCTGGGCAACAAGAGCTAAACTTTATCTCAAAAAAAAAAAAAAAAAAAAAAAAAGCACATTTTATAGTATAGTATAATTTATATATTTTTCTGCAAAAAAAGGTCATTTATTTAGCAATTTAATATTCTATGTAAGAAAATAGTATTTTTTTGCTGAAAAGAATAAGCCATTTATTTTTTCAGTGTAGTGTTATAAATGACTTTTTACTTCATAATTAAAATAAATGAATGTATTTGTTAATGTAACTAATGTGCTTGCATCAGCCTCTAGTTCTATTGCTAACATTATAATGCAAGATCATAATGTGACTAAAAATTTACTGCTTCATACATGTCCATGAATGAAGTAATCAGATTCACATATATGCAGATTTAAATCAGAGTAATTGTAACAATTTTTTAAAATGAAATCGATTAACTCCTTTTTTCATATTGCCAGTCTTTCTTCCATCTGCGTAAAAAAAAAAAATGAATTGGTGTTATAAATCTAGAGGCAGCCAAAAATACAAGCCCACATATAACATCCTACTTATGCAAATAGTACATCTGCTGCCATATGAGCAGGCCAAAGAATATTTCCAACTAGACTCTTACACCCACAATACTGTGAGAATTAAATCAATCAAAACCACATTCTACTAGAAATATATTTTTAAAGGCTTAATATATTCATGCAATATAATTATGTACAAACTGCTTATGAAGTTGTTTTAATTACCCAGCACACATAAATGCCAACTTATATTTGACCTTTCAATAGCCGATTGTCTAAAAAACCTTTCCCAAAAAAAGTATCAGTAGAATTTTGTTTTTTAAAAATGTTTTAACATATTAAATGTATTAACTTTTTTCAAACTGTTAAAATATTTCCATATTTAACTACCAAAATTGCAAATAAAATCCAGTAGTAAAATATTAGCTTTTCTTATATTTAAATATTTTATAGAATAAATTTATCTTTCTTGTACATAAGAAAATCTTGGTGATAAATGTAGTGTGTTTCATTTTAATTTTTATTAACAACATTATAAGTATTATTTAAGATATAAATATAAACATGATTTCATTGTTTTAAATTTTATTTTACATGTTATCACAACCACAGAAGAAAGAAAAAAAAATCAACTATTTGATTTTATTTTTATCATGTGGCAAAAGAGAAACACCATTCAGTAAATGATATGGTCTACAATCTCAAAAGCAAGGGCTTTAACTATAATGTGTGATGCCTCTACATATCTATATTCAGTGTTTGCAAATTTGCTTATGCACTTAATAACAACAAACTGATTACTGTCTACCAATTAATAATAAATAATACATTATTCATGGGAGAATCAAATTCTAGCACTTACTTGGCCATGAACACTGTTCAGTAGCAAACTATAATAATAATCACAAAATTATAAAATTTCTGAAATTCCATTAATGCTGACTTTTTACTCTCTCTCTCTCTCTCTCTCTCTCTCTCTCTCCATCCCCCCCCCCTCTCTCTCTCTCTCTCTCTCTCTCTCTCTCTCTCTCTTGCTGTTTTTCTTTCTTTCTCTCTTAGACAAAGTTTCTCTGTTGTCACCCAGGCTAGAGTCCAGTGGCACCAACTCAGCTCACTGCAACCTATGCCTCCCAGAGTCAAGGCATTCTCCTGCCTCAGCCTCCTGAGTAGCAAGTAGCTGGAACTACCGGCCTGTGCCGCCATGCCCGGCTGACTTTTTGTATTTTTAGTAGAGATGGGGTTGGCTAGGTTGATCTGGAACTCCTGACCTCAGGTGATCTGCCTGACTCAGCCTCCCAAAGTGCTGGGATTACAGGTGTGAGTCATCTCATCTGACCCTCACTTTCTTTTAGAAACTGATTTATATTTCTCTATATAAAGTTACTAGATTGTTTACTATGATTGTTTCTTTTCTTTTTCTTTTCTTTTCTTTTTTTTTTTTTAGATGGAGTCTCACTCCATTGCCTGGCTGGAGTTCAGTGGAGTGATCTCCACTCATGGCAACCTCCACCTCCTGGGTTGAAGCGATTCTCCTGCCTCAGCCTATTGAGTAGCTGGGACTACAGGTGCATACCACCACGGCCAGATAATTTTTGTATTTTTAGTAGAGATGGGGTTTCGCCATGTTGGCCAGGATGGTCTTAATCTCTTGACCTCGTGATCTGCCTGCCTCCGCCTCCAGAAATGCTGGGATTACAGGTGTGAACCAGGACACCCAGCCTGTTCTTAACCTACGAGTATCACAATTTGACATCAATAACTGTGACAAGAAGTTCAGTAGAAAATGCTGTAAAGGTAAGTGTGTGGAAGTAGATATACTCTGACAAATGAACAAGGAGCAGACAGAAGTGTAGTTTTCCCTGTGAGTAACCCCCTATATAGGCATGGAGGATTTAAGGGAAAAACAGTTATACCAGGACAGAAATCCATAGCCCAGGAGGCAGAGTTGAGTACCGTAAAGATACCCGCTGTATGGCAGGCTTGGGGCAACAGCCACTTCTCCTGATAAAGGAGTCGTAGGACCTTGCGTCCAGTTCTTGTGGAAGACTGCCCTCAGATCAGCAGTCTCTCGGGCATCCGAGGACTCAACATCCCTCCGGATAATCGCACCTTGGTGACTGTGAACGTTATCAGCTCTCGTTACTATGCTAGCTCAAAAGCATCCTCCTGCAGAACTCACTGGAAGCTGCCAGCAGGTGGCGGTAGACCCTGACAGCTCCGTCACTGCTGTGTGATTTAAGCATCCTCCTACAGATATTCTTAGAAGTAGCATGCCCATAGATAGAGGTATTGCACACTGCACCCTCTTCACTGCACATGGCCCACCTCCTTGTCTCGATGACCTAATGGGGGTGGACCCCTTGTTTTATTGCTCACAACCCTATCACTATCCTCAAAGACGACTTCACTCACTACCCTGCCCCCTAACCTACACCCAATAAATAAAGGCGCTTCTGAACATTCGGGGCCTCGCCTGTCTCCGCTTATAGGTGGCGTGTCCCCCGAGCCCAGCTTCACTTTCCTTTTACTTCTGTGTCGCGTCTCTTTCTCAGATCCTGCACTTCAGCACAACATGGGGGACACCCCATGACCCTGTGGGGCCCTTAGCCCTACATTCCCCCCACTACAAACTAGGATATATTTCCATATATTATTTTCATATGTATTTTCATATATTATGTAGCTTATACTTTTCAGGGTTCAAAATTCAAAAGTTACTCCATGATACATTGTGGAAAGTTTCCTTCCCAGTTCCTTCACACAGATATCTTATTGCACCTAAAGGCAAACAATTTTACTAAGTTTTTAAAAAAGAAATAGAATTTTGAAGATATATATATTCAAGTAAATGCATGTTTTCTTTTCCTTCTTTTTATTACACAAATGGCATAATATAGTTCAATATTGGGAATATTTTTAATTTTTATAAATTGGCATTTATCTTATAAATCGATTGGCATGTATATAAATACATCTATCATCACTATTGTTCATTTATACAGTTTCATAGGAGCTGTATGCATGATGTATGATGTCCAAGAGCTTCTGTTTTCAGTTCATGCAAAACCTAGTCGCAAAGCCAGAAACTACAGATGATGCCTTCATCTGAGTCAGAATTATCTCTTAACTAAGCAATTCAAATAGGCTCGTATTTTTTCTTCATCTTTGCTCCCAAGAAAATCTACTTTTCTCGTCAGTTAGTCCTGTAGAATTCTAAAACAATCATGTCACTTCGATGCTTCAAGTCATAGCCTGGCTTCTCATGTTTTTCTGCTTGCAACTTCCATCTCATCACCTACTATTTTGTCCTCTCCCCAACCTGCAGCCACAAGGACTATATTTATACTTAGTTGTTATGTAGTAAGCCCCTACTAGTGTGTCATGATGTGTTTTAGATGCTTGGGTCACTAAAGAACATACACACACAAAAAAAGGCTCTACTTTTTCTTTTTTTTTTTCTTTTTTTTTTTTTTTTTTTGAGAAGGAGTCTTGCTCTGTCTCCCAGGCTGGAGTGCAATGGCGGATCTCTGCTCACTGCAACCTCTGCCCTCCGGGTTCCAGCGATTTTCTTGCCTCTGTCTCAGTAGCTGGGACTGATTTTAATGATGCATGTATTCATACAGAGAAAGCCAAAAATAATCTAATATAAAGGTTGTTTATTAGATGATAAGTGCAAAGAATGAGAATAAAGATGGTTAGAGATTTATTGTTCACAGGTTGTCAAAGGAAATTCATGTAGGTTCTGAGGCTGAGCATTCCACACTGAAAACAAAGCAGCAACAAAGATTCTGAGACAGAAACGTATTTTGTTTAATAAAGAAATAAAGCCCACTGAATTTGAAAAGGGACTGTGGGTTGGTCTGGGGACAAGGATGAAAGTAGGCAGCATGTTAGGAGGCTACGAAAGAAAGAGAAAAACTGGTGAAAACATTGGTGTCGTGAATGCACACAAGCAGTGAAGTTTATGAATTATGGTTGTGTTTGTTGATGGTTGCATTTGCTACTGAGGTATAAGAAACGATGGAGTAAAGATGACATGAAGATTCTGAACCTGAGCACATATAAGTTCCAGCAATTGAAGCAATATAGAAAGAGTATGCTTCTGAGTTTCAGATTTATTTTTTAAGGGGGAGTAGTGCAGGAGCACAGCTCAGTATTAAATGACTATTAATTATTTAAATACAGTCAAAAATAAAGTTGATTACATGAGTAGAAATTTCATGGAGAGATCTGAGGTGTAATTACGATTTTTGGAAATCCTCAAAACAGAGATGACATTTATTGACACGGGACTGGATTTTTTTTTTTTTTATGTGCTTAATAAAAGGCATTGGCTGTTATTCAGGGTGTATTTCTTCCTCTGAAAGTACACCTTCCCTGGAGCTTCAACTAAATGCTTTAGGTCCTCAGTGAGGTCCCTCCACTCTTTCTGTCTAAGAAGAAATTTAACGTCTTCAGGAGTATATGACATCTGGTTCAGGTCTGAGCTCTGTAGCAACTCCATACCTGTGCTTTTGGAAAGCTTTTCATGTGCACTTGAATAATTTAATCTTAGATTATTAAATTATTGACTTTAATACTGCAAGTTTAACTGACTAAAATAATTAACATCGGAATATCATCTAAGATTTTTCCTGTTAAAAGTCAAGTTTTACCAGAAGCTTACTATGAATTACAAAATTAATGATTTTATTGTGATAGTTTTAGAGATCTGATACTTATTTGTAATTTGCAAATATTCTAAGATGTTGTTTATTAGAGAAATTATAAGTGCATATGGTAGTTAGAAGAGTAGAAACGAATACAAAATATTAGTGAATTGTTGCAGAATGTTCTGACTTTACTGAATAAATACACGATACATATATGCACAAATTTATAGCATTGGAAAGTAATGACAAGGCTGAATATAAAACAAAGAGCATGAGAGATCCATGTTCTTAAATTCTATTAATACTAAAACTTTCAGATAACATTGTAGCCACATATATATTACAGAATTATAAGCAATTCCTTGATATAAGTCCTTGATATATACCCAGTCTGTGTTGATCAAAGGACATTGGAAGAAACATTAAACAGCTAAAGCGTGAGACAGTCCACTGCAATTTTATAAGTTTCTTCAGTACAGTTGCTTTGTTTTCCTACTCATTACAGGATCCAGGACCATCTGTTTTTAAAATAATACATTGCACATAATGGGATATCTTTACATAAAGCTTGAATAATTTAAGGAAGAATTAATTAGCAAGCCCATTCCTGTTAAATGTCATTTAAGCAAATCTTTATTCATCAAAACATACTACTTCAAGTTGATATTACTTTAAATAGTTCATATTAATGAAACCCTGGAATGTTACTTTATTTCTGAAATTTAACTCGGCAAAAAATAATTGATTTATACGTTATACAAGGTAATATTCTGGTTCATTCTCTGGAACAGCTTGCAACTTAGTTGAAAACAGTGTGAATGCTAATAAGCATAAATCAAGTGAAAATACTTAAATTTCATAAGAATTAGGAATTTTGGTAATTAATATACCAAACCTTTGGTATTTAAAAGTGAAAAAAAAGTATTCTATTAAGAAAAATAATAAAGGTCAAGATGAGGGAGAATTAAACATACATAATATTGAGCCCTAGTAGGTGAGTGATGATAGCAGAAGGTCAAGTCAGATGAGACAACAGAACAGTATGAGGTGTTTTCAAGAAGTAGTATTTAATCAATCTGGCATCCTAACAATACTGACTATGATTTAGCAAACTTACTTTGCCCTAATGTGAATGGCTTAATAGAAAGGGCTCAAGTCAGAGATGGGATACTAGTGAGCAAGTTACTGCTAGAGGCAAGGAGACAAGAAACAGGATTTTGACATTAGAGACCTTGTTAATACAAACTAATGGAAAATTTACAGTAACATAAAATGTAAGTCTCTCCAACTTTTAAATTTCTAATTGGCAGAGGAGGGGAAGCTATTGAAGATCTTGATGCTTTGAAACTGTATGAGAGGTATTGTTATCAAGAGAACAAGCTAGGATAAAAAGGAAAATATATTTTGATGGTAGCTGTTGGATTTAGTTCTGTTTTAAAGTATTTAGACATGAATCTAATCCTGGATTTTAAATAGACCTTTACGGAAAATTCCAAGTGGTATTCAGATGCATGAGATTGAAAACTACAGCATCTTCTTTCAATAATTTGATTTATTCACCCTTATATAAAGAACTGAATTTTTCTGTTCTCAAGCCTCCTTTTGCCAATTAATCTGACTTAGGACAAAAAGTGGTGTTTGATATTTTCAAATATAAAATAAGTCAATTTTCCAGCATGCTTAAATATTCGGTTAACTGGAAGTCTAATGAAAAACCTATAACTGCATATTTAATATTTGGTAAATTTATACAGATGTAACATATAAGTGAAATAAGATTGTGTAAACTAAACAAGAAAATAGACTGAAAACATTGTCCCAAAAAGAACAATTCTTGCAATGCTCTATTTTATATTTATATTTTATTCATGTAAGCTGTTTTCTATCCTGGAAATATCATCCTCCCACTTTCCACCTTCTTTTCACCCTTCACTCTTGTCTTTCAAGGCTCAGCTAAAATTAAACTCCTCCAACAGGCTTTCAAACCCTAGTGTAGAATTATCTGTTTTCCTGCTTCATCAGTGTTACCTTTTTATAATTATATGTCTTTTTATATGGCTAAATGTTTATTTCCTAAATCACCAGTAACCTGTACTCCATGAAGGTAGAAATGTGAAATCAACATCGAATTTGGTATTTATTAATAATGAGAATTTAACATATTTTTGCATCAATAAATGAATATAGGTTAACAAACCAGTAAAATACACATTTCACAAACTGGTTAGTGATTTACTCATCACATACCAATTCTAATTTCAAAGATTATAAAGTATTTGTGGTAGATATTCACAAATTTGTTAGTATATTTTAATTCTTATTTTATAGCTCAGTTTTATTTTTGATAAATACATAAAACTCTCAAAATCTGAATACTTCATTTGCAAGCTGCTCTTATCTAATAATCTTACCTTCATTTCCTTTTTACATCTTCTACCTTAACAATAGTGATTGCTATTTTTAACAGTTTTGCTATTTTTAATTGGCACAGCCATATTTTGCATCTTTCTGTTTTGTGCCTATCATATGGAAAAGCAGAAGTGTTATTTGTGAGTATTTGAATTTTATAATTAATTTGAACTATCTGAAGTGTGATTTGTTCATGGAGTCATTGGAGAGGCATAATATTATTAAAAGCCAGATGGTGGCACATTTTGCAGCTTAACAGGCAAAAAACCATTTCCTAGTGGAAGCATTTTTAACATGGCTTTGGTTCCCCTGTATGATTATCAGTTCAAATAATCTCACTTATTTTTTTTCCTACTTTACATGGGACAAGTATATTGACATCTGAAACTCCATTTGAAAAATTTGGGAAAACATTGATCTTTCTGGTAAATAGACTTTACTTATTAAAAATACCTTGATATCTTAATAGAAAATTGAAGGATGTCTCCACTGTATTGCTTGAAAACCAGCAATGCCAAGTTATATTTCTCAATAAATAAAATTATATTTCTTATTTTACTTTGGCCATTTATTATTTTAGTTGATTACAATAGACTTTTCAATGTTTTATTGTTTGATATCTCAGTGGAATCACATTTGTAACCATTTTTAACTGTGCATTTGTTTAAATATGCCATAGTTGATACACATGAACAAAAAATCAAATGTTCTAAGTTACTATCAAGAGCAATTCTGAGATTAGGTTACTTCAAAGAGTGCACTAATTTGGCAAAATCATAGAAATGTCTCTTTTTAACAAAATATACCACACTGAGGAAAACACGGGTTTTAGAACATTATGTTTTTAACTATTTTTATTTTTTTGACACATAGTTTCACTCTTGTTGCCCAGGCTGGAGTGCAATGGCATGATCTCGGCTCATCACAACCTCTACCTCCCGGGTTCAAGCAATTCTCCTGACTCAGCCTACCAAATAGCTGGGATTACAGCATGTGCTACCATGCAGGCTAATTTTGTATTTTTAGTAGAGACAGGGTTTCTCCATGTTGGTCAGGCTGGTCTGGAACTTCAGACTTCAGGTGATCTGACCACCTCAGCCTCCCCAAGTGCTAGAATTACAGGTGTGAGCCACCACATCCAGCTTTAGAACATTATTATAAGTGTTATAGATACGATCTGAGAAAAAGTCTATTTCTACAAGAAAAAAAAATTCGAAAGTACTATTCAGCATTAAAAAAGAATAAATTATTGTTTCATAATGCAATTGTGATAAATCTCAAAATAATTATATTAGATGAAAGAAACCAGGCAACAGGAGTACACACCGCGTGAAATAATTTATATAGAACTCTAGAAAATGCAAAGTAATCTATATAATGAATGAAAGTACACCAGTGGTTACATGGGAAGGAGATTTTTAGGAGGGAGAGAGGAATTTTAAAAAGTCTTGTTGGAGAACTAGATATGTTCACTATTTTAATTCTGCTGATAGAATCATGAGTATATCCACGTGTCAAAGTGTATCACATTGTACCCTTGAAATATGTACAGATTTATTATATTGACAGGGAGACCCCCCCTCCCCATCTCCCTCCTCACAGGCCTCCACCTCCTCCCTCCGAATGAGAAGAAGGGTAAAGAGAAATAAAATCCCTGGTCAGGCAACTTGTTGACACCACTGACCAGACCCTAAAGAGGCCCAAGGACTGGGAAAATGACTCCCTTTTCTGTTCCCAGAGCCTCTGCTATCTATAAGCCTTGAAATACTACCAGCTGGAGCCTGGCACTGGATCATATCCTCCATGTTTGCATGACCCAGGCCCCCTTCTGAAAATACATCTATCAACTAATGATTTACTGCCTCTGTCTTATTTCTGTAAGCCCTCTCCCCTGCCTGTTTCCGTTCACACTGCATGTGAACTAGCAAATCAATAAAGCCAAAGATTGTGAGGTCAAATGTCCAACCAATGGACAATAACACAGTTTCACCTCTGCACCCCTTTAGAGTTGTAAACCCTTAAAAAGGGAAAGCAGCTGCTTCTTGGAGAGCTCGGTGGTCAAAGCATTAGCCTCCCACAGCTCCTGGCCAAATAAAAAGCCACTTCCTTTCTCAGTTCGGTGTTTGAGAGGTTTGTTCCCCACAAATCCTCCTACAATATTTCAACTGTAACAGTAGAGCTGTTAAATAGATTGAAAACTACTGCTATTAATTAATAAACAAATGTTTACTAAAAAGTAAGTTTACATTGCTGTAAGCACTGATTGACGAATCAAAGAGGAAAAAAGTTGAGGAGAAAGATAAAAGTGAAACTTATTACCAACTTTTTTGTGTTAAACAGTTTTGTAGCACTTTAAAAGCATTATCTTGTTTAATACTTATATCACAATATTAACAAAATAGAAACTTAACTGACAATAAGCGGAACAGTTGAAGTTCATGACCAGATATTTCTGGAAAAGCTTGATTCATCCATATCTATTTATATTTCCAATTTAAAATATTTGAGAAAAGAGTAACAGCTCAAAGTGGCTGAATAGGAGTTTGTCCCCACAAGAACATCAAATTGAACAACTATCCATACATACAAAGCACCTTCGTAAGAATCAAAAATAAGTGACTGAACACAGCACGTATACTAACTTCAAATCACTGAAAGAGGTAGTGACAAGAATAGAAAAGACGGTCTTGAATTGCTGACTCCACCTGTTCCCTGTCTCATAGCAGCAGCCACTTGGTGCTGAGAGAATCTATGCACTTAGGAAGAAAGCACAGTGAATGCAAACCTTCGCATTGGAAATCAGCACTTCCTGTCGCAGCAGAAAGTAACACTGAGTAGAATTTATTCAACACCTACAGAGGAAGCATTTTTAGACCAGCCCTAGCCAGAGGAGAATCACTCATCCTAGCAGTTACAGCCTGAGTGCCCTCAAGCCCCACCACCACGAGTTATGGGGTTCTAAATCATCTTGAAAGGCAATCTAAGCCTCAAGGGCTGCAATTCCTGGGCAAGTTCTGGTGCGGTGCTAGGCTCAAAGCCAGTGTACTTGACGGGGGTATGTGACCTAATGAAACATCGGCCAGTATGGCCAGGGGAGTCCTTGTGTCACCACTCTCCTAAAACCAGGCAGTGCAGCTCAAAGCTTTGGGAGAGATTTCTTTCTTCTGCTTGAAGAGAAGAGAGGAAAGAGTGAAGAGGGCTTTGTTATAAAATTTAGGTAACAGGTCAGGCGCAGTAGGATAGGTCAATGGGAAGAGTCCTAAGACCTCTGTTGCAGGTTCTAGATTTGGGATGACATTTCTAACCACACCCTGTGTCAGAAATCCAGACAGGATTCATCATCTTCTAACTAAAGAGCTCTTGGCCCCTGAATAGCCAGCTTTGGTAACCAGGCAGTACTAATCATGGACGTTTGTTGGGACTCAAGCATGTGCCGACTTCGAGTGTGACCCAGCACATTCCCAGCTGTGGTGATGATGGGCAGGGACTCCTGATGGAGAACAGGAACTTGGCCACAAAAGAGCAACAAATGGGCACTTGGGGTCCCCAGTTCCAGACCTTGGCACCTGGTTGGCATTTCTGGACCTCCTATGAACCAAAGATGAGTTCGCTTTCCTGAAGGGAGAGTCTCAGACCTGGGAGCATTCACCACAGGCTGAATAAAGAGTCGCTGGGCCTTGAGTGAATGTCAGTGGCAGTCCGGCAGTACGTGCAGTGAGCACAGGGCAGTGGTGGCCGTGGGAGGAAGTGTGCTACTTTGGACAGAGAAGAATGAATGAGAAAGACTTTCTCTTGTGTCTTGGATGCTAGCTCAGCTGTAGTAGAATGGAGCAAAAGGTAGATCCATAAGGTTTTGGACTCTAGGCCCTGACTCCCTAAAGGCATCTCTGGACCAAAACAGAGCCAGGGGGAATTCACTGCCCTGAAAGGAAATGGACAAGCCTCGCTGGCATTGTCACCTGCTGACTGTAGAGAAACGGGGCCTTGAACCCACATAGGCAGTAGCCAAGCAGTGGTTTCCATGGGTCTTGGGTGGAAACCAGTACCATGCTGGCTTCATGTCTGATCCAAAATTGTCTCAGTGGTGGTGGCCGCAGGCATGTTGTGTCACTCCTCTTCCAGATCTGGGCAGTTGAACACAGAGAGAGACTCCCCATTTGTTTGGAAGAAAGTAAGGGAAGAGAATCAGAGTCTCTGCTTTGCAATCATAAGAGCTTAGGTGAGCTAAGGCAGTAAAGAGACACATCATTACTGGGCTTGGGATGCTCCTGATTTTGATATGGCTGCAGTGACCAAAAACTAATATAACAACACTAAATTCCCCTCTCCCACCCTTTTTTTCTGAGACAAGGTCTTACTCTGTTACCCAGACTGGAGTGCAGTGGTGCAATCTCTGTTCACTGCAACCTCTGCCTTCCAGGTTCAAGGAATTCTCCTTCCTCAGCCTCCCAGGTAGCTGGGACTACAGACATACACCACCACACCTGAATAATTTTTGTATTTTTAGTAGAGAAAAGGTTTTGCTATGTTGGCTAGGCTGGTCTCAAACTCCTGGTTTCAAGTGATCTGCCTGCCTCGGCTTCCCAAAGTGCTGAGATTGCAAGCATGATCCACCGCACCCAGCACCAAGTCCCTCTGAATACCTGGAAAGCCTTCCAAAGAAGGATGGGTATAGATTATTCAACTCTTCAACTGAATATGCCCATATCTAATGTAGTTTGTTCTCTCATATAATTACAACATAAAATGGAATTAAATATTACTTACTTGATTAAATATTAATTGTATTAAAATATTGGGAAAGCTAAAGTTTAGTTATTTGAATAGATGTAATTAATCAACCCTTAACTAGCCTGATCAAAAGAAAAAGAGAGAATACAGATTGAAAATATCAGGATTGGACAGTGAAAGACGTTTTCACCAGCGATCTTACAGACTTTAAAAAGACATTAGAATAATTTTAAAAACCTTAAAAACTTACATGAAATAAAGTTTTTGAAAAAATAACTTGCCCAAACTGACAGAATATGAAAGATAACCTGAATACCCTAACAACTGTTAAATCAATAAAATTCACCACCACCTTTCCCACAAAGAGAAGTCTAACACAGATTGTTTCATTGCTTTCAAGTGCACATGGAACATTCTCCAAAATCAATTATATTACTGGTCATAAAACAAGTGTGAATCAATGTAAAAGAATTGAAGCATACACATATATTATTGGACAAGCTTAGAATTACATTGAAAATTAATAATTTAAAGTATGTCTAATACAATTTAAAAAATCACTATGAAGATTTATGGTGACAAGAAAAATCATAATAAAACATTTTTTAGTGAAATGATATGAATTCAACAAAGCAGTATTTGTGGGATACAGATATAGCTATGCTAGAAAAACATTACTTCAGAAAAGTAAAAAGATTCACAATCAACTATCAAAAATTCCAGCTTAATATACTCGAAAATGAAAAAAAAATCAAAGCATCAAAGCAAAGCAAATAGAAGGAAATCCTAAAGATTTGAGAGAAATAAATTAGGAAGTTGACTACCAATAGTACAGAAAGTAGAATTCTAAGGACACTAATACTCCTGTGTTCTGGTACACATGCTATGGAAAAAGTTTATAGACTAGAAAATGACAAAATAAAACACATAAATTCATTTTTATATACAAATTATGTTGATTTTTACTCAGTAAAGATAAATAATAAAAAGGTACACCCAATATGGGTCCATTAGTACTATACCATCTTACAGTACAATTAAATAGTTAGAATATATACAATGAATAAACAACCAACAGTGAACACCTGGATTTTCAAATACTTTGTTTTAGAAAAACAACATGTATTATTTATTTAACTGTTTCATTTCATTCCAGGTCCGTGGAGAAACAATCATTTTTCATTAAAATAGATTTATCCTTAATTTACTAGTTTTTGGGGTGTAAGAAAGAAAATGGAAGCTTAAGAATATTGAAAAATATGATTTTTCCTTTTTTTCTCAAAGATGAGAGTACTTTTGATTCTGACAGTTAAATAAAAAGTAGGAACAGAATAATATTTTCTTGATATTAGAAAGTCACATTAAAAGACAACTATAATTAAATTTAGATTAATTGTATTATTATGTTTATCTCATATTGGTTTTAAATATATTTAAAAGGAAATAAAATTCAAATCATATAATTTAATTACTAAATTCCTTCAGTAAAAGTGATATAGTATTTTTAATTGCTCTTGAAAATAATAATGGTCTGAATATGAAGCTTTAAGATCTAACTAACTTTAATACAGATAGTTTATAATTGTTTTAGAATTTTCCAAGATGTTTAAACTTTTTTTTTTTTTCAGAATGAGTTCAGGAAGTTTGTTAAGTTTTAGGAGAGTAATTGTAGTGGTGATTTTTCTTTTTTAAATTTTAGATTAAGGGTTCACATGCACAGGTTTGTGAAATGGGTGTATTGTGTTATGCTCTGTGTGGGATTTTGGTGAACCCATCAAATAGTTCTATGTTCAAATAGTGAACATAGTACCCAATAGGCAGTTTTCAACACTTGCTCTGCTCCTTCCCACCTACTTTTTGGAATCCCCAGTGTCTATTATTTACAATTTTATTTTTATGTGTATCTAGTCTTTACTTCTCACTTACAAGTGAGAACTTGTGGGGTTTGATTTTCTATTTCTGCTTTATTTAGGATAACGGTCTCCAATGGCATCTATGTTGCTGTAAAGGGCATATTTTCATTCTTTTTTCTGACTGCGTAGTATTACATGGTCTATGTATCATGTTCTTTTTATCCAATCTGCCATTGAGGGGCACAGGTTTATTCTGTGTCTTTGCTACTATGAATAGTACTGCAATAAACATATGAGTACAGGTGTCTTTGATAAATCCCCATACTGTTTTTAATGGAGACTGTAATAATTTACATTGCCACCAACAGTGTATAAACATTTCCTTTTCTCCACTTCCTTGCTAACATATGTTGATTCTTGGCTTATTAATAATAGCCATCTGACTGGTGTGAGACAGCATATCTTCGTGGTTTTATTTTTTTTCTTCTTGTATATACTTCTAACGTATCATTGTGGTTTTAGTTTGTATTTCTCTCATGATTACTGATGTTGAGCATTTTTTCATGTTTGTTGGTTACTTCTACATAGTCTCTTGAGAAATGTCTGTTCATGTCCTTTGCCCACTATTTATGCAGCTATTCATTTTATTTTCTTGTTCTTTTGTTAAGTTTCTTATAGATTCTGGATAGTAATCTTTTGTTGGATGCATAATTTGCAAATATTTTCTCCCATTCTGTAGGTTGTCTGTTTACTCTGTTGACTGCTTCTTTTGCTATGCAGTTCTTTTGTTTCATTAAGTTCCATTTGTCAATTTTTGTTTTTGTTGCAATTGCTTTTGAAGTCTTAGGTCATACATTATTTTCTAGGCCAACTTCCAGAAGACTCGTTGCTATGTTTTTCTTCTAGGATATTCATGGCTTAACCAAGGATGTGAAAAATTTCTACTAGGAGAATTATAAAAGACCAATGAAGAAATAATAGATCACATGAACAAGTGGAAAAACATCGTATGCTCATGGATTAGAAGAATCAATATCGTTAAAATGTCCATACAACTCAAAGCAGTTTACAGATTAAGCACAATTCTTATCAAGTTACCATCATTTTTGACAGAATTAGAAAAAAAAAATCAATTCTAAGATGCATATGGAATGAAAAAAGAGCCTGAATAGCCAAAGCAAGCCCAAACTAAAAGAATAAAAAACAAAGCTAGAGGCTTCATAATACTTGACTTCAAACCATCCTAAAAGGCTGTAGTAACCAAAACATCATGGTACTGGTACAGAAATAGACACATAGATCTATGGAACAGAATAGAGAAAGCAGAATTAAGCCACACACCTATAACCAACTGATCTTCAACAAAGTCATTAAAACTAAATGACAAGAAATGCACGCCCTATTCAATAAATAATGCAAGGAAACTGTATACACCTATGCAGATGAATGAAACCGAACGCCTATCATTCACCATGTACAAAAATTAACTCAAGATGACATTAAAGATTTAAATCAAAGATTATTTTTTAAATAATTGCATTCACTACTTTGGCAATTGAGTGATTTCCTTATAAAAGAATGTAGGCAGAAGCAGTGCAAAGAGGCAAATGTAAATGAACTGTGTTTTTGTAGATACACTAAGATTTATCAATACTACAAGAGATTTATTAATACATATGACTATATGTATTCCATTATTACTTCAAAGCACATATTTCAAGGTTTTCCACATGTTCTCATAACAGATTGTCTTATATTGAAGTAAAATATGCATTGGGACTTGATATATAATATTTTTGAAAAAAATAAGTAAAACTCAAGGAAGAAAGGGTTGGGAAGGAATTGTGATTTAGTCATTTTATGTAAATGAAGCATGGAGAAGAATATAAAAATAAAGAGAAAGTGGTTCAAGATTTAGATGCTATTCCTCATATATGGCTTCAATATACTGCCTACAACAAAGTAAGAAAAATTATAATTGTTTATCATTCATGATGTTAAAGCTTTAGTGAATTCTGTAAGTGAGCACATAAGTCAAAGTAGCAAATAACGCTACAGTAAAATGACATTTATTTTACTTTATTTCTGTAAACAATAATTTCAAGTTCTATGGAAGAGAAGCCTGGATGAGGATCACTTTACGTATTGTGTACAGATAATGTATGAACAGAGAATGTGGTTGAATAATCAGATAATCTCTATACTTTTTTTAAAAATTGTAAGTGCCCAAATGAAGAAATGGAAACCAGAATAGAAAAGAGAAAATGAAGGGCCTGAATATGTGCCCAGATTCTATACAAGACAATTAATTTATAAGACAGAATCTAGTAGAATAAAGAAAATGCAATGGAACTGGCTAGGTTAATAAACTTTCTGCAAAACTTTTGAGGTTTTTTAAATATAAATGTAAATGGACTTCCCTTGAGTGGGTAAAATAATTACATTGCTTGATTAATAAGATATTATAGCCATTTTAAAAAAAAGGATAAAAAGGTACAAATTCTTCTGGAGCTCTATCTTTATTAAATTTAAGATTTTGCCATAATGTTACTTAATGTGGAACTTCAAAAGAATCTGAGTAAGTTTGTGGTCATTGTGTGTGTGTGTGTGTGTGTGTGTGTGTGTGTGTGTGTGTGTGTGTGTGTGTTTTCCAGGTACAGTATTTTGAAGCCTTTAAAAATATATGCCTAGGTTTATGAATTCATCTGATGATTTCTCATTTATTTTGTCTTAAGAATATTTTTGCATTGCATAGGTACTAAAAGTGAGTATTAGAAAGAATGACAGATGAGAGATATAGCATTCTAAGATATCATTGGCAATTGTCTACAGGTTCTTCTATAGATACATGTTTCAAAAATGTAGGGCTGGTGATGAGGAATAGGGATACTGTAAATAAAAGATAAACTGCCAGATTTGTCAGCAAAAAAATAAAACTGAAAAGTGGATTTTCTAGTGAGCAACACAAGTAATTCCTTTCCTAGAGAGAAAATAATTCTGTGTCACTTTCATATTTCTTGCTGAATGTATATAACTGACATTGGTGACAAGCCAGTGTTTGTGACAGCTAGAAACATGAATCTCCCAATGTCATGTTTCCCTATTTATGTGATTAATGGTCAAACAGCAGCAGCAAGAGTCAAAAGACAATTTAACAGTCTACTCTGTCAAAAAGCATTCATTTGTAAGCACTTTTACTTTCTTAAACAAATATGACAAGACTTTCTTGTCAAAAGATTGACAGCAACAAAAATGAAAGGTTTACCTAGATCTGATAAAAAAAAATGCATATTTGAAACTCATGTTTGCTTAACTGTACTTTGTGATATACTTTTGAATGCACTTCTTCATATTTTTTACTGTAGAGCTGGACAGTTGTCCCATTATTCTAGTGAAATTGCACTTAAAAGACTCAACCAATGTGAACAATGAGTGAGCTGAATTCTATGTTTGAATTCTGAAGGTAAAAATATCTGTTTTATACTATTCTCCTTATTGTGGAGAAACATTTGGGAACATTTATAAATTATTTTCCTCTTATGATATGTGTAAGTGATGTCTAACTTAAGAATTTGCCTGTTATATTGTTCTTATTTTACTTTAATAAAAATCCAGAAAGTATCAGGATTACATTTTGCAACCAGAAAAGTTCCTGAGGTTTATTCCACACAGAGAGCAAACAGTCCCATTCAGAAGTCAAACATCAAGCCAAGTAATTCATGCATTCATGATGTTAGATTTGTTATTTATTAATCGATTAATCTAAAATTGAGTTTACTATTGTAATGATTTGAAAAATTAATCTAAATGCATCAGATAGAATTGAATATCTTTCCCATGAGACAAAGATATCTCATTTATCCAGAGACAAATGATCTGAAATATCTTTTTAGCTATGTCACCTCCAACATCTTAACATCTATAAGACTCAGTTTTTCATCAATAAAATGAAACTAATAATAATCATCTCAAATAATGTTTGTGATAATTAAAATAAATGGTCCAGATTTCAGGGCAAAACGACAAGCTAGATCATCTTGGAACAGCTCCCATGGAGGCGTCAAAATGGTACACTTCTAAGACATCTTTCAGAGGGAAGGCACTGAGAGTGGATGAAGCGGGAGGAAGCTGGGACCCTACACAGGGCTATCATGCACAAGGACTTGTTCCTAGTCCCTGGTGACTCAAGGGAAATGGATGACCTGAACTGATAAGAAACAAGTCGCTCTTGCCACAGACTTCTGGAATTCCGCAGGAAGAGACCCCTTGAGGACAGTGGACACTTTATTTGGCAGAGAGACTTGCTCAGAAAAGTGGTAGGAGCAGCGCCCCAGTCAGTGTGAAGCCCAGAGGGTTTGGTGTGGGAGGCTTTATAGGAGAGCACATCCAGGGATACTCTTCTCCCTATGCTGGACTTGCTCCCATAGGAGACATTAGCCCTAGGGGAACTGTTGGACGTCAACTCTGCAGGGTGGTCTTGTCCATCAGACAAGCCTGGTCTGACCTGAGCACCCTTTGATCTGCTGGCCTCACCTGAGGCTCCAGTTTGGTAGTGCCTGCTTGAAATGTACCCTCAGGTGCTACAATTGATTGAAAATATAACCCACAGGGAATTACGTAATGGAATATTAGACACATACATTAAAATGACTCTACTTCGTATGTGAAACAAGATAAGATAGACTCTAACAGGAATTATGGTAAACAATCCAATGAAAATTCTACAACTAGAAATATAAAAACAAAAATTATAAATTCAATACAGAAACTAAGAGTAGAATGTATTAATTTAAAAATAGTAATATAGATCAGAAGACTATATGCAAAATTAAGCATGTGTTGACAAAATGATTGAAAATGTAGATGAGATATAAAAAATAAAGAGATAAAGTCTAATGTATTTTATTGAATTTTTAGAAGAATGGAAAAGAAAGTACTGCAATATTTTCAGAACGAAGAATTTTATGAAACTAATAAATGTTATCAAGTCACAATAACAGAAACTATGAAATGCTAGTAAGTAAATACAAATAAAATCACTTTGAAATACCGCACATGAAAATTCCAAAAGTTAGAGAAAACATAAATGTTGTTGAGGTATCAAGGCATAATAGATTTACTTTCAAAGGAAAAAATCAGATACACAGCTAATTTCTCAACAGAAAAAAAAAATAGTGGAAGTCAGAAAACAAATGGTATCTTGAAAATTCTAACGTACAATATTGCCTTGTCTAAAATGTTATATTCCGTGATATTATCACACACAAAAAAAACCCAATAACTTTATACTGGTAACTGCACCAGTACTGTGCTGTTCATGAGAAGAAATTCATCACAAATAAACAGACACCAACAGAGGTTAAATATATGTGTAATCTAACTGAACATTAACTATGTAAAAGAATATTGTGTCATGTAAAGTATGTATTTTCATATATTACATATAATTAAATATGTTAAGATAATATATAAATACTAACATGTTTTTATATATTGAATGCATATTTAATATATAATATATAAAACAACAATAAAATATAAGCCTTACCAGGGTAAATAGAGCTAAAATGTTTTGAAATTGTTTATGTTGTCCTTAAGTAATGAATGTTGAAACTTATAGTTAAAAACAAAACAAAACAAAACTCAAAAGGGTGAAAATTATGCAATCCTCAAGGCAATAAAGAGAAATAAATAAAATATAATAAAGTAAAAAAACAAAAAAACACCAAACAAGAACAATCAAGACAAAGAAAACAAAACAATTGATAAATTTAAAATAAACTGTTGTATTATATTGAAATGAACTAAATACTTTAAATTACAACAAATATTTTTTCCACCTGGATTAAAATACGTATTTCAAAAAGAAAAAAATAATGTCCTCCAGTTTTTCTAAAATATAGAGTCACAAAATATTAAACTAGAAAGACATAAAAATATATTTGGTACAAATCTTAACCTGAATTATGTTGATATAGTTTCAGTAAATGTAAACAAAACAGATTTTAGGAAAATAATAATTACTAGAAGTGAACAACAATATTTCTAATGGTAAAGCTTGCATTCATCTGAAAAACATAGTATTCTAAAATTGTATTCTTTTCATACATCTGATAAAATAGACTCAAAATATGCAAACAAAAATGAGGAGAATAAAAAAATTATATTGACAAGCCAAAAACAGGAATAAAAAAGTTAAGCATCTTTCTCAGTAAGTGAAGAAACAGGATAAAAATGAGTAAGTATATAAAATATTTAAATTAAGCAATTAAAAATTTGACTCAATATCTACAGGATAATGGATCCAAAATATTACTTATAAGTACAAATAAAATATTTTCAAAAATTGAAAAAATGCTGGATCATAAAATGCTCTTAACAAATTTCAAACATTAAAAATTATATAGAATATGTTTCAAACCACAGGAAAATCAAATTACAAATCATTGATATAATAGAAAATCTCTATATGTTTGGAAATAAAGCTGCATATTTCTAATTAACCTTGAATCAAAAAATAAAGTTAGAAATAATAAAATATTTTTAAATTTTATGGTGATAAGTATGTAACATTAAAACTCATTAGATGAAGATACAGCCATATTTCAAAAGAGTTATGGAAATAGGTAATGAAGAAACGCTGGCAAACAGTAAATGAACATTTATCTCAAGAATGCAGATACAGAAGAAGAAATTAAATTCAGAGACTACAAGAAACTATAACAAGGTGAGTGAAAAATAATTATTGACATTAGATAAAATAAAGCAATAGAAAAGATTAAGAATTTAAAAAGTTTGTTCTCAGAAAAGAATAATAAATTTGCTAAGAGCCAATCTAGGAGAAGAGAGAATCCATGTAATTAATACCATAAATAAAAAGGATGGCACCATAACTGATAATATAAGGCATAAAAGGGTGGATATAAAAGAGGATGATCAATAATTTATGAATTTTGTTAAAACTTGAATAGTAAAGAGAGTAAAAGCGAATTTTACTTCTCTTTTTTTTCTTTTTCTATAGCTCAAGGAATTGACCTTTCAGTTAAATTATAATATCTTCACCCATGAATTCTGTTATTCATTAAATGAAGAAGAAATAAGAATCTCAAATAAATTCTTAAGATAAAAAGATGAAATATTAGCCACTAACTCTATGTGGTGAGCAGGAACTTGATAGCAAATATTAACTATGATATAAAGATTACTAAAAATTGAAGTTCAGTTATGAGCGTAGGTGCAGCAATCCTAAACAAAATGATAAACATTCTGAATATAATAAAATAAAACATCAAGACCAATCTGTATTTTCTACAGCAATACAGGTTTGGTTTAAAATTTTAAAATTAATCAAGATATTCTCAGTAGATTCAAAAAAACAGTTTGTTAAGATTTAGCACCCGCTAAAAAAACTTAAAGTCTTATCAAACTGAGAATGGAATGGATCTTTTGAATGTAATCATGGGTAGAGAAAGACAAACAAAAACATTGCACTATAATTTTAAAGTATATCATGAGGTGAGCATAGAAACCAATATTTTCATGATGTTATCACCATTTCTATTTACCATTGTAGTAGAAATCAAAGCTAATGCAACAATGTGAAAAAAAATAAATTTTAAAATTTAGATGAGAGAATCACATACATAGACAATTAAAAAGATAATCAATGTTCTCACTCATAGGTGAGTGCTGAACAATGAAAACACATGGACACAGGGAGGGGAGCATCACACACTGGGGTCTGTCGGCGGAAATAGGGGAGGGACAGAGAGGGGTGGGGACCTGGGGAGAGATAGCATGGGGAGAAATGCCAGATATAGGTGATGGGGAGGAAGGCAGCAAATCACACTACCATGTGTGTACCTATGCAACAACCTTGTATGTTCTTCACATGTGCCCCATAACCTAAAATGCAATTTTAAAATATATATATACATATATATATATATGATAATCAATTATGTTGAGCACCTTTTCATATGCCTATTTGCAATTTGTAGGTAATCTTCATTTTTTTTATTTCTTCAATAAAAATGGGATACATGTGCAGAACATGCAGGTTTTCTGCAGTTATACGTATGCCATGGTGAAATGCAAATTGAAACTGCTATGAGATATCATCTCACCCCAGTTAATATGGCTTTTATCTAAAAGATAGGCAATAATATATATTGTTATATTATATATTATATATTTCTGAATATTTAATATTAATATATATAAATGTATATAAAATATACATTATATATATGTTTCTGGATATGTATATAATATATATTATATTAATATTTATAATATATATAAATATTGAGAAATGTATATATATAATCTGTATTATATATATATATTTAATATGTATGACAACTGTAATTTAATCTAGCATTGCACTAGCCAAAACAGGACATGTAGTCATGTCTGAATTCAACAGGGCAAAGATTTGTAAACTTTCCCACAGAAAGGACCAATGAAAGAAAAGGAATGAAAATACATGAGGCAATTAATACAATGTACAACCTATGTTTTTACGCATAAACTTACTTCCAACTCTTGTGAAAAATCTTATGTCTAATATCTGTCTTGTGAAGCTTAAGTGGCAGAAATCACTGATAAAAGCAAGAGATGATTTTTTTTAACAGAAAATATTTACTCCATCTACATTTCTAGGTAGAAGTAACATAATTGTTCAGTCTTTAGTGTTTTTAATAAACTTTAAAAAAAAGTTTCCTTGTCTTTGCTTTGTGTCTTTTGGTAGATGTCAGAGGCACAAATAACATTTTTTTGCAAACACATTTTTTAAAAACTATTTTGTGCATATAATAGTGTTATCTTTAATTCCTTAAAGAAAAATGATATAATTGGGCTTTGTCTTTCTATTCTCTACTTCAAACTAGATTTGCTTTGTTCCTTTATGAATGAAACATTTAACATCATTTGGGTATTAATATAAAATCATTTAATACCTGGCCATTCTAATTCCTTTTATTTTATCTTTTTATATTAATGGTATTTGTTTCTTATCCATATCTTATCTATCATGTCCTATCAAAACCACTATCTATACGAATGCTTAAATATTATGGACTTGTATTTATTTTTAAAATATTATTTTTATTTCTGTGTTTTAATTTAAAGCTGAAACACAAATGAATTTAACATATTTTATGGATTTGTTAATAGAGTAGGAGGTATTTAGCATCGTTTTTATCTTATTTTAAACCTGTTTTATTTCTTCATGGGTTTGAACTTTCCCAGTTTCATTGTTTATAATACCTTTAAGTATTTTGAATCTGAATCTGGTGAGTTATTGGATATCAATTTTCCATTTCATCTCAACTTTTCTATTATACTTTTTCAACCACTTTTGTATATTTAATATCAATTAGGTTAGAGAAATCCTGGGATTCTTTTCTTCAACCATATTCTTTGGAGTAATGCAACAGGCTCATTGTCACGAAATTGGCTCTCCTTTTCACTTTAGTAGCACTTCAATCTCTAAAAGATAGCCATACCATCAATTCTGTTATTTGAAATTAATCACAGGAATGGTCTGTAAGACTGTAATACTTGACATGAAGTGCTGCTCAGAGAGAAAAATGTTTTTCTAATCTAGGTTTTGAGAGTTTGAGGACACAAAGCAGAGTATATTAACTCTGCTAGAGGTGTAAAACTACAGGGAACTGAAAGAAGCTCTTTCTCCTTATTTTTTGTAGAAAAAAATAAGAAGAAATAGAATCTCAAGTAGAAAAGCGAAACAACTGCATCATATGTTTATTTCATGACTTTTCAGAGAAAGCATATTTCTTTCAGGTAGTAAAGTGATTATAAGATTTTCTTTATACCTTGGATTTTCTAAATGGACAATATCTACTACTTGAAAAACAAAAAAAAGTATAAAACTACATGTTCTTATTTCCAAAGAGCAAAATTTGCTTAATAAACTGAAATGCTATTGACATTTGTTATTTAATCCTGAGTAGATTAAGTTTAATATTTATTTTTTGATGTCTATGTACTCATTATCATGACTTAGTAGCTTACCATGACTTCGTATTTAAACTTGGTAGTTCAAGTTTAAATTTCTGAGATGAAACAGATGCTAGAATTCACTAGTCTTTAATCAAAACAATATAAATATTAAAAATCCCTGACCCAGGAAAAATGCCTTAAATATACAATAAAGTTAATTAAAATGACAAAATAAAAAGGGGAGTTACATATTTATACTTGGGTATCTTTTATACATATATGAATAAAGTGAAAGTATTATTTTTAAGACATAACTATTGGGCATAGTTTAAAATAAATATCAAAGAAAATTTATGTTTTTCTGTAAAGTATGTAGAACAATTCAAGTTACATTTTATCACCGGTACACAAAGCTGCATTAGACAACAGTGATTGTACCAAATGATAATGATGATTTTGCAGGTAAAATTATTTTACTTTAGATTATTTTTTCATAGTAAGTGAAATTTTCAAGATTACAACATACATTTACTACTGTGACTTTTTCTTCTAAGGTTTAGTACTTTTAAATTACATTTTATAGTGAAAATATCTTCTATCATCTATCCACACGTTATTCAAAATAATTTGAAAAAAAATCTACTAAATGAACCTTAAAAATGCTAACTTTACAAGTGAATCCTCTGTTCTTATGACCTCTAAAATGAATTATATAATGTATTTTTATCTGCAGGTTGTTTTGTCAGGATGAAAGTGTGTGTGTGTGTGTGTGTGTGTGTGTGTGTGTGTGTGTTGTGTGTGTGAAAGAGAGAGAGAGAGAGAGAGAGAGAGAGAGAGAGAGTGTGTGTGTATGTGAATTCAAATGTACTTGACTCAGGGAGAAATGATGCCACAAGCTCCAAACCTAGACATCAATGATGAAAGTGACTGGACCTGAGGAAGATTTTGCCTAAGGAAACAATGACTGCATGCTGCTATGGTTTGAAAATCACCTTAAAAACTTATGTTGAAACTTAATCCCCATTGTGAAAATGTTCAGACATGGGGCCTTAAGAAGTCATTGAAATAGATTAATGTATTCTTGAATTAATGGATTAATGGGTAAACATGAGCTTGAAACTGGTGGTTTTATAAGATGAGGAAAATACACATGAGCTGGCATGTTACCATGCTCAGAACTTCCCACCATGTGATGCCCTGTGCCACCTCAGGACTCTTCAAGAATACCCACCAGCAAGAAGTCCCTGACTAGATGCAGCTCCTAGACCTTAGACTTCCCAGCTTCCACAAATGTAAGAAATAATTTTTTAATTTATAGATTATTCAGTTTCAGGTATTCTGTTATAGAAAGAAAACAGACTAAGACACATTCAGAATGGACTCATGCAATCTAGAAAAAAATAATCATTTACCTTGGTTTATCAATGAAAATATTTTCTATAGTTTTAAGGCTAAATATGTCGGATATTTCTATTATGCTTTGGAGACAATATAGAAAATATTTGGTGTAAATATTTTAAACATCTAATTAACAACCTGTGATTATGAGAATCTTGCTTACATAACACATACACACAGAGACATCTGAAAATAAGGGATTATCGATTTTTAAAATGTGTTTCCAACCCTTAAAAGAATTCCCTGTTATAAAGCAGAAACCTTAATTTGTTGATCAAATAACTAAATATTAAAAATTAAAGACTAAAGATTTTAAAGGGTATTTGGAACATAGTTTGATGTTCACTTTCAATTTGTTCTTGTGTGAGCTGGGCTTAGCATCATGCAGCAGGCTTTAGTCCTTAGTAGGACTAATTTCATGAGTGATGAATCACCTGAAAAGCATTTAAGTGGACACTAACTCATATAATTTTATCTTCAATTAAAATTGCATATTTTCTTAATTGTGAAAACTTGCGGTTAATTGCAATTAGCAGCATCTTCAGAACACATGATGAAAACCACAAGGTGATCCCAATGCTACATGTAGGTAACTTTGAGGTAAATTCACAGGTCTTTATGACTCTTATGCAGCCTGTCATAGATTACAAACTTAAATCTTACACTTTTGTTTTAACTCTTGCTTTAGTCTGAATGCTGGTGTCCCACCAAAAGTTCATATGTTGAAATTTAGCCTCTAAAGTGATATTAAGCAGTGGAACATTTGACAAGTGATTCAGTCATAAGGGCTTCATTATCATGAATGGGATCAGTGCCCTTTTAAAATCACTTGAAAAAACCTGATTTTCTTTCCTGCCCTGCCCCTTCAGCCCTGTGAGGTCACTGTGGGAAAGCAATGTCTATGAGGAATGATCCCTCACCAAATACAGAATATGCCCGTGGCTTGATCTTGGACTTGGCAGCCTCTAGAACTCTGAGAAATACATGTCAATTGCCTATAAAATGTCCTATATAAGGTAATTTGTTATAGCAGCAAGAATAGGCTAAGATAGCCCTCCTCCACAGTGACCAATATGATTAGCAGAAAGCATTGCCATTGACTAGATCATTTTGTAGAATAGCCACAGATGATTGCACTGGTTAAAAATTCGGGTAGATACGAGTCTATGATTCTATGTTGGTTCTATAGCCCATTTGCTTTACTCTGTCAGATGTATTTTTCAGGGTTCTTTGTCATTAGTCTTCTGGTTGAGTTCAGCCAGTGAAAGTCACTGGTAAGAGAAAAGGAGACGCCAGCATATTTTTGACACTCACTATCTCTTAGCAGTAATAGTTGTTACCTGAAATCCAAATTTAACTGGGAGTCTTGCCTGTAATTTAGCCCAGGATCTTACCTGTAGACCTGCTTGCTTCTCTGTCTTTCTACTCTGTATCTTCAAGTACCTCCTCTCTTTACCCCATTAGCCTGGTGGTGGCAACAGCTTCTACTGTTGCCATCTCTGGGGTACCTCATTATCACTTTCATTATTTCTGTATTCCTGATAGATGGACCATGATCAATACAGGGAGAATTAATATACAAGACACAGAAAAAAAAAGCTGGAGTTGTGGAGAACCAAATGACAGTATTGACTACAACAAAATTAGGAATTTCTATTCCAGGAGTAGTAGTAAGTTCTTTTTTTTTTTTTTTTGAGAGGGAGGGAGTTTCACTCTTGTTACCCAGGCTGGAGTGCAATGGTGCTATCTCGGCTCACCGCAACCTCCGCCTCCTGGGTTCAGGCAATTCTCCTGCCTCAGCCTCCCAAGTATCTGGGATTACAGGCACGCGCCATGCCCAGCTAATTTTTTGTATTTTTAGTAGAGACAGGGTTTCACGATGTTGACCAGGATGGTCTCGATCTCTTGACCTCATGATCCACCCGCCTCAGCCTCCCAAAGTGCTGGGATTACAGGCTTGAGCCACCGCGCCTGGCATAGGATTAGTAAATTCTGATATACTATTGCACAATAGAATAACAGTAGTTAACAATAATGTATTGTATACATCAAAATAGTGAGAAGAGTAAATTTTGAATGTTCTCATCATGAAGAAATGACAATTTTTTCAGGTAGTAGACGTGCTAATTACACTGATTGGATCATTTCAAAATATATATGTATATTGAAACATCACACCGTACTTCATAAATGTGTTAATATATTATAATATGTAATTAAAAACAAAATAAAATTATTTTATCAATTAAAAAAATTATATTCATTTATTTTATCAATTTTAAAAAAACTTTTATATTCAGTGAAAGACTCAAAATACACAATGAAAGTATAATTACCACAGGAGAAGAAAACATCTGCAGGATATATAACTAGCATATTTTAGTATTCTGAATGTGAAAAGAAATCTTGCAAAGCACACAAAACTCTGGAAATCCAATTGTAAAATGGGCAATTATATCAATAAACAATTCTCAAAATAAGAAGACAGAATGTCAAGTAGGAAAATGAATAGATGCTTGGATAAAAATTTACCTTAATTACATAAATTAAAACAATAGTAAGATTCTACTTTCTACTTATTAGTCTCAGAAAGTGGTCCATTTAACATCGTTACTGGTGTCTGTCATGACTTTAAGGAAAATGTTCACAATGTCTAGAGCCCTTGATTTCCTTTAGGAGAGAATATTCACAAAGTGCTTACTTCAGGAATGTTTATAGGTGTCATTATAACTGAATTTTAGAGAGGAATGTATCTTCAGAACAAAAAATGGAATTCACAAAGTCCTTACTTCAGGAACATTCATAGGTGTCAACATAACTGAATTTTAGAGAGAAATGTATCTTCAGGAAAAGAATGGAATCTGCATCATAAATATGAAGTGGACCAGATATGCTTCTGCTGGCAGCTCATGTCATTGTTGCCATTGAAAATCCAGCTGATGTGAGTCATATCTTTGAGGAACACCAGCCAGCCTGTGTTACTAAGATTGATTGCATTTACCAGTCGCACCTATTGATGCCTATACTTCATTCTCAGTCTTCACTAGGCAGATCTAGGCAGCTTTCTTGGAGCCCCACGTTTTGGTGGGTACTGATTAAAGCATTGACCTCCCATGAAGGCATGTGATGTTCCTGATCACCATGGCTCTGGGTAACGTAGTTCTTCCTCAGTGTTATGTGGACACTGCTGTCTATGCAACACCAAGGGGGTGTGCTTATTGGGATCTGATATGGTAGATGCTGGCCCAGGAAGTCTTGTGCATATGTAGCAGCATTCCTCTTGAGCACCCATGCGGGTTGTGCCTGTCTTTTATTTCTCTACATATACTAAAGAGATTCTTTTTAAAGCAAGTTGTTACTAAAAAGAATATGCCAAGGATATATGTCAGGTGAATGCACTTTCCCAACTCCTAAATTTACTGCTAGTCCATTTGAGTTTGCTAAGTGGCCTGGAGTCTCACAAATTTGCCTCTTAGACGATCCATTCTTCCTTGTTGGATACTAGGTTGTTCAGCCCACAACTGAAGACAGGTCAGCAACAACTATCTTCTGCAATAGTCTATATGAAATAGACTGCTGAGGCTATTAAATATTATTTCTCTTCTTCCACATGTTCTTAAACAAAATATAGAGAAATATCTGAGAGAAAACGAACATTAGTCTTAGTTTTTAAAATTGCAATACTTTGAATAATAACAAGAAAGCAGGAATCAGGAATATTCACAGTTATCAGCAATAGTGGAACAGAAAAAGGAACTAACGAGATAATTAGGTTATACACCAGACCTGTTTATCACTTTCATAGCTCTAGCTCTCCTACATGTGTAAGAAGACCTTTACAAAGTGATTTATTTTAACATTGTATGTATGAAGAAACAGCTGGAGATAAACTCTGCAACATAGTGGTCAGATGATCAGGTAAGGAACTAAATCTGGTAAAACTAGATCTGAAATAGCATGTTTAATAACAAAAATAGAAAGATAAAAATGTGAGATTTATTGTGCTTATTATTGGGGTAAATTTAAAACTATTATTTTTACACTGGTTTGAGTATTTAAATACAAATACAGAAAAGTTAATTGGAAAGATATGCATTAAAACAAGCATGTGTACTATTGATAGGAAGGTAATGGGAGGTTAAGGTTAAAAACAATAAGAACATATAAAAAATGGACCAAAAATTACGGAAGTTTATAAATTTAAAAGAATGAACAAGTTAACCCATATTTCTGAGGTCATGCTTTCTACATCGAAACAAAATTATCAGGCTCATTTTATTTACCTAAAAATACCTTCTATGTAATTCCACAGCCATCTTGGTACTTGCTACTGTAAATAACAATTGGTTGTGTTCACAAACCTGCATATGGTAGACTGTGAGTGTCTAATTTGTACATATTTGAATATGCACATTAGTTTAAAATATGATACAAAATAGTTATCTTAAAATTTTCTCTGTTGATTCATCTGTTTACGAAGTTTAAATTTATTGTCAAAAGTTATTCTAGAATCATCTAATATGTATCACTAATATTAGAAATGTTTGGATTTTAAAATGGAGTGCATTTTCCAAAAGAGGTGATATCATTACCTCGGCATATTTAAAGAACAAATAATGATGAACATTTTTCAGGTAAATCTGTTGTATTCGACTTGAGCATTTGAAAGTCATGATTAAAGTAACCAGTGACTCTAAGGCAAGATTTAGTGCACAATTCTTGAGAATGCTTAACACTCCTAGAAATGCTATTGACTCAAGACTGAAGTACTGAATCATTTTTGTCCTAATCAGCTGTGAAAATTAAATGTTAACTGCCCTTAATATTTTGTGTATTTCTTTTATGTGCAAGAGATGAGAAAGTGGCTAAACATTGGCACAAGGATAGAAGGAGAACAATATTCTAGATAATCGACACCACATTTTTTTTGTTTGTTTCAGGATGTAATCAAAGAGGGCTTCATTCAATGATCAATGAAAATTTTTTTATTATTTGTCATCTTTGTATTCTTTGATAAACTGAGATCACACACAGACACATTGAAGTTATTAATGAAACAGTCAAAGACTCTAAAGAATTTTATCTTTTTTTATTCATTCATTTATGCATTCATTCATTCATTTTTATTCAATAGAGATTGAACATGCTCCCTGTGGGAAGTAAGAATTGAATTTCAGAGTTGCTAATACATGATTAATTTATATCTGTTTCAAATCCTAAATATCTTCCACATAAACACGCAATGATATAAAGTGCTCATGCCCTGTTAAAGTCTGATGAGGAATTGAAGGTAAACATATGACGCTAAGGGCTGACAATGTGATAAGGCAAAATAAATCTAAGCAAGATGAACTATACAGACAGAAGAAAAGCAATTATTAGAATTTACCCCCTTGTATGATAGTTTTATAAATATTAATCTTCAAGAAGTCTATTTTATGAAAAAAGTGTGTGAAATGACCAAATATAAATACAACAATGACACATGTTTCAATGATACCTAATGTATTCGCTTGTGTGATTCTACTCTTTATTTTTTAAAAGCCTGGCTTATATCTGAAATCTTGGGTGTATCTCAGGGACAGGTGAATGTGTATCATGAATCAGAAAGTCTCTGCTATGCACCAAACCAAATATTGGACACAGGGTCTTAATGGGTCCATTTCACACACATACACACACACACACACACACACACACACACACACACACACACACAAATCTCAGCTGGAAACTTTACAAAGCCCTTCTAAATTACTCTTTCTTTCCTCTTCTGTTTGCTCTTCCAATATATAAAGAGTGGTTTTCTGATTATAACTAATGGACAGAACACTGGTTCAGCAGCTTTGGACAATTGTGAGCACAGCAGGGTATAAAGCTAGTTATGGAGAAAGAACAAAGGTCTGACTTCTGCAGTTAGCGGTGCATGGCCTTTGTGTAGAATGCTGGGCAGGTCCTCTTTGACAAACACATTATTTAACTCTCTTTGAATGTCCATGATTTCTCTGTGACATGTTGTTTGAATAAAAATGCTCTTCCCAGTTGGCCACAGGACACACCACCTCCATTATGTCTGACTGACCTCTGAAGGCATTTGAGATTAGGATCTCAACAGTAAGAATTTGTTTTGCTATACAATGTGTACTTTAGTACATCTATCCGAATATCAAGTAGATAAAGTACCAGGTGTGTTGAATATTATTACAAAATATCAGTAAAAATTGTATCAATTAGGGATTAACTAAAGAGCAGAAATGGTAGGTTACATAAATACACACACATGCACATGCACACAAACACACAAACAAACATAGGCACATATATGACTTACTACAAGTAATCTGCTTACACAATTGTAAGGGCTGGCTCAACTATCCCAAAGTTCATAGAGCAGTCAGAAAGGGAGAATTCATGAGGGAAAAATGGAATTCCAGCCCAGGTGTTGCTTAAAGTCTCTGATATCTGATGTCTCATCCAGTCTCTCTTTAAGGGACACCAATGAGATTAGGTCAGGACCACTTGAGATAACCTCTATTTGAATTAAGTCAGAATTAACCTCTTTGGAACTCTAATTACATCTCCAAAATCCCCTCACAGCACCAAGTACACTAATGTGTGATTGAATAACTGGCACAAAGTGAGCGTATGCTACAAAGTAGCTGCTATCTCTTTCCCAGATTCCAACTTACAGAAGAGAATAGCTCTTGTAGGTTACCCTATCTGAAAACACATTAGAAAAATAATTGTGATGAATGTGCTAGCCTAGCCAGGTTGATATAACACCAACGCAAAAATAAACTTCTTTAAATTTATATATATGAGTTCTTTTAGTACATATTTAACTTTAGTCCAACACTATCCATCTATACTTTTACTTGGTTTTAGAGATATACAAACACTCTGTGATGTTTCACACAATGAACAGATACAATTCTACAACAGATGTGACAGAACATAATTTAGTAATTTATTTCATTATGTGTTATCAAGAAGGTACTAAATGCAAGGTAGTTTACTGGAACAGTAAATGCAGAAATTTTAAACCATTACCATTTGCTAAAAGAGCTCAAAGTCTATAGAGAGGTTTTGTTTTTCTTAATACAAAATTTCATTGAAGTGCTACAATAGACATAAACAATAGTATCAAAAGATAGAGAAAAGGTAAAAAGGCACCTAAACAAGTATGCAGGTGTTAGAAATGTCTTAATTATGAGTGATGCTTCCACTTAATTCTGCATGCATTTAGCTACTGTGAAACTATGGAACAGGGGAAAATTGCTTTCAGGCAAAAGGAAAATGCTATGTGAGGAAAATTATGAAAATTTTTTTCAAAATGCCTCAAACAGCTTTTCTGAGTTCTCTGAGTTCTTCTAATGAATCATTAAAAGTTGAAAACTCTTGACACTTAGAGTAAATAAAGAATAGTTTGATTTGCTTTTTTGGTTTTTGTCTCTATAGAAAAGACAAGTAAAGAAGATCTGGGACTTCTAACACCTACCTATGTCAGTTTTTCTTCCTCTGTTATTTCCTCTTATCAACAAGCGAACATAGGCCAGGCATGCTGGCTCACAACTGAAGTTCCAGCAGTTTGGGAGATGGAGGATGATGGATCACCTGATATCAGGAGTTTGAGACCAGACTGGCTGACATAGTGAAACCCCATTTCTACGAAAATTACAAAAATTAGCCAGGTGTGGTGACACACACCTGTAGTCTCAGCTACTCAGGAGGCTGAGGCAGGAGAATTGCTTGAACCCGGAAGGGGGAGGTTGCAGTGAGCTGAGATGGGGTCACTGTACTCCAGCCTGGGTAACAGAGTGAGACTCTGTCTCAAAAAAATAAAATAAAATAAAATAACAGAGAGATCCAAGATGGCTGATTACTAGCAGCTCATGATTGTAGCGCCCAGTGAAAGCACAGAGAACGAGAAGACACCACACTTTCAGATGAATTTTTGTTGCTCATGGACCAGGAGATTCCCAGTGGAGGAGCCCCATGGGTCACCAGTGTGACTCTTGTGGCTGGCCCAGCGGTTCTTGGTACAGAGTAAATGGGACTGGGTCCCCTTTTGGTCGATGTTTGGAGCTCTGGGAAGGCAGAGTCACCTATTCAGCTGATTGAAAAAGGGACTCAAGAAGGAAGCCAGACCGGAGACTTCCAGGCAGAAAAGTACCATGAATCTCAATGCTGCTGTTTTGGCCAGCGCAGTGGGTTGCTCAGATTCCGGTGCTGGGAATCAACAAGTTGGACATCCACTCAGAGACCTAATTTGAAAGTCAGTAATTACAAAGACGACAGGTGGATAAATTTACAATGACGGGAAGAAACCAGTGTAAAAAGGCTGAGAATACCCAAAATCAGAATGCTTCTCCCTCTACAGGGATCACAGTTCCTCATCAACAAGGGAACAAGGTCTGATGGAGAATGAGTGCATTCCATTGACAGATTTAGGCTTCAGAAAGTGGATAATAAGAAATTTCTGTGAGTTAAAAGAACATGTTCTAGCCCAATGTAAAGTAACTAAGAACCTTGAAAAAAGTTTTGACAAAGTCCTAACAAGAATAGACAATCTAGAGAGGAATATAAGTGAATTAATGGAACTGAAGAATACAATATGAGAACTCCACAAAGTATGCACAGGTTTTATCAGTCAAATTGATCAAGCAGAAGAAAGAATATCAGAGGTCAAAGACCAACTTAATGAAATGAAACGAGAAGACAAGATTAGTGAAGAAAGAGTAAAAAGGAATGAGCAAAGTATCCAAAAAATATGGGACTATGTGAAAATACCTAATTTACATTTGATAGATGTACCTGAATGTCATGAATAGAATGAATCCAAGCTGGAAAATATTCTTCAGTATATTACTCAGGAAAACTTTCCTAACCTAGTAAGGCAGGAAAATACTCAACTTCAGATAATACAGAGAAGACAACAAAGATATTCCTCAAGTAGAGCAACCCCAGGACACATAATCGTTAGATTCACCGGAGTTTAAATAAAGGAGAAAATTCTAAGGGCAGCTAGAGAGAAAGGTCAGGTTACCTATAAAGGGAAGCCTATCAGACTCACAGCAGATCTCTCAGCTGAAACCCTACAAACCAGAAGAGAGTGGGGGGTCAATATTCAATATCCTCAAAGAAACGAATTTTCAACCCAGAATCTCATATTCAGCCAAATTAAGCTTCATAAATGAAGGATAAATAAAATTTTTCATGAACAAGCAAGCACTCAGAGATTTCATCACCATCAGGCCTGCTTTACAAGAGCTTCTGAAAGAAGCACTATACACAGAAAGGAACAACCGGTATCCGTCATCCCAAAAACTTACCAAAATGTAGAGTATCTCCATAATGAAGACTCTATATCAACTAATGGGTAAAATAGCCAGCTAGCATTAAACAACAATATTAAACTCACAAATATCAATATTAATCCTAAATTTAAATGGATTAAATGCCCCAATCAAAGACACAGACAGACAAATAGAACAAAAAGTCAAAACCCATCGGTTCGCTGTATCCAGATCCATCTCATAAGCAAGGACACATAAAAACTCAAAACAAAGCATTGGTGGAAGACTTACCAATCAAATGGAGAACAAAAAAAAAAAAAGAAGAAGAAGAAGGAAAGAAAAGAAAACAGGAGTTGTAACTTTAATCTCTGACAAAATAAACTTTAATAGTAACAAAGACTAAAAGAAACAAAGAAGGACATTACATAAAGGTCAAAGATCAATGCAGCAACAGGAGTCAATGATCATAAATATATATGTACCCAATATAGGAACACCCAGATACATAGAACGAGTTCTTAATGACTTATAAAGAGACTTGGACTCCCAAACAATAATAGCAGGAGACTTTGACACCTCATTGTTAATATTCAACAGATTAACAAGATAGAAAATTAGCAGGGACATCTATGATTTGAACTCAGACCTGGAACAAGTAAACCCAGTAAATATTTATAGAATTCTTCACCCCAGGCCCACAGAACATACATTTTTCTCAGTATCATATTATACCTATTTTAAAAGTGACCACATAATTGGAAGTAAATAACTCTTCAGTATTTGCATAGCATTTCAAAGACTTAAATGAAATATTGGTTGGCTGTTTGTTATTTTCTTCCCTTATTCCTTCCTGTCTCCGCTGTTAAGCACAATTATTGGCATAAAAGAGGTTTTTAATACCTAGTTTTAGATTGCATTCCAGCCTGGGCAATAGAGCAAGACTCCTGTTCTCTCTCCCCCTTTCTCTTTCTTTCAAAAAAAAAAAAAAAAAAAAAAAAAGTAAACATAAAACACCAAAATATCCTTCTAAAACCAATTATGAGATTTAAACCAAGAATCTCTATCAATATTTCATATTTTGTATACTCACTACATTTTTTAGGTTGCAAATACAAATCAAATTGTTACCTAAAAGTAATGCCATTTGACGATATAAATTCAACCACAATTAGCGCAAATGCAACTGTTAATGAATAACAATCTTTGCCTTTTACTGAATAATTTAAAAATCACTAATTTATAAATGGATTGAGATTACATTTTCAAAAATTGTCATCCACATACAGATATACACATGTAACTAATACTAAAATGTGAAAAGCTACATCATATGTCCATTGAACTTGTCTTCTAAAGAAACATCTCAAAAAATTAAGTTAATATCATATAGTCGTTTCTCCCTATCCCTACTTGTTTATGAATGATTATTTTCATTTAATGTTTAAATTAAATAATTGCATATAAATAGTTTTTAAATAAAATGTTACTAGAAATCATATGGCCAATTATAACTCCCTTGTCTCATTATCATTTTTATTTTCTCTTTGCTTTCACTGCTTGATTTTTCATTGCAAATTATCTTTCTTTGCACTACTTGATGTTTTTCACTACTTGATTTTTATTTTCCCTCTTTATTTTTACTACTTGATTTTTCACTGCTATTTATCTAATGATTCTTAGATACCCACTCAAATTTAACAGTGAAGCATTTACAGGTGGATGAGAAACTGCACTTACAGTTTAGACTTGTTTACCAATAGGTCTCAATCTGCAGTGATTTTTCAGTGATACTGCTATTGCACTGGAGTATAACTAATGGTCTAAAGGCCATATGTATTTTACTTGCGGGCTACTTAGTTTCTCTGAGGAGAAAATCTCTAATTCTCTACCAAAGTGTCAAGTGGCTTTTGGTGTTCTGCGATCTAAGTGAACAAAGAGGATGGGAATTTGCTGATGTCAGTACCTCACCACTCTGACCAACTCCTCATACCTTTCCCCTTTATAGCTAGGATGTCTAATTCAGTGGATGGATGATGTATCCACAGAGCTTCAGATAACAACAGTAGCACCTATACTAACCCTTGTACCAATACAGGCAGGTGTCATGCTATTTGACAGGTTAAGAATCAGAGTACTCTTGCTCTGCTGCTTTGTATTAGAGTGTTCATAGCTGATCCTAATGTTGCTATGTGGGCCATGTTATCACCCATCCCAATGCTTCCTTAGAGATATGCTGTGTAAAAAGTTTTGGCAATTGATATGTTCCTTTTTAGGTATACATAAGCTTAAAACTGGGCCTGGGACCAAATAAAAGAAAAAATTTGTGAAGTTGGAAAGATGTACAATTGTGTAATATTATCCTTTCCTATCCCTTCGTACCATGTCCTGAACCAAGAAACTTTTCCAATAGAATCTGAGCATATTTACTCTCATACTTAATTTTTGTGAAAATGTATTTAAACCAATAAACTTACCTTTAATTGTCAAAAAGTCCAAAATTTTAAAGATGATGGCAAATATATTATATATATATATATATGTAATATTAATGTTCTTAATCAATTTCTGTACAGCAAAGTACATACCAGAATCAGAAGAAATATATTTAAGGAGCCTGGATAGTAAAATTGAGAGTTTTTGTTTCATACCTTTAACTTTGTCCTCTGAATTTTATAATTCTACCAACAAGCAATACCTGAAATAGAACAGAATGACATCTGCTAGTATCCACTTGTAGACCTGGAGGCTGCTGATAAAAATCTAAAGTAATTCACTCACCCTATTCCGTAGGTCCTTGTCCTTGTGGAATTAAACTCAAGGGGATTTTTAATGAATTTCATTCCTGTTAACATTTGGGTGATTTGCTTTCTTCCTCTTTTAAAGATTATATTAACTATTTCATTGGGTACCAGAAAGTTGTTTCATCTCCAAGCCCAGCAGTGCTTGGCATCACCACCTGCATGCCTCCGCTTTTCATGCAACCAGGTAGTCAGTACTAAGATTCTAAGGCCTTTGCCTTAAAATTTCAATGAGCTAAATCTGCGTTGTTGTTCTCTCTCTCGCTCTCTTTCTCTCTCTTTGTGTGTGTGTGTGTGTCCATACGTATGTTTCACTTAACTCATTCTAGTTCTCCCTAAAAATTAACACAGAAATTCATAACTGATTGTCCCATACAGGAGAGTTTTTATTGTGTAATTATCTGGGGTTCATTTGTCGAACTATACAGCAAAGCCATTGACTAAAGCACAAGTATTTGATTATCTGTTCACTCCACTGATAGGGGAAACCTAAATATTCTTTCACTGATGAAAAGTTTAACTTTACTCACTGTTCAGGCTTTTCCTTGTTTTCTTCTATAAAGGCTTTGTCATCTGCAGAGAATATTGATGCTAATTTTTTGATTATTAGTAATGGGCTTCTATCCACAAATTATTAGTAAACCAAGGAGCCTGCATTTTCTCTAATAGCAGAGTTTGGGGCTTGGATCATGCAGAAATAGGAGTGGAGAGGTAATCAGAGGGCTTCATCATGGATTCCATGGGAGTGAAGCAAACTGCTGAAGTATGTGGTAGAGTTCCTGAACTGCTTCCCTCTCCCCTTTTCTGTACCACGTTGTTGATTACTCCACTGTCACTTTATGACTGAGTTACTGTAGGCCACACTTTCCTATTGAATGTCTTTCTGACATCACCCAAAGTTTGCTCAGCATAGCTGGGTTCATCTGAGACCCATCAGGGGTAATAGTGATCTGTGTCAAAGCTGAGTCACATTTTTAGGTAGAAGCAATTAGCATATTTATTTTTTTCTCCAAGTGTTCTGTTTCTTGGCTCTAATAAATGTATACATATGTCTTCTTAAAATAGTATTCACTTAGATAGCTGGTTTTAAAAATTTATTTATTAATTTATTTATTCATTCAAGTTGTAAAGGTAAATTTCCACTGTGATAATACTGAACTATCATTATTTAGAATTATTGGAACCCCAAACAATGAGGATTTATTGGCATATGCTGGATATTAGTGCCTAATTAACCTATATTAACTATGTAAAAGAAATATTGATTAGAATAAAATATTCAGTAGTGTTTACATCAGTAAATACTAGAGGCATCTGTGGCTTACCACAGTAGAGATTTGCTTCTCAATCACATAAATTAAAAAGATGTTCCTGGCCGGGCGCGGTGGCTCAAGCCTGTAATCCCAGCACTTTGGGAGGCCGAGGCGGGTGGATCACGAGGTCGAGAGATCGAGACCATCCTGGTCAACATGGTGAAACCCCGTCTCTACTAAAAATACAAAACATTAGCTGGGCATGGTGGAGCATGCCTGTGATCCCAGCTACTCAGGAGGCTGAGACAGGAGAATTGCCTGAACCCAGGAGGCGGAGGTTGCGGTGAGCCGAGATCACGCCATTGCACTCCAGCCTGGGTAACAAGAGCGAAACTCCATCTCAAAAAAAAAAAAAAAAAAAAAAAAAAAAAAAAAAAAAATGTTCCTGATCTGTGGCAGGAAAGAGGAAGGGCAGTGGATTCGGCCGCCCACAAGCATTAAGGAACTGAAGCTCACAGTTTTCAACATTAGCAACATGGGACTTTCAAATTTGTCCATGGTCATCCAGGCAGCAGGACCAAGAGGAGAGAAGGTGGAAAATCATGTTCACATATTAATCACTTTGGCAGGGAATATAGGCATTTTTTATGTTCTCCTTTTATTCCTAGAAAATGTTTATCGTGGTTTGGTTGCCAGTTTGGGGCAACTCTATGGACTTTTTTTTTTTTTTTAACTTCACAGATAGCTGTCCCTGCTACAGAGAGAATGCAGTATTTTGGAAAACTTCTTATAAAACCTTTTCTAATTTTTAAGCCTATGAATAACTTATCAAACAAAGTGTTTTAAAGATGTTTATAACTGATGTGTGCTTGTTTCGTTAGCTGTATGTCATAAGCAAAGAGAAAACAAAAAAGTTGTGGCAGGGCCAGGAATTTAGCAAAACGAAAGCAGTATAAATAACTTTGTCCAAGCCTAATAGCACAGGGTTAGGCTAGCTTATGGAGTCATAAAAGCGCAACAGGGGTATTCATAAATTCCTTGTCAGGGAACAAATGCAGGAATGGTACTCAAGAGAAGAGGTTTTACAGCCCTGTGATGTCCTTGTTATTCTCCACATTGATCTCCAGTTGCTGCCTGACTGGAGGTACATATTACAAAGGCTGACGAAACCGCAAAGGCCTTGGAGAAGTAAGGCACTCAGTACTTCCTATGGCGTAATGAAGATATATGCAGTTACATGAAAATTAAGATGGCCCCGATCAATAATGTAAATCGAAGAATAAAAAAGACAGACTTGTATTTCCCTAAAAGGGAAGTGAAACTGTAGATCCCAACTAGTTTATGAGGTTGTAATGCACAAAGTACGCTCAAGACTTCAAAGTTCTTGTATTGCTTATCTGAATGAAATTAAATACATACATCATTCTAACAAATATTTCCCAGCAGACTCTGAACTTTGAAAATGAGAAAAGGAATTAAAGGCAATGTATTTTATATGTGTGTTCCTTCTCTGGTTCAGTTATTTTTCCATATACAATTTAGGTTTTCTATTCAACAGACATTGATCAGTCTTTTAATAGATGCCGCTTGCTAAAGTAGTGCAGAAACTGACTCTCAAAAACAATAAACAAAACAGTTCTCATTTATCTAATTGTCTAAGTTACAAATGTAGTAGCTTATTTCAAAATAGTAGAAAGAGATGTAGAGATATGACTTGATTCTTTTCTTTAGACTGTTTGTTAAATATATATGTGTGTGTGTGTGTGTGTGTGTGTGTGTGTGTGTGTGTGTGTGTGTGTGTTTTAATTGTACTTTAAGTTCTGGAGTCCATGTGCAGATCTTGCAGGACTGTTGCACAGGTACACACATGCCTTGGTGATTTGCTGTCTCTATCCCCCTGTCACCTACATCAGTCATTTCTCCCAATGTTATCCTTCCCCAACTTCTCCATGCCCCTCAGGGTTATATCTGCAGATTTGTTATACAGATAAACGTCTGTCATGGCGATTCCTTGTGGAGATTATTTCATCGCCCAGGTATTAAGTCTAGTACCCATTAGTTATTTTTTCTGCTCCTGTTTGTCCCCCCAGCCTCCAGCCTCCAGCAGGCCTAAATGTTTATTGTTCCCCTCTGGGTGTCCATCTATTCTTATCATTTAGCTCCTACTTTTAAATGAGAATATTTAGTTTTGGTATTCTGGTCCTATGATAGTTTCCTGAAGACGGTGGCCTCAAGCTCCACCTATGTTCCTGCAAGGGGCATCATCTCATTTTTTATGGCTGCATAGTATTCCATAGTGTATATGTACCACATTTTCTTTATCCTATTTACCACTGATGGACATGTAGTTTGATTCCGTGTCTTTGCTATTGTGAATAGTGCTGCAATGAGCATATATGTCTTTATGAAAGAGAGATTTATATTCCTTTGGGTATATACTTAGTAATGGTATTGCTGTTTTTAGTTCTTTGAGGAATCACCACACGGTCATCCATAATGATTGAACTAATTTACAGTCCCACCAGCAGTGTGTAAGCATTTCTTTTTCTCTGCAGTGTCAAGATCTGTTGTTTTTTGACTTTTTAATAATAACTATTGTGACTGATGTGAGATGGCATCTAATTGTGGTTTTGATTTCATTTCTCTAATAATCACTGATGAACTTTGTTCATGTGCTTCTTGGCTGCACATACACCCTCTTTTGAAAAGCGTCTGTTCCTATTCTTTCCCCACTTTTTAATGAGGTTGTTTGTTTTTTTCTTGTAAGGTGGTCTAAGTTTCTTATAGATGCTTGTCATATGCACAGTTTGCAAAATTCTTCTCCCATTCTGTACGGTGTCTGTTGACTTTGATGACAGTTTCTTTTGCTGTGCAGAAGCTCTCTCTTCAGTTTATTTAGCTCCCATTTGTCAAGTTTTGCTTTTGTTGCAATTTCTTTCGGTGCCTTTGTCGTAAAATATTTGCCCCTGCTCCTGTGTACAGAATGGGATGGCCTAGGTTGTGTTTCAGAGCTTTTATTGTTTTGAATTTAACAGGTAAGCCTTTAACCTATCATGAGTTAGTTTTTATATATGGTGTCAGGAAGGAGTCCAGTTTCAATCATCTGCATATGTTTAGCCAGTTCTTCCAGCACCAGTTATTGAATAGCGAGTCCTTTTCCCATTGCTTGTTTTTGCCAGGTTTGCTTAAGAGCAGATAGCTGTAGGTTTGTGGCCTCATTTCTGGGTTCTGTATTCTTATCCATTGGACTTTGTGTCTGCTTTCATGCTAGTGTCATGCTGTTTTGGTTACTGTAGTCTTGTAATATAGTTTGAAGTCAAGTAGCGTGATACCTCCAGCTTTATTCTTTTTACTAAATCTGTCTTGGCTATTTGGGCTCATTAATGGCTGCATATGAGTTTTAAAATAGTTTTTGTTCTAGTTCTATGAACAATATCAATGGTAATTTAATGGGAATAGCATTGAATTTGTAAATTCGTTTGGGCAGTATGGCCATTTTAATGATATTGATTCTTTCTATCCATGACCATGAAAGGTATTATTCATTTGTTTGTTTCATATCTGATTTCTTTGAGCAGGGTTTTGTGGTTCCCCTTGTAGAGATCTTTCACCTCCCTAGTTATGTATTTTATTCTTCTTGTGGCAGTTGTGTATGAGATTACATTCCTGATTTGGCTCTTAGCTTGACTGTTGTTGATGTATAGAAATGTTAGTGATTTTTGCACAATGATTTTTCTATCTTGAGACTTTGATGAAGTTGTTAATCAGCTCAAGGAGACTTTGGGCTGAGACTATGTGATATTCTAGATATAGAATCATGCTATCTACAAACATGTCTATTTTGATTTTCCCTCCTTCTATTTGAAAGCCTTTTATTTCTTTCTCTTGCCAGACTGCCTTGGTCAGGACTTCCAATACTATGTGTAAAAGGAGTGGTGACAGAGAACACTCTTGTCTCCTGCTGGTTTTCAATGGTAATGCTTTCATATTTGGCTATTCAGTATGATGTTGACTGTGGTTTAGTTCCTGCCTTAAAAAAAAAAAATAGCTTTTATTTTAAGTTCAGGGTTACATATAAAGGTTTGTTATAGAGGTAAACTTATGCCATGGGGATTTGTTGTATAGATTATTTAATCACCCAGGAATGAAGCCCAGTACCAAATAGTTATCTTTTTGGTTCCTCTCCCTCCTCTTACTCTCGACCCTTAAGGAGGCCCCAGTGTCTGTTGCTTCTTTCTTTGTTGTTCAAAAGTTTCATCAATAGCCAGTTCATTGAGAGTTTTTAATGTAAAGAAGTGCTGAATTTTATCAAAAGCCTTTTATGTATCTATTGAGATAATTATGTGAATTTTATCTTTAGTTCTCTTTATATGGTAAATCACATTTATTGATTTGCCTATGTTCAACCAATCTTGCATCCTGGGGGTGAAGCCTACTTGATCATGTTAGATTCAGCATTTTGATGTGTTGCTGAATTCAATTTGCAAGGTTTTGTTTTGAGGATTTCTACATTAATATTCATAAAGAATATTGGCCTGAAGTTTTATTTTCTTGTTGTGACTCTACCAGGTTTCAATATCAGGATGATGCTGGCCTCATACAGTGAGTATGGAAGGAGTTTATCCTCCTCAATTTTTTGGAATAGTTTCACTGGGAATGATACTGGCTATATTTTGTACATCTTGTATTATTCAGCTGTGAATCTGTAGGGTCCTGTGCTTTGTTTGGTTGGTAGGCTAATTATCACTGATTCAATATTGGAGCTTGTTATTTGTCTGTTCTGGACACCAATTTCTTCCTGGTTCAGTCTTGGAAGGCTGTATCTGTTCAAGAATTTATCAATTTCTTTTAGGTTTTCTAGTGTATGCGCATAGAACTGTTCATAGTAGTTTCTGATGGTTATTTTTATTTCTATGGGGTCAACAATAACTTTCCTTTCATCATTTCTAATTGTGTTTGTTCAAATTTTCTCTCTTTTCTTTAGTCATCTAGCTAGTGGCCTATTTTATCACTTTTTTCAAAAAGCCAACTCCTGAGTTCATTGATTTTTTGAAAGGTTTTTCATGTCTAAATTTCTCTCTTAATGTTTCCTAAGCTATGCACCAGAAAATTTCGCATGTTGTATCTTTGTTCTCATTAATTTGAACAACTTCTTGATTTCTGTCTTAATTCCATTATTTACCCATAAGTCATTCTGGAGCATGTCACTTAATTTCCATGTAATGTCATGGTTTTGAGCAATTTTCTTAGTCTTGACTTCTATTTTTATTTCATTGTGGTCTGACAGTGTATTTGTTATTATATCAGTTCTTTTGCAATTGCTGATTATTGTTTTTATGTCCAGTTATATGATCAATTTTAGATTACATGCTATGTGGCAATGAAAAGAATGTATATTCTGTTGTTTTATAGTAGAGAGTTTTATAGAATTCTATCAGATCCATTTGGTCCAATGCTGAGTTCAAGTTCTGAATATTTTTGTTAATTTTCTGCCTTAGTGATCTAATACTGCCAGTAGTGTGTTAAAGTCTAGCCCTATTACTGTGTTGAAGTCTTAACATAAAGGGTTGTTGAAATTTATTGAAAATGTTGTCTGCTTCTATTGAGATAATCATGTGGATTTGTCTTTAGTTCTGTTTACATGATGAATAACGTTTATTGATTTGTGTACATTGAACCAACCTTGCACCCTAGGGTTAAAGCCTACTTTATCATGGTAGAAAAACTTTTCGAAGTGTTGTCAGATTTGGCTTGCCAGTATTTTGAGGGTATCTGAGTAGATGTTCATGAAGGATATTGGCCCAAATTTTCTTTTTTTATTGTGTCTCTGTCAGGTTTTGGTATCAGGATAATAGAATGAGTTAGGGAGGAATCTCTCCTCCAGAATTTTTTGAGTAGTTTCAGAAGGAATGGTACCAGCTCTACTTTGTACATCTGGTACAATTCAGCTGTAAATCCATTTTCTCCTGGGATTTTTTTTTTTTTTTTTTTTTGGTTGGTAGGCTATTTATTACTGATTCAATTTCAGAGCCAATTATTTTTATACTTAGACATTTAATTTCTTCCTGGTTCAGTCTTGGAAGGATGTCCATGTCCAGGAATTTATTCATTTCTTTCAGATTTTCTAGTCGATGTTCATAGAAGGGTTCATAATATTATGTGATGGTTATTTGTATTTCTGTAGAGTCAATGGTAATATGCCTCTATTGTTTTTATTGTGTTTATTTTAATATGTTCCCACTTCTTTATCAGTCTACTTAATGATCTATTTGTTTCATTAATATTTTCAGAAAACAGGTTGCTAAATTTGATCTTTTGAGTGTTTTTTTTATGTCTTAATCTCCAACAGTTCAGCTCTGATTTTGGTTATTTCTTGTCTTCTGCTAGCTTGGGATTGGTTTACTCTTCTTTCTCTAGTTCTTTTAGTTGTGATAGTAGGTAATCAAGTTGATTTCTTCCTTTTTGATGTGAGCATTTAGCGCTATAAATTTCCTCTTAACCCTGTGTTAGGTGTGTCCCAGAGATTCTAGTATGTTGTATCTTTGTTCTCATTGCTTCAAAGAACTGCTTGATTTCTCACTTAATTTCATTATTTACCCATAAGTCATTCAGGAGCAGGTTATTCAATTCCCATGTAATTGCATGTCTTTGAGTGAAATACTTAGTCTTGACTTTTAGCTTTACTGTGCTGTGGTATGAGAGAGTGATTGCCATGATTTATGTCCTTTTGCATTTGCTGAGGAGTGCTTTACTTTCGATTATGTGATTGATTATATAGTATGTGCCATATGTTGATGAGAAGAATGTATATTCTATTGTTTTCTGGTGCAGAGTTCTGTAGATGTCTATCAGATATATTTGATCCAATGCTGAGTTCAGATCTTGAATGTTTTTGCTAATTTTCTGCCCCAGTGATTTATTTAATGCTGTCAGTGGAGTGTTGAAGTCCCCCATTATTATTATGTGGGAGTCTAAGTCACTTTCAAGGTCTCTAAGAATCTGCTTTATGAATCTGTGTGCTTCTGGGTTGGGATATATATATATATATATATATATATATATATATATATATATATTTTCTCTATATATTCTGAATTTGATTGGTGGCCTCTCTAGCTATGTTGGGGAAGTTCTCATGGATGATATCCTAAAATATGTCTTCCGGGTTGCTTCCATTTTCCCCATCTCTTTCAGGAATAGCAATCAGATATACATTAGGTCTCTTTACATAATCCCCTATTTCTCTGAGGTTTTGTTAACTTCCTCTTCTTTTTTCTCTATTCTTGTCTGACTGTCTTATTTCAGAAAGACCACCATCAAGCTCTGAGAGTCTTTCCTCCACTTGGTCTATTCTGATACTAATTTTTGTGAGTGCTTTATGAAATTCTTGTACTTTGTTTTCAGCTTTATCAGGTTGGTTTCATTTTTTTTTTAACATTCCCTGTTTTGCCTGTCTGTTTCTGCATTGTTTTAACATGATTTTTAGCTTTGTTGGAATGAGTTTTAATGTATACCTTTAGCTCAATGATCTTTTTTTCCTATCCTTAGTCTGAATTTTTTTCCTGTTATTTCAGCATCTCAGCCTAGTTCAGAACTTCTACTGGAGAGATGATTCAGCTGTTTGCAGGAAAAAAGGTCCTCTGGCTTTTTTGAGTTTTCAGAGTTTTAGTGCTGATTCTTTCTCATCTTGTGGGCTTGTCTTCCTTCAGTCTTTGACATTGCTGACCTTTTGATGTTTTTTGTTTGCTTTTATACTATTTGATTGCCTTGAGGGTTTGATTGTGGTATAAGGTGGATTCAGTTAGCTGGCTTCATTTCTGGAAGATTTTAGTGGACCAACACTCTGCTCCCAAATCCTAAACTGTGTGTTTTAACGGGGACATATGTTGGGCACCAACTTTACTCTCTGGCTCCTCAAGGTTAGGAATCTACTGTGGTGGGGGAATCTGAGGGGCTCCAAGACCACCAGTCACTACACTCCAATGGATGATGTCAGCCAAAGCCTTTTGTAGTGCAGTGACAGCAGGATCCAGCCTCACATTCCAACAATAGCAGTAGTGGCAGCTATGGCAGAGTGCTAGTGAGTTCTGGGGTGCCTGCCTCCCTTGCAACTTGGTTAGAGGGGAAGGTGGGGGTGGCTGTGGACCTCTGCTGGAGACTGTGTAAACAGTTGTGCTGAAGGTGATGTTGGCTCAGAGGCCAGGCACTGGCAGGCACAGGTTTGGGTACCTTTTCTGTGTCCCTTAAGCAGGAATGATGGCTCAGGGCAGGGGAGGATCCACTGTTCTCTGCATAGTGATAGTATAAGGGTTTGGTGCTTGTAGGTGTGGGGCTTGCTGGCTCTGCACCCCCCAAGCCTCTGTCTGAAATGGCATTCCGGAAGCAAAGGGGAGGTAGACAGGACTCCAGCGCAGTCGATGCCAGGAAAGCAAAACCCACCTGCAGAGACATACACCAACAGAGCAACCTGGGGAGTTGTCCTGAGCCCAGTGGGGGGGTGGGCAGCAGGGGCAAGCTGCAATTAAGGGAGGGAGTGTGTGGGCTGATGACTGGACATAGATGCTGCCCCACTGAAGCTCTCTACCAGTCCTGCACAGTTCACCAGCATGGAAACTATGACACAGGCCTCCAGACCACTCAAGGCTGCCCTCCAAGTAGGCATGGTCATGCTGGTGCTCTGAGAGAGGCCAACAGACCAGGGAGTGCTCAGGTCAGATTGGCCCTATCTGTTAGACAAGACCACCCTGCAGTGTTCGGTTCCAGCAGTTCCTCTAGCACTAATATCTCCTATGAAAGCAAGTCAAGCCTAGCAGGATGGCCACTTCTGGTCTTACCCTGCTACAGATGCTCCTGCACCAAACCTTCTAGGCACCACATTAGCTGGCTTCCTTCCTCTACCACTTCTCTAAGCAGCTCTCCTTGCCAATTCGAATCCCTGTGGTGGTTGATGGGTCTTCTGTCAGTGGTCCAGAGGCCTGTGGTGAGAGCAGGTTGCTCTTTGCCATTTCAACTCACCCATTCCTCTGGAGCCATTGGTGGCCAGGAACAAGTCTGGGTGCAATTTATCTCCAGGTAGGGTTCCCAGCTTTCTCCTCCTTCTTGCCAGCTTCTGTGTCCTCTCTCCGTCCACTCGAGAAGATCTGTCAGGAGCATACCAGTCGTCTCAGTCTTTAGGTGGGAGCTGTTCCACCTATCTGCATTTAGTTGGCCATTTGACTGAATACAATTACTTTGCTATACCGAAGCTGTGATCAACAGCCAGTCTCAAGTGAAGGCAGTGAATGAAAAGGTGTTAGATTGCCATCAGAAAATTCATTAAACACAAGATATCCGCTGTTTGTCAGAAATGCAACAGTGACTGCCTGCCAGGGAGAAAACAGCAACTTACAATTATTTATCTTAAGGTGAATTATCCTTTATGCTAGTTTCATCTTTTAATAATAGCAGATTAAAAGGATGAAACTCAACTGTAGAATTATTTGGTTACACATATTCATGATTTTTAATAATAGATAAGATTTTACATGACAGAAATAATTTTTTAAAGTGGTGATAAAAGGAAAGACCATAACATGAAGAAGTGAATGTGTTTTAACAGCAAAATATCAATATTTTAGGGAAAATGAGCCCATAAGAAATTTAAATACAAGACAATAAGGGTTATTTTATAAATTATTTTGTAATCATACATAAGATGTATTTCTATTAACAATTCTCTAATTAAAAATTACATTCTACAATAGATACACATCCTCTGAAATATGCAGGAAGCTAGTTCAGCTGTTGCATACATTAGATGATCAGGTCCTTATTTGCCAAAGCATGTTTTTTTTTTTTAAATTTTTTTCCTAGAGGTATTCTTTCTTCCATGAACACACAGTTTTCCAAGTAGGAACCTCATCCCTGCCTTCCAGCATTGGATAATTGATCTATGTGGACTTATGACTGCAGTTATCCTAGAAATTGTTTACAATTTAAAATTATATAATTAAGGGAAAGAACTTTTAATGTAATAAATGTAATGCAGCTTAGAGTCATTGTCCTACACCAAAGATACGTAATTCAGACATTCTCAATACCATAAAATACATCCACATGTAGGTTCCAGAGTGTCTATAGATGGAAACAAAAGCTCTCTAGGGATGGCTAATGTCTTCACCTCTAAAATAGTTGCTTGTAACAACTCAGAAGAATACAAGTTGTATCTCTTTTTCATAAAAAAATATTAAGTAAGATTCAAAGTTTCCCAGCCAAGATACTGAACAAAGGTTCATTTTTATATATTGTAATATTAGTACATCTACAAACAAAAATTTCTAGTTGTTTACATACTAAACTTTCCACTGATTACCAAGACTCACAATCCTCATTAGTCAAACAATTGAGACAAATCTCCTATAAAAATGTTTTCACGTATAGACTTACATAAAACCTCAGGTGGTCTTAAAATTTTTCATGGTTTTGAAAGCTGCACATACACTTCATTTTTCTCCCCCAGTGGTATGCCTCTACCACAAAATACAATATTATACAATTAATATTTGTATGTGCAAGGTACAATTTCATTAGATTTCATATAAGGTGTGGGTATACATTGCATTATTTCTAATGCATTTTTAAGATCATAGAAACAAAGGTTGAGTAACTGTTAATTTCCCATTGCTGCTTGAATGAATCCACAAACATGGATTAAAACACAAATGTTTTATCTTATGTTTATGAAGGTCAGAGACTCCAAATCAGTTTTATTAGTAAAAAAATCAGATAGCAGCAGGACAGGTTATTTCTGGAGACTCTAGAGGAGAGCCAATTGCCTTGCCTTTACCAGTTTCTAGAAGCCACCTGCACTCCTTGGTTTATAGCACCTTCCTCCATGTTCAAAGACACAAGTTAAAGTAGTATCATTACATCTCTTTCACCAAGTCAGCTTCTGTTGTCACATTGCCTTCTCTGACCCTTATCCTCTTGCCTTCTGCTCATGAGAATTCTTCTGATCACAATGGGCCCATAGGCTGCTGCTAAATATTCTCCATATCTTGAGATTCTGAACTATATGGGAAGTCCTTTTTGCCATGTAAAGTAATATATTCAAAAGTTCTAGGGATTAGAACATGGACTTTTTTGGGGGGAATGGGGGCATTATTTAGGCTACTCCAATAAGTTTGAGGTAATTTATAAGAATGGCCTAGAAAATATGAAGTTCCATAGCTGGGACTACCATGTTATAAATAAACCAGTCAAAAGTCACTTTTGCTGTCAAAGTTCAGTGTTTCTGAAAAATGGAAACTGAAGAACTCAAAAGTCACTTTCACTTTTTCACACAGATGAACAACTTATATAGTTCTTTTTCTTCTTGTGTGTATGATATTTTAATAGTTTTATCAAATAAGATTTTTTATGAAACATAATTTTCTGATTTTCTTTTAAAAGTTTCTTGTGATTATAGGAGTCATATTACTGTTTTAATTAGAAAACTGGATAAGTAAAAATAAACATGAAGATAGAAAACAAAGCATAAATTCAGGAATCATATTGCTCAAGAAAACACTGATAATATTTTGGTAATATGTCTAATCATCTGTTTCTTTTTTTTTTTTTTTTTTTTTTGAGACGGAGTTTCGCTCTCGTTACCCAGGCTGGAGTGTAATGGCACAATCTCGGCTCACTGCAACCTCTGCCTCCTGGGTTCAGGCAATTCTCCTACCTCAGCCTCCTGAGTAGCTGGGATCACAGGCACGCGCCACCATGCCCAGCTAATGTTTTGTATTTTTAGTAGAGACGGGGTTTCACCATGTTGACCAGGATGGTCTCGATCTCTCGACCTCGTGATCCACCCGCCTCGGCCTCCCAAAGTGCTGGGATTACAGGCTTGAGCCACCGCGCCCAGCCTCATCTGTTTCTTATACCATTCATATCTAGAAACATTTTGCTTCAAAAAAGTGCATATTATAATACGTCACACAGGATTCAGCACTTAAAATATAGCAGAGACTGTGGACTGTAAAAATGGCCAAGTCTATAGAATATATATATATATATATATATATATATATATATATATTCTATATATATATTCTATATATATATATTTGAGAACATATATATATATTCTATAGAATATAACATATATATATTCTATAGAATATAACATATATATATTCTATAGAATATAACATATATATATTCTATAGAATATAACATATATATATATATATATATATATATGTTATCCATGGTTATGTAGCATAATTTAATAAATTATTGAGTCATACATTATGACTTTTAACACATTGGGTCATATTCCTTTTCAGAAAATGTATGCTAATTTTTAGTCATATCAATGTATGCAGTACTTTCTTGAGGCAGTAAGTTTTTTTTGAATCTGGTTTTTTATTCCTTCTTGGATCACCCAATTAGGAATGTAGAATATGACCCAAGGAAATCTCATAGAATGACTAGACACTCCTTGCCTCATACTATAATTTTTATCTAAAACGTTATGTCAAAGAAGGACACCTTTGGTGTATACTAGAACAATTTTGAACTTATCAGGAACTTAGATGCTCAACTTTTGTACTATAGCTACTAAATCTGGGCCTTCCTACTTAGGAATTAAGAATATGTATTTTTGGTTTTCCGTTCTCACATTAATTTGTTCAGAATTCTGGCCTTCAGCTCTAGCCATGTGGGAGCTAAGCACTGAGCACCCATGGGATGTGCATATCATATAAATATGGGAATGATAGACAATGGGACTACTTGAGGGTGGAGGGATTAGCGGGGTGGGTTAAGTAAATGCTGAGACTTTTAGTTTGACTGCCCCGTGCTCTAGTTCTTTGTAATTAGCAAAGATTTTGTCTAGTCCTTGTAAGATTAGAAGAATATATTCTAAAAATGAATATGTTTTCTCTTCAATTTGTCCTATTTTGTGTCATTATGATTAAATTGGGGCCCCTTAAACCTAAGCTTCCAGTAGATGAGTCAAAATACATTTATTTCCTGGTAGACATTCTATAAACTCACCAAAATTAATTGTGAAGATTATCTTTTTGCCTATTAAACATACACAGTGACGTCATTAATTACGTCGCTGTTTATGTGTTGGTCTGATTCTGGATTCTGTATCATACATCAATTTGTCCTTGAAGCAATGCTACACTGCCTTAATTTCTAAACCCTTCATATCAATTAAGTTGTACCCTAAAGCTTTTCTTCTTCTTCCTCAAGATTAACTTGTTTATTGTGGGTCATTTTCATTTTTATATACATATTAGAAACAACTTTTAAATTTTCCTAAAAATGCCTACAAAGATCTTAATAGTAATTGCATTAAATCTGTAGAAGAATTTGGGAGATTAGTATCCTAAAACTTTTTAATTTTCCAATCAATAAATACAGTATACACTTTCATTTATTTGTCTCATTCAGTGTCTCAGTAATACTTTATAGATATCCAGTACATTTTATTAGTTATCCCAAAGTAATGTATTATTCCCATAGTATTGTAAATAATATTTTTATTTTGTTTTCCAATTTCTAATTGTTGCTAGTGTAGAAATCCATTTGGTAATCTGTGCCTTATGATCTTGTTCCAATTGCTAATTAATTCTTATAAATTGCTTATAATATTATTGCATTTTCTAAATATTTTCGTTTTCCCTCTTCAAGGCTTACATGTTTTATTCTATCTCTCATACCCTATTTTAGTGGCAAGAACATTTAAAGTTCATTAGCAGTGATGGTGGTGTATATCTGTCTTGTTCCCATTCTTAAAGGAAAACTATGAACTATTTCACCATTAAATACAATCTTAGCTGTATGCTTTGTGTGGATTTTGTATAGGTTAGCAGACAAATTTCTTTTTTTGTGTATAGAGTTTTCTGGTGATTTTAATCATGAACAGGTATTGAATTTTATTCATATTTTGAGGCTTTGCTTATGCCTAAAAATTATCATATGATTTTTCTTTTTTAATCTGTTAGTGTGATGACTGTATTGATTTTTCAATAGTAAACTAATCTCACTTTCATGAAATAAAACTCACTAGATAATTGTCTATTAATGTTGTTATATATCACTTTAATTTGGAAATTTGATTTGTGAATATTTTTATAGGCTTGTGTATATGTTTATGAGAAATATTGTCTTGTAATTTACTTTTTCTTATCTAGTTTTTGTATTGAGGTTATCACAAAATAAGAAAATGTTGTGGAAGCACTTCCAATCTTACTCTTTGGAAGAATTTGTGCAAAATTGGTATAATTCCTTTCTTAGACATTTAGAAGAATTCCCTTTGAATCATCTGAGTTTAAAAGTGTGTAAAGATGTGTGTTTGTGTGTAGGTATTTAATTTTAGATTCCATTTCTTTAGTAAGACCATTCAGATTATCTATTTATTCTAATGCTAATTTTCCTGAGTTATATATTTTGAGAACTTGTCCATTATTGTGAACATTGTTTTACTGCCACATATTAGTCATAATGTATTAGTTTTATCTGTGAGATCAAGGTTGATGCTTTATTGTTTATTCTGACATGGATAATTTACATTATCACTGTTTATTTTTTTTCTGATTAGACTTGTTAAGGAGTTATAAATTTAATTAAAATTTTCAAAGAATTTATTTCTGGACCTAATTTACATTCTCTATTTCATTGCTTTTTCTCTTACCTCTACAATTCCTTTGAGCTTAATTTGCCTTTTATCCAACAAGCTTCTTGAACTGAAAGCTTAAATCAATGTTTTACAACTTTTCTTCCTTTCTAAATTGTCCATTTAGAACTTAAAGTTGCACTTTAAATTTAATACATGCTTTACAGACAAACTACATACTTTACTGACCCATATTGATTATTTTAAAGTCATTGTTTAATCTCTCTGAATTCTGAATCAACGTTTGGTCTCTATTATCAGCTCTGCTTTTTTTCTCCACCTTCTTTTTCACTCATTTTCTTCTGTTTTTGTCATGTCTCGAATATTTTGAACAAATGCCAGACTGCATATTAAAAATGTTGGAGTCTCTAGTCTCTCCTATTTTTACCAGATAGAATGCCAGCGGATCAGTTTCATTCTTGGCGGACTGGGTTTAAGGATTGTTAAGGATAGTCTATTTCTGTTTCTCATGCATATTACAGCCACTTTAGGTATCTATCGCAAGTACCAAATTACTGCCAAACTCACTGGTTTTAACAACAACATTTGCTATCTCACAGTTCACACAGGCCAGAAATCTGGGAATGATTAAGCTGGACTTTCTGCTTCAAAGTCTCACATGCTGAATTCAATGTGTCGGCAGGGCAGCAGTCCTCCCAAGGATTGCCTGGGGCAGGATCCACTTCCATGGTTACTCATGTGATTGTAGAATTCAGGTTCTTTTGGGCTCTTGGACAAGGGACTCAATTCCTCACTGGCTGTTGCCTGGAGGCCATGTAAATTTCTCCATAGAGTTGATCACACGTGGTTTAAATATGATACTGTGCAATATATCACAGTAGAACACAACCTTTACTCCCGTGGAGTGACTTTCCATTGTCTCAGCTGAAGTCTTGAGGTATTTTCTAAAGTGATTCCTCCAAGGTAAAGCTTGAATTTCACTCACTCTTCATTTAGGATTATGCAGCTGCTAAAATCTCTGCTCAACAATTCAGCCCCCTAGTTGCTGTCTTCTGCTTTGTTTCTTGGAATATGTGTCTTTTGCATGACCTGGAAATTCTTTCTCTGGATTTTTGCCTTTCTTATCCTAGCTTCTGAACTGGGCAGCCCTGAACTACCTCCTTTGTTCTCTGTCCCTTTTGATCCTTTAGTTCTCTGATTTGGTACACTCTTCCTTAATTACAATTTTTATAATGTATCCTAGAAAAAAATCTGAGGCAAATATAGGCTGATCTCATGCGCTTCCTTCCTTTCAAGATTATGGTTCCTAAAATCTTGCCTGTTTGGGTTGCCATTTATATGGTTGGTAAAAGTCAGTTTATATATTTGTCTAGCTGGTTTTTTTTCCAAGCAAGATAATTCATTTGATACAATATATGTTATTAAAACTATGTATCACTAAGCTCTTATGTTTGTATATATTATAAAAATTTTTGAAGTAAAAGCCTTTATATTTTATTACATTAAGTGGGACTTTTTTCTGTGTTTTGAACAACGGGGCTCACATTTTCATTTTGTACTCGTCTCACTAATCATGTAACTAGACCTGATTCTTGAAAAATAAACTTTTATTATCTGGATTATATTACTCTCTAAAAACCAAGAAATTATTTATAAAGAATTTTCCCATAAACCATCTTGCCTGGCATGACAGACTTGATAGCTCATCTCTAACCCCAATTTATCTTCTCTGCCTGTATCCCAGGCTCCCTGGCCATTGGTGTGACTATGTGACAGAATGCTAGTGAAAGAGAAATGACTATAACTGTCATGTCCTACTTCTAGCACTATCCCATAAAAACATCCATTCTCTGACTCTTCAGGCCATTCCCCCCTTGATTTAATGCAGAAGACTTCAAAGACCTAGGAATCCACGGAGAGAAAGGGTGTAGCATAGGATCTTCTTGTAGGAAAGCTGTCTTTTTCTCAGAAATGCTGTTTTGGACCTTATTTATATGAATTAAAAAATTATAATGTGTTTGACTCATTATCCTCTTGTCGGTGTTTATTTCAATATTTAACATTTCTATTAATAGTATAGTCCATCAAACCAAATTTCTTAGTAACCAATATCAAGCTCATCCATTCATTTCATTTTATAATCTATTAATTGACTCAAATGGACAAAGCCTTGATGTTAACAGAAAATGTATATTGGAGGAAGACTGTGAAATAAAACGGATGATGTTGCACATATGTAGTTATTTTCATTGCGTTGTATATATCATGATTCTGTTGAAACTAAGAGAAAAGATATTTTAATGTATTTGAGATAATTTGTTGCCCATATTTCGATATAAAATAACAAAATATGTGGGAAACTAGATTATTGGTAATATGTTAATGATTCACCTCTAAGATAATGATATATTTGGCTGTATTCCCACCCAAATCTTGTCTTGAATTGTAGCTCCCAAATTCCCAGGTGTCCTGGGAGGGACCCATGGAGAAGTAATCAAATCATGGGGGTGGGTCTTCTGTGCTGTTCTCAAGATAGTGAATAAGTCTCATGAGATGGTTTTGTAAAGGGAGTTCCCCTGCACAAGCTCTTCCCTTCCTGCTGCCATGTAAGACATGCCTTGCTCATTCACCACGATCGTGAGGCCTCCACAACCATGTGGAACTGTGAATTAATTTAATCTCTATCCTTTATAAATTATGCAGTCTTGGATATGTCTTTATTAGCAGTGTGAGAACAGACTAATGCAGATAATCTGAAATAATCAAAATTATCTTTAATATACTTATGGTACAATAACTTGACAGATTTGATGTTTGTAAAACCTAAATTATGATTTATACTTAGTATGGATTGAAATTAAATGACAAAAAGAAGATCGATTTCAAGTGGAATAATATAAACAGTAACATAATCACGTATTTCAGCAAGTAATTTTATTATTTACTATAAATTGTCTCCCTTAAATTTATATAAATACACTTGATCATTTGTTACTCCATTAGAAACCAATTTTCCTACGTATGCTTGTATGTTCTTCCTTCTGCAGTGTTCTGTCAGCCTATAGATTTTGTCTGATGATACTTTATCTGTAACTGTGCACTGCCCCTGGGATCACTCAATGCAATTTTTAGAGAATAAAAAGAACAGTTCTGTTGGATTTAACTAACTCTCTCAAGAGTAGGAATGACACCTGTCATAAATTACTCATGAAATTTAATAGGAATAAAGGAAATAGCAGTAAGTTAAAGAAAAATCCTTTCAATTTAATCTGCCCATGGAAAACTGCATATGATGCATCCCTGATGTTTCTATTAATATAGAAATGGAATAGTGCACTGCAAGAGGCAATGCATTATTATATCATTAACCAGCATTTTGTGATTAATGTGATGGTAAGAAACTCTTTCTACCTATTAGTAGACCTCAAGTTAGTCTTGAAAGAGGCAGAGTGACTCATTAGGGTTCAAATAAAAAACAAATACCCAGAAACGAAGATACAGAAAATTCAATTCAGGGGTACTGAAAAATTAATGAAAATTTTTCAATAAAAAATATAGAAATTTTCAAATAGTTAGATGATTATATTGTAGGAAGATGGTAAATTATTTAATGGGGCCCTGCTATGAATTGAATGTCTCTCCCGAATTTCAAATTTTTTAAGCTAGAAATTTAATCTTCAAATCATATGTGGATTGGAGGTGGGTTCTTCAGGAGGTAATTAGCATTAGATACTGCCATCAGTGTGGGACTTCCACAATGGAACTGGTGGCCTTATAAAACAGGAAGGGAGACCGGACTGACACGTAATACGTACTCTTGCCCTCTCACCATGTGAGTGCTTTCTGCCATGTTGTGTCACAGTAACCTGATACCAGTGCCACACTCTTGGTCTTCCCAGGCATTAGAATGATGGAATAAATACACGTCTATTTTTATAAATTACCCTATCTGTGACATTTAGTTATGGCAACAGAAAATGAACATAGGACAGACCCAAATGGCAGAACTGGAATTATGAGGAAAATATGTGAAAACAGATTTTGGCTCAGTGAAATAGAGCCTGGCATCATAGCTTAAGCAGGTCATTTTAGAAAATACTAAGTAGTTCTTTTCACTGATTGATATTACAGATGGTATATATAGTAGGCTGACTTGTAGCCCTCCAAAAGATACATTTACATGTTAATCCAAGAATCCATGAACATTATCTTATTTAGAAAAAGAGTCTTTGTCATTATATTTAACTGAAGGATCTTGAGATGAAGAAATCATCCTGGATTGTCCAGAAGAGCAACAAAGGTTCTTATAAGAGACATAGAGGAGACAGAAACAGGTTAGGTGCTGTGAAGACAGAAGCAGAACTTGGAGTGATGTAGCCAAAAGTGAAGGAAATCAGTAACCACCAAAAGCCAGAAAAGGCATAGAAACAATTCACTCTAGAGCCTCTAGAGGGAGTATGGCTCTCCCAGCACCTGGGTTTTGGCTATCTAGCCATCAGAACTATTAGAGGTTGAAGTTAGGTTGTTCTAAGCGACCGAGTTTGTGGTAGTTTTTCATCTCAGCCATAAAAATATATAGCTAATGGACAATAATCTAGAATATAGAAGGAAATGAAGAACTGATAGGAAGATTATACTGTCTGATATTTATATTCCTCTTCCAAAACTACGTACTACTTTTTCAACATTGAAAAGAAAAAAAAAAAAAAAAACTAGCTTTCTGGAAACACTTATGCTATTCCCTACAACCTCCAAAAAGGAAATTTTAAAGATCATTATACTATTTTGGATAGGTGGCATTTAAAATAAATTCAATGAGACATTTTTTTCCATGGAAATTATTGTGGAATCAGTAAAAATTTCAGAAAATTTCAGAATAAAATATTTATCAAAGTGTGCAATACATCTAATCCACAAAGTATTAATGTTCTTTCCTTTTTCTTACCCTCCTTTTCTTTATTTTCTGTTTTTTTTTTACACATTGTGAGCAAACATAGTTAACCCACTTTATATCCAAAACAAATTTATCTAATATAGTTAAGAAAATAATAAAAATAATAAAAGTAAAACTGTCAAAATATCTCTCTCTTAGGATCTACACATGTATCTCTCTTAGGATACACAAAATAAAAATTTATAAAACTTTTATTTTGAAAAGTTTATTTTGAACCACTAAAATATTTCCATCTTAGGATATACAAAAATAAAAGCGAGAACTACTAAAATGTATCTCTCTTGGGATCTTAAGTTCTATCTTTCTTATTTTATATTTATAGCTTTACTATGTTCTTTCCCTAACACAACATGTGAAAGAACTTGACAGAATGATTTGACTCCCTTTCACTCAAATAAACTTGTGCAAAGTTTCAGGAGTTTTTATTTTTGTTGAGAGTAAAACTGATCTAATTTCCTAGTTAATTCACATTCATGCTTAGGAGGTACACGGAATTCCTGGAAAAGAGTACACACAGAGTTGTTTCAACCTGATAACACCTGTGCTTTTGTGACCAGGCTTTTGTAACCACTTGCATACCTAATATACACTTGGGTAAATGATATCTGCAGGTGAACAACTAAACTTCAGGCTTGATTTTCCTATCTAGAACTCACTGCAGTAGAACTATAGAAGATTAGGGTTTTATTTTGTTTCATACATTGCTTGTATGTTTTTATCTTTGGAAGTAGTTCAGATTAATTATTTCACAGTGTTTAGAAATCATATGCATGAGTAGAGACAATATTCTCCAAATGCTTTAATTTAAGCTTTGGTGGTACTCTGAAACTCTGCCAAATATTATTTATATTAGTCAGTGGAAGGCAATATTAGCATAAAATAACGCAAGTCTATAAATACAAATCTTTTTCAAATTATTTTTGGAAGCGTTCATAAAGTTTTTACCTGCAATTTTTCCCGATTAAACCCATTTTGGTTTGAAGAGTTGGCCTTCTCTACAGACACTAAATTTTGGCCAAAAGAAGACAAGTCTGGTTAAAAGATGCATAAGAGGATCACCAATTTGGCATCACAAGTTAGAAAGTGCCAAGGTGTTCGGTAGATAATCGTGAATTATAATTAGTTTTATTTTTCTTATGTTATACCATTAGAGTTTCAAAGTTCATAATTAACATATGTTCTCTTCCTTTCGTGTGTTTCTTTATGCACATATATAGGTATATAAAAAATCAACTCTTTAGTCAACTACAGAAAAAAAGTTGACATAGAAAAGCTATTTTTAACATTGTCTCCCTAAATTTTGCTGGTAACTTTGAGTGCCTAATTCACAAAGGAGTACTAAACTTTCTTTATCGCCCTTTAGAAAGGCTGAGGAAGATTGACAAAAGCACACATACAAATATTTGCCTGCACTTCAAGTGTATAGAAATTTAAGAAATAATGATGGATAAAGAAATGAATATAAAAACCCTTACACGGAGTAAAATATCCGAAGCCTCCATATTAATTAGAGGCCACAAAAACAGCCCTTGAATATATTGAGTAACTTTGAGTGGTTCAGAACTAGCAATTAGGAAATAAAATGTAATCATTACTATAACCATTGTCATACTCTCTTCTTTCTATACAACTTAGCACATTCAGCCTGTGAATTTGTCATTCCCCTATTGATGCTTCTTACAACCCACACCACTGTGGTCACTGGATCCACATTCCATCACAAATAAATTCTCCTTCATCCTCAACTTCTACACAGATGGCTTTATACATCTCCTTGTTCTCCAAAGACAGAATTTTTCTGGCAACCATCTCCAGTGATGCCTGCTCCTTCCCCTGTCCCTCTATGTCAGTCATGAACATTGCTCATATGCTTGATTTAGATGATAAAATGCCTCTTGTTGTATACCCCAGTGATACCCATACCATTGGACCAACTAGTTATTCCTCATTAGTAACTCTTCCCTGGCCTGCCATTCTTTTAGTTTCTGGATTCATGGCTTGTCTTTTGGTATACATCACTAGAATCATCAACCAGTCTTTCTTCCTGTGCTGCTGGGAGTCGATCTAACCTGGATTATTGCTACAACTGGCCTCATCAGATATTATGCCCCCAAAATTAAGCAGTTCTGAATGGAATAAAAAATATGTCATTTTTTTTCGGCTTTAACACTTTTTATTTAACAATTTATTTGGCAGTTCCTGCTTCTCAACTTCAGTGCATCTCCCGAATTTCTTGAATATCCTTCCGCCATTTCCAACTCTTTGCCAACAGTATCGATTATCTTCTAACTCAAAGCCCAGTTGAAAATTTTCAAGGTTTATCTTCACTGTCTAAATATTTTGATAAGTACTATTCTTTTTTCCTCTCATCTTTCTCACTTATGTTCTCTTCATCTGTTTTTCTTACCAATTATCTCTGTCTGCTTACCTGCTTAACTTGCTTACATTAAAAATTCATCCTCAGCCATTTTTCTCCTCTATCTTCTGCCTTTGGATGACTTCGTTCATTTCCTTTGAACTCCCATGCTGGCCTCTCTTCTGATTTTCAGACATATTTAATGAATTGCAATATCTGGAATTTCCATAAACACCTAAAAAATAGGTTTTTCTTTTTTTAGAAAAAAAAAAAAGGAAAATGAAAAGATTCTTTACTTTTAACAAGAATAATATTGCCAAATTCCCAGAAAATAAGACTGTTCAATAGAAAATCAGCAGAAGACTCAAACCATTCCAAGAAGAGACATAAATGTAGCAAAACATGGACAGCTTCTCCAGTAACAAAGAAAATGCAAATAACAGGTGGTTTTGTTTTGTTTGGCTGAAGGATAACTCCATATTAGTGAAGACTAACAAAAACCATTGTTGTGAAAGCTGTGAGAAAATGAGTATTCTTATATATGGATTAGGTGCATTATTTGAGTAAAACTGTTGAGAGAACAGAAAGTATATACTATGTAAATGGAAATTACAAATGTTAATACTAACATTTCTGCAGTACACATACTGAAAAATGCTTCAACAGGCAATTTCGTTGTTGTGTGAACATTATATTTACACAAATCTAGATAGCATAGCCCACCGCAAACCTAGGCTATATGTGCAGGTGTCCCCAAACTTTTTACACAGGGGGCCAGTTCACTGTCCCTCAGACCGTTGGAGGGCCGCCACATGCTGTGCTCCTCTCATTGACCACCAATGAAAGAGGTGCCCCTTCCTGAAGTGTGGCGGGGGGCCGGATAAACGGCCTCAGGGGGCCGCATGCGGCCCGCTGGCCATAGTTTGGGGACGCCTGCTATATGGTATAGTCTATTGCTTCTAGGCTACAAACCTGTACAGCATGTTACTGTACTGAGTACTGTAGGCAGTTGTAAACCAATGCTAAGTATTTGTGTATTTAAACATAGAAAAGATACGCTAAAACTACAGTATCATAATTTTATGGGTCTATCTTCATAAATGCTGTTCATTATGGAATTAAATGTGCTTATTTGGCACATGACTATGTAGTGATTTTTTTCCTTTTTACTAAATTGTTTTTAAACTATTTTTTCACACATGAATAACTTCTTTAGTGGTGATTTCTGAGATTTCAATCAAGCAATGTACATTATGCCCAATGTGTAGTCTTATATCCCTCAAACCCTAACCCCTACCACCCTTTCCTCCACATTCCCAAAGTCCATTGTATCATTCCTATGCCTTAGCATCCTCATAGCAAAACTCTCACTTATGAATGAGAACATATAATATTTGGTTTTTCATTCCTGAGTTACTTTACTCAGAATAATCATGTTCAATTCCATCCAGGTTGCTGCAAATGCCATTATTTCATTCCTTTTTACGGTTGAATAGTATTCCATTGTGTGTGTGTGTGTGTGTGTGTGTGTGTGTGTATACACACATATATATGCATATATATGTATATATGCACAGATGTATATATACACACATATATAGCATTTGTATGCATACACAAACACATATTATGTATGTATGTGTATATATATATATATACACACACACACACACACACACACACACACACACACACACACACATCATATTTTCTTTATCCACTCATTTATCGATGGACATTTAGGCTGATGCCATATTTTTGCAATTGCAAATTGTGCTGCTGTAAACATGCATATGCAACTATCTTTTCTTGCATGACTTCTTTTCCTCTGAGTTTTTTAGACAGGAATGGGATTACTGGATCCAATGTTAGATGTAACTTTTGTTATTTAAGAAATTTCCACACTGTTTTCTACAGCAATCATACTAGTTTACATTCCCAAAAACGGTGTAAAAGTGTTTCCTTTTCATGATATCCACGCCAACTTTTTTTTTTTTTTTTTTTTATGGCCATTCTTGCAGCAGTAAGTTGGTATCAGGTTGTGGTTTTGATCTGCATTTTCCTGATAATAGTGATGCTGAGCATTTTTTCATATGTTTATTGGCCATTTGCGTATCTTCTTTTAGAATTGCTGATTCACGTCCTTCGCCCACTTTTTGATGGGATTGTGTGGCTTTTCTTTGTTGCTGATTTGTTTGAGTTCCTTGTAGATACTGGATACTCATCCTTTGTCAGATGTATAGATTGTGAAGATTTTCTCCTACTCTGTGGTCATTCTGCTTATTCTGCTGATTATTTATTTGGCTGTGCAGAAGCTTTTTACTTTAATTAAGTCGCATTTATTTATCTTTGCTTTTGTTGCATTTGCTTTTGTGTTCTTGGTCATGAAGTCTTTGCCTAAGCCGATGTCTACAAGGGCTTTCCTGATGTTTTCTTCTAGAAGTTTTAGGGTTTCAGGTCTTAGATTTGAGTCTCCGATCGATCTTGAGTTGATTTTGTATAAGGCGAGAGAAGAGAAACCAGTTTTATTCTTCTACATATGGCTTGCCAGTTGTTTCAGCATAGTTTGTTGAATAGGATGTCTTTTCCCCATTTTATGTTTTTGTTTGCTTTGTTGAAGATCAGTCAGCTGTAAGTATTTAGGTTTATTTCTGGGTTCTCTATTCTGTTCCATTGGTCTATCTGCCTATTTTTATGCCAGCACGATGCATTTTAGCAACTATGGACTTGAAGTATAGTTTGAAGTCAGGTAAAGTGATGCCTCCAGATTTGTTCTTTTTTCATAGTCTTGCTTTGGCTATTGGGGTTCTTTTCTGGTTCCATATGAATTTTAGAATTGCTTTTTCTAGCTCTGTGAAGATTGATGGTGGCATTTTCATGGGAATTGCATTGAATTGGTAGATTGCTTTTGGCAATATAGTCATTTTTCACAATATTGATTCTATCCATCTATGAGCATGGGATGTGTTTCTATTTGTGTCATCTGTGATTGCTTTCAGCAGTGTTTTGTAGTTTTTCTCATAGAGGTCTTTCGTTTCCCTGATTAGATATATTCCTAAGGGTTTTTTTGTTTTGTTTTATTTTGTTTTGTTTTGTTTTTTGGCAGCTATTGTAAAAGGGGTTGAGTTCTTGATTTGATTCTCAGCTTGGTTGCTGTTGGTGTGCAGAAGAGCTACTAATTTGTGTACATTAATTCTGCATCCTGAAACTTCACTTAATTCATTCACTAATTCCACGGGCTTTTTGAAGGAGTCATTAGGATTTTCTAGGTATATAATGATGGCATCAGTAAACAATGACACTTTGACTTTCTCTTTACAATTTGGATGCCTTTAATATGTTTCTCTTGTTAGTTTGCTCTGGCTAGAATTTCCAATACTATGTTGAATAAAAGTGGTGTTAGTGGCATTCTTGTTTTGTTCCAGTTCTTAGGGGGACTGTTTAAACTTTTCCCCATTCATCATAAAATTGGCTGTAGGTTTGCCATAGATAGCTTTTATTACCTTATATCTCTTGTATGCCAATTATGCTTAGGGTTTTAAACATAAAAGAATGCTGAATTTTGTCAAATGCTTTTTCTGTGTCTATTGAGATGATCATGTGATTTTTAATTTTAATTCTGTTTATGTGGTGTATCACATTTATTGTGAATATTAAACCATCCCCACATCCCTAGTATTAAATCCACTTGATCATGGTGAATTATCTTTTTGATGTGCTGTTGGATTTGGCTAGTTAGTATCTGGATGAGTATTTTTTGCATCTATATTCATCAGAGATATTGCTCTGTAGTTTTCTTTTTTTGTTATATTCTTTTCTGGTTTTGCTATTATGTTGAAACTGGCTTCATGAAATGATTTTGGGAGGATTCCTTCTTTCTCTATATTGTGGAATAGTGTCAATATGATTGGTACCAATTCTTCGAATTTCTGATAGAATTCATCTCTGAATCTGTTTGGTCCTGGACCTTTTCATTGGTAACTTTTTAATAAGCATTTCAAACTCGCTGCTTCTTATTGATTTTATCAGTTTCTATTTCTTCCTGATTTAATCTAGGAGGGTTGGATATTTCCAGGAATTTATCCATATCTTCTAGGTTTTCTAATATATTCATGTAAAGGTGTTCATAGCATCCTTGAATTATCTTTTGTATTTCTGTGGTATCAGATGTAAGATCTCCCATTTAATTTTTAGTTGAGTTTGTTTGGATCATCTCTCTTTTCTTCTTGGTTAATCTTGTTAATTGTGTTTCAATTTTACTTCTATTTTCAAACAAAGTCCCAGCTTTTTGTTTTATTGACCTTTTGTATTTTTTGTTTCAATTTCATTTATTTCTGCTCTAATCTCAATTTTTTTTTTTTCTGCTGCTGGCTTTGGTTTCGGTTTGTCTTGCTTCTGTAGTTCCTTGAAGTGTGACCTTAGATTGTCTATTTGTGCTCTTTCACACTTTTCGATGTAGTTATTTAATGCTATGAGCTTAACTCTTAGCACTGCTTTGGTAGTATCTCAGTGGTTTTGATAGATTTTGTCACTATTATTGTTTGGTTCAAACAATTTTTAAATTTCCATCTTGATTTAATTTTTTGTCCAATGATCATTCAGGAGCAGGTTATTTAAATTTTCAAGTATTTGCATGGTCTTGAGGGCTCCTTCTGGAGTTGCTTTCCAATTTTATTCCACTGTGATCTGAGAGAGTATGTGATATAATGTCATTTTTTTTACATTTATTGACACTTGTTTTGTAGCTTATCATATCATCTATTTTGAAGAACGTTCTTTGAGCTGATGAATATAATGTGTATTCTGTAGTTGTTGAGTAGAATGTTATCTAAATATAGTTAAGTCCATTTTTTCTAGGGTGCAGTTTAAGTCTGTTGTTTCTTTGCTGACTTTCTGTCTTGATGAACTGTCTACTGCGTCAGTGGTACATTGAAGTCTCCCACTATTATTATGCTGTTGTCTCTCTCATTTCTTAGGTCTAGTCATAACTGTTTTATAAAGTTTGGAGCTTCAATGCTAGGTGCATATATATTTAAAATTATGATATCTTCCTGCTGGATTATTTCTTTTATCATTTTATACTGTCTCTCTTTGTCTTCTTTAAGTGATGTTGCCTTAAAGTTTGTTCGTCTTGTATAAGAATAGCTACTGCTGCTGGATTTTGGTGTCCATTTGCATGGAATATCTTTTCCCATCCCTTTACCATAAGTTCATGTGAGTCCTTCTGTGTCAGGTGAGTTTCTTGAAGATAGCAGATACTTGGTCAGTTAATTCTCATCCATTCTGCCATTCTGTATCTTTTAAGTAGACCATTTAGGACATCTACATTCAACTTTGGTATTACAATATGAAGTACTATTTTACTCATGCTATTTGTTGCATGAATGCTGCTTTTTTTTTCCCAGTATATCATTGTTCTGCAGGGCCTGTGTGTTTTATGCTTCAAGGAGGTTCAATTTTGGTGTATTTTGAGGATTTGTTTCAATATCTGGAGCTCCTTTTAGCAGATCTTGTAGTGCTGGATTGGTAGCAGTGAATTCTGTCAGCATTTGTCTGAAAAAGACTGTATGTTTCCTTCATTTATGAAAGTTAGTTTTGCTGGATACATAATGCTAGGCTAATTGTTTTGCTTAAAAAGGCTAACAATAGGACTCTAATGCTTTCTTTCTTTTAGTGTTTCTGCTGAGAAATCTGCTGTTAATTTGATAGGTTTTCCTTTATAGGTTATCTGATGGCTTTGCCTCACAGTTCTTTCAATTCCTTCCTTAGTCTTGACTTTAGGAAACCTGATGGCTATGTGCCAAGGCAATGATCTTTTTGCAAATGAATTTCTCATGTGTTCTTTGAACTTCTTATATTTGGATGTCTAGATCTCCAGCAAGGCCAGAGAAGTTTTTCTTTATTATTCCCTCTAATATGTTTTCCAAACTTTTAGATTTCCTTTCTTCCTTAGGAACACAAATTATTCCAATTATTCTTAGATTTGGTGGTTTAGCATCCCACACTTCTTGGGGGATTTGTTCATTTTTAAAATTCTTTTTTCTTTATCTTTGTCAGGTTGGGTTAATTTGAAAGCCCTGGGTTGGAGCACTCAAGTTCTTTCCTCTACTTCTTTAATTCTATTGCTGAGAATTTCCAGTGCGTTTTGCAATTCTCCAGATATGCCCTTCATTTTCAGAAGTTGTAATTGTTTCATAGTTATGCTATCTAGTTTACTGGAGATTTTTCCATTTATATTCTGTATCATTGTTTTATTGTGTTTTTTTTTTTAAGTTGGACTTCACCTTTCTCTGGTGCCTCCTTGATTAGCTTAGTAGTAATAATTACCTTCTGAATTATTTTTTTTCTAGCAATACAGAGATTTTTGTCTTGATTTGGAGCCATTGCTGGGGAGCCAGCGTAATCTTTCAGGGGTGTTAAAGAATGTTATTGTGTCATGCTGCCAGAATTGTTTTTCTGGTTCCTTCTCATTTCGGTAGACTGTCAGAGATCGCATATGAGACTCAAGGCTGCTGTTCGGATTCTTTTGTCCCACAGGGTGTTCCCTTGATTCGATTCTCTACCCCTTCTTCTAGGGATGGGGCTTCCTGAGAGCCAATCTAAAGTGAGTTTTACTTCTCTTCTGGATTTAGCAGATCTACCAGGCTCCACACTGGTACTGGACAGTATCTGCAGAGTTATGTGATTTGATCCATCTTCAGGTTTCTCAGCCAGGGATACCAGCTTCTGCTCTGGTAGAGGTGAGCAAGGGTGCAGGACAGATTCCGTGAGGGTCCTTGGTTTATTTTTGTTAAGTGTGCTGGTTTTGTGTTTAACAGTCTATTTAATATGTTTGCTGAATGGATATTTTTCTGTTGGGTGGATGCTATTTGAAAATATCAATTTGGGATTTATAAGTTTCAATAAAACCAACAAGTAAATATATCAAGCTTTGTCACTCAACAACTACACTCATGTCTAAGGATAAGCAAGTACAATGATATAGACTCATTATCTCACAGTTTCTATTGGCCATATAGAGAATGCAAAATTATTAAAAATGCAAAATTACCCACTTTTTTAAAAAAATTTAAGTTGTATTTTAGGTTTTGGGGTACATGTGAAGAACATGTGAGATTGTTGCATAGGTAGACACATGGCAGTGTGATTTGCTGCCTTCCTCTCCCTCATCTATATCTGAAAATTATCCACTTTTTAACCTCTTTTTAGTCTAGGATAATTAAAAATGAAGATTTTATATTATCCATTGATCATATTATATTTTAGAAACACATCTGTTTCACAGCTGGGGAAGTGCTATGGTCTGAATGTGTCCCTTAAAATTCCTATGTTGAAATTCACTCATCAGTATAATTGTATTAAGATGTGGGGCTCTTAAAAATGATTAAGTCATAAAGGCAGAGTCATCATGAGTGGGATAAGGGCTCTTTTTAAAGGATGTGAGGTAAATGCTGAGGGAATTTATTAACACCAGACCTGCCTTACAAGAGTTCCTGAAAAAAATCACTAAATATAAAAAGAAAAAACTGTCATCAGCCACTAGAAAAAAAGAAGAAAAAAAAAAAAAAAAAAAAAAGAACACAGACTAGGGACACTATAAAGAAATCACATAATCAAAACTGCAAAATTAACAGCCAAAAATCAAGATTACAGGATCTAATCCACACATATCATAACTAATCTTATATATAAATGGGCTAAATACTCCAAATAGAAGACACACAGTAGCAAGCTGGATAAAGAAGCAAGAACCATTGGTAATCTAACTTCAAGATACCCATCTCACATGCAATGGCACACAGAAGCTCAAAATAAAGGATGGAGGAAAATCTACCAAGCAAATGGAAAACAAAGAAAAGCAGGGGGTGCAATCCTAGTTTCTGATAAAGCAGACTTCAAACCAACAAACATCATAAAAGACAAAGAAGGTCATTACATAATAGTAAAAGGTTCAATTCAACAAAAAGATCTAATTATTCTAAATACATATGCACCCAACACAGGAGCACAGAGTGTACTTAGAAACCTTCAAAGAGACATGGACTCCCACACAATAATAGTGAGAGAATTTAACACTCCACTCACAATATGAGATAGATCATTGAGACAGAAAATCAACAATGGTATTCAGAACCTAAACTGAATCAAATGGACCTGTTAGATATCTACAGACCTCTCCACCCAAACACAACAGAAAATTAATTTTTCTTATTACCACATGACACATACTCTAAAATTGATCTTTCATACAAAGTAAAACACTCCTCAGCAAATGCAAAAGATCTGAAATCATAAGAAACAGTTTCTCAGACCACAGCCCAATCAAATTTGAAATCAAGACTAAGAAATTCATTCAAAATTATACTATTACATGGAAATGAAATAACCTGCTCATAAATGACTTTTTGGTCAATAATGAAATTAAGGCAGAAATCAAGAAGTTATCTGAAACCAATAAGAATAAAGGCAGAACATACTATAATCTCTGGAACACAGTTAAGTCAGTATTAAGAGCAAGATGTATAGCACAAAATACCCACATCAAAATATTAGAAAGTTCTCAAGTTGGCAACCTAACATCACAACTGAAATAATTAGAGAAACAAGAGCAAACAAACTCCAAAGTGAACAGAAGACAAAAAAAAACCCAAAGCAGGGTTGATTTGGAGGAAATACACACACACACACACACACACACACACACACACACACACATTCAAAAGAACAACAAATCCAGCAGTTTATTCTTTGAAAACCTTAATAAAATAAATAGACTACAAGGGAGCTAAACACAAGCAGAAATGACAAGGGGGGTATTACCACTAACGCTACAGAAATACGAATAACTATCAGATAATATTATGAACACTTCTATGCACATACGCTAGAAAATCTATCAGAAATGGGTAAATCCCTAAACAATAACAACAATAACAACAAAAACAAAACCAAAACACCTGGAACCAGATGGATTCACAGCTGAAATTTATCAGATGTACAAGGAAGAGCTGGTACCATTCCTACTGAAACTATTCCAAAAAAGTGAGGAGAGACTTCACCCTAACTCATTCTATGATGCCAACATCATCTTGACACCAAAACCTAGCAGAGACAAAACAGAAAAGAGAATACTTCAAGCCAATATCCTTGATAAACTCTGATGCAAACATCTTTAACAAAATACTGACAAACCAAATACAGCAGCACATCAAAAAGCTTTTGCACCACAATCAAGTAGGATTCATTCCCAGGATGCAAGATTGGTTCAAAACATGCAAATCAATAAATGCATCACATAAACAAAACTAAAGACAAAAATAACATGATTATCTTACTAGATGCATAAAAGATTTTCAATAAATTTCAACATCCATTTATGTTTAGAACTCTCAATACACTAGGTGTTAAAGGAATGTATCTCAAAATAATAAAATCTATATATGACTAATGCACAGCCAACATCATACTGAGTGAGTAAAAGCTGAAAGCATTCCTCTTGAAAACTGGCACAATACAAGGATGCCCTATCTCCCCATTCCTATTCCACATACTATTGGAAGTCCTGGCCAGAGCAATCAGGCAAGAGAAAAAAATAAAGGACATCCAAATTGTAAGAGAGAAAATAAAAATATCCTTGGTGATATAATCTTATATCTAGAAAACCCCACGGTCTCAGCCCAAAAGCTTCTTAAGCTAAGAAACAACTTCAGCAGTCTCAGGACACAAAATCAGTGTACAAAATTACTAGCATTGCTATACTCCAACAATAGTAAAGCCAAGAGCCAAATCAGGAATGTACACCCATTCATAACTGTCACAAAATAAAATACCTAGGAATACAACTAATTTGGGAGGGCAAGATCTCTACAAGAACTACAAACCACTGTATAAAGGAATCAGAAATGATACAAACAAATGAAAAATATTCCATGCTCAGGGATAAGTAGAATCAATATTGTTACCATGGCCATACTGTACAAAGCAGTTTATAGATTCAGAAATGCTATGCATTTTAAACTACTATGGACATTCTTCACAGAACTAGAAATAAAGTATTTTAAAATTCATGTGGAACCAAAAAAAAAAAAAAGCCCAATTAGAAAGGACAATTTTAAGCAAAAAGAAAAAAGCTGAAGGCATTATGGTACCCAACTTCAAACTATACTACAGAGCTAGAAAACCCGAAAAAACATGGTACTGGTACAAAAATGAACACACAGACCAATGGAACAGAGTGGAGAACTGAGAAATAAGACCACACACATACAGCCACCTGATCTCTGACAAACCTGACAAAAACAAGTAATGGGGTAAAGACTTCCTTTTCAATAAATGGTGCTGGGATGAGTGGTTAGCCATTTACAGAAGATTGAAACTGGACGCCTTCCTGACACCATATACAAGAATTAACTGAAGATGAATTAAAGACTTAAATGTAAAACCCAAAAGTATAAAAACCCTGGAAGACAATTTAGGCAATACTATTCAGGACATAGGCACAGGCAAAATTTCATGACAAAGATGCCAAAAGCAATTTCAACAAAAGCAAAAATTGACAAATGGATCTAGTTAGACTAGAGAGCTTCTGCACATCAGAAGAAACCATCAACAGAGTAAACAGACTACCTACAGAATGGGAGACAATTTTTGTAAACCATGTATCTGACAAAAATCTAATATTCAGCATCTGTATGTAATTTAAACAAATGTACAAGTAAAAACCAAAAAAAAAAAAACCATTAAAAAGTGGACAAGGAACATGAATAGTAATTTTTCAAAAGAAGACACACACACACAAATGTGTGTGTGTGTGTGTATACTGCATTTGTGTGTGTATAAAGATCAACCTTATCAATCATTAGAGAAATTGAAATCAAAACCAGTCAGAATGACTATTACTAAAAAGTGAAAAAATAACAGATTTTGGCTAGGTTGCAGAGGAAAAGAAACACTCATACACTGTTGGTGGGTTATACACTGTTGGTGGGAGTGTAGGGAGTGTAAATTAATTCAACCACTGTGGAAAAGTGTTGCAATTCCTCAAAGACTTAAAGACAGAAATACTGTTTGCTGGTATATAGCAAAAGAAATAGACATGGTTCTATTTAAACACACACCCCCCACACACACACACACACGCACAGGTATGTTCTGCAGCACTATTCACAATAGCAAAGACATAGAATCTGCCTAGATGCTCATCAATGATAGACTGGGTTAAAAAAAAAAAAAGTGGTGCATATACACCATGGAATGTTATATAGCCCTTAAAAAAGAACAAGATCATGTCCTTTGCAGGGACATAGATGGAGTAGGAGGCCATTATCCTTAGCAAACTAACACATATTAAGAGCCACCAAAAATAAATATAGGAAACTCATTTCTGTTCTTTTTCATTTGTCGTAGCAAGTGAACTCAATTCGGTACCTATTAAATAAAAGAACTGCCAGAAAAAATACCAGCAATGACTGCCCTCACAGTGATATCCATGAATTGGTGCATTTAATAGAAAGGGATCTCTGAAAAAGGCATATTAAGGACATTAATATTATGCTTCTTGTCAGAAGTAAATACTGCATAGTGTTCTTTGCTCTTGTCAGTATCATGCAATTTAGTTCCTATGACAGCTCTTTTTTTTGCCAGATACAGGAAAGACATACACACAACTTTTAAAAATTAACACTCACACATTGAATCACATCATTATAGTCTCTTACTCTAATTCAGCCTCCAAATGTTGATTCGAACCTACAAAACTTAATTCCTTGTGTTTATTGAGGTAGCTAGAAGCCTAAATTTTTTCATATATTTGGAGATAAGATAAAAGAAAATCTGCATGAGAAAATGGTCTGTATAACATCAATGGTCACTTTAACAGTCTCTCAGGAACTGTTCAGAATCAAATTGACGAAATCAACATTCAGTAAATTAGCTATAATGTTTCCAAAGACATCAAACAATCCATCTCTAACAACTTTTGAGACAGACACGAAAGCAGACTCTCCACCCATTTGCTTTGATGTTATGTATAAATCCATAAATTTTAATAATGAAAGGAAATCTGCTATTTACGACAATTTTCTCTAAATTCTGTCAGTGCATGTTTTCTCTTCTATAGACAAAACTCTTCACAAATTCATTAAGCACTTTTTGTTCCAAAAAGGAAAATAGGCTTTCCTATTTGCAGTTTTTTTTCTGTATTTTCTATTTGCAGTTTTTAAAAAATTATAAAATTTCATATAACTTGCAGAACTTTCATATTAGCATATTAAACACATAAAAATTAGCAGAATCATGTTTACTTATTGACGCATGCTGAAAAGTGCAATATGTGCCCATGGAATAAATTTTCATGTATTCTAAATAAGCTGATCATAGCCCTCCATCTTCATTTTCCTACTATAAATATTTTTAAGTTTCACAGTTTGCAGTATTTTGATAACAAGGAAGCTATGATTGATTTTTATTATGATGTAGATAAAGGGCAAGTTGGACCTTTCTCTTGAAAATTCAGAGTAAAATAAAACAAAACAATGCAGACCACTGACATTAATTCACTAATTCTGAAGTCATTGTATGAATATCTAAACAAGTCTTAAAATTTAAACCTGACATTAAAGAGAAGTAAAACCTACTCAAGCCTGTGAAAACAAAACACCTAATTGTATATTTACTTTATTAACTTCTCATTTTTCCATGCCCAAATTCTACCTTGAGACACATGCTAGAAAACAATTCGCTATAATGATGTAATGACTCTCTGTAAAAAGGTCTATGGCAGCTTTGAAACAAGAAATTCTAGGTAACAAACTAGTTAGAATTATTAGCAGATATTTCTTTCAATTGCAGAAAAGTGCTTTCCTAATGTAAGATGACACATATGTGTCACCCTTATCCTGTCCTCCTTCAGTTCGTAGTGTGAGTCTGGTGTTTCCAAGTCTCCTGTTGTTCGAGGAAAAGGTAACCTTGGCATTTCTCTTGATTTTATATTTATTCGTTTAGATCATTAGCATCACCATATTTATGATACTCTCACTTTCAAATAACCCTTATCTGTAATATAGCTTACAGTGATGGGTACTGGAACTGGTATCAGTGAAAATTACCTGTGTTTTGCTGATTGACTTCTTCAGTAAGAATTGGAATTTATTTCTATGCTGAAGTTGGAAGATGTGAGATGCATATTAAAACAGATAAGCCTGGGAAATAATCCAGTTATTAACGTTACTTAACACTGCCATTAAAAACCCAATGTCAAAAAATTATTTTATTGTAACAAAAAACACATAAGAAATTCTATTTCTATTTTCACAGTGGAATTATGATTCTTAATGAATTGTTTATACAGTACAAAAATTTACTGAAGAAAAAAATGTTTATATGTGAGAATGGACAGTCATGAATTGCTTAACAATAAGGATGCACTCTGGGAATTTGTCATTAAGCAATTTCATCATTGTGCAAGCAGCATCAAAGATGCTTAGACAAACCTAGATGGTGTAGCCTTCTACACACTTAGGTTATATGATATGCCTATTGTCCATAGGCTACAAACCTTTATAGCATATTATTGTAATGAATACATTAGGCATTTGTATCACAATGGTATTTGTGTTTCTAAACTTTCTAAACATGGACAAGGTACAGCAAAAAAAATTACAAAATATTTTAAAATAGTACACTTGTACAAAGCAGCTCCATTCTAATTTTATAAGTCTACTGTCTTATATGTGATCCATCCTTTATGAAAAGTTGTTATATGGCATATATATACATATATATATATGTGTGTATATATATATATATATATATATATATATATATATATATATATATCTTACTGATCATTGGAGAAATTGAAATCAAAACCAGTCAGATTTCCCAACACCATTTACAAAACAGGGAATACGTTCCCCATTACTTGTTTTTGTCAGGTTTGTTAAAGATCAGATGGTTGTAAATGTGTGGCATTGCTTCTGAGGCCTCTATTGTGTTCCATTGGTCTATATCCTTGTTTTGGTACCAGTACCACACTGTTTTGATTACTGTAGCCTTGTAGTATGGTTTGAAGTCAGGTAGCATGATGCCTCCAGCTTTGTGCTTTTTGCTTAGGATTGTCTTGGCTATGCCAACTCTATTTTGGTTCCATATGAAATTTAAAGTGGTTTTATTCCAGTTCTGTGAAGAAGGTCAATGGTAGCTTGATGGGGATAGCATTGAATCTATAAATTACTTTGGGCAGTATGGCCATTTTCACAATATTGATTCTTCCTAACTATGAGCAGGGAATGTTTTTCCATCTTTTTGTGTCCTCTTATTTCCTTGATTAGTGGTTTGCAGTTCTCCTTGAAGAGATCTTTTATCTCCTTTGTTAGTTGTATTCCTAGGTATTTTATTCTCTTTGTAGCAATTGTGAATTGGAGTTCACTCATGATTTGGCTCTCTTTTTGTCTGTTACTGGTGTACAGGAATGTCTGTGATTTCTGTACATTGATTTTGTATCATGAGATTTGGGAAAACTGGATAGCCATATGCAGGAAGCTGAAAGTGGACCACTTCCTTATACCTTACACAAAAATTAACTCCAGATAGGTTAGAGATTTAAACATAAGAACTAACATCATAAAAACCCTAGAAGAAAACCTAGGCAAAACCATTCAGGACATCGGCACATGCAAGGACTTCATGACTAAAACACCAAAAGCATTGGCAACAAAAGCCAAAATAGAAAAATGGGACCTAATTAAACATAAGAGCTTCTGCACAGCAAAAGAAACAATCAATAGAGTAAACTAACAACCAAAAGAATGGGAAAAAATTTTTGCAATATACCCATCTGACAAAAGGCTAACACCCAGAATCTATGAAAAACTCAAGCAAATTTACAAGGAAAAAAACAAACCCATTCAAAAGTGGGTGAAGGATATGAACAGACACTTTTCAAAAGAAGACAAATATGCAGCCAACAAACATATGAAAAAATGGTCATCATCATTGGTCATTAGAGAAATGAAAATCAAAACCACATTGAGATTCCATCTCACACCAGTTAGAATGGAGATAATTTAAAAAACTGGAGACAACAGATGCTGGAGAGGATGTGGAGAAAAAGGAACATTTTTACACTGTTGGTGGGAGTGTAAATTAGTTCAACCATTGCGGAAGACAGTGTGGCAATTCCTCTAGGACCTAGAAATAGAAATTCCATTTGACTCAGCAATCTCATTACTATGTATATACCCAAAGGATTATAAATCATTCTATCATAAAGACATATGCACACATATGTTCACTGTGCTGCTGTTTACAATAGCAAAGACCTGAAACCAACCCAAATGCACATCTATGATAGACTGGACAAAAAAATGTGGCAAATATAGACTGTGGAATACTATGCAGCCATAAAAAAACAATGAGTTCATGTCCTTTGTAGGGACATGGATGAACCTGGAAACCATCATTCTCAGCAAACTGACACAAGAACAGAAAACAAAACACCACAGGTTTTCGCTCGTAGGAACAATGACAACACTTGGGCACAGGGAAGGGAACAAAACTCAAAGGGCTGGTTGGGTGGTGGGGGGATGGGAGAGGGGACAATGGGGTGGGGTGCAGGGAGGATGGGGAGGAATAACACTGGGAGAAATGCCTGATGTAGGTGACAGGAGTGGGGATGGAGACAGCAAACCACCATGGCATGTATGTACCTATGCAACAATCCTGCAGGATGCAGGACGTGCACATGTAAATGTACCCCAGAGGCCAAATACAATTCCTTCTGAAACTACTCCAAACAATACAAAAAGAGGGAATCCTCCTCAATTCATTTTATGAAAGCAACATCATCCTGATACCAAAACCCAGCAGATACTCAACAAGAAAAGAATACTTCCAGCCAATCTCCTTGGTGAACATAGTTGCAAAAATCTTCAACAAAATACTGGCAAACCGATTGCAGCAACACATCAAAAGGCTTATCCATAACAATCAAGTAGACTTCATCTAGGGATGCAAGGCTGGTTCAACATACACAAGTTTATAAACATGATCCATCACATAAATAGAACCAAAGATAAAAACCACATGATTATCTCAATAAATGCACAGAAGGCCTTCAACAAAATTCAACAGCCTTGATGCTAAAAACTCTTAATAAACTAAGTATCAATGGAATGTTTCACAAAATAATAAAAGTGATTTATGACAGACTCACAGCCAATATCATACTGAACTGGCAAAAACTGGAAGCAATCTCTTTGAAATCTGGCACTACACAAGAATGTCCTCTCTCACCACTCTTATTCAATATAGTATTGGAAGTTTTAGCCAGAGCAATCAGGCAAGAAAAAGAAATAAAGGGTACTCAATTAAGAAAGGAGGAAGTCAAATTATCTCTATTTGCAGACCACATGACTGTATATTTAGAAGACCCCATCATCTCAGCCCCAAATTTCCTTAAGAGGATAAACAACTTCAGCAAAGTCTCAGGATACAAAAGTCAATGTGCAGAAATCACAAGCATTCCTATACACCAATAACAGAGAAACAGAGAACCAACTCATAAGCAAACTCCCATTCACAATTGCTAAAAGATGAATAAAATACCTAGGAATACAACTAACAAGGAACGTAAAGGACCTCTTCAAGGAGAACTACAAACCAATGCTAAGGAAATAAGAAAAGACACAAACAGATGGAAAAACATTCCATGTTCGTTAGGAAGAATCAATATTGTGAAAATGGCCATACTGCCCAAAGTAATTTATAGATTCAATGCTATCCCCATCATACTACCAATGACCCTCTTCACAGACCTGGAAAAAAACACTTTAAACTTCATATGGAACCAAAAAAGAGCCTCCATAGCCAAGACAATCCTAAGCAAAAAGAACAAAGCTGGAGGCATCATGCTACCAGACCTCAAATTATACTACAAGGCCACAGTAATCAAAACAGCATGGTACTAGTAACAAAACAGAGCTATAGATCAATGGAACAGAACAGAGGCCTTGGAGGCAACACCACACATCTACAACCATCTGATATTTGGCAAACCTGACAAAAACAAACAATGGAGAATGAATTCCCTGTTTAATAAATGGTGTTGGAAAAACTGGCTAGCCATGTACAAAAAGCACTGGACCCCTTCCTGACACCTTACACTAAAATTAACTCCAGATGGATTAAGGACTTAAACACAAGAACTAACACCCTAAAAACCCTAGAACATAGGCATAGGCAAGGACTTCATGACTAAAACACCAAAAACATTGGCAACAAAAGCCAAAATAAACGAACGGGATCTAATTAAACTCCAGAGCTTCTGCACAGCAAAAGAAATAATCGTTAGAGTGAACTGGAAACCAACAGAATGGAAAAAAAAATTGCAATCTACCCATCTGACAAAGGGCTAATATCCAGAATCTACCAACAACTGAAACAGATTCACAAGATAAAAACAAACAAATCCATCAAAATTTGGACAAGGGATATGAACAGACATATTTCAAAAGAAGACATATATAAGGTCAGAAAACATATGGAAAAAATGCTCGTTATCACTGGTCACTAGAGAAATGCAAATCAAAACCACATTGAGATCGCATCTCACACCAGTTAGAACGGTGATCATTAAAAAATCGAGAGACAACAGATGCTGGAGAGGATGTGGTGAAATAGAAACACTTTTACACTGTTGATGGGAGTGTAAATTAGTTCAACTGTTATGGAAGACAGTGTGGTGATTCCTCAAGGACCTAGAAATAGAAATTCCATTTGACCCAGCAATCCTGTTACTGGGTATATAACCAAAGTATTATAAATTGTTCTATTGTGAAAACACATTCACACATATGTTCATTGTGGCACTGTTTACAATAGCATTGGATTGGAAACCAACCCAAATGCCCATCAATGATAGACTGAACAAGGAAAATGTGGCACATATGCACCATGGAATACTATGCAGCCATAAAAAATCAGTTTGGGTCCTTTGCTGGGACATGGGTGAATCTGGAAACCATCATTCTCAGCAAATTGACACAAGAACAGAAAATCAAACACCGCATGTTCTCACTCATAGGTGGGTGTTGAACAATGAGAACACATGGACACAGGGAGGGAAGCATCACACACTGGGGTCTGTTGAGGGGGGATAGAGGAGGGACAGAGGGGGGTGGGGAGTTGAGGAGGGATAACATGGGGAGAAATGCCAGATATAAGTGATGGGGAGGAAGGCAGCAAACCACAGTGCCATGTATGTACCTATGCAACAATCCTGCGTGTTCTTCACATGTACCCCAAAACCTAAAGTGCAATAAAATACATTTAAAAAGAATTTTCTTAGGTTTATTTCAAATGCCAGTGCCACTTGCATGAACTATTGAGAATCAATTCATTACCATTTTAATTACTTATTCACTCAATTATTTTCTACATTTCAGAAATACTTAGCAAGCATTCACTTATCAAACATGTACAGTGGATACAAATGTGAACACAAAAGCAAAGTTTCTGGACACATACAAATTATATCCCAGAGGGGAGGGAAAAATAATAAACAGAAATGTCAGTTAATTATAGCCATGTGAAAAGGAACAGAACTGGGTAAGTAATTTAAGAATGGGAGAGGCTAATGCATCAATTACACAGAGTAATAAAAGAAAACCTCTCAGATATGACAAGTAATCAGAAAGCTGAAGAAAATGAGCATGTGAGTTCTCTAGATACCTGGCAAAATGAGTGCTTCAGGCAAAGTGAGCAGGAAGTGCTAAAACACTGAAGGCAGGAATGTGTGTATTGTTTCAAAGAAATAAAAGTGCTAATGTGGCAGACTGCAATGAGAATGAGAGAAATCAGAATGTAATAAAGATTAAGTGGAACACCAGAAAGGGATGTTGCAGGATTCGGAGGCCATGGTTTAGAGTATGCAATGTTTTAAATAGGGACCTCATGTTGTCAAGGTTTTTATATTAAAGCATTATTCCTCATACTGGATGGAGAGTAGAAAGAGACCAGGCTTGCCAAGTGTAGCATGCAGGCTGTTAGGAATAATGTATAGTGGCCTCATTTCTGAACAGACCATGACAAAGTTTATTTGTTTCAGTCTTAGGACTCTATTTCTCAGAGTCAAAGTGATCAAAACATTTCCCGAAAAATCCTGAATCAGGCATTGAAGGGTCAAAATTATTTTTTCAAGACTCAAAATCTAGATTTGTTCATAGATACCAAATCGTCTAAATAAGAAGCCTTTAAGGCTCACTAGTCTATTGAATGACATTTAATTTACTTGTTTTAGTATTTTTTTAGGACCTGAATAAAAGGGTTAAAAAATAACATTAAAATAGAATGTGGTTAAGATTTTTATGTCATGTTATTCACCAATAATAGCTTAATGAATATTTCTTCTATTTTAATTAGAATTTTCACTATGTAACTAGTTCTTGGACCTCATGAAACAATTTTCACTTTCCCACTGAAACCACTTACCAGAGCTAAAATCTATCTTCTGCCCTGTGGTATTTCAAATATGGTGTAAATGATGAAAATGCAGGCAGCTAAAGTAATTGTCAATTTAATTGTAGTTACACTAGGCTGAATTGCATACATTTATCATCAACTCTAGAACACAGCATTATTTAAATTTAATTTCTGCAGTTTTATGGGTTGCTGATATATTTAATTGCCCAGAAGTTGGCCAGTAGTATAAATTAAGCAGCTGTGTTTTTTTGGTTCAGATCACCATATTAACAAAATTGTAAGCTTATAAAATATATTATCAATTGTAATTTAAATTATTATTCAGTTTACATGATTATTTGAAAAAATCAAACAGAAAAAAACAATATACTTTAAAAACTTTGAAAAGCAATATGCAGCAAGAGTCCCACTTAAGCTTAAAAGTAAGCAATGCCTATTATATTCAGAAAGTGTGCCTGATGAGGTTCATTGAAAGCAACTCATACAAAAAGTAGACATAGAATTCACTAACCACCTGCCTCTTTATGGTTGAAATAGACACAGAGCAGTCCATCAGGCTAGAAATCCTATTACCATTTATCTGAAAATTAAAGTGGTAGATAGGAAATATAAGTAAAGGAAAAATTGGCATTTGGGGATGATATCATATCTAATCATTGCTGCATATTTTAATTTGCTTATTTTGTTAAGATTATAAAAATATATTCTGTAGAATAAATTATCCATAAACATATACTGAAACAATTTTTAAGCTTTCCTTTGCATATACCAATTCAAAAAGCTCTATTTAAACTCATAAAACATACACCATGCCCAAAGCTCTTGCAAACACATACCTACAACTCAAACAAGGCAAAGTAAAATACAAAGTATATACCATTTACCATTTTTAAAAATCTAAATCAAAGTCAACAGCTGATATAAATGACTGTGAAAGAAATTTAACAGAGCTCATTTATTTAAAATGCTTCCAGGCTAGGCACATTGGCTCACGCCTATAACCCCAACACATTGGGAGGCTACGCTGGGAGAATTGATTGAATCTGAGAGTTTGCAACAAGCCTGAGCAACAGAGTGAGACCCATTCGCTACAAAAAATAATTAACTGGGAATGGTGGTATATACCTATGGTCCTACCTACTCAGGAGGCTGAGGTGGGAGGATCCCTTGAGCCCAGGATTTCTAGTCTACAATGATCACTTTAATCTGGATGACAGTGTAAGACCGTATCTATTAAACAAACAAACAAAAAAAGGCTTTGAATTGAGTTAATATTTCTGAAATAGAATAAGGATTTCTCTCTCTTTCTCTTTCTCTTTCTCTCTCTCTCTGATGCACACACCCACCCACCCCCCACCCACCCCCACACACACAATTTGTATTTGTACTAATGATGAAAGCATGCTTTTTTTTTCTAATTTTTAAAAGTTTTATTTGCCTAAAATAATCATAAATGAGGTCAAAGGGAAATTACAATGTAGCAAAAAGTCCACTTTCAACTTAGGTCACAGAAAAGGCTTAATTGTTTTAATATGGAAAGACAATGGTCATACATATTTTTAGAGTACATATAATATTTTGATACCTATATACAATGTGCAGTAATTAAATCAGGGTACTTAAGATATTTGTCACCTCAAGCATATATCTTTTATTTGTGTTGGAAACATTTCAATTCTTATTTTCTAACTATTTTGAAACATACAAGAAGCACTAGGAATAGGCAGCATTCATGGTGATGTTCTTTTCTTCCCCTGACCCCACACTCAGTATCTAGTTTAGCATGATAGTCTCTTAATTCCACACCTGTTTTCCTGTGTTGGTATATTATCCTCATCTCCAGCATAGGAATTTAATAGAAGTTTTTTAGATCAGGCAAATACACACTACTGAATCAGTCAATTCATTCTTTCCAATAGTCTCAGTATATGCCAGACATACACTATTAGAGAACAACACTGTTTTCACCCTCCTGACATAAGGTGTTACTCTGGATCTTGATGTCTCCTAACATATCCCTCCACATAGATTGGAAGTGGAGAGAGGTTTACATAATTAGAAAATCTAGGAGAAAACTCTTGGAGTAAGTATATCTTCCCCATCCTGTCTCTCCTATTCTTGAGAGAAGTTGCTCAGAGAGCACCATATTCAAATCTACTCCTTGGAAGAGGAACTCTATGAGAGCAAGCACTGACCTATTTGGCACTGTTTTGTGTGTAATTGGCTTCATTCTAGACTTCAGTATAGGGACACAGTCTTCCTGCAGTTTATACACATATTGCAAATCATAATTTCCAATTGCTTTTGCTGGACCTCTTGCTCTTTCTTATCAATTGAGTCAGATGAAATTTGACTGGGTTCCCGCAAAGAATCAAATGCATAGCATCTCATCTCAAAAGAAGATAGGCATTGTTTTAAAATCTGAAGAGAGTTCTCCTCAGAATATACAGCAGGAGTCCCCAACGCCCAGACTATCCGTCCATGGCCTGTTAGGAACTGGGTTGCTCAGCAGGAGGTGAATGGCGAGTGAGCAAAAAAGCTGCTTCTGTATTTATAGCCACTCCCCATTGCCTACATTACCACCTGAGCTCCACCTCTGGTCAGATCAGCTGCAGCATTGGATTCTTATAGGAGAGTGAACCCTGTTGTGAATTGTGCATGTGAGGGATCTAGGCTGCATGCTCCTTATGAGAATCGAATGACTGATGACCTGTCACTGTCTCCCAGAACCCCCAGATGGGACCATCTAGTTACAGGAAAACAAGGTTAGGGCTCCCACAGATTCTGCACTATGGTAAGTTGTATAATTATTTTATTATAAATTACGATGTAATAATAATAGAAATAAAGTACACAATAAATGTAATGTGCTTGAATCTTCCTGAAATCATCTCCTCTCACTGCCCCCCTACTTTCCTGCCTAGCCCGTGGAAAAATTGCCTTCCATGAAACCCATCCCTGGTGCCAAAAAGATTGAGGACCACTGATGTATCGTATTTTTGTGATTGGTCTTTGGTCCTAAATTTTCATCCTTGCTTATTTCTTATATATATTACCATAAAAATGTCTATAGGAACTGTTTTATCTGCTAAATTTTAATGCCATCTTCCAGCCAATAAAATATGTTTCTCATGGGTATAAAATCTTCATGAGCTTTTACTCTCTTTAATTCTTTTAAAGTTTTTTTTTTCAATATGTCAAAACAGACTATTAGTGTTAACCAAGTTAAATCAAATTTAAATTAATCCAGACAGCTTAACACATGAATATATTCATATGCAAAACACGTAGTCAAATCAAATAGAGAAGCTAATATCAGAAGTTTTTAAAGAAAGGAAATCACATCAAGTGCAATTTAACCTAATTGAGACCGATTTTAAATGACTTTTATTTCAAAGGTAGATTTAATCTTCTAATGACAGGTTTTTTCTATCTTAAATTCAGAGCCCTTTGAATACTTTTCATTTTCCTTTTTTTCCCTTTTTATCTTGTTATTTTAATTCATGATGTGAATAAATTTCTGTCTAGCAAAATTTCATTATCTTCTGCTTTGATTAAGGATCATTACAATTTGTAGCATTTTTTATCTCTTTGAAAGAACTTTACTTTCTGTTGGTTTAATAAAATGCTAATATATGTTACAGGAGGAAAAGTATAAGTAAGGAGATTACAACATGTTATATTGTGGAGAAGAATGTTAGTTTACTTATTTTTTTAAAACCATGTATTAGAAATTTCTAAGAACAGAGAGTGCTCAGAATCACTTAATAATTCTTGAGGATTCAATAGCAGACATTTTGATTACATTTAACGAGTATTTTATTTAAAAATTTTTATTGAATGGCTGAGTGTGACCAATGCTGTGTGCACCATTGAGGGTATATTCAACAGGGCACCTGTTCTGATTCTAACACACTTTAAAAAAAAAAAAAAAGGAAATTAAAAATACTACAGTTAAGTACTGTAACTATTTTGACAGTAGTATGGGGCAGCTAGACTTGAATTTGAAATATGTATTTAAAGAATCAGTGAATGAACTTTTGAAGAAATTTATGTCAAAGGTATTAATATGATATATGTAGATAATGTATAAGAGTATTGGGCTCAAAGAAATATGAATTGACCACATAATAGTTCCTTCCATGATGATACTTCATTTTTATTAGCCATCATAGTTTTATTTTCTGTAACTGTCTTATTCTTATATTCTACTCAATTTCTTTTTACTTCTCTTGCCTATTCCATATTGTTTTGCTAATGTTGTTAATGTACATATTATATACTGGTTAAAAGTGAGAGTCTGGACTTCAGAGCCACTGCCTGCATCTGAATCTCAGCTCTGCCCCATAAAATCACTGTGAGCTTGGACAAATTTTGTAATATGTCAATATGCTTCAGTTTCATTTTTAATATATGGTAAATAATGATATCAATTGCACAGGGAAGATGTAATGATAAAATAAATTGCTAGAGATAGAGTACACAAATTTGCACATAGTAAGCTCTTTATAAGTGCTAATGTATCATTATATATTAGGTACTAATTTTAGTGTAAATCTATCATTAACAGTTGTCCAAAAACTATCAAGGATCGTTTGTATATTTCAGCAACTCCCGTATTGTGAATCTCATTTTCCCAATTTGAAAATATTTTCTAATGGAAAATATTTTGAGAATTTTGAGAAAAATATTCCCAACTACCTTTTCCACTAGCTTGCAGAGATCTGATTTAGGTTCTGCCAATTTCATGCACCTACATGAAACTGTGACTCATAAGTAAGCCATGTCATCAAACCAGCAGGAATAAGGAACCCAAATTGCTGGAGCACACAGGAGCCAAGCAGTGAATTTATGAGATTAGCGATAATGGTATTTCTTTCCTAATTGTGACTGAAGCTGTGAGATCCACAGCACTAGTTGCTTAACTACCTAGTCCTGTGATGTGGTCTGAGAGTTGTTTCTGGAAGCTTATTAATATCTTAATGAATCCTCCTGTTTAAACTTGTGAGTGTGTGCCAGGGACGGTGGCTCATGCCTTTGATCACAGCACTTTGGGAGGCCAAGGGGGGCTGATGAATTAAGGTCAAGCATTAGAGACCAGCCTGGCCAACATGGTGAAACGTCATCTCTACTAGAAACACAAAAATTAACTAGGCCTGGTGGTGCACTCTTCTAATTCAAGCTACTCGGGAGGCTGAGGTAGGAGAATCTCTTGAACCTAGGAGGCGAAGTTTGCAGTGAGCCGAGATCACGTCACTGCACTCCAGCCTGGGCAACAGAATGCAACTATGTCTCAAAATAAATAAATAAAAACTTGTGAAAGTAGAGTCTATTGACTTACAGTGGGAAGAATGACTAATACAGTAATTTACTTCAGCAGTGGTTTCAGGCATCTAGCACTTCAAGGAAAAAAAAGGTTTTGGGGAGGAGTATTTGAAATTGATCCACTCATCTGATTGAATTTGAAGTCAGTAAAGAATTCATTAGCATTGGAGAAAGTGTGTTGGTATTCCATGGCACATACTGAAAAAATAGACAACTCTGTGGTCACCTGGAATGAAGTGCAAATTAATTAAAATAAAGTTTGAGGAATTTGGTGATTACTATTTACATCATTTTAATAGGTATCAAAAATGCTAGGGTTAATGGGTAGACTATTTTAGCTGTGTAGGAGAGTTTTTAAATAATTTAACAATTCAAAGTTTTAAACTATTACGTCAACCATTATCAGATAACCAAAGGTTTTTATATGTTTAGAATTCTTTTTCTATCATTTAGCAACGGGACTGTTTAGCAACACAGAACGTGATGTCATTATTGTATCGCAACATATGCAGAATCTGCATCTGTTTTAGGTCTCTTTTTTCATGTGCTTATTCATTTGATAGATATTTATAGCCAACTACATGAAAGGCACTAGTACAAATACTATGTTATGGAAATTTAAAAAAATAGATAAATCATCTGCCTTCAAAGATATTACAGTCTGTGTTAGGGGGTAGGAATAAACAGAAAATTAACATCTATGCTGATAGGAAAGGAAAACTGAAGTGAAGCTGAATAAACTGGATAAAAATGGGATAATGTTTCACTGAAAATGACCGGGGAATACCCACACTTCCCTCCTAAAGCAGGCACCAAGTTGAGATTAAATGGTTGGGGACTTATTGGGGAAATGCCTGTGAAGGATAAACAGGCAGAGTCCGAGAAGGTTGAAAGAGTTTTGAGATCACCTATGAAGAACAGGGCCAAGTAAGAAAATTAAATAGATAGAATCTTACACCACAATGCAATTCTTTAAAATTTTCATACAGGCAGACATGGAGTCCTTGAGCCAAAGTCACCTGTTTCAGGAGTTTTTTTTTTTTGTTCTTCAGGAGTGGACCAGCCTTTCTACCCCCACCATCATCAGTCATTGGCTCAGAGCAGCCCACAGGAAACTTAGCCTTGACCCAAATAAAGTAGTGGAACAAGTTGGGACCATAAAATATGCTTCCCAGGGCAGAAAATTGAGCAGAATAGTTTCATGTCCCTTTGGTAAGATAGAGCAGAAAGCTGAAAGGAGTTAGGAATGAAGTCACACAGCAAACTGAAGGAAGAGCATTCTCCATAGAGGAAGCTAAGAGCACAAAGTTGCTGAGAAGGAAATATGTCTGCATGTAACATGTATCTATAGCCTAGTGAGCAGAAGGTAAGGCATAAAAAAATAAACCAGAGGGCTAGCAGAATCAGGATCATATAGGTAAAATCAAAGGGGGAGTTATTGTAAGGATTCTGATTTTTAATGAAGATGGAAAAACTCTGTAGATCATTAAGAATAAGAATGATGTTTGAAATTATCTGAATTTTGTTTGATCATTCTTGCTCTCTTATAAAATGCATTCTATAAAGAGACATGGTTATAAAAATATTAGATAGGATTCTATTGCAATTTCTAAGGGAGAGATAATGATGCTTGCTTGTTTCTGATGAGGGTGTCTGCCACAAAGACAAAGAGCAATGGTTGGATTCTGAATATATTTTAATGCAGAGCTGACAAGGGATGCTAGAGAAAAGAAAGAGTGAAGGATACGTTCAAATTCAGGGATTGAGTAGGAGGGTATCAGATGACAAATTTCAGTGAAGGCTTTGGGAGGATTCAGATAATTACAAGTTCCCTGAACCTTCTTGTCATAGTAAGTCACTCCATGAAATAGAAATAGCCTCTCTTTTTCTGGTGAATCTTAATTATATATTCCTGTTCCTGGCTTGATTACAGATTCTGTGGTAGTGTCACAAATGAAAGTGAAAAAGATAAGATAGACACCTTGTACAAGGAAATTAAATTTATATGGGAGGTAATTCAAGAAAACGTGAATGATAGAGCAGGTAGAGTGAGCAAGAGAGGGAGGCCAAAATTATTTAAAGAGGCAGATTACGGAGGTCACTGTCATGAGCAATGTGAATGTGGCTCCACCAGAATTTGAGACATGTACAGAATGGCTCCCATAAATGCCCATTTGAGGGGTAGGAGGCTAGGGAATTTATGTGCAAACTTCCATTATTTATTGTTTGAGTAAGGATGGATAAAAATAGTAGAAGATGAAGTGAGAGAGGTAAGAAGAGGGAATGCCACAAAGAACCTCTTAGGTCATTGTAAAGATTTTCATGTTTATTCTTTGTAAAATAAAAAAGAATCACAAAATTTTAATTAGAAGAGTGATTAATATTGTTAAATAGGACAATTGTAGCTGCTCTATCATTCTAGTGGTTCAAGGAGACCAGTTTTTATGTATTTTTATTTCTCAGATTTCTAACAACCATTGTGTGTCTTTGTGAATTATTGCCTTTTAATGTTCACACACACAAAAATAAGAAATGAATGACTATAGTTACAAGGCATAGTAGTTTTCTTTACTAAGAAAAAGTGTACTGTATATCATTTTTGTAAAAGTTTAAAACTATAAAATAATAGTTTTTATTTGTAAAAGCTTAAACATGTAATATGGATGGAAATAACTCAAAGTAAATTTGTGATAGTGGTTACTTCTTGGTAGAGAAGGAAAAAGCATTCTTGTTTTATATTAACTTGTCATGTTTTATTTTATTTTAACTTTTGCAGAAAAATTTTGGAAGAAAATATAGCCAAATGTTGACAATTTGAAACCCAGGGTGGTGTTGAATTAGTTAGCTTTTGCTGTATAAAAAGCCACTCTAGAGCATCTTTGCTCAAAACATGCCACTTGTAATGTATTAATATTGTCGATGAAAATATGAGCTCAGTTTGACCAACTGTTTTCTCTGTTAACGTTCTCCTGGGATTACCAATGCCTGCAGCCCACTGCCAGGTTTTCCTGAGGCTGATTACTGTGAGAAGGCCACATCTTGGGCAACCTTGTCTTGCAGGAGCCTAGACCAGGCTGTTCACAAAGTGGAAGTAGAACTTCAAAAGCCAGAAGATGTAAATCTTGGTACAGCGCCTGCTTACGTAAGACTGCCTAAAGAGACTTTGGCCAAAGCAAGTCACACGGCTAATCCAGGTTAAGTGGTGGATAAATAGTTTCCACCTATTAATGAAAGGAACTTCAAAGTATTGAGGTCCTAATGTTCCTGGTCACAATAATTCATATTTCTCCTCCAAAAACTACGTGCTCACTTCCACCCCAGAATCCTCAAAAACCTTTATAAATTACACTATCAAACTTGAAGTGTAGGATTCCATGGTCTATATTGATCTGTGTGCAGATGATGTTCCTCTGGTGGCTAGTAAGGCAAGTTATCTGTATTTGTCCCCCTAGAAACATACACTCCTAACATACAGTGATGAGATAGGAACAACGTGACTGTGGAAGAAGTAAGTGACAGACACAGAGCAATCATTGGTTCATTGCGATGATAAAATTCTAATAGACAAATGCTGCCAGGATCTCTTCTCTAAGGATAACGTCTAGTTATCTTCCTGGAAGTGGTTTCCAGTTCACTATTCTCTACTGTATCATTACAGTGATTCCTTCATCCAGCCTCTTGTCTTCTCAGATCTTCACTTTACCCTCTAGACTCCAGGTTCCTCCTCTGCGATGTTCTCCCTCTTCTGTAAGAAAAACTGAGTCTATTTCTCAATCTGTTTCCTGTCCATAGAAAATGGAAGGTACAGAGGCTTTTATGCAATTTTCTCAGTCTCTTTATTTCAATTTGGGTCACATTTACTTATACAACTCTTTAAAAAAATATGTTGTGAGCTTTCTATGTATCAGATAATAGACCACTTCATTTGCTAAAAAGCCATTTTCTTCCTTGTTTCCAGACAGGCTTTCTATATTTTGGACAAGTAAGGCCACTTAAACCCTTTAGAGATCTTAACAGAGTGTCTTAAGACTACACTCTCAGTTTGATCTGATGCCATAACCTCAATTTTATCACCATGAACCTGATGCTACGTTTGTTTGGTAGTGCTTTGGATTTCATTTCTAGGTTTTACGTATTTGAAGAATTTTAACTTCGCTGAAGCAAAATGGTTTCATTTTCTAGCTTATCGTGGCCCATTTATATTCTCTCTAAATTCTTCTTGCAAAGGGAACCGTTCCTTCCTTAGCCTCCTGACTAGCTTGGACTATAGGCATTCCACTGTGCCCAGCTAATGTTTAAAATATTTTTGTAGGGATAAGATCTCAATGTGTTTCCCAGGCTTGTCTTAAAATCCTAGACTCAATCCTCCTGCCTTGGCCTCCCAAAGTGCTACAATTATAGGTGTGAGCCACCATGCCCAACTTAGTCTCTGTTTAAAGTTTTCACCTGTATTTTCAAGTTCCTTCAGCACATTTTTTTTTATTTCTAGACGTTCTGTTTGTTTTTTAACATAAAATAATATATATGTATACTTTAAAAACAAATATATGTGCATATGCATAATCTGTCTCATCTTTCATATCCTGAATTGTTTTTCTGATTTCTACATGTTGTTTTTAAACTTTCTCTTGGATCTCAACTAGCTTCCTTGCAATTCATATTTTTAATTATTTATCTGTCATTTTGGAATTTTTATTTTGCTTAGTATGCATTGCTATTCTGTAGCAACAATGTTATCTTTTAGGGTTGTCAAAACACTCTGTCATATTATGCAACTGGAGTTCTTACTCTGCGTCCTTCTCATCTGGAGATGGGGCCGCTTCTTATTTTTTAATTTGTTTTCATTAGATTCGATTTTAAAGTTTTCTATTATTTTCTCCCTTGAGGGTGTAACTGTAATGTATGTTATTTATGACAGTTTGTCTTTGTGGGTGTTTTCAGAAGGTCCGTGCTCTATATGAGTTCCTTGGCTTTAGGTAACTTTTGAACGGGGCTTCTCCAATGCTAATTTTCTAGCAATCTATTGGGTGTGTGACCCGAGTCACTATCTTCTGCCAGGAATGGAAGGGCTGGGGTCTCATGAAGCCTATCTGGCATGATGCCCTTCTGTCAGCAGGATTTTTGCTTGATTTTGCAGTCTAGTAGGTAGCACTTATAAATAAGAGTGAAATCACCCTCAGATACCCTGATGATGAGCAGAGGCATGGCCCTGACAGCGTGTCTTGGAGAACTTGTGGTGCAATGCACAGTTCCCTGTCTCCATGGCAGTGGGTGGGGGAAAAGGATTGCACCAGCTCCTCCTCCTGAGGGAGCAGGAAGGCAGTCTGCTTTCCTATCACCTCCTCCCTGTATTCCAGGGCACCCGGCTTTCAGTTTAGATAAACCCTGTCCCTATCTATAGGCTGCACTTGAACTGAGGTCCTCAAAATGCCCATCCCATGGCTCCCACCAATATGACTTCAGGGCATAATCTCTTCCTTCTGCCCAAAACAGATGTCCCTGTGGCTTGTCCACAGTCCCCTGCATGAACACTGCTGTTCTGCTTAGGAAGTGGAGATTAGCCACATCCTCTGAGCCAGCCCATAGCCCAGGCACTTGTAGAATTTAAAATTATTATTACTATACTTCTGCTAGCTTAAAGAACTGTAATAGTGGGGCCGGGCGCAGTGGCTCAAGCCTGTAATCCCAGCACTTTGGGAGGCCAAGGCGGGTGGATCATGAGGTCAAGAGATCGAGACCATCCTGGTCAACAGGGTGAAACCCCGTCTCTACTAAAAATACAAAAAAAAAAATTAGCTGGGCATGGTGGTGTGTGCCTGTAATCCCAGCTACTCAGGAGGCTGAGGCAGGAGAATTGCCTGAACCCAGGAGGCGGAGGTTGTGGTGAGCCGAGATTGCACCATTGCACTCCAGCCTGGGTAACAAGAGTGAAACTCTGTCTCAAAATAAATAAATAAATAAATAAATAAATAAATAAAATAAAGTGAACTTTTTTTTTTTTTCTAATGTTCCCTCTTTTTTCTTCAGCACATACCTTGGTCACCACCTATTTTAAAGTCCTTCTTTTACAAAACTTCTGCCAACTCAAAAAGAAACCTTGCAAAGCTTTTAAAGAATTAAAGTCAATTTTATTCAGAAGTCTTACTAAGGACTAGAGAGTAAATTCTATAACCCAGGGACATTTATATGAGACTATCCCAGCACAGTATTTCAGCCCACTGTTTATATACGGGTGGTGGGGGCTCAGTACATGTAACATGACATCAAACTTGCTCAGAAATTACATTGAAGCAGAACTACATCAAAGTATAGGTGTAAGAATACGTCTGGTTATACATTATAGAAGCATAACCAACCCCATCAGACATCTTTTGTGTAGGAAAACACAGTGACAAGGGTCATTTATCTTTTAAGAAATAGAGTGACTGAGGGAAAAGATGTGAGGAATCAGGTGCTTTATCCTGTTTTATTTTCAAAGCATCCCTCTGGAGAGCAGTGCATTGTCATGGAGTCAGAGGTACAAGCAGAAAAGAGCAAGCATGGCTTCTTACATTTCCTGCTTTGTTTTACACTTCAAAAATAGAACAGAATTAAAATCCAAAGTTTTTAAGCAAAAAATGTTTGATTGAAATGAAAATATGTGCTTTTAGTAATTTGGAATGTCATAGTTGCTTGCCTGTGGCTATGTTTTCAGAAAAGATAAAATTACAAAAAAGAAAAAAGAAAATATGGTGCGTATTTTTTTACCCAATGATAGTTATCTGAAGCTGAAACCCTAGTTTTGTGCAAAATACAGACTTGAAACCATTATTTAACAAAACAATCAGACCCAAGTGATATCTTTTCTTGTTTCTATTAGCATTCAATATCCTCAGAAGAACATATCTTTTAGCCTTTGGATAAAACCAAGTGGGCTGGGCACAGTGTCTCAGATCTGTAATCACAGCACTTTGGGAAGCCTAGGCGGTGGATCACCTGAGGTCAGGAGTTCAAGACCAGCCTGACCAATATAGCAAAACCTTGTCTATACTAAAAACACAAAAATTAGCCTGGCATGGTGGCGCATTCCTGTAATCCCACTCTGGAGGCTGAGACATGAGAATCACTTGAACCAGAGAGATGGAGGCTGCAGTGAGCCAAGTTTGTACCACTGTACTCCAGGCTGGGCAAAAGAGCGATACTTTGTCTAAAAAATAAAAAATCAATTTAAAAACTAAAAAAGAAAAACAAACGGAACTATTAGTTTCCTCATGTTTCCAAGCTAAAGAATGCACATGTGCTGTAACTGGGCCAATTATAGCACTACACTAAAGCAAAATGTTTTTGTCTCAAAAAAGCCAAAGTCATAATTTTAGTTGATAATAAGTATAATATAAAAAACAAAAACATTTAGTTGTCAAAGCAATCTTGTAAAAAACTGCACCTGAATATCCCTTAGGCACAACTATTAACTGGTCTTTTCTAAACACTTCATTTTTATTCTGATAATCTCAGAATTGCCATCAATAATAGGAGATCTATGCGCTAATAAAATTGTGGTTGGTATTTAGTGTATTCCATCAACAATTAATGAACTGGAAAGAATAAACTTGAAGAGGCATAAAACATTTTGCTTTAAACACAAAGAAAATCAATACTAATATGATCCAGTCAAGAAGTAAATCACATGTTATTTATCATTCAATTCTCTTTTTCTCAAGTTTACCCTTGCCAGATTCAATTTTGTTTTGACGTTGTCACAGAACTAGATGGTTATATTCAGTTAGAGGAAGGAAGAATAACACACTGGACAAGTTCATTCCTAAACTAGTCATTTTGAACACTGTGACTATATTTTGAAGAAAATGGAAATTAATGAAAAAGTCTCTGAGAATATCCATAATATGCACTGTCAGTAAGAGTCCTCCTCTCTAGTCTTTTATTTTCGTATCATTTATGTCCCCATTTATTAAGGAACTACTGCGTGCTAGCATGTATGTAAGTGCCACCACTGGATCAGTGAATTAAATAGACAGTTCCGTGTTCCCACAGAACTTGTATCTTGATGCCCTTTGGTCTTGATGGGATTTCTTATTCTCCAGTTCCTTTTTTCTTCTCCTCCTGCTAATAATGTTGTGTTAATTTTCTCAGCTATTTATCCTTGAATTTAAAAAATGTGTTAATGAGATCTTAGAACAGGTCAATCAGTTTTCCCAAAAATCCTTAGATTTTAAATACTTTTTCTCAGTGCCGGCAAAGCTGCCTTTTACTTATTTTTAGTTTGCTTCTTTTATTGCATTTCAACAAGTTTCTTTTGTAAACATTGCCAGGCTTCTCTTATTCCTGTCCCCGACAAATACGCCTACATCCACAGATGATCTATTCTGCTCCGAAAAAAAACACTGGAACTTGGTAAGCCAGGTGAATTATGGAAACAGAAATTTGAAATTCTGAAATGGGAGTATGTAGACTCAAAGAGGAACAAGAAAAGACCCTGCTGAACACGGAATGCCACAGCATAAAATGTGAAACAGGAAAAGGAATTAAATTACAGATTAAAAGACAATGGACTGGAATCCAGGGTCTGAAAATCCAAAGAGACATAGCTTTAAAAAAATACAAAAGTTAACAATATTGAATGCTGTAGAAATTGATATATGTTCTTATAAAATCATCCGGTTTGCATAGGTCATTCTCTCTGTTCTTAATTGATCAGTTTATTGAGTTTTTTAGCAAAGTATTTCTGGAAACTGGTCAACTGAAGTGTAAACTATGCTGAGCTGGAAATTCTGACTTTTTTACTAACTTTGTAAAGTTGCTGAGTATTTATGAATCTGTTCTCTGATTTTCAAAATAATATACATAATACCTATCCTACCAAATTCTTTATGTGAAGATTAAATTAAAAATATATATGAACCTGCTTTGTAAAAATGTGTCATATGACTTTAAAGATTTATTTGTATTTTACGAATAAAATATTTTTTTAGTTTGTTTGAGTTTTTGCTTTACTACACATTTGCTTTCTTTCTATCATAACATCTAATAAATTTTAATTTTTTTTTAATTTAATCAGATTAAGTGCAATGCTCACATTTGAGATGGGATCTGACATAATCTTAAAGTTGTCCTCAGGAAATTATAATCAATAAAAGGGTACTTTTGGAATATAACAACACACACACACACACACACACACACACACACACACACCACACTAATCCTAAAATAATATTCTGGGAGCAAAGAAAGCAAGACAATATTAGCAACAGGGTTAATGTAGCAAAGTCGATGATAAGCAAATTTATCATAAATGCGAGAATATTTGCAGATAAACTGAAATAAGTCTGTCTTTAAAGAGTAAAAAAAAAAGAGTCAACTCCTTACGGCATTTATTATTTTTTCTTCTTATTTCATACAGAAATAAACTTGAATCATAATCATTTTGCTTAAATATATGTGGATAAAGATTAAAACAGTCATTACAACTCTAACTTTCATTTAAATAATGTGGTATTATTTATTTTCAATGATACAATCTGGAAAAACAATTTAAAAGATTAATTGCCTTCACTAAACCACCCTTTAAGAAAGTAGCCCTGATTAGTTTGAAGAGATTTCATTGCTAAAACGCTTCCTGTCATCTTTCTTCTGCTTTGAAGATGTCTCTCTAACCAAAGTCTCTCAACTGCCCATTGGTGAAATGATTTGTTTAAAGAATATATATGGTTGAATATATCAGTGTGTCTGTGTGTGTGTGTGTGTGTGTGTGTGTGTGTGTGTATGTATATGTATGCAAAAACGTTATATGTGACACATATATATATATGGATCTATGATCTTAGTATTTTTCTCATTCTGACCTCAAGACTGAGCAGTTGCTGTTCCCTCAAACCAGATGTATTTCTCCTAGATCTTTATTCTGCTCAATCCATCACCTTCTTCATGTCTCTGATAGAATGCCACTTACTCAAAGTTTTCTTTTTTGACCAACTTATCTAAAAAGAATGTAAGATCTATGGAGCAATTCTAACCCAGTTTTTCTGGATATTTTTTCACATAGTAAGAGACAATTGTGAGTTTTGTCTTTTACACCATAAATATCCCTAGGTTTTGTATACTCTCATTATTCCTATAATTGTCCTCTAAATGTTTTCTACTTTGTCACTATACCTTTAAAGTGCTGGTCTAAAACTCTAAAAACTAAACACATTATCACCTTCATTCTAGATGTTACACTTCTATTAAAGTATTTTGAAATTTTATTAGCATATTTGCCAGCCATCTGTTACTGATGATTCACACTGAGTTTATTAGAAATTTTAAATACCTAAATCATATATAATGCTATTGAGCCGTTGTCGTCTCTTAGATTTTGTAGCTCTTTCTTAAACCCTAGCATCAGACTCTACAATTATACATATTAAATGTGTTATATTTGACTCATCATTTCCAAATTATTGATGCAGTTCTAGAGTTTATTTTATCCAATGTACTTATTTGTTGATATTTGAAGATGATTCTGTCTCAGAAATTTTTTCTGAGATTTCCAAGTTAATAATAAAAGTTTTGTTAACCGATTTGAATCCATTTTTGTCCAAGGGGTATGATTAAACATTTGCTGGCACAGCCAATCTCCAGAGCACAATGATACTTTAGAAGGATACAGAGAGAAGAAAACACGCGTCATGATTCAATTACACGTAGTAAGGGTGCAGCCTTTGCAGTGGAAACTCTGTAATAACTGCTTTAATTATTCTATTCAAACTGTTTTCTGACCAGTGCACCTCAGTTTTGTTTGCTTGATTATGAAATATTAATATTATTCTGGACCCTCTTCCCATTGATATGCACTCCATAATTTCTTACTCAGGCCCTCATTGATTTTCACTGATCCAAATACAAAGGGTGTAACAATAAATTTCAAATGTAAGACGACAGCCCTGAGTAACTCATATTTGTTGTTCAGATATATTCTTAAATATTCATTCTCATAACATGTGGCCATCTTTACATAAAAAGGGAATTCCGTTATTTGGGAAATTACCCTTCTTAAGATTAATATATGTATTTAGTGAAAGTTAACTTTCATCATAATTCACCCCCTCAGTCATAGCAGCAGTGATCCATGCCCTATAAATTAAAATGTCCTTTGGACCTTAGGGCTTTACTATACAGTCCCTATCACAAACTCATTGAGTAATTATCACAATAACATATGAGTATATGTCATGACATTGTGGTAAATACAGGATATAAATCATGTATGTTGCTCACTATTGAAGCACAAACATTACCAATGTCTAACCCAAACAGGTCTACTTTTTCTTCTATGGGAAAAACATGCAGTTTCCCATACAGTATTAACACTGGAGTTAATACTAAATTCCAACAAAGCTGGTAAATATATTGGCTAATTCTATCATTATCATTTTGACAAACAGGCAAGCGGAAAATCTAATTTATACTTATCATTTTTAAGGGCTTCAGAAGTTGTGAGCATATAAACCTATGTACACACCGTTATGTCACTTGGGGCTCACCATCAGCATTCACATAAAGTCCACATATCTGCTCCTGTGACTTACATTGTTAAAGTACAAAAAAATTTTTTTTCCGTATATCTTATTCTAAGTCTTCATTAAAAAAAAAAAACACAAGTACATCTGAATGTCATGAAGGTTTGCAGGTGGTGTTGATGACAAATAGTATTTTGCATTGCAGAAAGGAATTGCATAATAGAAGATAAAAGACAAATTAATTAAGTTGCCAAATTCTTTCTCTCAGATAGCAAGGATGTAATTGATTCCCGAATAATTAAGCATAGTCTCTCAGTAGTTTCAAGGATCCACTTTCTCATTTTTGTTGGTGTCCTGATTAGTAAACCGGAAGTACTCATATTACTCATAGCTCAGTATCATAATGGCATGCAGTGACTGAGGAAACGTGTCCAATAATAACGAATTCATTTTATTCTTAAGTGTGTGTGTATGTCTTTGTATATAATAATTTAGACATAATATGTATGGATTATGACTAATATGTTTATTAGTTATATATGTTATATGTAAAGATACAATATTATATTAGATTATATATTTATACTACATATAAATAGACATGTACATAATATATATTTATGTGCAAATGTGTAAATATTTATATTTATAGTATAAAGTGTAAGTATATTTAATACTATATCAATATTTCTACATTTACACATGTAAACATATGTTTTTATATACAGAGCTGTATTATAAGGAATTGTCTCACATAATGATAGAGGCTGACTCTATTAGTCCATTTTCATACCACTGATAAAGACATACCCAAGACTGGGAAGAAAAAGAGGTTTGATGAACTTGCAGTTACAATAGCTGGGGAAGCTTCACAATCATGGTGGAAGGCATGGAGGAAGAAGTCACGTCTTACATGGATGGCAGCAGGCGAAAAGAGAGAGAGAGAACTTGTGAGAGGAAACTTCTCTTTATAAAACTGTCATATCACATGAGACTTATTCACTATCACAAGAATAGCATGAGTAAGTCCTACTCCCATCACTTAATTACCTTCCACCGGTTTCCTCCAACAGCATGTGGGAATTCAAGATGAGATTCAGGTGGGGACACAGCCAACCCATATCACTGACAACTCACAAGGCCTGCAGGGTGAGTGGGCAACCTGGGGACAGAGGAAAGCCAATGGTGGAGTTTCCGTCTAAAGACCCGCAGGCTGAAAACCCAGGATGAGCCAAAGTTGCAGCTGAGACTCAGGGCAAGAAAAAGCTGATGGCCCAGTTCAAAAGAACTTAGGCAGAAAGAATTCTTCTTACCCAGAAGAGGGTCAGCCTTTTTGTTCTATTCAGGACTGCAATTGATTGATTGAGGACAATTCACCTTAGGGAGAGCAGTCTGTTTTACAGTCTACTGTTTCCTATATTAACCTCAACCAGAAATACCCTCACAGAAACACTCAGAATCATGACACAGTCATGGTGACACATAAATTTACCTATAATATAGTACCAATTTTTACTCTGGCAAAGTAATGTTTATTAAATTAGAAAGTTACATTTGTAGGAAAGTATTTAATGACAATTTAAATGCCAAAAATTAAACAATGGTTTTTAAATTATTTATTTTCATTTGGTTAATTAGAATTTACATATTTTAACTTTAAAATATGATTTTAAATATTTTGGCAAAAATACCGTTTTGAAAATATAAATAAAATAATTTTATTTACTTTTACATTTAGTTTTTCTTTTTTTGAGACAAAGTCTCGATATAATTACCAAGCACATTAATCCATAACAGAAAACGTCGATGTTTGTATTTTGCACTGCACTCCTGGAGTAGAGTGGCAAGATCTGGGCTCACTGCAACCTCCACCTCCTGGGTTCAAGCAATTCTTCTGCCTTAGCCTCCCGAATAGCTGGAACTACAGGCATGTGCCATCATGCCCCACTAATTTTTGCATTTTTAGTAGAGACAGGGTTTCACCATGTTGGCCAGGATGGTCTTGATCTCTTGACCTCGAGATCCACCTGCCTCAGTCTCCCAAAGTTCTGGGATTACAGGCGTGAACCACCACTTGGGGCCTAATTTAATTTTTAATAAAATTATAATCAAAATTTGAAAACCCTGAATACAATTACACTTATTTTTTAATTCTTTAGATAATCATGAATTAGGGTAATTAAGATTTCGATAAAACAGAACCTATAAAATTAAATAACAGAGAAAAAGGAAAATACTAAAAGGTTAAAAATGAAAAATCTGTAAATGTGCAGTGCTCTCATATATATTATATATTTTTTCTAGCTATCTATCTGTAAACTTTGAGTAATAAATGTGAGCAGGTACCTGTAAGTATGACTCACATAAAATTCATGAAAAGTATAGATTTAAACCATGAGATTGTACCAGTAATCCCATGTGTTCTCAAGTCCTAAGCCCTATACATGTGAGTTTAATTGCTACAATGAGTACCAGATGTCATCAGAACTGTCTACAGATCTAATTAAGTTGTGAGACATGTCGTTGCAGAGATTTTAACATCAAAATAAGAAAGCCTGTGAAAAATGAAGTAGGAAATAAGGTGAGAAGAGCTTGGGGCTCTAAAAAAGAGATTTTTCATGCCAGGCAGAAGAAATTGCCAGAGAAAACTCCTAACTCTACTTACCAAGTTTTGCTTAAGTCACCAAACATCAGGAAAAATTACCAAAATTTTATCACTATGTCAAATTAACTCATTGAATTTGGAAACAGAGCTCAGGATATTCTTGCTTAGAATGATGAGGTAGGCACATTCTATTAAAGACATGGGACAATGAGGTATAGAATTAGGGAATAAGATAATTTTGATAGTTTCTTCCAAATGGTCAGATTTGTACTGTAGGAGCATAATTCTAGTAATAAAGTTCATGACTAATTAGTACAGGGAATTTCTAAATAATGCCAAATATTATTACTATTAAGACAAGAATTTGCATGAGTACTGTGGCAACCAACAGAAAGCATTTCATAGAACTCTATAAAGAAAGAAGTGATTAACCTAGGACATCATTACAGCATTTATACCAATCTTTATCTATGTTTCTCCTGGACTGCCTTAAGGAACATTCACGTGAAAGCAGGCAGATGAAGACAGGTTCATTCCTGAGAGACACGAATATCCTCTGAGAGTTGGTTTAGGCTTGAGAATCCCCCACGGCTTGCTCAACATCCCTTAGACTGCATGGTATTTTCAGGAGCTCCCATTCAATCTTTTTCTTTTCTCTCTCATTCAAGAGCAATTTTACATTGTGGTTTGATGATTCTCCCAGCTGTTCTAGATCTCTTCTATTTTCTCTCACATGGTGCTTTGCCTAAAAATATTCTTACATGTTTAATCTCATTTTCACATATTTTTCTCAAATGACTCAAACTAACACAAAAGCAGAGATAATAGAAAGACAGGAGGATATGCAAGTAATTTTGAGAGTAAAATTGACAGGAAATATTAGCTTATTTTATTGAAGCAGAATAACGAAGAGTGATATACTATGCAAGTTGTGAAAATGGTGATCATATTAACTGAGGTTTCAAAAATAGGATAAAAAGGAGTTGAAGGAAAAAATTTCAGTTCAATTTTGCAACATACTCAATATGAGACATCGTGAGCGCCCTGGAGAATGAGGGCCAGCTGGCTTTTACAAGAGTTGGCTATGAACTGAGGAGATAGACAAAGACCAGAGATGCACGTTTGACAATCATACACACGATGGAGACTGTCTGAAAAACAGAGCAAATTGCTGAGGTTTTATACTACTTGTATGCTAACCAGTTAGCCTGCCACTGTTCTATGGATTCTGGCAGAAGCTATGAGACTCCTGGATCAGAGATGAATAGTTCATTACTCATGCAATTGCAGTAGCAAGTGCAGCACTATTTGTGCTGTTGTCACAAGCCTCAGTTACCACAGGGCCACACAAAGAGGTCCAGAATACAGACGACACTTACACACACAGTAGGTTAATTACAGAAAAAGAGCTTAGAGCTGAGGAATCCAATGTATCATAATGAGCAGTAAACATGCTTTTTCTTTCTTCTAGCAGGTGGCATTGTCTCTACTTTTCAAAGCTGTTGACTATTCGACTGTCTTTGAAAAGGTAGTTGAAAAGAAGGACATTCAATGGCTTGCACACAAAATGTGCAGAAACATAAAAGACCCTGGGAAAATTCTCTGGCAATATATATTTTTTGGTATGTTACCAACAAACACACAGAAAAATAATCAAATTCTCTTGAAAAACTGTAATTCTAGTTAAAACAATTTGATGTCATTTTTTTACTTCAGACTATAAAAAGTTATGTTTGTATGTGTCTGTGTGTGTGCACACGCCCATGTGTATGCGTATGAATATGTTTTGTTTTGTTTTCTGATCCATTCAGGTCTGGGACAATGTTTTTGTTTTCTGTGTTCACCATAAGAAATAACTGCAAATGGGTGGCTTAAAACAACACAAATTTCTTTTCTATTTCTGGAGGCCTGACGTCTGACATCAAGGTAGCAACAGAGCTGTGCTCCCTCTGAATGCTCTAGTGAGAAATCCCTGTCTCCCTCTCCCAGCTTCTAGTGGCTCAAGCTGTTCCTTGGCTTGTGTTTTGAATAAATTCAGTCTCTACTTCTATCTTCAACTCACTTTCTCCTCTGTGTGTCCTTTCAAATCGCATTTCTCTTTATGACACTTATCACTGGATTTTAGGCCCACATTAATCCAGGATTATCTCATCTTAGGGTCCTTACTTTAATTATATCTGCAAAGAAGTTTTTCCAAATAAGGTCACATTCACAGATTCATCAAGATAGACCTATCAGTTTCAGGGGCTGAGCTGGGGGGCAGGGGGTGACAGCATTCAACTTATTACAGAAGGGTACAGCAAAACAGGCTGTTAATAATGTTGCAAATGTGGTTTTCTAGAACGACAGCAAAAGTTAACAGCCCACACTCTTCTTCCGGGAGCCATAAATACCTGTTTCTGAATTTAATATTAATCTCCTATATTCATTCATTTGGGTTTTGTTGTTGTTGTTGTTATTGTATTTTCCTTAAGGTTATTAGAAACTTGTTGGTCTTATTTGTTTTAAAGGTTTAGTTTTAAATTTTGGTTAAGTTCTTTATGGATATCCAAAGGTAGTCATGTCTATTGATAATTTTCTACCTTATATTTTTCATCTCTTTTAAATATTTTTTTAATTTCAAATTTTTTCTTTTGATTTTATGCATAGAAGATCCTGAGCCAGTCAGTAATGTGATGGACAATATCTTGTTAATTTTGTCTAGCTTTGTACATTTTTAAAAACAATAAGCTCTTTAATCCATCTAGAATTAAATTTGGTGTTGGTATGCAGTAAGCATCTAACTTTATTTTTTCAGCTATAATTGATAACATTTTTTTCAGTCATTAAGTTAGCCTTTTAAATTTCTTTAAATATTTAAAGTATCATATTTAGATTCACTTAATTTTTATTCATTCACTCACTTAAAAAAATCTAAATGCTGTAGAAACTGCAATGAAGGAAACAGACAGAAATGTCTGCCTGCCATGGAATTTATAATAGAATGAATGGAGACAGACAATAAAGAAATAATAATAGTAATAACAATAATAACACATTTGTACATATATGTAGTATGTTACAGGGTGGTAAGTTTGTTATGGAGGACAACCAACCTGGGACAGGGAAAAAGAAAAGTTGAACTGTAGGATTTTAAAGAAAATTGTCAGAAAAGCTTATATTTGAGCAAAAAATAAAAAGAAGGCAAAGGAATGAATATCTGTATAAAAAGATTTTCAGGCAAAAATACAAAGAGCAAGTGCAAAGTTCTTGAAACGGAAGGCATCTGACACAGAGAACAAAGCCTGAGGGGCTGAGATAGAATAAGCAGGAAAACAGGGCACATCTCTGAAAGGTATTCAGTTCATATTTTCTAGGATCTTGTAGGTAATTGGGCTATGTTCTCTCTCTCTCTCTCTCTCTCTCTCTCTCTCTCTCTCTCAAAAATAGATGGAAAGTAGAATATTTTAAGCAATGAAATGGCATGACCTGATTTTAACATTTTATTTATTTTTTTTAAATGAGATGGGAGTCTCACTTTGTTGCCCAGGCTACACTGGAACTTTTCAACTCTAGGGATCCTCCTACCTCATCCTCCCAAGTAGCTGGGATTACAGGCATGTGCCACTATAACTGACTCACTGGTACTTATAAAATAAAATAAAATAAAATAAAATAAGCAGAAGTCAGAAAAGGAAAGTATGAGCAGACTACTGCATTAATCCAAGAAAGAGAAATGTAAGCTAGGATTATAGCAGTGAAGATGGTGGTAATCAGTTTAATTCTGAATCTAGTTTGAAGATAAGACCAATAAGATGTGCTAAATGACTGGGTATCCCTTGGAAGAGAAAGATAGTCTCAGGCAACGTTGGCCATGTGGCCTTGAGCTTCTAGAAAGATGGTGTTGCCCTAACAGAGATGTGGATATTGCATTAGGTAGAAGTTTTGAGTAGGGAAGATGATGATAAAATTTAAATGGCTATTACTCTTCCAAGCATAGACTTTGAGTAGGTAGCTGGAAATAAGTATCTGTAATCTAGGGAGAAGTAAGTATTGGAGTCATAAACTGCAGACACGGTGAAAACTGATATTATAGAATTAAGGGGTAATTGTTGAGTTCAGATCTTGAAGAGGTTTAAAAAAAGGTGAAATGCTATTCCTACACCAGGTCGTTAGTCTTTGCCTAGGAACCCAGTTTCCCATAGTAACAGGGAGGAAATGGTCCTTTCCTTTCCTCCTGGGAAAGGGAAGAAGAGAAGTTGGACTGTAGGATTTTAAAGAAGTACAGGTAGAGATGCTGGTAAGTAGCTGAATATTTTTGGAGCTCTTCTAATGTTTTCTATATTCTTAATAAAGGAGAAAGCAAGGTCAGCTGTGAGTGAAGATGTTAGATACTATGGGGTTGAGGAGGAAAGAGAATGTATGAAATTGCTGTCTAGGAAAGGAAGGTAGTCAATGGACTAGGAAAATACTGTGTGATTCCAGGCTGTACTAAGGGCCAACTTAAATCAAAAAATGACTTTAAAGTGAGACTAATCAGTATGATAACGTAGTTTTTCTTAGACCTGCTCAGCTCTGTGGGAGCAGATAGAACTGAATGTACCAAGGTTATGGCTTGACCAATTTAATATTACAAATGAAGGGAAAAGAAAGGGGATATTTATAAGGCAATTCTTATAATTATAGACTATGGATTTTAGGCTGGTTTAAAAAAAGAGAATAAATAGGGAGAGAATCTAATATAAAGCTAATAAAGCTTCGACTTCAGGCATTCTCACTTGACCAACTGTTTTTCAGGGCTCTGACTGAGACTGTCATCATTTGTTAATGCTTATGGTTGTAATTTTTCTAAAAAGACATTTTGGGCTAGGTGTGGTGGCTTATGCCTGTAATACCAGCACGTTGGGAGCCTGAGGCAGGCAGATTACCAGGTCAGGATATCAAGACAATCCTGGCCAAGATGATGAAATCAAGTCTATACTAAAAGTACAAAAATTAGCTGGGCATGGTGGCACCTGCCTGTAGTCCCAGCTACTCAGGAGGCAGAATCAGGAGAATCACTTGAACCTGGAAGAGGGAGGTTGCAGTGAGCTGAGACTGTGCCACTGCACTTCAGCCTGGCAACAGAGCAAGACTGTCAAAAAAAAAAAAAAAAAAAGAGAGAGAGAAAATAAAAAAGAAAGGCATTTATCCAAAATCTTTCTTGAATGGCTGTTATGGAAGTCTCCATGAATGAAAAAAAGTAAACAATCTATAGTGAACTTAGCAATGGCCTAGAAAAATCAGTTCAAAGGAATCAAATGCTATTTATATTATCTTCAAATATATTTACATTATGTCATATTTTTAAAATTGATACTATATCTCTTAGGTGATTTTTATAGGGTTGCCCTTACTATATAGTGATATTTTGATCAGTTTGAGTTATTTGTTAGCCTGGTTAAGACTAATTAGTATAGGAGGAATTTCTTCTACCTCAGGAAAATGCAGGATTTGACACATTATTTTTAAGTAAGAAACTTGTGTGATTATCTTAAAGTTTGCCCAGTCTCCAACTGTATTTATTTTCTCTAGGTAAAACCCAGTCTTCAGAGGACAAGCCACTTTCATAGTAATTATGACTTTAAACAAGTAATATAATTTCTTAATAACTCAATATATATATTTTTGGATGAATGCCTTTTTCTTCAAAACAGTCACTTTCAGAGACTAAATGTTTAGTTTAATATTTTACATTACTAAAAATAATTTCTAGAATTCCTCTTAAAAATTCCCTTTAGGGTTTAGGTCACCATAATAGCTATTAACAAAACCAATTACTACTTATAAAATTGGTGAACTTAAATAACTCAATCACAATAGATACTATTGTGATTAAGTTCATCACCTCATAGTATCTTCCCAATAAAATAAATGATGGATGTATTTCATGCCCTTTCTTTTATTTATTTATTTATTTATTTATTTTTTTGAGACAGAGTTTCACTCTTGTTACCCAGGCTGGAGTGCAATGGCGCGATCTCGGCTCACCGCAACCTCTGCCTCCTGGGTTCAGGCAATTCTCCTGCCTCAGCCTCCTGAGTAGCTGGGATTACAGGCATGCGCCACCATGCCCAGCTAATTTTTTGTATTTTTAGTAGAGACAGGGTTTCACCATGTTGACCAGGATGGTCTCGATCTCTCGACCTCGTGATCCACCCGCCTCGGCCTCCCAAAGTGCTGGGATTACAGGCTTGAGCCACCGTGCCCGGCCTATTTCATGCCCTTTCTAAGAAGACTTTTTTTTTTTAAGTCTTAGGTTCAAAGAAAAATTGAGAAAGAAAGGTGCAAAGATTCCACATGTCCTCTGCCTCTCCACATGCATAGCCTCCCCCATCATTAACATCCCTCCACAGAGTGGTGCATTTGTTAGACTTGATGAAACTACATTGGTATATAATTACTCACAGTCCATAGTTTACATTGGGTTCATTTATGGTGTTGTACACACTATGGTTTTGGGCAAAAGTTTAACAACATATATTCATCAATATAGAAGTATCATACAGTAATTTCATTGCCCTAAAAATCTTCTGTGCTTCACTTACGTATTTCTCCCTACTCCCAGCCACACTCCTGATATATGCCCTTTTCATAGATGAGGGATGTTGGACATAGGGAGGTTTAATTGCTCAAGATCATTTAGATGAGTAGCAAAGTAAGCAATTTTTTTGTTTGTGAGGTGGGGTCTCCCCATCGCCTAGGCTGGAGTGCAATGGCCCATCTCAGCTCACTGGTTCTCTCGTCTCAGCATCCCCAGTAACTGGGATTATAGGCACCTGCCAACACTCCCAGCTAACTTTTGTATTTTAGTAGAGACAGGGTTTGACCATGTTGCCAGGCTGGTCTTGAACTCCTGACCTTAAGGGATCTGCCCATCTTGGCCTCCCAGAGAGCTGGAATTACAGGCATGAGCCACTGCGCCCTGCCTCTTCCCTTATATCAACAGGTCATTAGGAAACCCAAACTTAGGGAATAGTGGCCTAGACAAACTGTAGCTTCGGACACCCTAAAACTATTCCTATTAATGACTAAACAAATCACATTTGCAAGCAGCAGTACCATGCCACTATTAAATACCTTACTGGGATATGTTCATTCCTTTGAAAGTAATAGTTCATTTGTCGCTGAAGACGAACTATTATTTGTAAAAAGGAATAGAGAAAAAGTATTTGCTTACTATTTTTTTCTAAAAAGGGGAAAATATATGGGGTTGCACCAATAATACTAATTATTTTCAAGGAAAAGTTTAAAAAAGAGATTAAGACATCATTGGGTTGTTAATATTTAAGATTCATAAGGTGTACATTCTTTAATCTTACATTTTTTTCATTATTTCTTTTCAGAAATATGAACCAATGCAATAGATACTGCATCTCTAACAAAAACCATGTATATAATGTGGGTTGTGAAATATGTTTCATTCTGCTTTCTTACTCTTGAAAGGCATTAAACTTAGTCCATTCTGAATTAATTATCTCAGCAATCAGTAGTCCAATGACAGCATACAATACCTATAGCAAGCAACACCGATGGCTAAAGACACTTTCCTTTCTTCCTTTAAAACACAATGGGTTGTTTTTCTATTTGTAGGAAATATATATATACCATCTTGTAATTGTATCTGTCAATAATGAAACATACATAGATTCTGTAACAATAGTGTTTGAGAGATCATGGATGGAATGACAATATTTTTAAAAGATGCCACTTTCAACACATGCTTCTTTTCTGTTGAAAGACGTTCTGCCGAATAAAGCTTAGAACCAAGGAAATCAATTCCCAAATGGGTCTGTATTCCCTCAAAGCTACTTCTCTGCTCTTTTGTCATTAATTGTATTGACAGCTGGTAGTTCCTACTTTGAGACAATTTATCTTCTCACTGCATATTTATTGAAATATACCTTGTTGTATTATTGACCTTACACCACGAGGAAGCAGTGAATAATGGCAAAATCCCCTGGGTCCTGACAGATGGTTTTAGTATTCAGCTTTGCTGTCAGCATTAGGCCTCACAGCATATGCAAAACAAAAGAACATTAGCCTTTGAAGGGAAAATGAAATGTTATCTGAATTAAAGGAGCAATGTGGCAATTCACATACAATATCTGTGGTTAATCCTGAATTTCAAAGGTAAAGTATCTTCGGTTGCAAAATAATTTCCCAAGTCTAAAGACAGGAAATACAAATGGGTTCAATATGTGTACTGCTGATATTCAGAGCCAAAGAGAACCGATGTGGAGTCAGAACGTTTAAATAATTTTAAACTTTGTCTTTACTAAATAAAATGTTTTCAATATGTCAATAATATTTTACTTTAATATAAAATATAAAGGAAATTTTATTTATTAAATGTGAACATTTTGTGATATTCAGGCTCAGTATGCTGTTCATGGACCCCTGCCTTTTACTTTCTCTCTCTGTCTCTCCTTTATCCCTACTCCAGTTCATTCTTCATTTTCTCAGCACGTCGTCTTTCCCAAACACAGTTATAGCTATGTCACTTTACCTGCTTTAACATTCTCAATGATACTTAGTTTCCTAGGAAATAATGTTAGAATCTGTTTGCAAAAATCCAAGACCTTCCATAATACAGCTTCTAGTTGTTTTTTCTCTGGTCTTGTAACCAATTCTTCTCAAACTTTATACTTGAATTACTCTACAGTGAACATATTTCAAGATGATTTTAAATGTTCCATGCTTCTATATGTGAGGGTAAATCTGTGAGTTGCTTTTAACCAATAAGATATAGCAACTATGACGGGATGTCTGAGCTTTTATTAGATTGCATTACACGGCAAAAGTGATGTGAAGTCACCTTAATTGTTATGTTACATAATAGAAGGCTCCATCCATCAGACTGGAGAGAGACCCTCCTTTTTGTCTCTGAAGAAGGAAGCTGCTGTATTGGGAGAAGGTCAATGAAGAGGGCCATTTGGCAAGGAGTGTGGGCTGTTTCCAGGAGTGGACAGTAGTTCCTGGCCAATCATTAGTAAGAAAACGGGACCACAGTCAAATAGCTGCAGAAAATAAATTTTTCCAACAACTCAGATAAGCTTGGAAATGGATCCTTAGTCCAACCTCCAGATGAGAGTGCATCTCAAAAGGTCACGTCAAGTCCTCTTACTTGAGGGCTATTTTTATCTTAGCCTGTTGATTCTAGCCTTGGAAGTTCATGACCTGAGAGACTAGTTAAACCATTCCCAGACACCTGGCCCATGGAAACATGAGAATAAACAATTTTTTTTAATTGTATTTGCTTTAAGCTACAAAGTTGTAGTGAGCCAGATGTGATTATCCATGTCTTTAATCCAAGCTATTTGGGAGGCTGAGGCAGAAGGATCACTTACAACCAGGAATTTGAAGACAGACTGGCCAATAGAGCAAGACAGCATCACTAAAATAAAATAGAATAAAATAAATTTGTGGAGACGACTCCATGAAGCAATAGAAAATGAATACACCCTCTTAATTTCCTAAACATGCCACATCTATTCATACCTCTAGCCATTGCTTATGCTGATATCTCTGTCCCATTACCTCTACCTAAAATACTCCTGTGTGTGGTTTAAGTTCCATGTAATTGTCTTCTCTTTGAAGATGTCCCTTGTCTAGAACTTTAGAATCAAAGTCTCTTTCTGAATGTCCATATAACCATCATAGGTCAAATACAGCATCTTGCATAATGTCCTATTGTTAAGTACCTATTATCTTTTTCCCTTCCCCCATGTTCAAGGATCTATGTAGGTGTATACAAAAAGAAAAATATATTCAAATTAATCTAATGTTGTGAAGAAAGGAACTGGGATTTATTTTTATTTCTCCATCGCTAAGCACAAGTGCTTGGTACATATTTATATGCGTTAAGTCAGTATTAACAGTCACTTTTAAAATATACTAATAATTATTATAATCTAATAATTATCTAATAATAATTTATAATATATATTATGTAATAATCTAAATTATTACAAACTATATTATGTATAAAATAAAATAAATATAATTATTATGTTACTATTTCATGTAACAAAATATTTTTATACATATATGTCATTAATGAGCAGTAACTATGTCCCAGGTAGTGAGATAACACTTCACATACCTTTATGTTAATCAGATAGATATTATTATTGATATTTTAAAGTTATAAAGCTAGGCCAAGCATAGTGGCTTATGTCGGTAATCCTGGCACTTTGGGAGGCTGAGGTGGGTGGATCACGTGAGGTCAGGAGGTCAAGACTAGCTTGGCCAACATGGTGAAACCCCATCTCTACTAAAAATACCAAAAATTAGCCAGGCATGGTGGCACATTCCTGTAGTTCCAGCTGCTCAGAAAGATGAGGCAAGAGAATTGCTTCAACCTGGGAGTCAGAGGTGGCAGCAAGCTGAGATAGCATCACTGCACTCCAGCATGGGCAACAGGATGGGACTCTGTCTCAAATATAAAAAATTTAAAAGCTCAAATTGTGTCCTGTAATTGGACCTGTGTTATTTTAAAATTCTCATTTCTTAATATCCTGTCCTTTCGTTCACTAACAACAACTGTATTTCCTCTGGTGATGTCCCCTCTCTCATTCCACTAGGCAAGCCATCATGAGTATCAATCTTCCTGCCATATGGGAGGACATGTGAACCCCCTTGAGGCTAACCAGACTCCTCTCTCAGATGTAAAATGAGGATAGTGAGAGATAGCTCAGCATTTCTATCCCATATGTGCATACATTGTATGTTAAATCTACTAGGGACCATTTTTCTGGACGTTGAAGACAAAACTTCATGCAGAAGAAAGTCCATAAATGGAGGAAATCAAAACTAATACACATGTCATGAAACAGAACTTGGCCTAACTTTTGAGCTCCTAGATTAAGTAGTTAATAAAGTAAATCTTACCCCTAAGAGGTATTTGAATTAATAATTTCCTTTATGTTTGAGTTAATTTAATTTGGATTTCTCCTGAAAAATACAAAACCCAGTGTCTCACTGATAGCAAATGATGAAAATCAGGATCTGAATTTCTGAGACCAAAATCATGGTTATATAACAATTTATTCCTTTCTACTCACCTAGAACATAAACTCTTAATAAGAACCCTATATTAAATATGTTCATATACAGTAATACTTTCAAAAAAGTGTCTTAATTATGCTAATAACAACAGTGGTTATTGTACACATGTAATAAATAGCATAATAATACTGATACATTATTTTAAATATTATTTCTATGTGATAAAAATACATATATAATAAAAATGTATATGTCCTTTAGTTATATTTTAAAGGCTTGCATAAATGTGACAATAAATATCTGTGAGTTGATGATCAGGGGTAGCAACCTAAATTTCACAAATTTATCACACAATAAAAATTTAAATAAAACTCAGAAGTTCCATACAGATTGGTCTCTAGAGCAGCCCAGGAAAGAATTAAATGCAAGAATCAGATGCTACAGTATTGTACTTCTTTGTTTCAAAATGCGTATTTGAAGCTTTCTTTAGTCCTTTAAATAGAGAAAATGAGAATAGAAATTGACCCAGATTTAACAGTCATACAAGACATAGAAACCATTTGGATTCTGCATTTTTCTCATGTGTTTGTATTATCTTTACAATAACAATATTTATAAAATTACAACAGAGGGATAATTTTCATTTGAAAGGTTTAGTAATTATATGTAAGCGTTTTAATTCTACCTGTTAAGGTATTTTGTCTTAAAGATTACTAGAGGGCCTGAAGAATAAAATGAATCTTTCTTATCCTGTAGAAAATGCCAATTTCACTTTATTGTGTGGACAGAAAAAGCACTTACCTTGCATTTTAAATTTTCTGTTACATTTCAATGAAAATATTTCATGATATTTTGAAAGATAAGTTGTATGCAATGTAGTAAACCAAATAGCATTGGCATTTGAATAATAGATCCATCAAAAAGCACATATGCATTTTTTCCTGAGGAGAAAGTCAATAGGTTAATCCAAAAGGCTTCATAAAATCCTGCAGAATGAAGATATTCAGCAAGCTAGATAATTTAAAATTAAAAGCAGAACTAGAAGCAAAGTACAACCTTTGAAAATTAAGCGCCGTCACAGCATTTGATGTGCTTTTGAGATGCAACATTTGTTTTTTACTCTGTAGATATTGAAATCATAAAAATTATAATAATAAGTTCTTTTAGTTCTATATAATAATTGAGTGACATTTCTAATAAGCCACTAATTACATCCATCAATGATCTGCAAGATATTATTTCTTTTGTATGTAAAGATAAGCATAGTGTTATCAGTCCTATGGTAAGCTGCAGTTAGCCCACAGACCCCAATTCAGCCACTTGTTTTTTTTTCTCTCAGATTTTCTTTATTAAACATGGTAGAATATTAATAATATAATGAATATCTGTGAATTTATATTCACAGACTAAATATTTTAGAACCCTGTGGTCCCAGTGATCACCTATTTTTTGAAATCTTCCTAAAATAGCTGAATCTACATGTTCATTTTTTGTGTTGTGTAAGTATATCAAGAAAAAAAAAACTTTAAAATGTCTCATATTATCTAAAATGCTAAGTAAGATTTACCACCCTAACACTAAAATAAAGTTTAAGTTCAGAATTCAGATGGACACATCATATAATGTTAAGGTTGGAATGTACATGAAAGATCATTGAGGCTAAAGGTCTCATTGCATGAGGAAAGGGTATTCCATAAACATACCTTACTTTCCTGGCATTACAAGAAAATGCCTCTTCTCTTTCTTCAGTCTTACTTGGCAAAAAACACCAACTCTAAAGTTATGGGCTGAATTGTATTCCCCTCAAAAAGGATGTTTTGAAGTCCTAGACCTTTGACATAGATTAACTGCAAGTGTAATAATTTAAAATGAGGTCATTTTGGAGTAGAGTGGGCCCCAGTCCAATAACTAGTGCCTTTGTGAGAAGACAGCCGTGTGAAGACAGCGTGCAGAGAAAACACTATGTGACTGCAAAGGTAGAGGTTGGATTTATGCAGCTGCAAGCTTTAAATCAGCAACAATTGCTAAAAAAAAACGAGGCAAGAAATGGATGCCCTACGGTTTACAGAGAGAGTACAGCACTACTTAACACCTTAGTTTTTCACTTCTGGCCCCTAGAACTGAGACAATAAATTTATGTTGTTTCATATCCCACAGTTTGTGGTCCTTTGTTATGGCATCCCTAGGAAGCTAATATGTCAGATCAACCCATGAATCTGCTTTTTATTTTGTGCACAGAGCCATTTAAAATGGCAGAGAAAATACTAAAACCATGTGGACACATCTCTCTTGAATTCATTACCACAATGCCCAAAAGAATACTTCATGACAATCCTACTACATTTCCTAAGCAGATCTACGTCCCCACACACTAGAAGGGAATTTCACAAAGTATCCTCTTCTAAATTATTCAGTGCCCTCTACCATCCTCATTTGATGACGATTTTTTCATACCACACTGAGATGATGGAAGCAGTTTAAACAGACTCCCTCATCTTCCTCCACTAAATATAACAATATAAGTAAACGTGCAAATATTTTTTCTTGTTACACACACAGAAATATCCCCACAGCTCTCAAAATGAATTCTGTTCTGTGCACTCCTTATACGTTCCCTCTCATCTTAACAATGTCAATCCTTGTTTTACTATGTAAAATTCTTCCCTTGTCCAATATGCTAACGTTCTGATATTATTCTGTAAAAACACAATTTCAGTCTTACTTTGTTAAAACAAAGACAAAATAAAACTTCTCTTCAACCATAAATACCTTTCCAGTTATTCCTCATTTCCCTCCTCCTTTTCAGAATAAAACTCAGAGGTGAGTGGGCTCTGTCTGTACATCCTCTATCTACGTATCTGTACATCATCATCTTTTCACTTTTCAGTGCACATCATTCTAACTTATGTCCTCTTCACACAACTGTAACATCCATTGCCAAAGTTACCAAAAACCACTACGTTGCCAAATCCATTGGTACTTCTTGGTTTTCACTATAGAACATTATTCAAATCTTTGATTAAGGTTGACTGTTCCTTATTCTTAAAATATTTTCTTTTCTTGATTTCTTACCTCTGATTTTACTGTTTCTTTTAAGGTTGGCCCCTCCATATTTTTAAAATATTTTCTTTTCTTGATTTCTTACCTTGGATTTTACTGGTTTTTGTTGTTGTTGTTGTTTGTTTGTTTGTTTGTTTGTTTGTTTTCTTCCTAACTCCTGGCTTCTCCTTTCCAGAGTCCCGTTCTGCACACACCTCCTCTACATTTTCTGTCAATGCTGGAGTTCTTGATACCAACTGCATCTCTTCAGATCTCATCTGGTCCTGCTGCACACACAATAATTCCAAAAAGATGATCACAAGGTTACAAAATGTTATCACAATCTTACAAAATGTTATCATCACCTAGATATTCAGTCCAAAAGCCTTGGATTTAAACTTAATTACATTATTTTTCTCTACCTTCTCTCCACATTTTGTCTAAGTTTTATTGGTTCCCACTTCAAAATACATCTAAAATACTCACACTTACCATTTATATTGCCAATAATCTACCAAGATTGCATCATCTTGTGCCTATATTATTGGAATAGCCTCCTACCCAACTCATTTTCTAAGTGACACCTAGACAAGTACCACAAACTGGAACTGTGAAGGCCATATCTAGCTAGGAGATGCTTTACTTAAACTAATTTGAATGTCTTTAGAAAGAGAATGTGCCCTCCAGTTCAGTACATTGCCATTTGTGTACATCAAACCCACAAGACTCATTAGGCTACTGGCCTGCTTCCTGTAGTAGACTGAGTTTTGGATTATGATCACGTGTCATCTTCCAAAAATGTGAATCAGATCAATGCAAGACCTTGCTTAAAACCCTCCGATGGCTTATTATTGAATTAGAGGATGTTCCATACTCTTGACTGTTGTCTACAAGACCTTGTCTGAGATAGCATCTTGCCTCACTCACTAAGACTCCTCACCCATTAGTATTAATCACATTATTTTGTTATTATTCTTCAAATATGCCAGGTGTTTTAAAATTTTATTAGTATGCATTTTCCTTTCTGCTTGCAATGCTTTTCCAAGTCATTTAGAAAGACTGTCCTCCTATTGTTACTCAGATTTTAGATTAAATGTCACCCCATCAAAAAAAGCTTCAGTGAGAATTCCCTTCTCCCATTTAGATACGTTCCAATATTTCTCTATTATATTCTCTGTATTATCCCCTCTGTGAACTTATCGCTGTCATTATCTTACCTGTTTGTTCACACGTTAATTTTGAGTCTGTTCTCATAAGTACTTGGAGCAGTGGTCATAGCTGCTTTCCTGGCTGCATCTCCAGCTCCTGCATTCGTTTGCTGAATATAATGGCCTCCAGCTCCATCCATGTTCCTGCTAAGGACATGATCTTGTCCCTTTTCACGGCTGCATAATGGTGATGAGGAAGAGGGAGAGCATCAAGAAGAGTAGCTAATAAATGCTGGGCTTAATATCTAAGTAATGAGAATTTAAAATAGAAACAAAAAGAAATCTCAATTCTGCTATTTCTGACCACATGAACCTGGGAATCTTACTTAATCTCTTTGTCCCTGAGTTTCCATATCTACAATGGAAAGATAATGATAACATTTACTTCACAGAGTTGTTTGAATAAGTATATGTTACACACTTAGAGTAGTGTCTGAACACAAAGAATAATCAATTTTGTTTCCTGATTTTATTATTTTTCTGAAAAATGCAAAGATAGATATTTAAGTGAATGAAATTAAATTAGTATGTTTTGGTGTAGAACTTATGAAACTGATGTTAAACCCCACTACTTTATAATATTCTCATGTATAAATGGAAGAAAAACATTTCTTTAAATGTACTTTTTATTAAAAAGAAGATTAGCTTTGGTTTCGACTATTGATGTAACTATTGACCACAATGTTTTAGACTAAAATAATGTCAATACCAGGCTCTATTTTAAAGAGCCTGGAAAAATAGATCAGTAAAATAGACCAGCTTTTAAAGCAGTAAAAAGACCACCATGTTAGACAAAGAAATTAACTCTTCTAACAGTCACATACTTAACTTTTTTTTCTGTCAATCACCATTTATCTAGTGCTTATATTCTAAGATTCTTTTGACATCAATAGTTCAAAGTTATTGATAATTATAGAATTGTTCAAAAAAATAAAATAGAAAGAGTCATTCATTTTAGGTAAGCCAGTGAAGTGTCTTTACCTTCAGTCTTTTGTTACTTCATTTTCTGTATCCTGCCTCATAATACTTCTGCAGAATTTCTGAGTCCTAGCAGACCCACATAAATCTCAGTTCTGTTTGTTTCAGTGTTTTCAAATATCTCTCTTGAAAAAGTTTATTGTCTCCCCAGGAAGCAGAAGCCTTTCACTTGTATTCACAATTTATATCAAGCATGGCAAATTGAAGTGCAAATTTGTTCATCTGTGTGCCAACAATTATAGCTTTTTTTTTTCCTTCTGTGACTTTCTCAAGCAAAACTTGATGTGCAATGAGATTAGCAACTGCCAGTCTAAATAAATGGAAGTCTTGTCACCTTATGCTCTTTCTAAGTAATAATGTAATGGAGTTGCCATAGAAAGATTTATTATAGTTGCTATGGCTATGCAACCAGGCTGTCCTATGCACTTACTGAGGTTAGAATACCTGTGTGGACCTCCAGGGTGTAAAGCTGGAGGGAATTTCAGGACTTACCAGCTTGAGGATAAAAGAAATCCTTCCCTAGTGAAACTTGAAGGTGAGAGGCCAGGTCAGAAACAGCCTGAAGGTGCGTGGGATTGAACCAAGTAAATCTCCTTAGAACACAGGTAAGAAATTATCATTCCAATCTTGCGGCCTTGGATAAAGTTTATTGAAGCCCATTGTCTCCAAAAGTCAAGAAAATGATAATCTTTCCTTTCAATATCATACAAGCTTCCACTGCCCCAAAACCTAAACAGACAAACCCAAATAATAATTTGAAGTAACTCTTTACTAGCAGACAAAAATTATGACAGAAACAAGTGGACTCAGTTGCTGAAAGGTAGAGACCTAGTCAAACAACCAAAATAGATAATTACATTATGATAGATTTAATAGAAGAATTAGAAGAGCACTTTACTAGAAAATGATTTTAATGAAAATAAAATTGAAATTCTTAGAAAACAAACTTAAAGTTTTAGAACTAATGAGAATGACAAATTTAATAGATGAACTGACATACTGAATGGATTATAATTAAAATAAGTGATTTGGAATATCAGAAGAAAGCATTGTTAACATTCTTATCGATATAATTATATTATTCTAAATCATAGTGAAATGTATACTTTATGATATTAAGAATTTCAAAAACGGGAAGAAAAAACTTACAAAAATAAAATGTGCAAGCTATCATAAATTTGCTGAAAGTAACATTTTCCCCACAGAAAATTTAAGAAAATCAATTTAAAAAACTATTCTTTAATATATTTTTGGCAGTGTCTCTTTTATTCTATGGTGAGTAATTTATAAGCCCGTTTAAGACAGTTTTATGGATATATTTAAGTGTATATGTGTATATATTTAGTAAAAAATGAATGTCTTCTTTGACTCTACCCAATACGGATTATAGTTGTATAAACGTAATGGCACTCAATAAATATTTGTGGAAAAATATTAGATTTTTCTTTGCATTCAGTAATATTTTATCCATTAGATATGTGATTCATTTATGTTTTGTGATATATGCTATTGAGACTTGAAACTGGTCCCTCTAACTAGTCATTAAGCTGTTAGCCAGTGGTGTGATTGACAGGAATATATTTTAATCTTCTTCTACTATTGTCAGGTTAACGATGTTTTACGAAAATGATAAAACTACCTTTTAGTAATATTTATAAATTTATTTGGTTTTCAGAAATGTTTAATTCTTTTTCTGCTTAAAAATAGTTCCAGCAGGATTGCCAAAATTTTATCTAAGAGTACACATTTAGATGTTTATGAAAACGAATAAGGATTATCTCATTGATTAAAATTATTTCCAAAGTATCCTAAAGAATACATGTGCTGAATGCTTTAATTTACTTAGACAAAGTTTACAATCACCAATTATTTATCATATATTAAATTTATTATTTCATAAAATTTACAGGAAGGGCATAAAGTAGAAAATAATGATTGTAATTCACAGTACCAATATTATTTCCGCATTTGTATCTTTTTATTGCCAACGCCCAATCTGTATCTCTTATTCTATTTGTTTGTTTCAATCTATTTATTACACTGGATGATATCCTTAAGTCAAATTCAAAATACTATTGAATTATGTATTCCTAGCTTCCTGAAGAAACAATTGTTACACAATGAGAACATTTGCTATAAAATTTAAAGTGTAATGAAGCAATATCTTATTCTGAAAAAACTAATTATTAAGCAAAAGTTATCTGCACCGCCATGTCCTGAAATAGCATGAGCAGAAATGGAAATTAAAAATGAACAAACTGTGGAACTTATTTTGTATCAATGTTACTGATTATTACACAATGCTTAAAAGCATATTCACAAAACGTACAACATGGAAATGCTTATTTTCATAATATTAAAGTGAAAAACATACACAAATTTACATGTGTTTATGTGTGTATAGTCTCAACTGTATACAAATGTATACAAATCTGAAAAATCCATCAAAATTTTAACAGTGATTATCTAGATATCTCTAAATAAAAATTATGAGTGACATTTATGTTTTATAATTGTATACATTTCCAAATACCTAAGCTATATTTTGTTCTCATAATTCCCAGAAAATACAGATAATTTAGTTGGAAAATTTGATTAGAGTTACTTGATAAGAGTTCTAGAAAGGTAAATTTTGGCTCTGGGTAAGGAAAGTTTTTAATCAACAGAATTAATTGAAAGGTATTGAAGTGTCAGCTCCAGTGAGGATTTCTCCCAATGTAAAATGATTAGAACACATATCTCTCCTTAAAGCAGTAGCTTTAGAGAGGCTTAATCTTTAGCACAAGTTTGGCATTTAAAGCCTCTCATCTTCCAGCCAACCCATAATCATATTATTGTAATTACACAGAAAGTGACATATCCTGTTTTTGCCATTTCAGTATTTACTAATAAAACATAGGTGTATCTATGAATTCCTATATAGAATCCCCTGGCCTCAATAAAATACCCAGATAATCCGTTTTAATTTGCTGTTTACATATTGTAAGACTACATATAAGGTACTACCTCGTGTGATTGGGACAAGATTACTAATGACATTCATATAGTCTAGAAATTGTAATAAAATATAGATATGGTAAAGCCTGTCAAAAGTGTGTTCCCCAAAACTGGTATTTTTAACAGCCTAAACATAAGAAAAAATATGAGCTTTTTACTATTAAAGTCATTTCCTTTAGATGCACTGAAAGGGATGCAGACTAGAAGAATGCTATTCAGGCATACTGCAATGTTTGTATATTTCCTGTGTTCTTGTCATTGTTTATCAAATGTCGTGTATGATTTGCTTCTTGTTTTCTATTTAAACATTCCTATGCAGTTTCCCATTTCTTGCTATCAATTTTAATTCTCTTCCATCAATTACTCTAACCATCTTTGACTCATATATTTTGGTTTCATAATCTTTTAAACTCAAAGTATATTCTACTTCTTAAACTTTAAAATGAAATTTTGCCCTTTACACTTAAAACTTTAAAGCTACATATTTGATGAATAAATGTTTAATATATGTTTTAAAAATTAATTTAGACATTTTCAAGAACAATTTTGAGTCACAGAAAAGGAAAATATGCATATGCGCACACACACACACACACACACACACACACACACACATAAACACAAAAGAGGCTTTTGAGGCAAAATCAGATTAACCTAACACAGAGATCTTTAGTTTCAATTTAAAAATTAAGAAATAAATACTTAGGAAGTTACAAAATTTTAAATTCACTTCTACTTGTCATCTATTAGTACCTATCTATCTAATCTACACACATACATTGTTAACATATTGTCAGATATGTTTTGTCTAAGGGCAAGAAGAGACTCAGGGAGTGGCACATGCCTGTCAGTTTATTCTGGTGTTCCCAAATAGTTACTGTATCTAGAGTTGTAGTCAGTGAAAGTGCTGTGGTCAGCAGTTGAAGCAGCCACTTTATGCAAGGGGTCCTTGTGTCCAGAGTAATTGATCTTTCCAGAAAATCTGGATAACAAAGATGAGGGGAAATTGGTCTCAGTTAATCCACTTTCAGCCCAACTGTCCCCCAACCCCACCCCAAATCACTAAGATGATACAAGTATATAACATAAATATTTTTAAAAGTAGTTCTGATTTCTGTTATCATTTTTATAAGACTCTACCTTTAAATTTCTATCATTCTGTTTGAAAATCATTCCCAAGAAGAAAGCTTATCATCTGATGATTAATGGATAGCCCATTAGAAAGCTATAGTACATAATTATAATAGAAATAGCAATTTCTGAAATTGTGAAAAATAGAGGTTTTTTCTTTAAAAAGTGGAGTAATTTAATAATAATAATTTTCCATTTATCAGATTATATTCTAAAAACTTACTGTTGCATTAATTTATTAAATCTCCATTATGACCCTCTGAGGAAAGTAGTATTATTAATAACACTTATAGAATAGAAAACATGGTCTCTAAAGCTAAAGGACTTGTCCAAGTTTATAGAGTACTGTTATGATTCAAATCTAGACATGGGGGAATTCAATACCCCCATTCCATGTAACTTGATTACTCACTACAAAGGGAATACATTATAAAAACAAACATCAATATTGATTTTTATTTTTATCAATTTTTATTTATTCATGTGTAAACTGACACTATTAACCTCTTTTAAGAGCTAATCCTTAGGCAGAGATTCAATTAAAATTGTATGATCTGGTAAGTTTGTCTTACTTATCTAAACATAAATATGCATATTTGAGAAAATTAGGTATACTTTTTAAAGCTATGTGTTAATATACCTTAGCAATTACAAGGAATTGACTTAGAAAACTAATCCTCGAATAAATGAGTTGTCTAAGACTACAATATTTAAAACAGTCAAATCCCAAGGGATTGCAAATTTCTGCACTAACAATTGCATTCTTTTTTGCTCAATTAAGCAAGTTGGTATTAACACAATCGCACTCTGTTTTGCTTAACGGAACAAATATTTCATAATCATAGTCAATTACTATGATTGTTAAATACTAAATATATAAACATTAATAAAATGCATTTTGGTCATTTTAAAGTAAATTTTGTATGATTGTAATTCTTTTAATTTGTTTTTCCCTTACAAATGCTACTGAACTCCAAAATTTTCCTTGAGGTAATAAAAACATTTGAAATTATACATGTATAGATATATTATTTTCTTATTTTGAAAGAGTTCTATTAAAAGACAAGGCAAAAACAAGAAAAATGTTCTTATTTTAATTATTTTACATGGCAGAACCAAAGTCAATTTAACTAGCTATGGTTTAAAAACTGATGTGTGGAGGAGATCCCTTTATAACATTTATAAGCAACTATATAAATAATAATGTAAATCACAAAATGTAGCGTTATATCAAATAGCTAATGGAAAGTAATGTAATATCAAATAGCTAATGGAAAGTAACATACGTTAATATTGATTTGAGAGATAGTTTCTAAATTATTTGGGCCTCTTATTGATTTCTTTTCAGAATATCAAATGTTTCTTATAACAAAATCAATATGGCGCTTTACAAGACATTTGGCCATAAGTGAGACCATTCTCTGGGCAGCACATTCAGAAACATTATCTATTCCATCCCCATTTGTTTAACACAATAAATTTGTTGCTAGAAATGCTAATTTGAGGAACACAATGGACAACATATATTTGCTACTAAGTACAGGCCATTCAGATATTTTCTACAGCTGGATTATAATAAAAAAGGATAAACAGACAAATGAAATATAAAATAAATAATACATATTCATTATGATAGGTACTGATTGTTATATCAAAAAGAAAAATAACATTAACAAAATTGTTTTGAGACTGTAATCTCTTAAAATACATTAACAAACACACACATGTAAACTCTTAATATTGAAATTCAAGTTTTGAAATGAGCAAAACTAACTTCTGCTATTTCTGTGTATACAATAAATTTTTTTAGCATGAATGGAGAACCTGTGATATAAAATGAATTCCATGTATTTTAGACATATTGTGGACATTAATAAAACTAAACTAAAATGTATTTTTAATTGTTACTATAAATAAGTTATTTTAAAAGGCTATAAAAGTTATTAAGTGTCGTTGGATGCAGTGGCTCATGCCTGTAGTTTCAGCACTTTTAAAGGCTGAGGTGGATGGATCACCTGAGGTCAGGAGTTTGAGACCAGTCCAGCCAACATGGTTAAACACAGTCTCTATTAAAACATACAAAATTAGCTGCGTGTGATGACGCCTGCCTGTAATCGCAGCTATTAAAGAGGCTGAGGCAGGAGAATTACTTGAAACCAGTAGTCGGAGGCTGCAGTGAGCCAACTTCATGTCACTTTACTCCAGCCTGGGCAAGACAGAGCGAGACTCTGTCTCAAAAAAAAAAAAAAAAAAAAAAAAAATGTTATTAAGTGTTATACCCTAAATAATGCTATAAGATGTTCCAGATTAGGAAGGTGTTCTAGGTTGTAAAATAAGTCAATATTATGACTAAAACAATGATTTCCAAACTAATTTTAGCAGTCTTGTGACATTATTTTTCAATGCTTTTATTTTTTTGTATGCACTAATTTACATTTATAAGCTAATTCAATTTTTGCTTCTGGATCTAATAGCTTTTTTGTATTTAAGAGACATTGGTCATATAAATGCATAAGCAGTAATAATAGATCTATTAGTACATTAAATTTTAGTAAAAATTGCTTCCAAGAGGTTTGAATGTAGATAACTTGCCATTGTTTACATAGAACAGATAGTTTATTTCTACTACTGAGATTTTTACAAAGTTGTCGGGAATATAAAAGCTAAGGGGACTCGAGTAATTAATACGAGATGTAAATCTTGAGAAAGTATAATTTAGATGAAGACTAGTCTAGTGCCCAAGGTAAAGATCATTGCTTTAAATCTTCTTGAGGTGCTAGGCTTTCAGCAAGAAAGCTACAGATGCTTTATGTTCCTTTTGATGCTATGGAGTCAGCTTATGAAGATAAAATAGGGCAAAGATAAGAGTTCTTTGGCCTGGGTCAGGCCTTTGGCTGTATTTCTTGGGGAGCTGTATTTGGGGGGGAAAAAGACAAGAAGAAGGTGAAAAAAAGCAAGTTGGCAACAGGGGAATGTATTTTTAACAGTGAACTGTGGATATGGACATCTTTATTATCCATCGAACCTGAGGCAGAATTGTTCCTCAAATCCAAATTAGGACCAGCCATACAGCTGGACAGTAGTGCATTCTACTTGGGTGGGTTGAAGAGGCATGACCAAAATTAGGTGGTATCATAGTGCAACCTATTAGTTTTGTTAACTGATAGTTTCTTGTTACTGCCAACATTGGAACTATCATAAGTTTCTTGTTACTGCCAACATTGGAACATATGATAGTAAACAATCATAAGGAAGGTATATGCAAACTAGTGAGATTTAATTCTTGGAGTAGCAACACTTCCTTTTCAATTTTGGGTCCTTTGTGTTTCATTTAATGGACTAAACTTTTGTAAAATCATCTGTCTTGGAGGTTATAAAAATGTGTTATCATAAATTCTCGGTAACCTGAGTGTGTTTGCTCTTTTCTGTCATCAGAATATTTTGAAACTGTCGTGCCTCTTCAACCCACCCAAGTAGAATGCACTACTGTCCAGCTGTATGGCTGGTCCTAATTTGGATTTGAGGAACAATTCTGCCTCAGGTTGGATGGATTATAAAGATGTCCATATCCACAGTTCACTGTTAAAAATATTTGGTTCAACCAAAGACTATTTAAACTTAGCAGTGCATAGGAATAATCTAAAAAACAATATGTGAAGGTGCTTACTAGATTTATAATTTGTGCAAAAAGAAACTTTTTAAAACCACATTTCAAAACCATCATTACTCCTCATTTATTTGCTTTTTTATCTTTTGGGTTTTGAAGAATAAAATAGAAGGTACTAAATATTGTTGGAACTAAGAGTTTCAGTGTTATTCTCTGTCAGAAATTTTCCAGGAACTTTCTAGCAAAAAGCTGAGACAAAATAAAAAGTTGTTTCTATTGTCATAAACATTGATGAAAAATCAATCCCTTCTGTTGTCTAAGTTTTATTTATATCATGCATAAATGTAATTTAATATGGGAAGTCAATTCACATTCTTCGAAGAAATTTAAATATGCAGACTTCAACTCTGAAATCCTGGCAAATAAAATAATATTCGAGATTCTTTTCCCACAGATTAAAGCCCCTCCAACTCTGTATCAATAAATGTCAATGAATCACTCAATTCAGAAACCAAGTCAATCCTGAAAATGCCTTCTTCCATACCCTTATAGATCTAATCCGTCAATGAGTCTTATCAATTCTACCTCTATCTGTTAAGATCATTTACTCCTATCTGTCTCCATTGCTACACTCTGATATATCTTTGCTGCCAAGTGATAATTAATTTATCACTATGTTTTCTCATCTACTCTATCCTTAACTATTGCCTTCTGTACTTTCTACAATCTCTTACCAACTCTCCATTCTCTGCAGAGTAGTCAGAGTGATTTTCTTAAAATGCAGATCAGATTATTTCATTCCCATTCTCAGAGTCTCATTGCTCCACTGCAGAAAAACATGAATTACAAATATTTTACATGCTTTACATGGCATTGCCTTCTCTCAAGCATTCTTTTGTGTCTGTCTTAAAATAAGCACATAATAAATATTGTTTAATAAATACATTGTGCTGAAAACATCAATTTCTAATATATTACACACTTTGTTTTTCTATGTTATAAATTATTTGTTGTCACTACACACACACACAACAACAACAACAACAACAAAAACAAAACAAATCTTTTTGATAAAGAAATTTTTGGTAAATTTGGTTCTGTATTCTATCTCCAACACCAAATATGGCCCCTATATTAAATCTCCAAATGTCAGTTATCAGTTGACTAATGGTAATTGCAGTGGCTTCCTCTATAAATGAGAAAGTTGGAAAGATTGCTGACTCTCAAAGGTAGGAGGTATTGCCATCAGGTTGTTTTAAAACATTTGAGAAGCCTCTGTGTGTTTGTTATGGGAGGTGTGCTACTGGTATTGACAGCATAGGCATCATAGATTCACATTATCTCACAACATATTGCACAGTAAAGTATTACTATGTATCGCACATAAGTTTTGACATTCTGACCATGCATTTATGTAGATAAAAAACTGGTTTTAATTATCTGAGACTGAAATATTATTTTATTTTACACATGAAATATCAAGAGTTTTGTATGGTTTTAGTGTATAATAAGCTTTCCAGAAATGAAGGTAACTTGACTATTGAGGTATGGTTGTACTGTTATTTTTTCCTGAGGATTGTTCACTGTTTTGTAAAAATTGTACTACTTCTGGAGAAGGTTTATGGCATTTAAGTTACTGATATAACACCACATGTTGAGTCTATTTTCTAGCTTTCCCATTCATGAGAATTTTTTTTTCATTTATGTGTATATGTTTGTATATGTGAATATACCTAGTTAACCTTTACTTTAAATTAGAAAGGTAAAAATTAAAATAATACACTTTTTATTTTCTTTACTTATCTTCATATTTATTTACTACAAGTCAACAGAACCATTTGGCTACTTTAGTTTTAAGCTTTTCCTGCTGAATCATTTACATATTAAAATAGATATGTCCCTTGCCTTACAATATGGTTATTTTTCAATAAACCCATTGTAAGTGGAAAATATTATAAATCAATAAATGCATATAGTACACCTAACCTACCACACATTGTAGTTTAGCCTAACCTATTTTAAATGTGTTCAGAACACTTCCATTAGCCTACAATTTGACAAAGTTATATAACATATTTTATAATAAAATGTCAAATATCTCATGCAATGTATTGAATACTGAAAGTGAAAAACAGGATGGTTGCAAGAGTACTTGAAATGTCATTTAGACTGAATACATATCACCTGTGCAACAGTATAAGTTCAAAAAATTTTAAGTGGAAACATCATTACATCAGATATTGTGTATATATGCATATTATTCGTTAAACATTGCCTTTTCTTTATCAAAGTCTTGGAATTATCTTGACAAAAAGCATGTTTGTAGGTGTTTCAAATTATCTTAATTTCAGGTCAGAATATTTAAGGGTATGTGGTAGCCAGAGTAATGCCATCCCCCTCCAAAAAAAGATGTCTATATCCTAATATCTAGAACGTGTGATTGCATTACTAATGTGGCAAAAGGAACTTGGCAGATGTAACTGAGTGAAGGATTTTCAGAAGAAGTGATCATCCTGGATTAGTCAGTTGTGTCCAATATTATTACAAAACCCTAATAAGTGAAAGAGAAATGCGTGAGTCAGAATTACAGAAGATGTGATGATGGACATACAGGTGAGACTGGTGCAGTTGCTTGCTTTAAAGAGAAAGAAAGGGTCCAAAAACCAAGGAATGCCAGCAAACTCTAAAATTTGGAAAGGGCCAGGAAAAAAATCATCCCATAGAGCTTCCAAAAATAATACAGCCTGGCTGATATCTAGACTTAGGCAAGTGAGACCCATTTTGGACTTCTGAATGCAAGAATTGTAAGATCATAAATTTGTGTTGTTTTAGGCCACTAAGTCTGTGGTAATTTGTTACAGGAGCAAGAAGAGATTAGTATGGGGTCTCTAAGTAAAGTTGGACTGGACAAAGAAGACTTTATTGAAGACTGTTGTAATAGAGGATAGAGATTGAATTCAACTTTTTTAAAATGTATTCCAGTACTTTCTTGAGCTAGTAACAAAGTACCAGAGGATATTAGAGAACAGGTTGGTCAATGTAATTAGGCCATCTGTTCTCATTTATTGAAGTTAGACTTCTACCTTCCCACAGAAACTGGAAAATAACAGTTCTATGTTTACCTTTCAGAGGGATAGTCCCCAGGTTCTTAAGAAAGGCAGCCCTAAGTTGTAAAACAGGCAAAACACTCCTCATTTGTAAAGTTCTGCATTTGAAAAGGACAGAGAAAAAATTGTGATTACGTTTTTGTTTTGTTTTGTTTTGTTTTGTTTTGTTTTGTTTTATGTAAACACTCTAAGAAAAGAGAGGTCGGGGCCTAGAGTCAGGAAGAAGCTCATTTAAACTTTCATCAAGATGTGGCGAATTAACTGTTAAGAGTGTCTTGGTCAGGGGGCATTAAAAAATATTAGTTTAAAAACATTCCATGCTCATGGTTAGGAAGAATCAATATCGTGAAAATGGCCATACTCCCCAAAGTAATTTAAAGTTTCAATGCTATCTCCATCAAGCTACCATTGACCTTCTTCACAGAACTGGAAAAAAACATCTTAAACTTCATATGGAACCAAAAAAAGAGCCCACAAAGCCAAGACAATCCTAAGCAAAAACAAAACAAAACAAAAAACAAAGCTGGAAGCATCACACTACCCAATGTCAAACTATACTATAAGACCACAGGAATCGGCCGGGCGCGGTGGCTCAAGCCTGTAATCCCAGCACTTTGGGAGGCCGAGGCGGGTGGATCACGAGGTCGAGAGATCGAGACCATCCTGGTCAACATGGTGAAACCCCGTCTCTACTAAAAGTGCAAAAAATTAGCTGGGCATGGTGGCACGTGCCTGTAATCCCAGCTACTCAGGAGGCTGAGGCAGGAGAATTGCCTGAGCCCAGGAGGCGGAGGTTGCGGTGAGCCGAGATCGTGCCATTGCACTCCAGCCTGGGTAACAAGGGCGAAACTCCGTCTCAAAAAAAAAAAAAAAAAAAAGACCACAGGAATCAAAACAGCATGATACTGGTACCAAAACAGAGATACAGACTAATGGAACAGAACAGGGGCCTCTGAAGTAATAATGCTGCACACCTACAACCATCTGATCTTTGACAAACCTGACAAAAACAAGCTTGGGGAAAAGATTCTCTATTTAATAAATGGTGTTGGGAAAACTGGCTAGCCATATGCAAATAGCTGAAACTGGACTCCTTCCTTACACCTTATACAAAAATTAACTCCTGATGGATTAAAGATTTACACATAAGACCTAACACCATAAAGACTCTAGAAGAAAACACATAGGCGTTACCATTCAGGTGCAGGCATAGGCAAGGACTTCATGACTAAAACACCAACAGCAATGGGAGCAGAAGCCAAAATAGACAAATGAGATCTAATTAAACGTGAGAGTTTCTGCACAGCAAAAGAAACTAACATTAGAATGAACTGACAACTAACAAAATGGAAAAAAAAATTTGCAGTCTACCTCTCTGACAAAGGGCGAATATCCAGAATTTACAAAGAACTAAAACAAATTTACAAGAAAAAAAGCAAACAACCCCATCAAAAAGTGGGCAAAGGATATGAACAGACACTTTTCAAAAGAAGACATTATGCAGCCAACAAACATATGAAAAAAAGTTCATCACAACTGGTCATTAGAGAAATTCAAATCAAAACCCCATTGAGATACCATCTCATGCCAGTTAGAATGGCAGTCATTAAAATATCTGGAGACAGACGCTGGAGAGGATGTGGAGAAATAAGAAGGCTTTTACATTGTTGGTGGGAGTGTAAATTAGTTCAACCATTGTGAAAGTGTGGTGATTTTGCAAGGATCCAGAAATAGAAATATCATTTGACCCAGCAATCTCACTACTGTGTATATACCCAAAGGATTGCAAGTCGTTCTATTATAAAGACACATGCACATGTATGTTCATTGTGGCACTGTTTACAATAGGAAAGACTTGGAACCAACCCAAATGCCCATCAATGATAGAATGGATAAAGAAAATGTGGCACATATACACAATGGAATACTATGCAGCCTTAAAAAAGGATGAGTTTATGTCCTTTGCAGGGACATGGATGAAGCTGGAAACCATCATTCTCAGCAAAATGATACAAGAACAGAAAACCAAACACCACATGTTTTCACTGTTAAATGGATGTTGAACAATGAGAACACATGGACACAGGGAATGGAACATTAACCACTGGGGCCTCGTTGGGGGTGGAGGGGTTAGGGGAGGAACAGCAAGGGGTAGGGGTTTGGGGAGGGATAACATTAGGAGAAATACCTAATGTAGGTGACAGGGGACAGATGCAGCAAACCACCATGGCGTGTGTGTACCTATGTAACAATCCTACACCATCTGCACATGTACCCCAGAACTTAAAGTATTATAATAATAATAATAATAATAATAATAAAAACTATTCTTAGGCATACAAAAAAATAAGTATTATTTTTAAAAGTACTTAAAATAAAAATATTGTGTCTGATAGAACTGAGAATAATTAGACTGGATAAATTTTAATTTTTCTTCAATTTTTGAAATTAGACATCTCAAAATACTGTATATTCAATGTAGTGATATGGAGAATTTGCCAGAGATTGTTCTTATTATTGCTATTATCAATATTCACCAAGTTCTATTTTTTCCATGAAGGTTTCCTTGGTTTTCAGACCCTATTATCTGTCTCATTAAATGCCCTACAACCAAATATTTTTTGTATACATTTTTTAATATATGTCATACCTATAACTAGATTATATGCTGTTGGAGCCTAAAGACTTTGTTCTGTCCTATGCCATGTTCTTTCAGTCACAGAGAATAAGATGTTATATTCTCAGCATAGTATATACTCACAAACGTATGGTCATTGCCTGACTATTCTCTCCTAAAGATGTAGTTAGAATAAAAATTTCAGAATATTTTTGAGTTAGCTTAATAAGAAAGCATACATATATCTATACTATTCTGTTCAAAACTGAAACATTCATGATAAACCCTAATTTTTTGGTGTCTTACATTTTGCAGGGCTAAGGACTAAAAACACATTTATCAGAATATATCCATGTTGTTAACATGCGTAATTAGATAAGACAAATACTTTGACTTAACATATTATTTACCAAAGTCATGTATAACTACTATGAATTAACTAAGTTCACTGTCCCATAAAACCCTCTGCCATGATGGACATGTTCTGAATCTGCACTCTTCAATACATTAGCCACTAGCCATATGGTACTATTTGATACTCAACATATGGTTACTATGTTTGAAGAATTGAATTCTAAATTTATTTCTTTTTGATTAATTTGAATTCTGGCTTTAATCACCATAGTGAGAGGCTCAGCACTTGAATCAGTGAATTTCTATAATTAGTTTGAACCATAGGCATTGACCTGAACTCACAGAATTCTACAATATCTGTTTATTATGAAATAATAAACATATAAGTATCAAAAGCATTGATGTACTGTTATGTAGATTTCATTTTTTAAGCCACGAAGCAACTTAAATCAAACATCATACTTCCAGAAAATAAGTATATTTCTTTGTCTTTAAGGATATGGGAAAGACAAGTGAAATCCAAGGGAATATAAAATTCAATATTTTTGCCATGAATATCTTGTTAAACTAATATTAAAACTGAAGATAAACACACTTGTCAGTTACAGAGTTATACAATTATTATTTGTTTTTACTTTATATGCTCCCTTACATGATTTCAATAACCTAGTAGCACTTTGTCTATGTTTATAAAAATGATTTCTGAATTTTATATGCATGAGTAAAATTGGACCCAAATAGTAGAGATCATCTTTACTCTATAAAGTTTTAACACTTCCCACAAGGAGCTGCTCTAATCTTTGACATTTTGCCATCTTTTAGGTGTGCTGGAGACTGCTTTCAATGGTTTGACGTTTCTCTCATTCATTACTGCCCTGATTTTTGCACCTCAATTTATAATTTATTATTGATTTTAATTAACATCACATAACACACAATCCAGCTGACAGATCCAAGAACGGAGTAACAGCTTGGGAAACAAAGGAAAAGACAGCGCAGCAGAGCCTCAAAAGGAGTGGAGTGACACATGTGGAGCACTTAAACAAGAGGAAATTCATGTCATGGAACAATATTGTGGCACTTTCTTTAAATCAAGAGAGCTTTCCATGATCGAATTTCACATGCAATTGTTTGGCTCCTCTGGAAAATGCAGGCAGCACTGTCTGGTGACCACTGTGGGTCTTTAACAGTTGTGCTGTTTTATTAATTGCACAGGATGGCTGAAGCTTTTTGTAGTTCATTGTCTGCAGAGTCATGTTAATAAAACAATCTGGTCTTCCAAATTTTATATATTCTTTATTCTTTGACTCATTCTGAACTTCTGAAATTTATACGCAGATTTCAGACCATGACTTTAATTACTATGATTTTTGAGAGAAAAAAATCAAAGTAATAGTCTCCAGTTCAAAGAAACAGTTGATAACAAAATAGAATTTTAATTTAGAAAGCCATTACCATTTGCAACAGAAACTAATTTTTGAAGTTTGAGTTTTAGAAAGATTACATGCAAAAACCAGATAATTGAAATGCAAAACATGAGATTTTTATCTACGAAGGTCAGAAAATTCAGTTTTGGTTCACACAACAAAACTATGAACTTTGATACCCTTCCTATAAGTAAATAATTACTTCTTCTTCACCATTGCAATGCTCATCCAATAGCAAAATACAAACACCAAGTGAACAACAGTGTCTTATTTAGAATCTATTTCCTTGACATGAAAACTATTTTCATCTATACTTTGCTATTGCTATATTAAAATATTTTCATATGTGAAGGAATTTTTCAATGAGAAGAATTATAACATAATACATAGAGATAATAGCTAACATATCATGAGGCAAGACTGCCATCATTCAAATCACAGGCTGCCATTTACTATCTTTGTGACCTTGGACAGGTAACTTAACCTCTTTTTTAATTATGAGACCAGAAAAAGATCAGAATAAGAGAATGTGCTCCACAGTCATCTATCCCCCCCAGGATTCCTTGTGTTCTTTTCTCTATTCTGAACATAATCTGAAGCAATACAGTTGGGATAGGACCAGTGAACAAAAAAGGCAAGATGTGGTTGCAGCCGATCAACTCCTGCTCACTGTGCTTGAAGCCGTGCGCTGTGGTCGACATTGCTCATTGGGTAAAATCACTTGCTTTCACGCTCTATGTGAATTCATACCAGGCTTCTCATAGGGTATGTTTTTATGTTAATGGGCTGTCCTTTCTGTGAAAAAGAAAGAAAACTGGCTCACTATGTTAACAATCTTCATCTTACATACCCAGATCTCATGTATGTGAATAGCAGAATCAAGTCTTTCCCTAGAAGGTTTTATTTGGCAGTTTTCTTTCAAGTACATCACAGAGTAACTACTTAAATATAATCTAGGTAAACATTCGTGTTTCATCTTCTGCCAATTGAAATTCAGAGGAATTGTAATTGGAACTGAAGGACCAAATGCTCAGTGTGTCTTCAGTGTCCTGCTGAGAAGATCCAAGCACACAGTGACTTTTGAAGTCACTATGGGCTCTAGGCTCTAATCATTACCATGGGAGGTGGGAAAAGAGACGAGAATGGGCCTCATGGATGCTTTTAACTGCTGCTACTGTGATTCACAGGAGAAATCACTGGATATATACCCCTGAAGTAAAACTGAGCAATTAAACAGAAAGCTAGCTAGAAAGCATGAAGAAATCACAGGGCTTTTTCTGATTCATAGATCAGAAAAAGAAACATTTCATCACTCAGTAAAAAAATTAAAACATTTCTCAAATTCAAATACTTTGCAAGGTTCGTGGACCATGTCCACCACCATGTTTTATAGTAAACTAAGTTCAACCACTGGCAACACAATAAATAACAATAAAAAAAAAGTATTCTTCTGGGAAGATATTACAAAAATATTTCTATTTTATTTTTATAGAGTACATAAATCCTGTATTATATTGCTATTTTTATAAAATCCTAGGACAGTACTGAAAAGAATGTGACAAGAAAGGATTTATATAACAATATTTCTGAGAATTGTTTTTCATAATATACATTATTTGTATTTTAAAAGAATCCAGTTGTTTAAATATTTATTTGTATCTGGAATTCAGTTTTGGAGTTCCACTTAAGAAAAGATGGTAGGAAATAATTTAATTAAAATATAGTAGAGCTTTTTATAGTTGCCTTTTGAATATATGTGGTCATTCAGAGGACATGTATATATAATGACACCTTCTTGTTTTAACAATAAATCTGATCTCCTTCACCAGATTATTTCTTTCTGTAGTGCTAAAATGTATCATTTACATGAGTAGCTGACTTTCATTAGGTTATATTTGAAAGGATTACAAACAATAAAAGGGCCAAATACAAAGAACTCCAGCAAGGCAACAAGAAGCTTTCAAAGGCTCCTCCAGGACTATGGAGGTTTTAACAACGTTTATAATAGTAAACCAAATGATCTGTTCAAACTCTGGAGCCAAAAGCCAGGTCGGTCTCTCTCAAAGCAAATGGATCTTCAATGAAAGTAGGAGTTGTTAGGAAGAGGGAAAGAATAATGCATGCCAGGACAGCAAGGAAAGGTGTCGAGTATGCTTCACCTCTTTGCCTAATGTCCATCTGTATCCTACTTCCCAAATATATGTAATAGCCCTCTTCCCTTGAAAAGTTTAGGCTACCTCCCAGACATAAATTTATTGCGATCTGAGACTAGCATTTCTGGTTGATGGCAGTCCCATCAGTTCTGCATTGAACTCTTGATACCCTGGTAAACAGAAGAAATACATTATTCAATTCTCATGTACTTTAATACTATTCAATAACGTTTTTCCTTCCATCATGAGAAAAACAGGAAAAAATACATGTTAATGACTGATGCACATCACATATCATCTCCTCCTGGAAAAAAACCTCAAGCAATTCCTGCTTAAGAAATCAAATAGGATTCCTTAAATGGCCAACTTGGTAGCATTGGTTCTAAATTTGGTGAGGAACTTCTTTATTGATTTTCTTAATGGATCCCTATCTGTCAACATTGAGGAAAACTTTTGTAGACTTTATTTCACGGGAATGCCCAAAATCAACATTGGAGAGGCCATCCTAATGGGACCTTATTTTTTTTATCATCCCACTTTCTGTTAGTACAAATTTAGTTTAGGATGTGTTCAATCGAGCAATCATTAGTCGTCAGTGAGTGAGGTTATATTTTTTCATAAATATAACTTATTTAAAATTGCAGCTGGCTCTGTCCCTATTTATATCTAGCCAATTCCACAGTTTAGTAATCAAAACCAGAGACAATATTTAATCAAAGTCTTTGGGCCTAGAACTAGCATTGGAAGCTTTTCTCTCTTAGTTAATTGCATTGATCTTCTGTGTGCTGGGCATTCACCTGGATCTTTTCAAAGTGATCTTCCCCTAGAACAATTTGAAATAATTATTAGATTGAGAAAAACAGGCATATTTATATCCTCGTTCCAATTCCATATTGTTGGTTGCCTTTCTACAATGTGAGCAGTCAGCTACTTTATCAAACTACCTTATCTTAGGATAATGATCTTGGATGACATCAGTGTAGTCACATATTTCTTAATCCCCTGTACTTTCTCCTCCTAGGTTTCTCACTTCACAATTAATCTTGTCACCTGCCCCCTGTAGGGAATTAAGCTTGTCTGAGAGGCGTCCCCAAACTTTTTACACAGGGGGCCAGTTCCCTGTCCCTCAGACCGTTGGAGGGCCACCACATGCTGTGCTCCTCTCACTGACCACCAGTGAAAGAGGTGCCCCTTCCTGAAGTGCGGCGGAGGGCCGGATAAACGGCCTCAGGGGGCCGCATGCGGCCCGCGGGGCCGTAGTTTGGGGACGCCTGGATTCAAATCATCAGACTCTTAGTAAATTTGGATTGTAGACCAAAAGCAGAAAAATAAGTCTTGCCAACACTTTTTTTTTTCCTTTCCTGCCATGGTTTGAATGTTTGTGCTCCCTCCACAATTCACACTGAAACTTAATCTCCAGTGCAACAGTATTAAAAGGGGTGGTTTCTAGGTGATTAAATCATGGGGTCTGCTCCCTTGTGAATGGTATTAAGGCCTTTATGAAAAAGGCCTTTATGCAGCTTTAGGATATTTTGTCATTCATTCCTTTTGCCTTTCCACCTTGTTCCATGTAAGGACACAATGTTCATTCCCTGTGAAGGAGGCAGAAGCAAGGTACCAATTTTGAAGAATATAAAGGACCCTCGTGAAACATCACACCTGTTGACACTTCGATGCTAGACTTCTGAGTCTCCAAAACTTTGAGAAAATAAATTGTTATTGTTTGTTAATTATCCAGTCTGTGGTATTTTTTTCTTTACCAACACAAATAGAATAAGATATTTTATTTTTTCAGAGGACAGTTGTAATAAAATTTGCCTTTTTTTTTTTTTTTTTTTGTAAAATGTGTTGGATACTTGAGCAATTTTGTTATATGTGTAGAGTGCATAGCTGTCAAATTAGAGCTTTTAGGGTATCTATCACCCAAATAACATGAATTGTACCCATTAACCAATTTCCCATGATCCTCCTCCTTCTAACCCCCTAACCAAGTCTGGATTATCTATCATTTCACTCTCTATGTCCCTGTAAACTCATTTATTAGCATCCATTTATGCATGAAGACATTTGATATTTGGTTATCTGTGCCTGGCTTATATCATTTTAGATAATGACCTCCAGTTCCATTCATCCATGTTGCTTCAGAGAAACGTGATTTAATTGTTTTTTATGACTAAATAGTAATCCATTGTGCATATGTACCATATTTTTAATCCAACCATCCATTGATGAATGCTTAGGCTGATTCCATATCTTTGCTCCTGTACTACAATAAACATGTAAGTGCAGGTCTATTGTTGATATATTACTTCCTTTTCCTTTGGGAAAATATCCAGTAGTACACTAGATTGAACAGTAGTTATATTTTTAGTTTTTTGATAACTCTCCATACTGTTTCACATAAAGGCTATATTAAATACATCCCACCAACGATGTATGAGAGTTTCCTTTTCCTTGCATTCTTGACATTTTTTGTCTTTTTATTGATAGTTATTCTAACTGAGGTAAGATGATATCTCATTGTATTTTGATTTGCATGTCTCTGATGATCAGTATTGTGGAGAAATTTTTCACATATCTACTGGCCATTTCTCTTTTCATTTTAAAAATGTTTATTCATGTTGTTTGCTCTCTTTTTACAGAGAGAGTATTTTTTTTGTCTTTTTGAGTTGTTGAAACTTCTTGTATACTATTATCATATAAATGGTTTGCAAATATTTTATCTCATTAGAAAGGTTGTCCCTTCACTCATTTTATTTTATTGCTTTGCAGAAGCATTTTAGTTTAATACAGTTTCATTGGTCTATTTTTATTCAATTTTCTATGCTTTTAAAATCTTAGTCATAAATTCTTTGCCTAGACCAATATCCAAAAGAGGCCTTTTTCAAAATGTTTATAGTTTTAGGTTCTACATGTAAGTCTTTAATCCATCTTGAGTTAATTTTTTTTTTTTTTTTTTTTTTTTTTTGTATATGGTAAGAGACGGGGTCCAGTTTTTATCTTCTGCACACGACTATTCAATTTACCCAGCATCACTTGTTGAAGAGGGTGTTTTTCCCCAATACATGTTCTTGGACTTACAAAATATCAGTTGGTTGTAAATAAGTGGTTTATTTCTTCATTCTCTATTCTGTTCCATTAATCTATGTATATATTCTCATACCAGTGTCATTTTTGTTTGGTTACAATAGCCGAGTAATATAATTTGAAGTCAGATGATGTGATGCATCCAGCATTGTACTTTTGCTCATGAATGTTTTGGCTATTTGGACTCTTTTTTGGTACCATATGAATTTTAGAATTGTTTTACTAATTATTTGACAAATGATGTCATTATTTTGATAGAGATTGCAGTGAATCTGTAGATTGATTTGGCCAGTATGGTCATTTCAACTTTCTTAATTCTTCAAATCCATGGGCATGGGATGTTTTTCCTTTGGTTTGTATCATCTTTAATTTGCTTCATGGGTGTTGCGTAGTTTTCTTTGCAGAGATCTTTCACCTCCTTGATTAAATATATTTTTAGTTATTTATTTTATTTTATTGTTAGCTATTGTAAATGGGATTGCCTTCTTGATTTCTATCTCAGCTAGATCATTATTGGTGCACTAAAAGACTTGATTTTTGTATGTTGCTTTTGTATCCTGCAACTTTACTGAAGATTTATCAACTCTAAGAATTCTTTGGTGGAGTTTAGGTCTTTCTAGATACAGGATCTCTCTTCTTTTTCAATTTGGATGCCTTTTATTTCTATCTTTGCCTGACTCCACTAGCTTGTTTCTTCAATTGTAGAGATTCCAGCATTCTAACTTTTTGACACACTTCCCCTAACATTGCAGCCTGGGTAGGCACATGATCTAATGTCCACAGTAAAAACAACAATCATTTGACCATTCGTTAGTGACTAAATAAATATTCTACATTTCTCACCGGTTATGTTCTAACAGAACTCAGAAAATTCAATATTTTAGAGTCAGTTACTTGTGAAATCCCATTACTGGTAATAAATCTTATATCAGTTATAGCTTTTAGATTGAAAAATAGTTTTTACAAGCGAAATCAAACTAGTAAAATATACAAGGAAATTATTTCCCCACATTATTGAAAATGCCAATAGATTTACTATAAAAACTCTATACCTGAGGTATGTGTTTAGGTGTGTATGTGTCTGCACATGTATGAATGACTTTCTTGGTTCTGTCCTCCTTGCCAGTCATATTTGTCCTCTAATCATGGAGGCAAAATGAATACAATGTTTCTAGGCTTTAAAGGTAACATAAAGCACTCTCCAGAGGAGAGAGGAGAACTATATCTTAGCACTCTCATCTAAAGTCATGAAAAATTACTCATATTGGGTTTATCAGATTAAAGGGTATACTGTGCATATTTATTTAAGTACTTTACTTAAATAGATGAAGAACTTCAAGTATGTATCTCATCTGTGGATCAAGAGACACTGTCATAAATTTTATAAACAATACATTTTCAGTGTACACAGGCTCTTAGGATGAAAAAGAGAGGGAAAGATTGAATACATTTCCACTTTTTGTTGCAGCTCAATAAATAGGTAAAACAAAATATACATTGAATGAATAATCAAAGCCACATTGAAATAAAATTTTAGTTATGTTACCCACATAACCAAATTTTAGGTAATTTTTCAAAAAATTACATTCTAAAAGTGTGAGTTTTCATAATAAAACTTAATGTGAGGGTGGACTCCATTATTTTGTACTATGGAAAGTTAGTTTTAATAAATAACTTTATTAAAGCTAAAAATTTGATTACTGATTACTCAGACATTTCTCCTAATCAAGTATTAGTTAATCCCATGCAAGCTCAGATATATGCTTAATCACATAACTTTGGAAAGGATATTAGATCACATACTCTGATTGCTTGACTTCTAAAGATCTTGGTCTGATTTATGGTTTCCAATATTTGCAAACTTTTATTCCTTAAATAAATATACAAGCCCCATGCTAAGTGCTCTAACCACACAGAGTGCACATTTTTGAGGTACTACTGTGATTTTATTCAGTGACTTTCTCAGAAAAGACTCTTAAAAATAGATGTTCAAAAATGCTGAAGCCAGACTGGAACACAGAATCTGTTCAGCTTATCTTCTCACAGCACTAATTTTAATAGTAAACATAGGTCCCCTGTTGGATGTGTAATTAATATCACCTGAGTTTATATCTAGGCATAGTATTTCTGGTTCAGAAGATATGAATATATTTTTACTTGGTAGATTAAACTAGTTTACAAGTGATTATGCCATTTTATACACCCATTAGCAATTTATGAGAGTTTTAGTTGCTTGACATCCCTGTCAATTTGGAATTATGAGATTAACCATACTATGAGAAAAGGATTTTGCCTTAGCTTCCATTTGTTCATTTTCATACAAGCTTATCAGATGAGTGTTGTGTGAAAATATTTTTCAGGATCTGGCACAAGAAAATAAATCAGTGAATATTAGTTATAACGAAATTCTAAATAAAATTAGCCAAAACCACATGCCCAAATAGTATTCCCTAGCCAGTGGTGGTCTTTTATTTCATGACATTTGACTATTAATGTACTCATTTGATTCTTTTTAGTGTCATAATGAAGCAGCAATGATATCCTTTAAAACTGGAAAAAGAGGTGTGCATTTTTAAATTAAAAGATTTCACCTTGATAAAGTGAGAATATTTTCATACAAAGAAGTGCTCCCATAGTGATAAAGTCATTACCTTTAATGTGGTACACCAGAACTATCCACATAGAACATGTGCATATGGAGTGGGCCTTCCAGATCAGGAAGGAATTTACGGCGCTATATCACAGAAGGCTTTCCTATTGGAAAAAATAGAGCAGTGTAAATGGGGAGACGACAGTCTTCTGAGCAGGCAGAATTAAGGTTGGAGTGAGAAACATGATCTGACTTAGACTCACAAGTACTCCACAAAAGCACACCATTTCCTCTGCCTGCAGATTTTCTTCTGGAAACAAAGGCAAGGTTTACTTCCAATATTTTACTCCAAACACTCAAACAAAAAACCTGTGAACAGCATGCCGAGAGGAACATGTGTTGTTCTGTTTTGTTTTCATCCTATTACATTTTTAATTACAAATACATTTTATAAAAATAACTAATTTTCCAAACTATTAAATTGGGATTTTTCTCTATTATTTTGTTGTTGATTTTACCATTAATTCCTCTGAGTGAGTCCTTTTGAGGCTCTTCTCAGCCCATGGCAGGTAGGAGTACTCAAACGTGAAATCAATCAGACCTTTAGACATATGGTCCTGAGGAAAGTCACTTGCTATTTCCATTTTTTTTTTTTTTTTTTCCTGGCAGGAAGACATGGGTTGCCCTCAGGCTGCTAGATACTGTCTAATTGGCCCAGATAATCTTTTCATTTTACAATTTCTTAAATCTATTAAAGAATAACCTCATAACTTAAGGGCTATTGCGAAGTTGAAGAGATGACAACACAACATACTATGTGGTTAAAGGTTCATTTGAAATTTAGGATCAATGGGGGTAGACTAAATTCACAGTGATTATCCGTATATCTTCCATCCAGCCCAGAAGTGCCTAGAGTCTCTGTTAAAAAATGCACTGTGGTTCACAAACAACATCTGTTTTAAGCCAACTCCCCAAGTTTTAATCAAACTCCCCAAACTAAAATTTAAGACTTGCTACTTCCACATTATCAGCACCATTCACTGTATCAAATCAAGTCAGTGTACAGAATCTCATCGCTTGAAGGTAGGCTGAGAAAGCATAGAACACCTCTTAGTGTCCATTTAGGGTTTCATCTGTCATCAAAAAATTCAAAGTACTTATATCCAGAGAGAAATGTATTAGTTTCTTCTTTTGTTCAATTAAAAATATAACTGTCCACCTTCCTCAATCCTCAAATATAATGAAGGCAATAAATGTGAGTTTGTCAGCATTATGAACGTGAATATTAAAACATAATTGAGAAATAAATATAATTTTTTAAAGATTTTTTCAAGATATGAGTATAAATTCAGCATGAGAAAGTATTAATAATTTAAATAATGGTTAACAAATAATATCAATCTGATCTGCTCTCACAGATATGTGATATTTGGAAGTCTTCAAAGCATTCTAATTCTTAATTTCTACATCACTAAAATGATATACATTTTATTTGTGTCACAGTGTTAAAATTAGAGTTTATAATTAAAATTATTTTCACATATACAGCCTCATAAAAATAGAAATGTAAGATCAGGTACAATGGCTCATACCTGTAATTCCAACGACTGTGAAGGCTGAGGTGCAACACGATCACTTGATTTTGAGACCAGCCTGGGCAACATAGTGAGAGCCTATCTCTATAAAAAAATTAAAATATTAGCTGGACATGGTGTGGCATGCTTGTAGCATAGCTTTTCAGGAGACTGAAGTGAGAGGATTGCTTGAGCCCAGGAGTTCAAGGCTACAGTGAGCTAGAATCACATCACTGCACTCTAGCCTGGGTGAAACATCAAGAAACTATCTCTACATAAAATAAAAGTAAATACATATATATATATATATATATATATATATATATATACACACATATATATATACACACACACATAAATATGCATATATCATATGCAAATGCAAGTATATATTATGCATACACACATATCTTTTGCACATTTGAAGCTTTATACAAATTTAACTCTATGAATTTTTCTATCACCACTAGATAATTCATATATGATGATGTCTTCTAGTTTAGGCAACAGGCTTTTCAAACAATATGCCATAATAACCATACATGCATAACAGTGCTATAGTGTAGCTAAATGTGCCTTAAGATAGATATACTGGAAGTATATAGCAGTTACGCTCTGAATAATAAACACACATTTATTTTAAGAATTATTGAAGTCATAGTAATTTTATTTCCTTATTAGCAATGTGAGAAAACACTTTTCTAAAAAAAATGAATTCTAAAGAAAATTCCTTCTATTTGAAAAGAAAGTTGTTTTTTTATCTGGGTAACTTACCTTAAACAGATAAAAATTTGGTTCTTATTAGATAGAATAATGCACAATAAGTTAAAAGCTGAATTTAACATTTTATGGCAAATCACAGAGATCAACAACTGTTTTAAACAGGTATAGACACTGTTCAGCGATCTCCCTAGGGTCAATGTTTTGTCAGTTTTGTTTTGTTGTTTTTTGTTTTTGTTTTTGTTTTTTTAATATCTTCATGTCTTTCCTGGGGCTTCATGTATATCAACACACTCATATTTGCTGAAGTGGATTGATGTAAACTCAATTCTTAACAGAGGAAAACAATTGTCCTCACCTGAGAAAAGTCTTGGTACCTCATTTATAAATAATAATGTACTGTGCCTGCTTATTTATCACTTACCTCTCCTGCCAGATTGAGTACAGAACCCCTGCTTCTTTTATCTGCCAATGTGACATTAGCAGTTAGGATGACAAACATGTATTGTTTATGACTAAATGAGCTTATAGTTCACTTTTAATTGGTTGACATATACCACACAACATTAAACTTCATTCTTGGGAACTAAAAAATTGTCAACTTTAATCAGTGTTTTTTAAGGAGAAAATAAAACTGGCTCTAAGTATTTTATTTTTCTTTACGGTGTGTGGTATCCTAAAGTTATTCTTGACTTGCTAAGCTTTTTGAAACTTGAGTGACTTTATAAAGTAAAAATTGAATTTGACTTATAAATGTGAAGCTACAACTGAAATTTCTTATAAATGAAACAGATTTTCATTTTGTATGTTACCCATAAATATCAGATACGCTATTAATACCAAAAGCTTTTTTTTAGAAACAACTGAACATTTTACTGCTGTTGAAAACAATGAAAGGAAGAGATCAGTGGAGATTATCAACAAGTGTTCTATAAAGAAAGTTTCTGTTTACATTACAGGAAAAATGGGAATTAGAAATAAAAGCAGAGGTGGAAAATTGCTTTAGGAAAATTAGAGTGATGTAAAAGGAATTTAAATAATTAAATCAGGCTCAGGAGCAGCATTTCTGTCTTGTTCTTATTGACTGATGAAAATATGGCTTTGATATGGAGAGGGTACTAAGTGTCTAGAAATGTGTCAGCCTAAAGTGGATAATTAAAGTCCCCTTCTTTCCTCAGTGGATCAGACTGAACCTGCTCTACTTGTTTTTAAGATTTTCCCATACTGTGGCCAAACTCTCTCCTTCTGTCTCCCCTGCAAGGAAGCTTTCACCATCTCATCTTCTCACTAACCGTGTGCCATTCTGATTCTAGTGCTATGTTCCTCTCTTCCAGCTCCTCTAATGCCCTGGTTCACAACCACTAAGTTATGGAATCAAGAAGTATTCTACCAGGATACAAATCCAAGTATAGTTAGATTGGATGCATTCAAATGGCATGTCTGGTTAATTATGTCTAGATGTAATTCTCCAAGCTGTGAGGCTAATTTTGTCAGTTTTACATAACATTAGTAGAATATGCATCTCACACTGACAGTGCAGTAATGATTTTATGTATATATATGCTCATTTCCCTTTAAGATTTATATTGTTAGGAAAAATACTAATAATTTTTGTTCCTATGTATAACACTTATTCATTTCCTTAATAAATATTCACTGAGTTCCTATTATGTTTCAGACACTGTTTCAGGCACTGGAGATTCAGACAGAAAAACAAAGGGACTTCCAGACATTACATAGATAGGAAACACAAAATGAACTCTTCGTAAATCAAAATCATAAGCACATGTTACCAACATTTGTATGGGCATATTTTAAATAAATGTGCCAGTATAATTCACAAACATCTCAGGGAAAATATGTCTCAAAATGAAGTTGATTTGTAACAAAGTGTAAATATAGATTCAATACAATTTTAAAATTTTTGACCAACTTCTTTATACATGTGAATAGATTGCTCTTATTTTTATTTGATATTCTGGTTATTGAAGAGAATTAAAAATGATAGCTCTGTCATTGTGTTTGGTCCCCTATTTCATTACTACTTTTATTTTTGAATTCACAGTTCATATTCAGAAATATTTAATCTACTTATCATTTGTCAGTTTGTAAAAGACAAGTGACAAAGACAAAATAATTGATAAATCCACTAACTTTGGCACAGATAAACTTGACACGTCAAAATCTGCTGAAAACAAACAAGAGTGGTAAGACATGGCCGGGTGTGGTGGCTTATGCCTGTAATCCAAGCACTTTGGAGGCCAAGGCGGGCAGATCACCTGAGGTCAGGAGTTATAGACCAGCCTGACCCCATCTTTAAAGGAAAAAAAATAAAAGGACATGAACAATAATAATTGTGCACTGTTCACAGCTGGGTCACCAGAGGCAGAAGCCACTGTATAGACATGATCATCTGACAATGTGCTATATATAAGTACTCATTTCTATCTGTGAATGAAATGTTAGTGAAACCTAATTCCTCTCTTATTCTTATGGGGAAATTAAGTATAAACAACAGTTCTATTGTCTCTTTTTGTGCCCCATTGAAGCATTACTCTATATTAGAGACCACTATTCCAGACCAGAAAATTATTTATGGTTTTATCATTATTAATAGATTTTAGTTGTCTTGACAAGATCTCTGTAGGAGTTTTTTTCTGCCTGTAATGCAGATAGCTGCCAACAAAAGATACGGTATACTTCATGGTTACGCAAACCTTTTTTATTGTGGATATTTTAAACCTTCAGAATTTAAGTGTCAAAGATTTTCTAGTAAAACAAACCTATTTTTAAATATGTAATATAAAACACATAAAGTTTCAGTAGTGAAGAATATAGTTCAAAAGTGAACTAATGTCTGGTTCCAGGTCTACTCTTATTTATTTGAACTGAAATCTTTGTACCATCATGTGATGAATATCATAGAATGTTAAATTCTCAAATTTAAATAAATTTTAAACTGTCCTCATGATGCTGTAATTTAAAAAAGATAAATAAGCAAAGATAATGTTCTAATGTAGTCACTGTACTTATCTAGTAAAATTAATCTACTCTAGGTAATTACTCGAGATAGAAACTCAAATATGGATATAATTTATATGATAATATGTTTCTCTCTCTGTGTGTATATATATGTAACATATAAATAATACCAATATCTTAAATTGCTTTGAATTACAAGTTAAGCTATTTATATATTAATTATATAAAATAAACAGCTATTTATATCCAATAATGTAATTATATATATTATAATGATATAATTATATAATACACATATGTATTATATATTCACAATTGTCCTTTCATATTTTGAAGAAAGTCAATTTAAATAAATATATGTTCCCATTTGTTTCAGTTTTCAATGAAAATGTCTAAGTACATACACACACACACAATGTTTTATAAACTCAATTTTAGAAGTTGTATAAAGTATGCAAAAGAAATATGCAGTGATTTTAGTATTAGTTCCATGTGAAGTTATTAAGGGTGAGTTTTTCTACATCTCCATTTTATTCCATACTTTCAAAATTTAGTAAATGAATATGAGTTACTCTGATCAGACAAAAGCAAACAGGGACAGGAAAATTAATCAGTATGGCAATACAGTAGAGACAAACATTTATCTAACAAAGTTTTCTTTAGGAAAGAATTTCCTACTTAATTCAAAAACTAACTGCAACTTTATTTTAGACATGCAATTTGTCATATGTTTTATTTAGTGCTACATAAAATTGATTTTCAGAAGTAAATATACAACAGTCATTATTCTTTGTAGTGCATAACTGTCATAGCAATTCACGTTTATAAAGGTGAGGTTTAAAATGTGAATGACTTTTGAAGCTAGGCAGGCTTTATAAATGTACAAAGCAGCTAATTTAACACAAACAGGAATGGCTGGGGACTCTGGAAAACCAGAGAGTGCGTGACTTGCCTAAGGACATTCTCTTAAAACTTTCAACACTTTGTTAGCTGAAGGACACATGTCCACAGACAGAGTTCAGATCATAGGATAAATTTGCAATCAGTAATTATAAACTCAACTTTATTCTTAACAATAAATAATGGAAATAAACATGAAAACTGGAGGTGAATTTCACCATTATAGTGGTGAAAAATTATGCACAATGATTAAGTAAAAAACAAAGTATAAAGAAATGTATTCCTGATCACAAGCAGGAACCTCATGTATACCTATATAGAATTTATTTATATAAACTTTAATTGCAGCATTAAATGTGAATTAAAAATATAAATTAAGAATGATGATTTGTTCAAGCTTGATAAGGATGCTTTCCAGATTTATGTGACCATTGAATCAAGTAAGATTTTTATAGCCTTAACTGGATGCAGGAATTGGGTCCCTATATTGTGACGTTAATCTCACTTAGTTTCTAGACAGATGTGACCAGATAAAAAGTTTATCCAGAGGCTGCAACTTGCAGCTTTCTAGAGTTGTTTCATGAAATTCATGCTCCTTTCCTTCAATCTCTGCAAGTTAGATCAAGAGTCCTGTTTAGATCCACAGTTATCCACTATCTTCATGGCTGAAATATTAGACCACTTGGCTGTGTACTCTGGCATCTATGCTATTCTTCTCAAACTTGACTTTGAATATTGGATGGGATTCTCCACACACCTAAGTGCCAGATACCATTCTGCTCAAAAGGTCTAGCTTCATATTGCCATGATGTCCTTTCTTACCTCATTTTAAAATTGTCCACTAGACATTTTTTTTTTCTTAAAAAAAAAAAAAAAGGTAAGATCTTACTCTGTCTTACAAGCTGGAGTGCAGTGGTGCAAGCATGGTTCACTACAGCCTCCACTTCTAGGTTCAAGTGATCTTCCCACTTCAGCCTCCCAATTATCTGGGACCACAGACACAGGCCAGCTAAACCAGATAATCTGCATACTTTTTGTTGAGATGGGTTTTACAATGTTGCTCTGGTTTTACAATGTTGAACTTTTGTTCTCAAGTGATCCTCCCACCTTGGCTTCCTAAAGTTCTGGGATTACAAATGTGAGCCATGGTACCTGTCCTCATGTTTTATTCTCTTACAACTGAAATTCCTATACATTGGGTCAAATCAAACCTGAGTATGACAAAGCTCTTGGGGTGCTAAATATTTTACTTTTAGTTATGCTCTTAAGATACCAATCTTTAGAAAGATGGTCCTTTTACAGTCCCAGATAATTTTGGCATGTCATATTTCTTCCCTTATTCCACATTTATGTACCACCAATAATCCAGAAGTTTTGAATGATAACACACATTGAATAATACTATTAAGTTGAGTCACATACCAGAAAGGAAGAATTGTTATTCCAGCATTGATTATTGTCTCCACACGGTACATCCATTCAAAAGTCAGCAGACTTGTTTATAGCAGAATTCCTTTTGACTATTTAAGATTCCCACATTTTTAGGAAGCTGAGAAAAGAGAAATCTTCCTTATTTTCTGGTCATTTAGAATTCAGTCAAGACAGTGCAGACTGGAAATGACATATTTTGTTTCAACCCCCAAAAGTGAAAAGGAGGATAATCTGCAATGAAAACTGTTATATTGCGAACATTGCCAAAACATGAGCGGGAAAAAAATAGACAAAGGGCAGTGCAAATATGACTTTTGGAGTTATTAACAGTAGAAAAATCCTTAATAGAGACAACATAAAAATTAGGGACATTATTATGATTATGCATAGAATAACATAATTTAAAATTCATTTTTAAAGTAATAGAAAATGTAAGATATTCATAGGAATAATAAATCTATGGTATGGAAGTCACATAATTCCCACAAAAAATTAGCTTCATTATTCTTCTATAATCAGTGACTTAAATGAATATTTATCAAAATATATCATGAAAAGCAGAAGTTGAGAAATGTACTCAAATATTATTGTTTCTGCATCAGGCAAATTTATTCTCTGAAGATAGATCTCCATTTTCACAGCACTAAAGTTCCAGGACTGGAAAATAACCTAGACTTTTTGAGGGACACATATGCCCGGGAGCTTACAGCATACTGAACCTGAGCAGTGAATTCTAAAACAGATTCAGAGAAATAGATTCCTAATAAGATAGTATTGGAAAAATGATGGGAAGAAATTAGAATTTCATTGTAAATGAAATCTTTAAAAAATGAAGTTTTTAATCATGGCGTAAGTAATCTGTGAAAGAGAATTCTGTTCAATGAAGAACAGACGTAGGCCAATAGTCACATGTTGAATTTTAGCTGAGTCCTCTGCTTCTACAAAACAGAAATGTTGAATAAATTCTCCCACCCTTTAGCATTCTGGGTAATGGTTTACCGCAATGAAATGCCCTTTCCTGTAAGACTTTGGTAAGAATCACAGGCAGTATCCCTAGTTACCTGTGAAAAGGCCAGACACAGACCCTCTAAATTCCCTGTCTTTGCCCCTTAAATAATTAAATCTCTTGTCCTTACTGATCAACCAGCTCAAAATACTTGCTAACCAAAATTTGGTTAAGTTTATTTTTCCTTCCATGGACCTTTAAACTTTGATCTCCCTTCAGCCTGAGCCAATATACAACATGCAACCCTTCCTGAAAATGGACTGGCTTCAGAATAAAACATTCTCTGACTTACTATACCAATATGCCACCCTTTGCTCCCACTTCCCCACACACCATTCTTCCTAGACTTGTTTACTCCTCCCCATGAAAGAGTAACCTCTTTTGCCTAGCCCTTCAGATGCTTGCAAAGATTATGATCACAGTGAACTTCCTGTTTGAAATAGCCCTCTCCCCTTTGCCCCATCATGCCATAATCCTTTTGAATCAAGTCTGTCCTTTCCTAAGTCCTTCTTTGTTTTTAATTTGACAATGCACACGCATGAAAGCCTAGATGTAATTTAGGTTATTGACGTCATAAAAATGAGTTAAAACGATATATCGTATTTATATAACTTCAAAGAGCAAGAATACTGATGATATTTACCAAGAAAGGGAAGACTGGAGGAGAAACATGTTTGATGTTAAGAATAAATATCAAGATTATATTTTGGTTAGGAAAATTTAGGATGTTTTTTAAACATCCTAGTAGGCAGTTGAAGTTTCATAGGAGTGATGAGAGCTGGGTGTTAATTTGAGAGTCATCAGTATAAAGGCTATATTTAAACAAAGGCACTAGAGAAAATCTATGAAGAAAGCAAAAACTGAGAGAAAAGAAAGTTTAAGACTGAGACTTAGAGTACACCAATACTTAGAGATCAAGCCTAGGTATAAGAATTGACAAGTGAAATCAGCTGATGCCTCATGCTGAGGGAGGGAATCAAAGCATTAATAACATTGTAGGGATCAGAAGTGTATCAAGAGTCTGATCTGAGAGACTAAATTCATTCTGCTTGCCACACAACAGCCAATAAATTGAGAGACGAGTTAAAGCAAGGAAGGCAACTTAGTTTTGCATAGCCAGCAAACCAATACGATGGTACACTGATGTCCTAAAGAACCATCTTAAGTCAGCATAGATTTCAGGCTCTTTTTGTTAAGGACAGGCGGAAGATGAGGAGGTTGAGGTCAAGAGGTAACTGACGACCACAGACATCTGGATGCCAACAAGGGTTGAAGGAGGTTGGGAACTTCTTTGTCCTTGGTCAGGTCACAGTGCTCCTATAAATTTTTAACAAAATGTAGTCAGTTGTTTACATACATCTCTTTTAACCTCAGAGTTAGTTTCAATAACTACATGATTGTTCTTGCAAATTATCTCAGTGCTCTAAAATTACCCTAGTCTACTTGTAGGAGGCCCCTTAAACAAAAATGGAGTTATTTATGTTAGTTCTTTGGCTGTTTCATTGTTGCAGTTGCATTTTTTTGGGCAAGATCTGGAACACTGAGTACTATACATTTTAAGAGATACAAATCTTTGTATGTTTGTCTATGTCATTGCCTTTCTAGCATGCTTTATTAAAGTTGTCATGATTACCATTAAAATTCCAGCCAAGTAAATCAATTAAAACTCAGAAGTGAGGCATTAGTAACCTGTTGGTAATTGCTACCAGTGTGCTACATCAATTTAACTTAAGCAAATTATTATGTTTTCTTACCATTCATTTCACTAGAACAACATAGAACTTAACATTACCAGTTGACTTCTTTCTTTGATGAACATGTTAACAGAAATGCAAATTTGTCTGTAGAAACTAGGAACACATCTGTCCTAGCCAGTCCGTGAGCAGAATTTGTCAACTCTTAGTGAGGCTATATCAACGGAAGGAACTGCAAGTCGCTATTGAAGGAATTGGAAAAATTCTTGCAAACATTTATGTAACTTGATTAAAAAAGAAATACTTATAACTTACTCCTGATTTTTTTCAGTGCTCAAAACCTCCCCTAAGAGTATTTAGATGAGTAGAGATTCACCCCTAAATCTTTCTGATTATGCAGCATAATGATAATTCTGAATATCAGTACAAATATATAAATATTATAATTTTTGTAAGTTATACTAATAAAAATGGTAAACTTTGGTTATATAGGTTCATCCATGTCACCTGGTTTTTTTTTGGTAGTTTGGATATTTATTCAGGACAAATATGAAAAGGAATAACTGGATTCCTTTTCCTCAACAGGAAATGGCATAACTGCATGGAAACAAAAATGCATGACCCAATGAGAGCCTTTAAACACATAAGTTTTTCTGGAGCAGTTTATGCTGTCAGATCATTCTAAATTGATTTGTAAATCTAATATTAAAGTTTGAATAAACCATCTGTGTATAATTTAATCTCTCCAATTTCATATCCCTTCTAAAACTAAGTTAAAATCTATTACAATGTAAGAAGTACATCTAAAAAACAATTTATTTTGACTTCTTATTCTGTCTTGAAAACTACTAAAACAGTAAAGGAATTATTAACTGTTACCTTCTACTTCACCATCATAGTACCAAAATCTAGGTATATTTAAACTATCTTCTAAAGAAGAATAAGACACATATTTATGAGAGTGACAAGAAGTTGAGTTGCAGTGAATGCTATATTCAGTAATATCTGTAACAGATACTTGAAACATTTATTAATTAAAAATAATCATCAGCCCACTAGCTATAATATCACGTTGTCTTCTGTTGCTTCACTGTGCCTCTTGGACTAAGGCTTCACTCTTTTCTTACTTTCAACGGTCTGATAATGTAATGAATTTCAAAAGTACCAAGTTTTCAGTTGAACCATTCGATTCTCAGATAACTTTAGATCTTAGTTTCAAAACTGAAGTGTCTACTTTTCTACTCTAATTATTATTACTACTGACATTAAACACAACTTGAGACTCTGAAAAAACTTTGTGTGTGTGTGTGTGTGTGTGTGTGTGTGTGTGTGTGTGTGTGTGTATGGGTTGAAAACTATACCAAGAAGCCAAAACCAGTTCATTGCTCCCAATCTGTTTAAATTTCCATGTGTATAACACATGACAACACTAAAACTTCCAAATGAATCATAAATTTGATAACACTATTTTAAAATTCTTATGGAACTACATTCTACAGTCTCAGTCTCTAAGTATTATTGCAGATTGATGACTCAAAATTATTTTGAATATATTTTTTCTCACCTGATAACATGAGACGTGATCTTCACTTCCATTTATACTCATACGAAAATACTAAAATGAACATGGATATTATATATATATAAAACAGTGTATTTATATATGTATATATATTTATATACATCACACACAGAAAAACACAATCTATAGCACATATGTAGCAATATCAGCTGTTTTACTTACATAGTTGCAAGTTTCATTGAAACACAATTAAAACCTCTATTTGACATGTAAAACACTTAATGAGTCTAATTATAAAACTCCTGAAAAAGTAACAAGTATGAAGTTGATTATAACTAAATACGAGTTTCAGAGAGTATAGGCATATTATACCTATGTTTAAATGTCCTATCTGTAACCTGACAACCATTTTTCAAATTTAGTAGAATTGGAGGAATGTGCGGGTATAAGAAAAGCATGTAAATCTAACTATTGGTCTCTGTCCAGTTCATTATAATTATTGGTTACTTGTATTCTATTTGATTAGTTCTATAGCATTTTTTAAAATTTCAAATTGCTTACTTTCTTCAGTAATTTCTTTCATTAACAGCATAGTTTCATTTTAGGCTATTTGTGCTTTCTTCTAATATTTCATCAGCATATCTCCAATGAAGAGTAACAACGTTTACATAGGGTTCAGACATTTTTACACTGAAAATGGGTAACGCTTTTAAATAAAATCCAGATGTTTTTAGAATTTTATGTACTTGTTATTTTTTATCCAGTAGTATTCATTATACATGAACATGTTCAGTTTTCATGTAATTGGTGATTGCCTCCATGACACCATGCTAAAGGGATTCTTTGAAACTTATCACTAGCTTAAATTTTGACAGATACTCACTATAGAAGACAGGTCTTTACCACAGAAATAAGAATTATAGTCAGTTAAGTGTGGCATTTACCATGTTTCTGCTGTTATTTTAAAAAAGAAAGAAATTGATCACTATTATTGAAGTGATCACTAATGTATTATACTTGAATAGCCCCAATGATTTTCTTTTATATCCAGGGGATTCATTGTATTTGCGGTTGAAGAATTATAATGTAAGAAAATTCAAACAAACTTTGGCCTAGGAGAATACAACAACAGAGAGATATATGCATGACCATGAGGGTTTTGTGCTTATGTCTTTAATATTGAGGATGTGTATGTATGCCTACAATATGAACACTTACTAATCATCTTTTTAAGTTATGTGGAATTATAAATGTAACAAAGGTCAGGCTGATATTGTGATGTGCTATGTAAAATGGGTATTCTCTGCTCAATCCAAGATTTGCCGTATCTGCTGTTTTCAAGAACATGTGGAGACTCCAGGTAAAACAGCAACTGCCATCAGTAACAGGGGTTCAGCTTCATATGGCATACCTGCTACATTATGTGTGTGTGGAAAAGAAAAGATAAAGGTCCAAAATAAAAGAAACAAGTAGCAAACGAGGACCTCAGAATATCAAAGAGGAGGTTTCTTGGATAATATTGAAGTTTCAGCAATACCATATGAGGATCTCAGGGAATGGTAGCTCCAATTATATTGATTGCTACATGAATCTGTTTTCATCTATTTACCCTTTTGGCAAGTGTATTCTCTGCTTGGAGAGACAAGTGGATCTAGAAAAACTGGGGGAAAAAAAAGAAGTTACTAAACTTTAAGCATCTAAGTAATTCTAATATGTCAATATTCAGATGCAAAAGTTTAAAACTGAAGACAGTGAGTTTCCTACCTTCAGATGAAAGATGAACTTTAGTGTCATAAATGGTAAATTCTAAGATAAATATGGGGTAAATAAAATGCCATGCAGAATGTGATAATTGCATGATTATAACAACTACAGAATCAGATTCAGCACAAGGTCTGGAAAACATCTAGAAATGTATTTTTAAGTGGAAACTAGAAAGCAAATACAGTATAAGATAGCATTTGAGTGTGCAAAGATAAACAACTCTTGTTCATGTAACATTTAATAGAGGCTTCATTAAAGATTAGTATTTAAGTGTGCAAAGGTAAACAACTCTTGTTCATGTAACATTGAATAGGGGGCTTCATTGAAGATTTGACTAGTTCAGAATTAAAATACTAGTTCAGAATTAAGACTCAGTCCTGTTTACACTATCGTGAGTTCCTAGCCAAAGTGTGAAAAGAACTGACTGGACAGATCATATGGTTTGGCTCTGTGTCCTCACCCAAATCTCATGTAAAACTGTAATCCTCAGTGCTGGAAGAAAGACCTGGTGAGAGGTGACTGGTTCATGAGGGCAGAGTTCTCATGAATGGTTCAGCAACATCCCTCCTTGGTACTCCATAGTGAGTGAGTTCCCATGAGGTCTGGTTGTTTGAAAGTGCGTGGCACCTCCCCATTCTTTTTCTTGCTCCTGCTCCTGCCATCTAAGACTCTTGCTCTTACTTCGTTTTCCACTATGAATAAAAGCTCTCTGAGGCCTCCCAAGAAGCAGATGCTGCCATGCTTCCTATACACTCTGGAGAACCCTGATCCAGTGAAACCTCTTTTCTTTGTAAATTACCCACTCACAAGCATTTCATTATAGCAAGGTGAGAAACAAGGAATGTAGCAGCGAACAAAAGGATAAGCAGAGCTCACCAGCCATCTAGGGGAAGCTGCTCTGCAGGAGAAAAGACAGTGGTAGAAAAGGCTGAAGTCAGGACCCCGGAGAACCATCAGGTGGTGACATCAAGTAAGCAGGGAGTGGTAGCAGGAAAAACAGTTTCGCCAAACTTGTCAGTGTGTGAGCCATGATCCCAAAGGATAGGGGTGAGCAATCTATGGCCTGAAAGGCAAATCTAGCTTGTGGCTTACTTTCGAATTCCCAGGGAACTAAGAATGGTCTGCACATTTTTAAATGATTGTGAAGGAAAAAAGAAAGGTGGAAGAGAAGAGGAAAAGGAAGGAGAAGAAAAAAGGAATCAAGATCTTATACAACCTGCAAAGCCTAAAATATTTATCTTTATAGAAATGGTTTCCTTTATAGAAGAATTTTGACAATCCCTGCTCTAGAGAGAGGAAGAAAACTCCAAGGACCTAACAGGTTTCTGAAGTTAAACTACTGAGGAACTAAACCACTAATAAAATTCCTGCAAGAATAATGTATTTTTGAGTTTATCATATGCAGATAAGTTTTTTGTTACCAAGGCATAATTGAACCCACAAATAAAGACAAAACATCCACTAAAAATACGTCACATAGAGAAACCATTTTGAAAATTATGAAAAAGAGTATTTAGCCTAAATGTAGGTAGAACTATATGTCTGAAAAAAAAATAAAAAGTGCATACTTAAAGCACAGAACTTGATAAGTTGTTGAAACTCTCAACACAATCAAGATTAAATATAAAAATTCAAATAAATATACATAAGATATATATAACTACCTCATATAAAATAGACAAACGATATGTATAGACACATCAAAGTTTATATATATATATATATATATACATATCCATTACTACTCTCAAAATTTCCTCAACTTCTCTTGTAATCTTCCTTTCTGCTTTTCTCATCTCCCTCTCCAATCTCACCTCATTTCCAGACAACTAGTGATCATCTTTGTGTAACTATAATTTTTTTATATTCTCTAACTGTATGTAACAAAATAACTTAGTTATTTTGATATACATTCATTTCACATGCATGAATAGTTTATGTCTTTATATTGCATTGTACGGATGTACAAAAACTTGTTTATCCATTCACTTGTTTTTTAACTGTTACAAATAGAGCTGCTATGAATATTTATGTAGAAATCTTTATATGTACACATGTATTCATTTCTTTGAGGCAAGTACCTAAGAGTGAAATGACAGGTCATACAGTATATATACACTTAATTTTTTACAGAATTGCCAAATTATTTTCCCAAGTGGTTTTGGCATTTTGTATTTTCACCAGTAGTGTATGAGAGTTAACTCTTTTTCACATGTTTACAAACACTTGGCATACTTTGTCTTTTTAAAATTTTAGGCCTTTTAAGTAGAGTAGTATCTCATTATTCAAAATTTTCATTTCTTTAATGATTGAGCATCTTTTTAAGTGCTTCTATTTATCTTCTGTGATGAAATGTATATGCACATAATTCATTGATTTTATATTAGGTTGTTTTTTATTATTGAATGTTGGAAGTTATTTATGTATTCTGGATACAAGTCTTACTAGATATGTAGATGAGAGTATTTTCTCTCTTAGTGTGGTTTGTATTTTTATTCTTTTATAAAGTAATTATTTTTAGACTATGGGAACCCCTTTCAGCATAAGATAATTTGAAAATTGTGAATTACTAGATATCTGTCTATCTATCTCTATTCTTTATTCGAAACATCCTAAAATGTATTGAAATTATTTATTTGTGGAATTAATTTGTGGAATAACCTTGATGGGGCTATCACCTTATCCTATTTCTTATTAACTTCCTGCAGCATTATTTTTATACGGATATCTAAATCTTTTAATCGTTTCCTCAATTAAGTCACTCTTTAGAATGTGACATGATAAAAGATGCTGCTAATCACAAGCTGTAGTCTTTGGAGATAGGAAATAGTCATTTGGCTAAGCAAAAGTGTAAAACAGTAATAGGTTGTGGCAGGGAAATCTGTATCAGTGCACCAACTAGCTCTCCAATTAGCTCTTTGCTGGAGTACTAGTGTCAAGATGACATCCAGTTGATTCAGCATCCTTTTATATGTGCACTACTGCTGGCTGGCAACATGCATTGTGTAAAGTTCCTGCATGTTAGTTTTGCTTCCTGGGGCAATACTATTTATTTAAATCGTTGTTGAGTTTGTAATGAAGGAAAACATTTGCTGTCCCAAAGCCTACACATAGGCATAGGGAACAACATTACTTATGCCTGTTCTCTAAATATGACATTACTGCCTTTCTAAGGTTATGCTGTTTTTTAAATGAATTATTCCTCTAAAGGTAGATGATGTTTAGAATACAGTTGTGAATTTTCCACAGAAAATAGCAGCTTCAATATTAATCCAAAACCAACTTAAATTCATTGTTCTAAGTTCAAGGATACTAAAAGAAAAGGAAATTACCCTGGCTCTTTTGGAATTTCCCAAACATATATTCTTGTAAAAAGGCCTTTGCAATATTGGAGAACAACAACAACAAAAAATTTCTTGAAACAATTAAATTTTGTAAACTATAGATTTTTTTCAGAGACCTCTTTTATATAATTACTTGGATAACCTTAAACTACCAAAGCTATTAAGGTTTTGCCATTATTCAATTTCTGGTTAATTTCCACTTTATGGTATAAAATAACTGAAGTAAAAGACCAACAGCCAGTCTATAATGTATGCTATGGCCTAATGTTAATCCACACAGTAAAGAATTATGAAATTTAATTACCAAACATGGCAATAAAGATTTACTATGACCTTCATTACCACTATCGCTTTGAGGTACTATGTTTAATCTACTATGAGAGACTTTTTAGAGGTGTAACATTTGTCTGTTACTAATCATAAAAAAAATACTTATAATCATTATAGTCATAGTTTGTTTTATTCATTTATTGCTGTGCAACTACTGAAAATAATTATTTTGCCTTCCATTTGTTCAAATAGATCATAGATTCATAGATATTTAAGCTAGCCCAGGATCCACTATTATGCCTACAAATGAAATAATTGCAATTACCATATTTCACTGAAATTATTTAATTCTATGTCTTGCTGCCTCCCATAATCTAAGCTATGCAAGAGCAAAAACTGTATATCTGCACCACTTAGAATGGTAATTAGTTATGAAGGAAATAGCAAAACTTTGCAGAATTGAATAGAACTAAATGTGTTTTGTAAACAGTTTGTCTGCTTTACATACTAAATGAGCTAGATTTTATTTTCATAGAAATAGCACAATATATACCCAAGAAAGCAAACATGTTTAGAATTTTAAAAGAGAGACTAGTAATGAGTTTCTGAGACGTTTAAAAGTAAACTTCTCTGGAGAACTTCTTTAGAATTTTTTTCTCTAATGTTTACTTGGATATATGTAAATAGATTATTATACTTCATAGGATTACCTCTAGCATGGCCAATAAACTGCTTAAAAGTAGCAATCTTATTCTTCATTAAATAACCTATAATCGTATACCTACAGTTAACTCACTGTCATGCCTTTTCAAAATTGTACTAAAATACTCAAATAATATTTTCTTATTGATTTTGTTAATGTAAGTAATTAAACATGGTAATTATTAACTTAATGTTTACTTTTTACCTAATACTGTACTCAGCCCATGGTGAAAAAGGCAACCTTTGAATTCAGTGAATTTACAAACTAGAGGAAGAAAGATAATCATCAGCTGATTACAGTATACTATCATAAACACCATGATAGATGCAAGTTCTATGTCTGTGAGAAAAACTAATGCAGTCTTACACTGCTTAAGGAAGACTTTCTCAAAGCTTTGATGGGTAACCTAGAACACTGGGACACTGAGAGTTTTCCAGGAAGAAGGAGCAGTATCTGAAAAGGCATGGAATTGAGAAGGGTGCACATGGCATACTAAAAATATGGTTGCAGCACAAAGGGCAAGTGTGATAAAAAAAAGACAAAATTTGTGTGCAATGTTAAGATATTTATACTTTACTTGAAATCATAAAACTTAATGTTTTAAGCTTTAAACAAGAGAAGGACAGGATCAAATTCTTATTTGAAAAAGATCAGGCCATAGTACAGAAAATAAATGAAGAAACAAATATCAGTTAATTGGGGCACTGATTCATGTAATTCAGAAAAAAAATGGTAAAATGGACTAGAGCAACTGTAATAAGAGTAGATAAAAAGATGCCACTATAAGATATATATACATAAAAATGCAGCAAGTGGCCCTGGGACAACTGGATATTCACATACAAAGAATGAAGTTTGCTAAATGTATACCATGTGCAAAATTTAACTCAAAGTGGAAATATGTCTAAATGTAAGAGCTAAAACTGTAGAACTCTTAGAAGAAAACATAGATATAAAGATTATTCAGCTACTCAGGAGGCTGAGGCAGGAGAATTGCCTGAACCCAGGAGGCGGAGGTTGCGGTGAGCCGAGATCGCGCCATTGCACTCCAGCCTGGGTAACAAGAGCGAAACTCCGTCTCAAAAGAAAAAAAAAAAAAAAAGATTATTGACCTTGGATCAGGCAATTAATTATTAGCAATGACACCAAAAACAAAATCAACAACAAAAAAAGGTAAACTGAATATCAACAAATTTAAAAATTTTGTATTTCAAAAGACACTATCCAAAAAATAAAGAGACAACCCACTTCATGGGGAAAATTTGCAAATCAGATATCTGATAAGAAACTACACGGATTTAAAGGGACTTGGGAAGTTGATCAGGGAAAAATATATGGCCATGAGGTGGCTATGACACACACAACTACATTGGGCTATGCTGACTAAGAAGTGATGTTTCCTACACAAAAGCAGAAAAAGGCAAGGAAACTTTCTGGTCACTAGGAAGGAAAACTCTGGGTTACAGAGCTCCAAAAAGCAGCAGCAGCTTGGTATTTTTATAGGGCTGGGCGTATCTATTGCTAGCAGATATGAGGCAAGGTTTTATGGGATATGCAAAGCAGACAGTCTCTAAGTGGCTAAAAATCAGCTTGTTTGGGCAATTTTTAAAATAACTGATGTACAAAACTTTGAGTTTGGCACCAGTGGACTTTCGAGTTAACAAGTCTTAACCTAAATGAAGAAATAAAAATGCTCAGGGCCAATAAAAAGAGGCTATCTCAGGCTGGTTTTTGTAGCAGGTTCTTGCCTCTGCTACAAAATATATAAAGAACAGTTACAACTTAATAATAAAAAGATATATAAAGATGATTCTTTAAATGGGCAAAGGATCTGAATACAAATTACTGCAAAGAAGATGTGCAAATGACAAGCACAGGAAAATGTGTTCAATATCATCAGTCATTATGCAAATGCAAATTAAAACCACAATGAGAAAACACTGCACAGTCACTATATGGCTATACTATAAAAGGTCAAAAGTAACAAGTATTAGGATATGGAGAAATGAAACACTCATGCATTGCTAGTGAGAATGTAAAATGTTGCAGTCACTTTGAAAAACCATCTGTTAGTATCTCAAATGGTTTGACATAGAACTATCATATAATTTCACAATTCCACTCACAGGTATATACCCAAGAGAAATGAAACATATATCCACACAAAAAAACTTGTACATAAATGCTTTTAGCAACATTATTCAAAATAGCCAAAAGGTAGAAGTAAACCAAATGTCTATAAGTCAACAAATGGATAAACAAGATATGGTATATCTATACAATGATAAATTATTTGACCATAAAACAAGCATGAAGTACTGATACATGCTGCAATATGAATGAACACTGAAAACATGTGAAGTGAAAGAAGTTAGTCACAAAGGGCCATATTTTCTTATGCTATTTATAAGAAATGACCAGAATTGATAAATCTATAGAGAAAAAAAAAATAGACTTGTGGTTTATGTAGGGCAGTTGTGCAAGGATGGATTGGTAGGTGACATTTCAGTATTTTGGGGGTGATAAAGGTGTCTAAATTTACTGTGGTGATGGATACACAACTGTGAATATGATAAAAGTGATTAAATTATAAACTCTAAGTGGGTAAATTGTATGGTGTATTCATTCTATCTTAAAGCCATTAAAATGAAATAAAAAGTGATTTGCTGAAAAAGATGTGTGCATATTAATAGGGATAGGTAGATAAAACAGGGTTCAAGATACATTACAGTCACGTTTCATGGCAGCTGGTAATGGCATTCACTGAAATAAAGAACACAGAAAAAGAAAAGGTATTTTTTTCAATAAAATAAATTTGATGGGCTAAATATGAGACGACTTTGAACCACCAAAATTGAGATGACCCATAAGCAGTTATTTATATAGGTCCTAGGAAGACGAAAAAAATCTCGAATACAGATAGTTATTAGAGGGCTGTTATCATACAGTGAAATCCTGGTGCCGTATGAAATCCGTAAACATGAATACATCCATGAAAAGGCCGATAAAAAAAGTGCAGAAAATTCTAGTAACATGACCAGAGCTGGCTAGATGGTGTTTTTGCAAAGGCAAGTCTTTAGTAAAGTAATAAGAACAGAAACTTCTTGCATCCTCTATTTCTTATGATTCTAGGAAAAGCATGTCCCCAGGTGAGAGAAGTGGGTATCCATTTGATTAAATAGTCTTAACCTGAAGACTCCTCTTTTATCACATTTATCTAAAGATTTCATAAATTATTTGCACAAATGATCTGAAGCAAATGTAATTGTAGTTGACAATTTTTAAGATAACATTTTTCCACAAATGCAGTTCTTTTTTATTTTCATTGGCACCAGCTACATTGAAGATGAGTAGGCCAATGAAACACTACTTATGAACAGCCTTGCAAGATTTAATGCAGATTCTATACAGCTTCTAAGTTACCTAAGCATTAGATTTTATTGAAAAATAGAAACTAAATTTCAAAAAAGAATATGCATTTCTACCCAAGGCAGGAAAAATTATTCTCAAATTTTAACTTCAAAATAGTTTTCTAATTGTGTTAATTGAATGTTAAATGTATTTTTTAGAAAATAGAACTTTTACTTGATGGTATTAAATCTCTATTTTAAGATTATATAAAATCATTGAGAAATAAAAAACATTGTTCTGTGTTCATATGGTTAAACCACTAGCTATTCTGAAGCAATAAAGTTTCATTTATACAACCAAAATGAATATAATCATTAAGTGTGCGTAGCATATGTATCAGCAGTTGCAGCACATATCTACTACAATAGGGTATGCTGTGTTTAATGTACCTTTTAATTAAAAGTGAAGAAACCCATTGTTTTCTCCTATGTATGATGACCTTAATTTGCTATTCTTAGAAGGATTAAAGAAATGCAAATATCCTGCACAAGCCTGTTAAGCTTCCTTACATATCTGTGAACATATCAGGCTTCTTCTCACGTCAGGATGCTTGTGAATCCCTGTTTCTGAGATTGCTTTTCCCAAATGTACACAAAGCTCACTTTCTTTCTTCTTCCATGTAGTTGCAAAAGCATCACTTTGTCATTGAGGCCTTCTCGACTATGTCTCTGACACGCTCTGCCCTCTTTCCTGTTTCATTTTTTTTTCTTAATAACTACTAACAGTCTTTTAAAAGCTATGGATTTTGCTTACTTTGGTATGTACATTGTCTAGAACCACTAGACTAGAGGTCTTTTTGACTGTATTGATCAGATATATATCCCTAGTACCTAGCACCTAGAACTGTGCTTGGCACATATTAAGCACTCAACAAATACACAGTTGTGGAATACATAAAATGGGTTAGAGGTAAAATTTATAGAAACAATGGCTGAGGATATTGCAGAACTAATGAATGTCACTAATTCTCAGATGCAGAAAGCCCAATAAACTTCACATAAAATAAATAAAAAGAGGTTCATACTAGACACATCAGAGTGAAACTTCAGAAAGTCAAAAAACAAATGGAAAGTCTTCAAAATTGTCAGATAAAAGGACCAGATTATCTTGAAGTGAGTTATGTGAGACTGAGAGCTAGTTTCTGGACAGCCATGATAGACTCCTTAAGACGGAGGAGCAGAACTTGTGAACCTATAAATCCACACTGTAAAAACATTTTTCAAGAGATATCACAAAATAAATAGCTGTAACCTCAGACCTGGGTAATCAGGATCCTTGCCCTGGGCCCAGTATTGTTAAAGGCTTCTTTCTGGGCTTGCTTTGGCCTCACCCCTCAAATGGAGACTGATTTTGTAAACAGAACTTAGACTTGCAGCTGGGGTGTCCACACAGTATCCTTCAGGTGAGAGATGAGGCTGGGGATAGGAAAAGAATATGGGGTAAGGTATAAAGTAGAATCTTTCATTTTTTCTTATGCTATGATTTCAATAAATGTTATTGGTGGAATTAACAAAGACTTTTAGAGAAGTATTACGAGTGGCAGATGTACAAATAAAGACCTTTCACTGACCAACAAAATCCAGCTGTTTACCACCAGCAGATTCTTGCAAAGAAATTCTAGCAGTATACAAAAGTATAAAATCCCTAAGCATAAAAAGAAGCAAATTAGTCTAAGTAAAAGATGTGTGAGAAGAGAAGAAAGGAATAGCACAGAAAAGGGTAAAAACGTGAGTAAATCTAAACAAATATTGACTATATGCAATAATTATAGTATATTGCAGAGTAAAAAATCTATAATTTCATAACATTTACAGAGATGAATGAGTCCATATTTTTATATTTTCTGGGAGCAGGATAAAGGTATCCATTCACTTTAAAATTAGGTAAGTTTAATATTTACATTATAATCTTTAGAACATTCTAAAGCAGATAAATATATTCCAAAGTAGAAGAAAAATAAATAATGGAAAGAATAAAAATAATCAATCTTAAAGGTGGCAAAACAGGAAAGAAACAATATGAACCAAATAAAACAATTTAAAAACTCAAAATTAGATAATAAAGAAAAATACAAATATGCTAGTAATTAAATTAAATTAAATTAAATGTAAATGAACTGAATGTGTCAGTAAAAAACAAGTATTATCACATGGGATTTAAAATATCCAATAGTATTCTGTTGAGTAGAGATGTGTAAGAACACAGAAAGGTTGATAGCACAATAATGAAAAAAAGAAACAAAGCAAATTCTAATCAAAAGAAACTTGATGTACCTATGTTAGTATCTAGAAAAAATAAAAGACCCTAAGACAACAGTAGTTCTTCACCCTCTTCCTAGAAATGGCTTGGCTGCTGCTACCAAAGAAAGGCTTCAAACTGCTGCTGGAAATTGCCTTGGTGAAGCAATTCCCCTCTCATCTTTATGTTGCTAGTATTAGTTTCAAAAACCACCCTGTGTTTTTTCTGGCTGTACCAATAGTGACTGCAGTGACTTCTCCTCTGGAAGTAGGAAAAATGCCAGCAATGTTTTTTCTCTTTTTCTTTTAGTTTATTTATTTGGGGGAAAGTGGGAAGTTTTAATTATCTGCATAATTGCTTCTGGTTTCTAATTTGTTGCAGGACTGCACAGTCTTGCAAAAAACATTACCCCAAGGAGTGAGCTGCTCTAAAGAACAGAGGCAGAACCCCAGTGTCTTGACTACCAATTACTATATGGTTTGGATTTCTCAAGATGTAAAAAGGAGTAGTATAAAATATTGCTATGGCAAACCTAATATCAATCTTCTACTCCAACTATAGAACCAGATGCTAAGATTCATAGAAATTACTACTTAGAAGGATTTCTACTTTTCCTTTTTATGCCTTTCTCTGAATGGGATTTCTGATTTATTGTTACATCTATAAGAAAAGCACCTAAAATAACCTTAAATAATTAAAAGTATAAAATTCAATCTCTCAAAGACAAATAGGTTGTCTCACATCTTCCCCCAAGTCACACAGCACTGAGCCATTTGTGACACGCAGTTTTGCCCAACAGTGATCCCTTAGCCTAAACTAATCACTATGAGGCAGCTGGCAATTTGACAGGGAGAGACGAGCTGACAGCGTTTCCTCAAACATCAGGCATGCACTGTGTTTCCAGTGCCAAGCTGGATCTGACATTTAATTAAAAAAGTATCTTAACATAGGTCTACACAAAAATCTAGGCTGCTGCAACAAAATCAATTTTGTCTCATTTAAAGCTGGAAAAGCTTGATGCCCCAAAGGCAGAATTTTTATAAGAAAAGTATTACTGCTCTACCAGTGGAAATACTGAGGGTATTAAAAATAATGTATTTTGACTAGTTTATGGCATTGGACTTGGCTCAGGACTACATATAATAACTGCTTATTAAACAAATGGAACTGCTGTAAATAAAGGAATCAATCGCTGTAATTAGCTTGTGATTTGTACAAAAGTATGGCCAGCGTCATACATAAAAATACATGTATACATACACACATACACAGGTCTATATACATATATGTATGTGTCACCATATATGGACACACATTCACATACACACACATTACACATATATATGTGCTCATAAAAAGGTTTTTAGAAACGGTAATAACACTTTAATTATATTTTATAGAATGCACATACATGCATTCATATATTTAGTGATAAGTAGAATCAATATAGTTTCATATTATCAAACAAATCAAGTGAAAGGTTAATATGTTTAGATATGTCAAACATTTTTGTTAGAGAAATAATATTTTTCAGTCTCATGCTATTCAGTATATTTGCTTATTTGTTTGTGTTTGATTTTTTTGCAGTGTGAAGAAAACATAATATTCTTTATTTGCCATTCCATTTCAAAATTCTTAGGCTACAATGAAAAACTATGTCAAATTTAAGTGTAGTTAAAAATTTCACTTTTTAAATATTTGATAGTTGAACACTTTACCTTTTAACTATAAAATTAATTTTACCATCTTTTTATGAAACAGTCTGAAGTAACAAATCTCATGTCTGGCCTACAACACATTGTTCACACTTGCTGGATTACTAGTTGACCCATTGTCTGCTTTTCACCATTGGTACCCACTCCTAAGGACTCCTCTAGATTGCAGAGAAGTCAAGAACTACGTTTCCTATATATAATTCCAGGTTAGCCTTTAACAATAAAAGAAACCAGGGCACATTTAGAAGTTACAGTTCCCTCAGGAGGTGATCATGGCCACACACCAGGCCTTCTCAGCTATCTCCCTGATGTCCCTTGTTCTCTGTTAAAAGACTGACACTTGCAGCGATTTCTCAGCCAAAACTAGAGTCTTCTTGTCCAGTGCTTCAGGCTAATGTCAGAAGTGACTGGTTCTTGACACTCCTATCCTACATTATTATCCATCTACTCACTAATTAAACCATGCCCCATTTCCCTCTCACATTCCCATATCCTCAGCTTCCATATTAGCTACTTTATTTTTGCAATCCTTAGAGCAGTTCTGGTTTCCTAACCAAACTGAGACTAATACACCTTCACTCACAAAGATAATAGATGCCATGCATTAGAACATTTCAGTAGTGTGATCTCAAGGCAGGATGGGCATAACATTCTGAAAACAATAAACAAACATCTAAAATTGTCTCTCTTTTTAAAGGTTAATGACTTCAATAAGAGATGTTGATGGCCTTTGGGGTAATACTTTACTTTGTATTGCTTATAAATGTCTGAAGTGATATTTCTCTAACCTGCTATCAATCATGTACTTCTTAGTGTAAATTAAAAATCTTGGACCAGAACCTCAGTCATGACCACACCATTAAAATGAGTTTTAAGGCTCTCTATCTCTCTTGCTCGCTCGCTCTGTCTCTCTCTCTCTCTCTCTCTCTCTCTCTCTCTCTCTCTCTCTCTCTCCCTGTCTCACATACACACACATACACACATACACACACACACACACACTTACAAAACCACTTAAGATTTAAATGTTACAAACTGGCACCATATATTTTGTAACCTTTAATTCTCAAAACAATCTTATCATATTGGTGGGAGAAATAAATACAGACTTCTGAAATTTCAATTTCTTTATGAAACCTCCATTTCCATCTCTAACAGAATTTTGCTCTCCCTTCACTGAGCCCCCTGTATTCTCTGTGGATTTTGACCACAGCAATATAATCACTTAATGTTCTTATTTTTTCTGTTTCCTCTATTACACTGTAAGCTTCTTGGAGAACAGGGTATTTCTAGCTCTAAAGGGAGGCTTATTGAATGAATGAATACATGAAAAACTAGTTTTTCTCTTAGAAGTTGGAGGCAATAGCATCAACTTACAGTTACCAAAAAAAAAAAAAAAAAAAAAAAAAAAAGATGAATAGGCAGCAAAGAAAGACAAGTAGACTTAGAATAGAACATTTCACATTCAGAGCACCAGCCAAGGAAAGCCCACAAAGAAGACGAATTCAGATAATGGTGACAAAGAATATTTTTTCCCTTCTTCTGTTCAAAAGTTGACAGTATGCTTCCTCCTTCCATCCTTCCCTGTGTGTCCCACTATCTAGTGATTCCAATAAAATGAAGGCCACTCTTTATTTTATATCTGTTAAAGAAGAGATTTTTTTTCTAACGTAATAGAATTGGAAGGGTAAAATACTAGAAAACAAATAATAAAGAGTAATCTAATAAAGAATGAACTCTAATAAAGAGTTCATAGAAGTCCGCTTCATTTGTGGCAGCATGACTGAATGAGGGCATCACTGGTTAAGGAGTGAGGGTCAGAAACTTTCAAGGTTCTGTTAGAGGGATGTTGGATATTACACTTTGGAGCTGGCACAATGAAGCGTAGCATTAACTTGGGAGATGGCCTTCTCTTTCCCTCCAGTAAGATCAGAATCATTCCAATAACCCAAAGATGAGAATTTCTCAGCTTTTCTAAAAACAACTTAGTAGGGGTGTTGGCATTTTAGGATGGAACAATGGCGAGGCTTCTTGCAAGCTGCTCACAGGCATGAGCAAATGGTAGCAGGAGCAAGACAGTAGAATCGGACAATTTGGTATAAAGAAGCTTATAAATTCCCATATGGTTACTTGCAGAGGGTCATTTCCAAACTCACAAAAGTCATGACTTGACAGGGTAAGAAAGAGATCAGTGCTCACACTAGTGCATAGGTCAGGGCTATAAAATCAAGATTCACTTGACTGAAAAGTAAAAGGATTGCCAAATAATTTTGAGGACCCAGCTGAAATTGGAAAGCATAAATCTGCTCCACAGGACAGCATGAGGATGAAATCCATTAGAAGGTTATATCAGTGATCCAGGTAAAAATGGATGAATTTTGAATTAATATGATGGCAGTTGGAAATTAGATAAGAAAATGAACACGAGAGGTATTCAGAGTGTAGAATCTATTACAATTTATGGCAAATTGAACATAGAATTCATTGAGAACGAGATGGTTAGCTGTGACTCTCAGATGTAAGGCTTGGGTAATCACTGGTTGTTTAACTCACAGAATCAGAGAGAAAATTTTATTAAAAAGATGATTTGAGGGTCAGTGGAATTTACAAGGTATTTGAAACTCCTGCAGTGCTTACAAAACCACCAGAAAGAGTACATACAATGACAAGAGCAATAAAACCTAGGCAAATCACAGGAAAATAAAACATAAGGGATATGTGTATAAAGAAGAGAGAGAATATGAATCTAAAATGAAAATCAAGAGATTGTGATGACAAAAAAGAAAAGGAAGATAAATTTTTAAGAAGGGAGTGTTCCACTGGTTTAAATTTTGCTGAAACTTCAATGTAGTACAGAGGTATGCATGTGCTTAATTAACTTTACAAGGCAGCTCAGCAAAACCAATATGGTTATGACACAAAGAAAAGAGGTAGATAAGGGCTGAGTGATTAATTTTGATGAGGAACACTTTCTTTGTACCCTCTCCAGAGAAATCGCACCAATATAGCAATAACTAAACCAGTGAATTCCAAATGTTTTGATCACACATACATCTCAGTAAAAATAAAATTAAACATAATTATTACACATGTTTATTTTAGAACATCATGAATGTAATAACTGATAGAAAAAGCACTTTGAAATAAATTGATTCCATAAAAAATCAATTTGGAAAAGAATATAAAATTGTGGAACGAGAGAGTGAAATCTGAGAGAGTGTTCTGACTGAAATTGAGCACAATCTTATTATGTCATCTGTTAAAACATTCTTTGCCATACTTAATTCAAGGTTTAAGAAACATTCAAAGAGAGAAACAGAGTGTTATTGCTGAGGAAATACATATTTAAAAATTCTGCTATCAGAAGGCAGCAAATCACACTGCCATGTGTGTACCTATACAACTATCTTGCATGTTCTTCAAATGTACCCCAAAACCTAAAATGCAATAAAAAAAATTCAGCTATCAAGAATGTATCCGTAATGTTTTCCTAATATAGATTCAGAGGCAAGCTATTATAGTTATTATTATAGCCCATCTCTCCAGATATTTGTTGAAAATTACCATTTTGTTGGAAGTTTTATTTTTCCAAGCTTAGGAAATACAACCAATTTCAAGCATTACCACCAGAGTCATCTACAAGTCATTATGGGGGTCCCAGGTATAATTCTATTATTTTAAAATGCTTAAAAACAACTGAATACTTAAGAATAACTACATATAACCTACTATTTTGGTTTGGAAATAAAGTATTTTCAGCAATGTATTTTGTTGGGAAACAATGAGAAAAGGTCTTCTGTGGTATAATGAAGAATTATTTACTAATTCATTTCTCATGACTTCACAGTGATGAACAAGAAGAAATAACTTGGTGAGGAAGAAGTGGCAACTGAGAGAGAAAGTAATTTTGTCATCATAAAATTTTGATAGCCACAAAATTGAAGATTGAGTATAGTGAATAATTTATTCTAGACTTTAGGAAGACAGACTTCTAAAACTTAGGGTAGAAACAGTGTACTAATTCACATCTCAGAGTGGACCATTATTCAAGTGATCTGGAATGCCCTCAGAGAAAGTGTTTCTGGCTAGGTAGTTATTTGTGAGGAACAAAATTAAGATTTATCTTAAAAATTTATTACATTTGCCACTAAACTTTGTGCAAATTAAATTCTAGGAGAACATTTATATTGATATGAAAATAAGAACATTTATTAGGATGGAAATAAAACAAAAATCAATATGAAAATTAGTGAGTATCAGAGAATTATAAGAATAGCATTAGCTGAGGCTTATAATAATTTTTAAAAATTCAAAGATTGCTTATGTTAAATACATGAGAACAAAGTTAACAATAAATGGATAGGCTCACTGCCTGGAGTTAATGGTGTGAGGTTAATGGATAACATTGCAAAAATACATGATACCATATTGTTTCTGTTTTCCATGAAGGGTAAAAGGAAAAATTCACAAGGGTAAATGGAAAACTAAGATTAGAAAAATGATTATTAAAATGTTTCTCAATACTCTATATAAGGTCACGTCTCCTGGCTGGGAAGAATGTCATTAGAGGAGACTATAAGTAACCGTAGATGGGATTGTTTGAATATGATGATAAATCTTTGAGTAATTATAAGAAAATGAATATACATCAAAACAATGAAGATAGGAAAATTTGATTACCTTTTTTTTTCTGAAAGGGGAAAAGAATCCTGATGAGACATATAAGATGAATATTTTGAAAAAGAAGAACTGGCAACTAGAAGCCAAATGGACTTATGAGGAAAATATTAATAACATTTTTATTCAATATACTCAATATTGTCAAGTTGAGAAACTGTAGCAATCATCTGGAGAGAGAGATTAAAAGCAAGATTTAAGTTTGTTGAAAAAATGTAGCCGAGATATTGAGGACACAGATAAATAATGGAATCGATGTCTAAAAATATACCAGAGGAAAGAAAATAAAAATAACAAGTTTATTATGAAAGTATTGTGTGACACTTAACTCTAACAACGACTCTGTGAAGTAGATATAATATATACTTAAAGCTAATAAAATTGAGTCTTAGAGAAAATTTTTAAACTGTACTAGATCATTCAGGTGATAGTGGAAAAACTAAAATGCAAATCTATATCTTGCTGACTTCAAAGCCTGAGCTAGATTGCTCTGCCTCAAGTACAGTTCACAAAACTAAAACTTTCAAAGATGTGGCTAAAGGGGTTGAATGAAAAGACGTTAACTTTATGACACACATTTAAGTATCCAACTGAATAAAAAGAAAAAATATATTAAGAGCCACACATTTTATGTGAAAATACATTGTTTTATCCATTTTTTATATGCTTATTGAACAGATACCTATTGATCATCTACTATTGAATCAAGTTTTATTCTAACTGTTCAGGATAAAATGGTGAACAAAATATACAAAATATCCTGACATTTGATACCTATACCTAGAAAGGAGAGAGAGTTAACAAACATTATAATTACATGATGAATTTTATGTTAAGTAAAAAAGTAATAATAATAAGGCAGGGAAAAGAGATAGGAAGATTGAAAGAAGAGTTTTTCAATTCCAGATAGAGCATTATATAGGCCTCCTGGAGAAGATGACTTTTCAGTAAAGACATGAAAAAGTTGAGAAAATATGCCAAACAAATACATGTGGAATAAAATTTCAAAAAGAATAGCTCCTACAAAAATCCCTTAGGCAGCAGTGTCTGTAAAATATTTCAGGAGTGTTGGGAGGTGAAAGTGGTGGAAATTGGATTGGGCAGGGAGTAAAGAGGTGGGACATAACAGATAAGAAGTGTAGCATTAGGCTATATTGCATAGGCTATATTGCATCGGAAATAATGTCAGTCATGTGCCAGGCAAATTAACGCCTATAGAATTCCATAAGTTAGGCATTGACAGCTGGGATAGACATCCTTCTAATAGGATCATGGGTCATATATTCTCACTTAAGGCAATGGAAAACTTTATACCCAGGATAATAATCCAAGAAAGAAAAATAAGGAAAACTGAGGTCAAAAGGTCATGAAGGGTACAGAACAGACAGCTTATAGGGAAAATAGAAAGTCAGAGTACTATTAAGTGTTGAAGAGTTGTCAGTTGAATTCATAACTAAATGATAAATGTACTTCTATAATGTTTTCTTATGTGCTGTTATTAAATCATATCAGAACTTCAGAGTAAATTATTGTGGTAATAAACTTACCCAAAGAGAGTTTTGGCTTTCACCCTTTGCTTCTCGGAGGCTATTCTGGGAGGTGGTCCTTAAAATGTCTTCCCTTGGAGGCTTTGTTTACTGGGAGCCTGCGACTACTCTAACAATGTGATATATGATGGGAACTTTGGATGCACAAGATAGTCTAGGCTAACATTATTATTTGTTATGAGGTCTTTGGGCCACTTGCTAACAGGTCAACCACCAAAACTATTGGATACTAAGGCCAGCCACCTGGTCACATCTATGTGACCAGGACCCATTAAAACTCTGTCACATGTGACTGCTGTGAGAAGTTACCACTGTTTACAACTCCCCTGGGAGAAAACAATTCATGCTTGAAACTCTTCCCTATGCATTTCTTCCTCTGCTAATTTCAATCTGAGTTATTTTCTTTAAAAAACCATAACCACAGCAAAGCAGTTTTTAGTGAGTTCTGTAAATTTTTCTACTGATTTATCAAACTTGCAGATATTCTTGGGGATCCCCCAAACTTGCAATTGCTTTCAGAAGTGAAGGTGATCTTGATGCCTCCTGAACCTCTCAAGTGTGAAGGAAAAGATGACCAGTAATCTTGGGCCAGAAAGTCAGGGGAAAATGTGAGAGTAATATTAGGAGTAATATAAAGACACAAGGAAAAGTTTAGAATAATTTCTAAGAAGACATAATAGTGTTTGGATCTTCCTTTAATGAAGAAATGGAGGTATGTTTAATGAGTTAGTCATTCAACTAAAAGGCTACGTGACCAAATAAGCATACTCTTCCCCAGAGACTTTTGCCCTGGCAGGGTATTTTAGTTTGTGATCCACTTGATTGACAATGGTAGAGATTCTGAGATGTTCTCAGTAGAAAGATAATGATTAATAGTTTGTATAACTTTGAATTTAAAAAAAAAAAAAACAGTGTGTGGTTCATCAGGTGGGTGTGGGGCTGATGGGTGGAAGGGAAGCAGATAGTGTCTACCACTGTGATATACAGACATTGGCTATTCCCTCACAGTTGGCCAAAACAGTCCCCAAAGATGGTAAGCACATACCCTTTTCTGCTTCATGGTATTCCAGTAAGGTTGCTGCAGATTATTTTGAGTAGATTGTCGCTTCATTGAGATACAAAATCACAGTTACCATATCCGAAACTTGGTAATTGTAATATAAAAACACTTCCTGGGTTGCTTCTCCTAGAAGATAGAGATGCTTTAATTTTGCAGTTATAATTGAGGCACCCACACATCATTGATAAAGCAAACAATACTCTTATTTATTATGCAAAGATTTAAAGAGTGATTCTGTGAAAGGACAGGATTTAATAAAGTCTCATCAGGGAAACATTCTAGCTAAACAAAGATGAATTTTCTTACAGAGTTCTGCATTGGCTAACTGTGTTATTTAATTTTTTCATTATTAAAGCTCTTTAAGCATGGGCTAAAAATTTTTCTGTATGTAAATTACAGAAGGAATTCAAGCTGAGTTAATTTGGTTGGCTTAACTGCTAAATCAAATAAACTCAAAAATATACAAAGGACAAAACACAGAATAAGTTTAATTCTCCTTCACATAGCAATTTATAGTAGGTATTCCTGAAGAGCCAGCTGCTTTTAGCTAGTCCTGATTCAGAAAAGTGTTCATACAGCTTCAATCTCTGCCATTCTCTAAAAGATTGCAATCCTCTGCATTAAGAATAGATAGAAGGAGAATGAGAGAACTTGGAGAATGAGAGAACTTGGAGGAGACACGTATACGTCCTAAAAGTCTTGATTCTGGCCAAGCATTATGGTGTGCACATATAAACCAGATATTTGGGAGGCTGAAGCAGGAGAATTTCTTGAGCCCCACAGTTCAAGACCAGTCTGGGCAACACAGCAAGAACTCTGTCTCAAACTAACAAACAAAAATCTTGGTCCTTCATAAAAGACATTACATCCACTCAAATTCCATAATTTAAATGAAACTACTTGCTAGTTGTCATTCAGAAAAAAGAAAAAGCCATTGTTTTCTTGAGTATCTAGCAATCTCTCTGATTGGCCATTAATGTTTCATTCCCTAAGTTATCATAGATATTGCCTTCTACTCTATAAGCCTATTCTATATTTAATCACATAATTGAGAAAACATTGAAGGCAGTGAATATCATTGGATGGTACATACAAAATCACTAAGAACTAATCATCATAAAACTAACAGTTTCTTTCTTTGGAGTTCTCTAAATTAGAAATCCTATTTAGCAGAGACATTGAAAACACATTTTGTGATATTCTGCTGTTCAAGAAAGATAGTTGAGAAGTACATTGCAATAGAGTTAGATAAATTAATACCTATTCTAACAACCTGACCCAGAATTGGCCTAAATATATCAGCATCTGTCTAGAGAGGGTGTCTGTAATGGTGTTCTTAAGGACTTAAATGTGATCCTCTACTCATGGAAAGGTTTAAAATGCATAAAGATATAGAAGGTTTTTATTTATCAAACTGTGACCGCCACCAAGTGGAGTAAAGTTTAATAAGTTAATAGAATCAGAATTGGTAATGACATGGACATTCAGTAACCATGGTCTATAATAGGTAATAAGTATAGTAGAACTGTATATGGATAAAGAAAAAAATTCCTGTTTTGGTTTCAATACATTAAGTACACAGCAACTACTGATAAATTGAAAAAGACCTGTGAGTTGAAGTTGATTATAAATTCAATGGACCCATCAATTTACTGTATAAAATATCTACAGCAAATTTAGGATACATGAGTAGAAATAAAGTATTTTTTTCAAGAAAATAGAGTTCTTTTGAATGCTGTGCTCTGATCATCGTATCTGGAAAACATTAATTTCTAGGCAACACATTCCAAAAAGGACATGAGAAACATAGGGTGTCCTAAATTAGTGACCAAAATTATAAAAATTTACATACTACCTTGTGAATAATAATTGAATGAATTAAAATTCTTTAGAGAAGAAAAGAAAATACTTAAGGGAATAATTATCAAAAGGTTTTTCTTGTGATAGCAAAATTAGCTCTATCTAATCTTCTGCCCCACTGGGTGAACATCATTTTGTGTGACTGTAATATTGTTATGCTACTATTTTTGGATAATTGCTATATTTTTCATAATGTTCTTTGTTGTATTTTTATAATAATAATAACTGGCCTAGACTATATTTCAGCAAGATGCTAGTGCTTCATCTGGACTGTCTCAGGCATTTCTAATACATTGTTGGCAGGTAGGAATTCTTATTCTCATGTTATACATGCTATTGCTGGAGACATAGGTTCCTGCACACATGCTCACAATTTCAATAAGTGATAGAACATGGATTGTGGTCAAGAAATGTGGAGACCTGCTCTAATTACAATAACATGCTATCCTGAGAAGTGTAGAATGTTTTAGAAAGCATATAAAATTCCACACTATTCTCCCCACAAGAGAACTATATGTCTAAACTGGAATATAAAGAATATAATAAATAAGAAGAAACTAAATATCAAAATGACAGGTGGATAATTTAGAAATTCAGGACTAAATGACATTTTAAAATAAATGATTGCCAATGTATTTTTAATTTCCAAGGTTTTATGATTTTATTATGTATATTGTTTTGCCTTGTCTTTCTGCAGTTATCTGGGCAGCTGGTCTTGAAAAGGAGTGGTACTGATTTGTAATCATTAGCACAAAGGAATTTCATTATGTGACTGGATATTTTGGTGTTTGCCATATTTTTGTTTCTGCCATTAATTTTCAATGAAATGTCTGCCCATATTCTTCTACTCCCATATTTCAACCACCTTTTTAAGGATCTTCTAAGTTGTCAACTTCTCTGTAACATTTTTCTTGATTTCCTAGTTGTGATGGTTAATTTTATGTGTGAATTGGACTAGTCTGTGATCACCAGTTGTTTGGTCAAACACTAGTCTAAATGTTGGTGTATTTGTTAGATGTCATTAATATTTAGAATCAGTTGAATTTAAGACAAGCAGATTAGCTTCTATAATGTGAGTGGCCCTCATCCAATCACCTGAAGGCCATTCGAGAAAAAAATGAAATGTTCTCAAAGAAGAATAATTCTGCCTTCTGACTGCAACATAGAAATTCTGCCTGAATTTTTAGCCTTCAGACTCAAGACTACACATCAGCTCCTACCTGCTTCTCCAGACTGCCAGCTTGCCCTACAGATTTTTCACTTGCTGATCCCACTAATTACAAGATACTCTTCTTTAAAAAAAAAATCCCTCATGATTATTTCATTTATATTTTGAACCTTCCCTAAATGACACTCAATCTTAAACTTTTTTTTTTCAAATTCCTCCCAAAAGGCCTTGCACACATTTTTTTTTTTTTCAAAACAGTGAAAGTGGCAGAGATTCTAATTTAATCCATGGTTGAGATTTAATTCAACTTGACTTTAGAAGAAATCTAATGGTGCACACCCAAACTTCCACATGGAAAGAATAATTTTGGAAAAAAATTACAAACAGGAAGTAAAGGAGGTCCTTATGGAAAACATTTATATTTACTGATACTGACTATACAAAAGATACAGTAAGTTAGTGGGCATTAAAAAGAAAAGAAAAAAAAAAAACTCTCTCCCTTCTATTTGAAATACAATCAAGAAATGTCATGGAATTAGAAAGAAAATCACTTCCATCACTATATGATGAGTGACGAAGTAGTGTGCAAACAAGAAATTCTGTAGAAAATTAAAGGGCTTATGTAGACCCTTGGTAATCAAGAATAGTTTCCTGAAGGAAAAATGACAGAAGCTAAGCCTCAGGGATGGCAATGTGTAGACAACGGTCAGGGAAAGTAAGGACCTTAATTTGCATATAGGATTACTACACACAATTGATGAAGACGGGAGGAAATATAGATTGCTTGAGAATTTAAAAATTTAAATAAAAATTTACACTCCATATCTCAGAAAATGAGACATTTAAAGTTTTAAAGCAGAAAAAATAACATATGAAATTGATATTGTCAGTAAAATAACCTAGGGATGGTATTAAATATGGACTGAAAATAAGAGAAAAATAGGGAATTGATGGAAATCATTACTATTATTAGTATTGGCTTTATGAGAAAAAATTCTGTGTGTTGTAAACCTTATGCCTTATAATGAATACCTTCAGATACAGCAAAGAAAAAATCTATTTACAGATAAATAGCTTTTCAGTGTTATCTGTTATCATCTACATAATTAAATACTATAGCTCACATCACTATTTTCTTTTCCTTCTTTGTTCTAATTTTTTATCAATAAGGATTCTGAAAATAAACTTTCATTTTGGTAATCATACAATAGCTTCCTTGCTAAATGCTGTAAACACAAAGATTTTTAAGTCATTGCTAGCACATTTTAAAGTTCAGATAGGAGTCTCATGCAAAAGTATTATGGGAAGAAGGGCAAAATAAACAAGACCTGGCTCATGCCTGTAATCCCAGCACTTTGGGAGGCCAAGCAAGGTAGGTGAATCAGTTGAGATTAGGAGTTTGAGACCAACCTGGACAACATGGTAAAGCCCTGTCATTACTAAAAATACAAAAATTAGCTGGGCATGGCGGTGGAAGCCTCTAATCCAGCTACTTGGGAGGCTAAGGCACTAGGACTGGCTGAACTCTGGAGGTGCAGGTTGCCGTGAGCTGAGATCACACCATTGCACTCCAGCCTGCGTGACAGAGTGAGACTCTGTCTCAAAAAAAATAAATAAATAAACTTTTTTTTTTTAAAAAAAAAGGAGCTTGATTAACTGGTAGTTATCCTATTTAAGGATATTCATTTTTTCTTTCATTTAAGCTTTTAACATCATATGTGCCAGCTAAGTTCACACTATTTTCCCTTTTTAAAATTTATTTTTATTTTTTTAAACTTTTAAATTATTTTACTTTATTTTATTGTGGTAAAGCATACAAGATAATCTTCTTAATCATTTTTAAGTTGCATAATACAGTATTGTTAATGTCAGACACAATGATGAACAGCAGATCTCTAGAACTTACTCATCTTGAATAACTAAATCTTTATACCCATTGATCAGCACTTCTCCATTTCCCCCTCCCACTGGCCCCTGACAACCAGCATTCTACCCTCTGTTTCTTTAAGTCTAACTGCTTTAGATATTTCTAATAAGTAGAATCTTGCAGTGTTTGTCCTTCTGTGACTGGCTTATTTCACTTAATGTCCTAGGTTCATCTATATTGCCATATATGAGAGGATTTTCATCCTTTTAAGAAATTTTAAAAAACTGAGAAAAATGTAGTTATTAGTTAAAAAAATCAAACAGATAATCAGTTGTGAATTTCTTCTTCATCCTCTGTTTATTTATTTTAAATTTAAGAATCAAGATTTGTCTAAAATGAGGAATTTGCCAAAAGGTGACAAGTGGCAGGAATATTTCCTCTGAAACAAAAATCAATTGTAAACAGAGTAAAATATTTTAATTTATTAGAATAGTTGCCTTATTTATTTTAATTTTCACAATCCAAGTATAAATTGATCAATGGAGGATGCAGATAATTGTCCACTTGCATTGATTATGTGATTTAAACACATACTCAACTAAAGAGTTCTTTACAGACTGAGTTTACTGATGAGACAATTTGTTCTCTCATTGCAGGAATGCTTCAGAAAGAACAAATATTCCATTGATTGAATACCATAATTAAAACAGTTTAATCCCTTAAGACCTGTCTCTGAATAAGTCCTTTTAGCATCTGATATGTAATATTTTAACTTTCTGATATGATAACCAAAACCAAAAAATGATTCACCAAACTGTTTATTGGCTCACAATATTAAGCAAGACTTACATAATTTTTTTTATAAAAGAACATTTATCAAAAATTATGTATTCTCCAAAGCCAATTCCCAATAAGTAAAAGCAAACAAACAGAAATTTCATGGTACCTTTTAATTTTAATGGTGTAAATCCTCATTATTACCAGTTTTACATCAACATAAGCATTTTTAACTTCAACTCCACCCTAATAATTATGTATGATTCAACTTTTCAATGTGTAGAAATCAAATAATAACACATATGTGACATTAATTCTGAATATGACATTACGAATGTCTTTCATTTTAATTTTTTTGTTATTTATTTATTTATTTTAAGACAGTGTTGTTCTGTTGTCCAGGTTGGAGTGCACTGGCATGATATCAGCTCACTGCAACTTCTGCCTCCTGAGTTCAAGCAATCCTCTTGCCTCAACCTCCTGAGTAGCTGGAACTACAGGTGCCTGCCATCATGCCTGGCTAATATTTGCATTTTTTGTAAAGATGACGTGTTGCTATGTTGGCCAGGCTAGTCTTGAACTGATCTCAATTGACCCACCTGCCTTGGTCTTCTAATGTGCTGGGATTACAGGCATGTGACTTTTTAAGCCAACATTATTTTCTAATGTCCTCTTTTACTCATATTTTTCTGCCTTAATATTTTATGTCCATTTACATAAAATAATTTTAATCTGTAACTTATGTATAGTATACAGATATATAAATTAAATGTTATATAGAACATTTTATGCTTTTTGACATATGACAGGAAAGCCAGTATAAATACTTTTGCTCCTCATATTATTAAATCATTTCACATGAGAGCTGCTACTTTTTGGATTATAGAATTAACATATTTTCATAACTGGTGTGTATATATATATATATATTTTTTAATGAGACGGAGTTTTGCTCTTGTTACCCAGGCTGGAGTGCAATGGCGCGATCTCGGCTCACCGCAACCTCCGCCTCCTGGGTTCAGGCAATTCTCCTGCCTCAGCCTCCTGAGTAGCTGGGATTACAGGCACGCACCACCATGCCCAGCTAATTTTTTGTATTTTTAGTAGAGACGGGGTTTCACCATGTTGACCAGGATGGTCTCGATCTCTTGACCTCGTGATCCACCCGCCTCGGCCTCCCAAAGTGCTGGGATTACAGGCTTGAGCCACCACGCCCGGCTGTGTGTATATGTTTTATATGTATGAATCTGTGAATGTGTATGTGTTTACTAACACATGTATCTATAACACACAGATGGATGTGTATATGTTTGTCTACATATATATGTAAATGACACATGGCATAAATATCATTTTGTAAATATAAGATTGCTATTTGAGGCTAGTATATTTTCACATTTTGTTTTATCTTTAGATTCTGCAAAGTCTTACGTGATGCTCATACGGCTATTTTAGAAAATTAATTGGATTATATGGCAAACTAAAATATTCTGTTGATATGAGACAAAGATAAGTGAAAGTTGTGTATGTTTTTTCTATTTGTTGTCAGCAATAAATCACTGGGCACTGACTTCATGAAAGGAACTACTTGAAAGACCCAAGAAATAATCATGCTTATCAGTGATTTACTTTATTCATGTGGTGATCATAAGCATTAAGGAAGGGACTATAATTTGCAAAGAGAGCTCTTATAAACTTTCAGTTTATAATTATTGAACATCTACTTTGTGACAGGCCCTATGAAGACATTCCAGGGATATATATGAATCTTGATGATTACTTATATTTTCCATCACAGTGTTGTTCTATTGTTCTATTTTAGCACAGTGTGGGGGTTAGGTTCTATTCTAATATGTTTTCTTGATAGGTGAAAACGTTTATCGCATAAGTTAAGTTTTCAGTGTAATATATTTTAAACAAATATATGTGAGAAATCTGAGTACTGGCAACTTGTCTAGATTTACTTCTTTGACAGAGACCATGGCTGCTTAGTACCTACAAAAAGAACTCTAGAGGAAGTAACAAAATTAACAGTAAGGACAAAAATGTATAAAAGTTTCAAACCAGAATAGGTCAGTGATTCATCTAATTGAGTATGCAGTTTCTGAGTATTTCAATAAAAATCTAAAGATTAGATCATTTACAAATAGTCATAAAAATGACATTAAAAAGTCACTTAATTTTCAATAGTCTACAGCAAAGCAACATCATTTTTTATTCCACCTAATGATGTACTTAGAGTCAAGTGGAAAATAGTTATTACCTACCTAAATATTGAATATAAAAATACTTTTATTTAAAATAAGAACACTTCCTATCACATAACTTCAGAAAAAATAAATCATGAACTTTTAATCACTTCTGCTACTACATATATACAAAGATTTTTTTTAATGGATTTCTAAATTAGGAGAAACAGGGAGTGTTGCTTAATAAGAACATGAGAATGTTTGTTAAAGTAATAAAACATCTTTTTAAGACTCTCAGCCTAAGTTTATGACCTGAATGTTGAGCAAAAATTCTTGAAATGTCATTAATTTTCTTTTGTAGAATACACATTATATTTATATATGCTGTAAACTTCACAGGTCTGTAATCCACAAGAAAATTAAAGCTCAAACATGTAAAACCACTGTTATACCACACAATTATATTTAAATATAGGCATCATACTATACATAAGACAAACTATCTTTTTATTTTAATACAATTATTGTGTAAATAAGCCAGCTAAAGGTGGATTTTTAAAGCATAATTTTAAAAGTGAATGCGTTTTTTGTCATAAAAGTAACAATTTTCTAAAACAATGGGCTTTTGCCATAATTATAGTATAATATTCAGAAGTTTCGATCAGGGTATACTATTGGTAAATCTATTAGCTGCATCAACACTTAGTAAAATGTTACCTAAACAAATAAACATGAGGTAAATAAAATTTCAGGAAAAATAAAAAGAGCAGGAACATAAGAAACTCATTCTGTGCCACCCACTGAAAAGCAAAGTGTTAAAGCAACACGCAAAAAAAGATCCGGTCATTTGAGATCTTGCACTTAATTTTATTAAATATGTTCACATTTAAAAGTAATTCCAGATTTTAACAATTAGGAACGTGGAGAAATAACTACGGTTGGCTCCAGGAACACACCATCTAAACTATAATTCAGAGTTAAGGAAGGTAATGCCGAAACCGCTGGTCTCAGAATCACGCTGGCCAGCCTACATCTGCCAGCAAATGAAATGACCCACATGCAGACGCTTATCTCCTCTTATCACTAGTTTCCAAACTCACGTGTTGTCTAAGTGCATATGATTGAAGGAATACACACCATACATGTGCAATTCAAGATCCAAAAATCTATGGGAAGCTTTTATCTTTCTGGGCCTTGTGGTGAAAGATGGCACATCAAAAGTGGGTCATAACAGAGGACAGCCCATCTGACCCATGTGCCGCTGTGAAAATCTATAGATATTCAATGTGGACCCACACACTTCTTCCACACTTAATCTGTACAGTGACAACAAAAGTAATAACATGTTCCAGTTTAATATACTGCAACCATACCTTATAAAATAACACTCTCATACTGTTTCTAGAAAGAAAGATCCAATTTCCCTCAGTTACTGCATTCATCTCTGAAGAATATTAATCCTGCCCACACCTATTTCAGTCACAGTCTGTTATTGATATCCCACAATTTGTGATCTCATTACACAATTACACAACACAGTAATTGTTTAATTATATTATACAATATATATTATCATATTTCCCTTTCTATTCTCTTTCTCTTGTGAAATTCTGAGAGAAAGATAAAGAAATATGGGTGGTCACCACACTCCTGTAGACCTTGTTTCTGCATCCTTTCTCAAGACTGTATCATAGCTGGTACTTATAACTTATGTTCTCCATTATAATTACATGTTCCTTCATTCTCAGATGCCTTTACTTGGTGAGAAGAACAAAACATTCATTCCTGAAAGATGTGAGTCCTTTGTGGCCTTATTTGGATTGTTTTTGAAATCTTTCACAAATTTTTATTACTGGATATGACAACTCTTGGAAAAACTCCAGAGTCCCTGGGTTCCAGATATACCTTCCCTGTCCTCCTGTATAGCAGCTGTCTTCTTTTATGATCAGGACTGCCAACAGCCAAAACAATGACTCTCTCCCTCAGTAATTGTTTTGTGGCTTGAGAGTCACTAGATACAGTAGTAAGAGTGGCCATTTCCACTTCTACCCTTTTTCTAGGACTCATGGCTATGTGAAAAACAGTTGAGTAGTTGGCACCTTGTAAGTCAGCAAGCTGTTCTCACAAATTGTTGCCTCATGGCCGATATTGTCATTGAGTTTTCAAGAGGTTATATTATTTTCCAAAACCCCAACCACTTCTAAATAATGAAGGTTATAATACAACTTGTCAAGATTTCCTAAAATAATTTCATTGCCTCTGGTCTTTGAATAAAAAGTGGATAGTATTGTCTGATCCAATGTCAATTCATAAAGCACGCAGATAAATGCAGGGATGACAGTAAGTGCTAGCAGAACCATAACATGCAGTAAGGCAAACCTACTGAAAGAATAAGTACCTATTCCAGTGGGAAAAAATAACTGCCTCCTTCATGGTAAAAATTGTACAGTATAATTGATATACCAATAGTAGCTGACTGTCCTATCTAGCCTATAATGTGACATTAGGGATTAATCATTTTTCTCCAGCAGAGGAGCTGAGATACCTTGCTTAGTCTGACACTATTAAAAAATAAGAGTAAATATGTAAGAGCAGTGTAGCCAAATATGACATACAATGCCTCCAAAACAAAAAGGAAAATAAGGAAAAGGGGGAGAAAGGGAATAGGAGTTGCAGGTGTTGGAAATGGCATATACTAGGCTTGTTCTTTCTTAAAATTGAAAAGAAATGAGAGGTACAAAAACTTTTTTACATTTAGAGGATATTCCAAACATATGCAAACCACTGCACTCAGAACATTCACTAAGTTGACAGACCCTTACATATTTATGGGGTTTATCTCTTACGCTCTTGCATGTGCCTTTCTGAGTCTGCTACTTCCTGCCCCCAGATTCTGACATTATTCTATCTTTACTGCCATGAACCAGAGGTAAAATATTATGAGACAGAGAGATAATCTAGATTCTAGAAGACCAAAATAGGGTATCAAGCCTAAGAATTAAAGAAAGATGCTGAATTTGTACTTCTGCACTTAGTGAGGGAAACAAACTGCTTCTAATTTTTCTGTATGAAGAATTTAAATATTATTGCCATATGCCAGATGACAGAGGTTATGTTGATTTATCTCAATACAAAGAACATATATGAGATAGTAGCAAGCAATGAAATATCACCTGATTAAACTTAAAATAAATTGTTGCCATTTTTCACGTTCTGTCTCAAGAAAACAGACAAGTAAAATAGGAACACAATTGAAATCACCAACATTTCATCTTTCAAGTTTTAGAAGGTGACATTAATTTCTGCTATTCTCAAAGGATGTGCCAAAGTTCTTTGATAACTGCCCTAGTAGATGTATTTAGGAAATGGTTGTGCAGGTAGATCTTGACGAATCTACTGTACCAACTTTATCTAACTTATTGAATCATTTAATATTCATTTTATGTAAGAATGATTTTTTAACTCATTCTCAGTAAGCCATCAATGAGCCCAAGATTCTGTTTCGTAATCACACAAATGATATTAATCCTAGATTTTCAACTTTCCACATTTAACCCAGAATCATTGGCAAGCCTATTGCATTAAAAATAATTTCCACCTAAATTATGTTTTCCCTTCCTCATTTAGTACCATAAAACTTACTTGCCATACATATTTCCCAAGATCAGGATCATTAATACACATTAATCAAATATTGAAATTGTATTGGCATTGTAACCCGTTGTCACCTGGGTTTAATTTTTTATTAACTCTATGGGGCATGCGACATTCTGCATCTGGTAATAAGTCAAGAAAATGATTGTGGGGAAGGTGTACCATAGCAATTGGAATTGTCTTGCAAGGTAATGATCTCTTGCAAGGTAATGACTGTAGCAGTATCTCTAGAGAAAGCAGGACTTTCCTTATATGACAGGCAGGATTCTGTTTTTGCTAGCATTGGAGATACACAGGAGCATTTGAGAGTTCAGAGCTCTTGGAATTTTTCAAAACTTTCTAATCTTTGCTAATCAATCCCTTAATCCCTATTTAACAGACTTTACATTGCTATGAATTGCTTTATGAATCAACAAAGTGACACATCTGCTTTAAGATACATTAAGCCATCAGGCTTAACAAAATGCTATTAAATAAGTCATGGAAATTCTCGTTCTCGGATACGTCCTGAGTCAAGTTAACTCTAAATCTATTGCTTTCTTTTTCTAGTACTTCAGTGCAATGAGAAAAAGACACTTTGCCCAGAAATATTTATTGTCTTCTGGCAACTGCCACTTATTCTACCAACGTCATGCATTAAATAAGCAATTTATAATCAACTAGATAGGCTATTTGTGGGCATTTGTTAGTTCCTTTTTTCCCTTCCATTTTCAGGCCCTGATGAATTGAATAAGATTAATAAAAGTAGGACTGATGATTCATGACTCTGAATCATAGAACTGTCAATCATGAAGTCTGGACCATAGAACTGTAAATCATGAAGTAAATTTGGTATTTCTCTAATCTGTCATTTATATTTCAAATACATAAAAACATAAGTTTAAAAAGCCAATGATTACTATGGCTATTATAAATGACAAAGTATTTCATTTGAATTCTGTGTCAAGATAAAACTGTCAAGTCCATAAACATAATCCATCACATAAAGGGAACCAAAGACAAAAACCACATCATTATTTCAATAGATGCAAAGAAGGCCTTTGAAAAATTTCAATAGCCCTTCATGTTAAAAACTCTCAATAAACTAGGTATCGATGGAACTTATCATAAAATATAAAAACTATTTATGACAAACCTACAGCCAATATCATACTGAACAGCTAAAAGCTGGAAGAATTCCCTTTGAAATCAGGCACTAGAGAAGGATACCCTCTCTTACCACCCCTATTCAATATATTATTGGAAGTTCTAGCCAGAGCAATCAGGCAAGAAAAAAAATTAAAGAGTATTCAATTAGGAAATGAGGAAGTCAAACTGTCTCTATTTGCAGACGACATGATTGTATATTTAGAAGACCCCATTGTCTCAGCCCAAAATCCTCTCAAACTAATAAGCAACTTCAGCAAAGTCTCAAGATACAAAATCAATGTGCAGAAATCATAAGCATTCCTATACACCAACAACAGACTTAAAGAGAGGCAAATCAAGAGCAAAACTGCCACTCACAATTGCTATAAAGAGAATAAGATACCTAGGAATACAACAAACAAAGGATGTGAAGGACCTCTTCAAGGAGAAATACAAACCACTGCTCAATGAAATAAGAGAGGACACAAACAGATGGACAAACATTCAATGTTCATGGCTAGGAAGAATCAATTATGGTGAAAATGGCCATACTGCCCAAAGTAATTTACAGATTCAATGCTATCCCCATTAAGCTACCAATGACCTTCTTCACAGAAGTTGAAAAAAACACATTAAACTTCATATGGATTCACAAGGGAGCCTGCATAGCCAAGACAATCCTAAGCAAAAATCAAAGCTAGAGGCATCATGCTGCCAGACTTCAAACTGTATTACAAGGATACAGTAATCAAAACAGCATAGTACTGGAACCAAAACAGAGACATAGACGAATGAAACAGAACTGAGGCCTCAGAAGTAACCCCATACATCTACAACCATCTGATATTTGACAAACTTGACAAAAACAAGCAATGGGGAAAGGATTCCCTGTTTAATAAATGGTGTTGGGAAAACTGGCTAGCCATGTGCAGAAAGCAGAAACTGGACACCTTGCTGTCACCTTATACTAAAATTAACTTCAGATGGATTAAAGATTTAAACACAAAACCTAACACCATAAAAAACACTAGAAGAAAACACAGGCAAAACCATCCAGGACATAGGCATAGGCAAGGACTTCATGACTAAAACACCAAAAGCAATGGCAACAAAAACCAAGATAAACAAATGGGATCTAGTTAAAATTTAGAGCTTCTGTACAGCAAAAGAAACCATCATCAGAGCAAACCAGCAACTAACAGAATGGGGAAAAAATCTGCAGTCTACCCATCTGACAAAGGGCTAATATCCAGAATCTACAAAGAACTAAAACAGATATACAAGAAAGAAACACACGACTCCATTCAAAACTGGGTCAAGAATATGAACAGACACTTTTCAAAAGAAGACCTATATGAGGCCAACAAATGTATGAAAAAAAAATGCTCATCACTGGTCATTATAGAAATGCAAATCAAAACCACATTGAGATACCATCTCATGCCAGTTAGAATGGCAATTATTAAAAAATCTGTAGACAACAGATGCTGGAGGAGATGTGGAGAAATAGGAACAGTCTTACACAGTTGGTGGTTGTGTAAATTAGTTCAACCATTGTGGAAGACAGTGTGGTGATATCTCAAGGATCTAGAAATAGAAATTCCATTTGACCCAGAAATCCATTACTGGGTATATACCCAAAGAACTACAAATTGTTCTACTATAAAGACACATGCACACATATGTTCATTGCTGCCCTGTGTACAATAGCAAAGACCTGGAACTAACCCAAATGCCCATCAATGATAGACTGGAAAAAGAAAATGTGGCACATATACACCATGGAATACTACACATCCATAAAAAATGATGAGTTCATGTCCTTTGTAGGGACTTGGATGAATCTGGAAACCATCATTCTCAGCAAACTGACACAAGAACAGACAACCAAACACCACATGTTCTCACTCATAGGTGGGTGTTGAACAATGAGAACACGTGGACTCAGGGAGAGGAGCATCACATACTGGGGGCAGTTGGGGAGGGCTAGGAGAGGCACAGCGGGAGGTGAGGAGGGATAACATGGGGAGAATTGCCGGATATAGTCAAAGGGGTAATAGAGGCAGCAAACCACTTGGTTATGTAGACACCTATGCAACAACCCTGCATGACCTGCACATGTGCCCCAGAACCTACCATTAAAAAAAAAAAAAAAAAAAAAAACTGTCTTAAATTGAGGGTTCATCTAAGCAGTTAAAACTAAAAGAACCTCTAACCTCACAGTCTGTACCTTTCATCCTTACGTAAGGAAAACAGTTGAGGATTGAGACCAAAGTTTTTGACACCATTTTTTTCTCCATGAAGCAGTAATATATATTGCTGACATCAAGTTATTTGCTTTCTTTCTGAAGAGAGCAACAAAGTTTCAAAATAAAAGACAGTTGTTTATTTTTCTCTCAAATAAGCATGAGTTCAGAAGAAAATCCTCTAAAACTTTTATGTGCAAGGACCAGGCTATCCCTAGCTCACTGCCCCACCATTCCTAATTTGTGTCTCTTACCCTCAGGGTTCAGGAAATCACCTTTATGGAAGGTGGAAGGTAGTAGAATCAAGGAATAAAAAATAAAAATTTAAATAAAAATTAAAAACTATAAATGGAGTAGTTTTGTAGTTTTTTGGTTTGTTCATTTCTTTGTTTTTTTTTTTTTTGTTGTTGTTGTTGTTGTTGTTTGGTTGTTTGTTTGGTTGGTTGGTTGTTTTTTTTTTTAAGAAAGGCTTATAGAAGCCACTGTGAGACACTGTCACTTACTTCTCATTGACCAAAATTCTGCCATACGTCCACAATTACTCGCAAAAAGTTCTGAGAAATACATTTACCATTCTGGGTTCCAGGTGCCTAGCCCCAGATCAACAGCTATATCACACTGGAAAACAAATAATAGATGTTGAATACATCTATATTTCTCTGTCGTATTTTCTTTCTCACTTTGTTTTCATTCTATATTAACATTATTTTTATTTTTTATTTTCCATTTTCTCAAATCTTATCTTCAATTATCTCAACCAAGATTCCTGTGGAGAGTATAAAGTAGGTAAGTCCTTGTCATTTCTTAAAATTCTTTAATATTAGTATTTTTGTATGGCAGATTTTTTGAATTATGATATTGCCTATAATGTTTCTGTTTGTGTATTTGTGTGTATTAGTTGTAGAAATCTAACTTCAGTAAAGCTACTAAAATATGTTGTTTTCAAGATATGATAACATAAAGAGTATTAGCTTGGTAATTGCAATATGATTAGTTATTGAAGCACATTGGTAACATGATCTATTATTTAGTAGACTATATTGTTTAAAAACACTTTTTGTCCTACCTTAGTGAAAGATTATTACTTCTGTGTTGCATAAACCCCCAGCTTGGTTATGGAATTTCCTTGCATGAAAAAAAAAGTGAGTGGAAATGACATATATCACTTCTGAGCAGAAACTACAGGAGCCAGCACATAATTCACCAATTTCTTTTTTTTATTTTGCATGAGTACAAGCATTGCCCAGATGGAGGTGAATCAACATGCATAGGTCCAAAGCAAAGACAATACATTCATTTGGCCTGAGATATGAGAGGATAGTTTTGTTTACGGTACCATCATCTTGCCTATTCTGACTTAAATAATTATTATGTTGGCTGGACATGGTGGCTCACACCCGTAAACCCAGCACTTTGGGAGGCCAAGGAGGGTGGATCCTGAGGTCAGGAGTTCCAGATCAACCTAACCAACATGTTGAAACTCTGACCGTACTAAAAAATAAATAAACACTTACATAAATTAGCCGTGCATGGTGGCCTGCACCTGTAATCCCAGCTACTCAAAAGGCTGAGGCAAGAGAATTGATTGAACCCAGGAGGCAGAGGTTGAAGTGAGCGGAGATCACACCACTGCACTCTAGCCTGGGTGACAGAGTAAGACTCTGCCTCAATCAAATAAAATTTTTAAAAAATTAGTATGTTTAAATTTCAGGATTTCTCAAATTCACTAATCTTTGTCAACCAACACCTAGCTCTTATTTAAAAGGGGTTTGATTTAAAGCCTTCCAGTGTTTTCTAAAAAACTTAGAACCTACCCTAAATGCCTTAACTGAGATAGCACATCTAACATGATTATGTTCCTGGCCTATCTCTGCCATGCCATATGGTAAAACTATTCCCCACTGGAACTATGCTTCATCCTCATTAACCTCCTTTCTGTACCTGAAAAACAATGCATTATGTGTGTTTCAAGCTCAGAACCTTTGTAACAGCTATCCCTTCTGCCAAAATTCCAGTTACTCAGACCTAAATATGTCAGCTCCTTCCTGTTACTCAGTTCTTATCTCAGACATACTCGGGATAAGCATCTAAAGAATTGCCATTCTGTCAGAAATTCAATCTTAGAACTTTATTTTTCTCATGTCACTACTATCCTTTTGTTTAATTTGTGGTTTGCTAAGTTCTTTTATGTCTGTTCTTACTAATTTCTAAGCAACTAGAGGGCAAGTGGCATTTGTAGCCTGACACAAAGGAAGTAAGTCATACATGATTTTTGAATAAATGGTTGAGATTATATATGCCACCATTTGCATGAGATGAGTCTGACAGGGAACTCCTACTGTTAATTCAGAAGAAACATAGAGGATATAAAGGCAATTTCTATCATTGGCTGAATTTCCAAAGCTTCTTAAAGCATTCCAGAGCTTTCGAGAGACTTTAAAAAGATCATCACTTGAATGAAGCTACTATCATTTTCTCTAACTGTATCATCATCTATAAACGTTCAGATGCAGATTAAAGTGGATGATGATACTGCTGTTCTGTAGCAGTTGAAAACTTATGTTTATAGTGTATTTTGAATTTTCAAATGCTGAGGAACACCTTTAGTTAGAGAGAATTATGAATAAATTAAGCAGTAAAAATTTATATGGTGGATGATTAGAATGTGTCTCAAAGATCATGTGTCGGTAACTTAATCCCAAATGCAAAAATGTTAAGAGGTGGAACCTTTAATAGGTGATTAGGTTGTAATGACTCTGCCATAATGAGTGGATTAATGTCATTATTACAGGAGTGGTTTTGTTATCTTCAGACTGGGTTTGAGAGTCAGTTCAGCCTTCTCTTGTTTTCTCCTCATGTGATATCTTTTTTTTTTTTTTTTTGAAACACAAGAGAGACATATTTTTATTCATTTCTTTTTTTTCCAATATTTTATTTTATTTTTTCCCCTACACATTTTTTATTGCATTTTAGGTTTTGGGGTACATGATCATGTGATATCTTCCACCATGTTTTGACACAGCAAGAAGGACCTCACAAGGTGCCATCCCTCAATTTTGGACTTCCTAGCCTCCACAATTTTGAGCCAAAAAAATTATTGTTTATGAATTTCCCAGTCTGTAGTATTCTGTTGTAGCAGTACAGAATGAACTAAGACTTATAGGTAAATTGTTTCTTGGTCTAACTGATGAAGGCAGTTTACATAGGAGCATCTACAATGAAGCTTGATTGATTCTTAGTGTTCTGAAATTCTGCATCTAATCTCTCAATATGCAATTTAAAAATACCACTTTTCCATGTATTACTGCAAGTGAGAGGATTTAAATTCAGATGACAACAGACAGGCTGGGATTCAAAAAGGAAACCCTTGCTTGATCCAAACCATGGCATTTTAGGGTATAGTTCAATTAGAGTAACTTTACGATTCATAAAAAATAATTTGAATAAAAAATATTCTCTCAGTTATTTCAGAGAGTTAACATAAAAGCATTGTTTTATTACACAAAAGTTTACCTAGTGGAAAAATTGTTTATGTAGAACTAAATATGTTAAGCTGGTTATAAGTTCTGAAGATAATGCAGGTTTATAACTTTGTTTCTTTATTGGGATTCACATGACCTTTACATAATTAAGAGTGATAAATGTTAATTTAAAACTGTACTGACAATTTCTTCCATTTTGTCCCTAACTAATTTATTGCACTAGTCTCCCAACACAAAGTGCCCTTATTAGCTGAAGAAAGTAAATTTAACAAAAGATATGCAAGACTTTTCCAGTTAAAATTACAAAAATGTATCACCAATTCTAACTAAATTGAGCTTTAAAGCCAATGCAGGTTTAATTAAATTTTCAACAGGCATTTTTGTTGGTGGAATTTTGCTATGTGATTCTAACATACATAAGGAAAGTGCAAAGGACCTAAAATAGGCAGACTAATCTTTAGAAAAAGAGAGCAAGTTTTTAAGATTGGCATTATCAGATGTCAATACATATTAAAAAGTTATACTAATCAGGACACTTTGGTATTGGAATAAAATTCAACAAACTATTAATGACTCTGAATAAAAAGACCAGAAGTAACACCTACACATATACAGTGCATTGTTTTACAAATAAAGTGCTTAATAAATTTAATGGAGGAAAATAAAATATATTTTAAATAGATGATCTGAAACAACAGAACAAATTTATGGGAAAAAAAGTAAAAGTAAACTTCAACCCCCTACCTCCCATCATACACCATAGTTATTTTACAATGAGTGATACACGTAAAAAGTGAAGCTAAAACTATAAATGTCCTAGAAAAAAATCATAGAAAAATATTTGTAAAGCCTTACAATAGTTAAGCATACCTGAGTGAAAACACAAAATGTACTGTTAAAAGTAGCTGATTATCTGTATTTCATCAAATTAAAACTTTAGCTCATCAAAAGACAATATTTAAGAATGAAAAGGCTGGCTTAGAGAAAAGCAATATTTTTGTACATATATCTTTCTAAGGAGTTAGTATTCCAAATATGTAATATAACAAATCAACAATAAAAAGAAAAATTGTTCAATTAAAATTGACTGAGGAAGAAAAGAAAAACAGTTTACAAAACAAGAGCTATGCATGACCAATAAACATTTAAAAGCTCCTCGATATTACCATTTGGAGATACCCAAATTTAATCTAAAAGTCAGAAACACTGGAACAACAAAACTAAAAGGACTAAAACACCAAGAACTGTTTAGAGTATGGAGATACTGGAATTTTCATACTTTGCTAGGAATATTAATTGATTTTACCATTTAGCAAGAGAGTGTGTAGTTCCTTTCAAAATTAAACTTGCAACTGCCCGATGAACTGACAATTCCATTTCTAGGTTTTTAGTCTAGAGAAATGAAGATGTGCATACACGAAAAGACATGTTCAAGACATCCATGTCATTAAGAGCCAAATACTCAAAATTTGGGTAACTAAATTGTATACATAAACACTGAAACAACCAGTCATCCTCAACATGATAATGAATAAGTGCATGTGGTACATTCTTGCAATTAAATGTGATTTTTAAAATAAACTAATGTCATGTGGAACAGCATAGATGAATCTCAAAAGTATCATACTTAACAGAGGAAGCCAAACCCAAAAAACAACTTTAGGATTCCTTTACATGAATATCAAAAAGAGGAAATTCTAACTTGTTATGATTAGAACAAGAACAGCATTGTCCTGTGGGCATTGGTATTAGAAAGGATACAAGAGCAAAGGAATTTTCTGGAATTATAAACATCTTTTATATATTCTTTATTTTGTTGATTTCATTTGTCAGCTTTACAAATTTATACACTATACTTCACAGTATGTAAAATTTATCACAAAAACAAATGAACAAATAAAAATGAGTTATTCAAGGATTTGATCATGTAGGCTACTTTAAGCAAGCATAAGCAATAGATTTTATTTTAAAAAATAATTAGAAGATGTTGGGGACTTTTAAGCAGTACTATACTGTGTTAATTTATATTTTGAAAGCATCCTTCAGACAAGTGAGTTCTCATTTCCTACTCTCATCGGTTTTGAAAAGCTAAAATTTACACAAAAATGTGCTTACATCTTCCAAAAAGATTCGTGTTAATTCTAATTTCTTTTCTGCTTTACCAATAGGATGCAGAAATAAATTTTGCTTTTAAAAATAACATTTGTTTCGGGTTTGCCTGTCAGATAAAGGGGATTTACTGTTTTCTCCCATTAGACACTTCTCTTACTCCAAAACTTCAAGATAAAAATCCAAACAAAATGCCTCAGAGGAACACTACAGACTTTAAATCTTTTAACTCAGTGTTAAAAAGCAAAGTTGCTCAAGGAATAGCATTCTTATGTAAGATTTCACCCAGGTGAGTATTATTAATTCATTTTTATTTAGAACATTTTATATATGTCTTTCAAGAAATTATTGATTTAAAAAAGAACAAGATTTTTAAAATACCTGTAAATTTATTATCAGTGAATATCTCAAAGGTAGAAAGATAAATTTATTAATTAGAAACCAGAGGTCTGAAATTTTTATGCAATATTCTAATTAAAATGGTTATAGATTTCTCTCCTACTTCTCAATCTACTCCTTCCATTCATTTGTTTTTTAATTTCTAATCTCCTATATTATGTAAATTTTCTGTTGTGACTAATTAAGTCTAGCTGGGTGGCTTAGAAAAATAGAAATTTATTTTCTTACAGTTATGGAGACCAGACTGGACCTCAGGAGACCAGACTGTGGCCCTCCTCAGGACCACACTTTTCTTCGAGGCTCTAGGAGAGAATCCATTCTCTGCCTCTTCCTGCTTCTGGCACTGCGGGTATTCCTTGACTGGTGCCACATCAATTCAATCTCAGCCTCTGTGGTCACACTGCCTCCTCCTCTTCTGTCTGTCTTCTCCTCTATGTGTCTTTTAAGAGAATACTTGTCATTGGATTTAGGACCCACACAGATGATCTAAGATAATCTCATTTTAAACTCCTCTATTTAATTACCTTTTGCTTGTTTGTTTGTTTTTGATAGATAACACTCACAGGTTCTGAGGATTAAGACAGAAACATATCTTTTGGAGGGCTACTATTTAATCCACTACATATGTTAATTAATATTCAATGAGCATTGCCTTGTGCTCAGCACCGTTTGAATCTGCATGAGAAGACATATAGAATAATGGTCATATGCACACATTATTGATTTATATTATAGCTCAATATCTTAAACTGAGTGAGAACAAGTAAATGACTAACACCTTTCAATTATCTGTAAAACTGGTGTGTTCATCTGTTCTTGTGCTGCTGTGGACATACCCAGGACTGGGTATTTTATAAAAGAAAGAGGCAAAATTGACTCACAGTTCAGCATGATTGGGATGCTTCACAAACTTACAATCATGGCGAAAGGAGAAGCAAGCATGTCTTTCTTCATAGGGCAGCAGGAAGGGGATGAATGAGAGCCGAGCAAAGGGGTAAGACCCTTATAAGCCCATCAGATCTCCCAATAACTCACTTACTGTCAGGAGACTAGCCTGGAGGAAACAACCCCCATAATTCAATTACTTCCCACTAAGTCCCTCCCACAACACATGGGGATTATGGGAACTACAATTCAAGATGAGATATGGGTGGGGACACAGCCATAGCATATTAGCTGGGATGCCTGTTATTTACATCAAACATTAGTCAGTTAAATAATAATAATAATAATAATAATAATAATTTGCCAGCACATATTAATCTCTAAATGCATTTTAGCTATTATTTACTAACTTGTTTAACAAAAGACATATTCACTGATCTTAGGAAACTTTTACCTCATCAAATCTACATTAGAGAAAAAAAAAAGAAGGTATAATGCAGAATATTTCCAACTTGCCTGGTATGTATTTGGAGTTTGTGATCTCATGGAAGCAATTCACCATCCTTGCTTTTTTGTTTCTGTTATATCGATAAAACGTTGCTTGTGTTTCTTGCTTGATATCACCCAGCAACTGAGGGAAGTGGATCAGAAGATAAATGGCTTGAGAGAGATAGGCTGGAATTTAAAGTTCGACATTAATAAATGGTATAGGAGATCACCTATCGGCATGTTTTTCCTTCTCTGTCCTGCTTTCACTTACCTCCCTTCTTTCTTTCTACCCTAACTCTCCCACAGGCAGTTTACTAAAAGACTGGTTGTTGAAAAAAGGGAAGAACCATCAAGTAAAATGATAAAGTCCAAGTAACCCAAAATAGATTTATCTTTTCCCAACAACCGATTTCTGGTTTCATAATTCCTCCCCATTCTGCTGTGAGTTGCAATGAGGGACACTCACAGTAGGGAGATGCTGGCAACCACCCAGCTCTCTCTATAGGATGTTTACCAACACTCAGTTGTATTTACTTCAAGCCCTAATTTGCTTGAGTAACTATTGTGAAGACCAAAAAAATATTAATGCAAAACAAAAATGGTTGTTTTTATAAAAATGATGTTGAAATATTTAACATTAGATAAATGTAAGTATGTCATTTAAAATTGCTTTAAAAATAGTTGTGGCCGGGCGCGGTGGCTCAAGCCTGTAATCCCAGCACTTTGGGAGGCCGAGGCGGGTGGATCACGAGGTCAAGAGATCGAGACCGTCCTGACCAACATGGTGAAACCCCGTCTCTACTAAAAATACAAAAAATTAGCTGGGCATGGTGGCGCGTGCCTGTAATCCCGGCTACTCAGGAGGCTGAGGCAGGAGAATTGCCTGAACCCAGGAGGCGGAGGTTGCGGTGAGCCGAGATCGCGCCATTGCACTCCAGCCTGGGTAACAAGAGTGAAACTCCGCCTCAAAAAAAAAAAAAAGTTGTGAACAAGAGAAAAATAGAGGATTAGGTGGATTAACTGTAAACATTTCATAAATCCTGCATTCAGATTGCTTCACAAATGTTATCCTTTTATTCCCTTTAAAAATTGATTGAAACTGGAAACTGCAATTTAAGAGAAAAAAAAAAAAAAAAAAGACTCTTTGAAATTCTAGTCAGTGAACCCAAATTGAACAAAAAATGCATTCCTTCCGTATTAAGAGATTATCTAGTTTTTTAGTTTCTGAGAGTTGCCACAAACTGGGTAGCTTAAAACAATAAAAGTTTCAGAATTTCAAAGTCTGAAATTAAGATAACAAACTGGCAGAATTGATTCCCTTTTGGAGGCTCTGAGGAAACATCTGCTCCATATCTCTCTTGTAGCTTCTGGTGGTTACACAGTCTTTTGTGTTCAGTGGCTGGTAAACTCATCACTTCATTCCCTGCCTCCATCTTTTCATGGCTTTCTCCTCTCTTTGTGTGTATCTGAATTTCCATCTTCTTATAAGGGTATTCATCATTAGATAATTCCATATGACCTTATCTTAATAAGGTGACATCTACAAAGATCTTATTTACAAATAAGGTCACAGTCACAGGTTTCAGGACTACCTGAGTTATGAGGAGACACTATTCAACACAGTACAGCTAATAATTCCATTTATATTTATATATTTTAAGATAAAAATTATGTTTAAAATATACTTACCAAAATTTTTTAACATCACCATTAAATTTTTTTAATTAGCCGTAAGACAGCATATCCCAATTGCATGACATTCAAAGAGCAAATGATTCCAATAAGAAACACACAAAACATAGGTGTTTTTACATAGAGAAGATAGGGCAAGCTATATAACTTTTATTATCCATTAAAGCTTCCACTTCAAGAAACAAGTAAAAGAACAGCAAACAAAATCTAAGAAATATATTAGGGAGAAGAAACAAATATAAAAACAGAAATATAAGATCCAAAATTATAAAAAAGTAAATGGAAAAAAACAGAAGATACACACCAAAAAAAATCAAAAGACAATAGAAAATAGGGCAATAGTGCAGATACGACATCATAAAGACAATATAAAGTGTGATGAATAACTTTAGAAAAATAAATTTGATAATTTCTCAAAAACAGTAAAAGCCATAGCTTACTGAAGCCGACAAATGAAGAAATAAACTGTTGAAGTCTGATACGTATTAAATAAATTGGATCTGTTAACTAAAATCTTTGACACAATTAAATCTCCTGGCAGAGTTAAACTCACCAATACATTTTTCCAAATATTTAAGGAAGAAATAATATTTCTTTTCTTTTTTTTTTTTTGAGATGGAGTTTCCCTCTTGTTACCCAGGTTGGAGTGCAATGGCGCGATCTCAGCTCACCGCAACCTCCACCTCCTGGGTTCCAGCAATTCTCCTGCCTCAGCCTCCCTAGTAGCTGGGACTACAGGTGTGCGCCACCATGCCCAGCTAATTTTTGTATTTTTAGTAGAGACGGGGTTTCACCATGTTGACCAGGTTGGTCTCGATCTCTTGACCTCGTGATCCACCCGCCTCGGCCTCCCAAAGTGCTGGGATTACAGGCTTGAGCCACCGCGCCCAGCCTCGAAAAGGAAATATTTCTTCAGCTATCAGGCTGCTATAACGGTGGTGGAAAGAATCAATATAATTTATGGTTAAGTTGGTTTCAGGCTCTGTTGCAGATTTAGTTATATGCATGTCTGACAGGACTCTCATTTTACCACTTGCTTAAAATTTTTGACTTTGAGACAAGAATATTTATTTCAGAATGGCTTGGGATCTGAGTCTTGGTCACACTCCAGAAATCTCTTTGCTTTACAGTTCAGTAAGTAAATTTCTGAACTGTGAAAGATCTACTTCTGCCTTACAGCCTGATACCCAGACTTCCAAATGACTATGAAATTCTCTTTTCTTTTCAGCCCTGCCCTTGGCTTTTCACCTTTAAGGGGTCTTTCTCCACCCTACTGCATTAATCCTAGCCCACAGAGAGCTGCTACTTTGAACTAAATAAAGATCTGCTGTGCAATGTGGAACTTTCTCTCCACTGCCCTACCCTCCTACCAGCTTCCATGCATTTGTATGCATTTGGTGAAACTCTCCTGTACCTCCAGGGAATCTTTCATAACCCTTTTACCTGCTCCTGTCCTTCAGCAACAGTATGGTGACAACATGCTCAGTGAAGGTTCTGTCACCTAGAGGATTTTCTCCAACCCTCTTGCCCTGCATCCAATCTTGAGGTCACTACCTCCATGTACCAACTAACCTTGTGAACCTGAGAGAATACTTTTTCATTTCCTACATTCTGTTGTTAGTCGGCTAACTGAAGGTCCCATGCTTCTGAGGAGTACTCCGTCAGTCATATTGTTCTTTCCACATTATAAAATGCACTACTAAAATGCACTCAGCGAAGGCTTTGTGTGAAACAACTGGAAAGGAAGATACTGAGATTCCTTGAAAAACTGTTAGCTACATCAGAGCATACACAGCCATTACAGCTCTTCAAAAGTTATTCTGGGTTTTTCTTATGCTATTCTCTGACAGGTTCACTCTCTTTTCACTGTATGTGGAAAAATAAAAGCAACTGTGAGTTCTTCTCTCCAAGGACAGGCTCCTGCCTCATTGAAACATAATTCATCTAGATTTCTATTCATCGTAAGTTCTCTGATGGGTTTAAAAAATAAAGCATCACAGTTTTTGTAGCTTACTCAGCTTATCTTGTTACACCATAAACTTTTTCTTAAATAGGCAAAGAAAGCCCTAACTATAAAGAAAATAAGTATTAACTTCATTAGAATAAAAAACTTCTGTTTATCAAAAGATTCCATGAAGAATGTAAAAATGCCATTCATGAGTGGAAGAAATTTTTATACATGCAACCAAAAAAATTTGTATCCAAAATATATCATTTCCTTCTACAATGCAATCAGTAAATTTCAGATACTAAGGAGGAAAAAGAAAAACCAGTTAAAACATTTTAATAAGGTTGTTCCCAAAAGAGAATATACGAATGGTCAATAAGAATTTGAAATGTGTTATACTATATCCTTCATTAGGAAAAGTTAAAAACACAATGCACAATGCACTTCATACCCACTATAGTGGTAAAATTAAAGAGCCTTATGTTATCAAATATTGACAAGGTGTGGAGAAACTGGAACTCCATACACTGCTGATGAGAAGAAACAATTTTGAAATACTATTTATCAGTGTCTGCTAAAGCTTAATATATTATACCCTATGACATGTCCATTTAATTCTTAGCCATATAACTAATAGAATGTGTAAATGCATTCACTGAGCTACATGTGCAAGAAATTTTACAGCAGCCCTGTTTTTAATTGTCAAAAAGTGGCAGCAACTCAAATACACTTAAAGAACAGATATTATAAACAAATTGTGGTATGATCATATAATGAAATATTATACAGCAAAAAGAGTAAAGTACTGCTACACCTAATGTGGGTGCATCTCACGGACATTGTCTTAACTGAAGTTAGATACAAAAGATTCCATTTTTACGAAGCGAAGTAACAGAAAATGTAAATATAGGATGATACAAGTCATGATAACTGTTTTCCTGGTTGGTTATTGAATAGTGGGTGTATATGTAACAGCCATCTTGGTGTGCTCTCAAATACTATTAATGTGAGTATTAGGTATAAAGATGTAAGTATTTCCTTAAACCATACACTTAATGTATGTTATGCTTTGACTATTTTTAAATGGCAGAACTGAACCTCAAATCTGTAAAATCTCCCTCAACAGGATCAAACTCTGCTGCTTCTTCACCAAGGTAAAATATTAAGAGGTTTGTCTTTTCTTTTATTATATAATATTTATTGTGACATCAAAAAGTCAGTCTTCTTGTACTTGAATAATGCGATTTAGTTATTTAATATGAAAACAAAAACTCCACATTACCATGGATGAGCAGATGAATCAGGGTGAATGTCAGTTTCAGTCCTTTCTCAACTTTTCAGGTTACATTTGTCATGATTTCTTGACCTCTGAAGTTTCTGTCTTACTTCCTATCAGTTCAATTATACATTTAAAAAGACACGTTAAATACACTATCCAGATTGTTAGATGTTCTGTCCAGGAATAGTTTATCCAGACACCGAGTGTACCAGATTGCCAGAATGATTTTTAAATCTCATTGAATTTGTCAAGAAATTATTTCATATTTTTCTCTTGTTTCATGCTCATGGCATGTCAGTTCTCTTGTTTTAATATTATGTATTTTATAACTTCTGATTGTAAATTCATTTTCAGTGAGAATTATTTTCTATAAGCATTCCCCAAATCTAGGCTGTATTTCAAGCCCTCTGAGTTTCAACTGTTCAGAATCAGCTTTATTTCAATTTCTTGGTCCAGTGTTTCAGGACTGTAGGGCTAGCATTGTATTAGTTAGGCCCTTCAGCAAAATGAGTCAATCTTGAGGTTCAGAAACCTCCGTGATAGCATTTCTTCCTTGTCTAGCCCTGCTTCGATAGCTACCCTTCTGCAGCTTCCCAACGCCTGTAGGCACAGTTGCTCTTCCTAGATGAGATAATCAGTAGAGCCCTGACTTATCCAGGGAGTGTATCTGTTTCCAATATTGTACAGGGCATTATTCTTTCTTTCTGTTTGATCATTAAAACCTCTATCTCTAAGAGATTTTACTGGTTCTTATAGCCTTGTATGTTGCTTTGGCTCACATTCACCAAATATTCTTCTAATTTTTTTGTTTCAGTTTCTAAAAATTGTTCAACCTTTTTTATTTGAAAAGGCAACTGTAGAACTTAAAAGAATTACATTATACCTGTCATGTATGTACATGGTGGGGTGTATGTGTATATATATATACACATACACCCATTTTATATATATATATATATATATATATATATATATATATATATATATATATATCGGGTTGCCCTTCTACATCAGGTCAGTTCATCCTATTAACCAGAATTTTATTATTGCTACAGTTTGAAAAATATGTATTTACTTTTTAGAGGCAACTTAACTGAATTTCCAGAATCTTCTTTATTTGTATAAATACAATCTGCTTCTAACTCCAGCATTTTAACAGTTTCAAATTTACACATTATTTGGAGTAAGTTCCAAGACTGATGGGCTATTCATCTGTGCCATTTTACTTTCTATTAATTGTAGAAGACATTTTTAAAAATTCTGGATACCTTAGAATATTCATTGAATAGCTTTGTTTGTAATTTGCATGGGTGTTTATAAAGGAAACTTATAAGGGCACACATCTAAGTACAACAGTATTACTTGAAAACCTTTGATTTCCCCAAATCAGTTCCAATGAAATAGAAGCTACCTGCTCTGTAGCCAGCAGGCAAACTCAGCTAATGATCTGGTGATTTTTATTATTTTATTAAAATTCTAGCCACTGATGCTTCTAGTCTTCCTCTTTGATGTGCACAGACATCCTCACTGACAAGCTCACCCAACTTGTTAAAACACAGGATCCCACAGCACACCCAAGTTTCTCTTTCATGCACAGTGCAATATATACACGTGCCTTTTTCTATCTATAACACATTCTTTCTCTCTTCCCTTAAAACACAACACAGTCACTTCCCTCGAGGTATTCTGTTTGTCTCTACCCACCCAACTCTGTAAAGATCAATAATTTTGCTAACATCTGATGACCCTTCATGTGAAGTGCTGTTATTTATTGGGCTTTGTCCTATTCAGTCTGGAACTTTTTATTCACTAGGATGACACCTCACATATCAGGATTAGTAGTCTTTAAACTTCTAACTATGAGTAGAGTTTTACTGTCACCTTCCTGAGACTGAGAGTTTGGTCTAATCTTTGCATATCCGGAAACACATATTTCTAGTCTTCTGTTAATCTTACTAGCAAAAGTTTTCTGAATGATTTACAGAATTCATTTATGTTAGCAGCTGATCTTTGAATTTTTGCAATATAGAATGTAGAAACTTTTCAAATACAAATAGTATTTTCAATACTATTATAGAGGCCAAATGTATTTGTTTCAGAGAAGTTGTATCATTGAAGAACCTTATTTTTAAACTATTATAAAAGGTAATAATATTTAGGAAATTTCACAATTACAATTTTGAGGAGAAGCAATTTTGCAGCATAAATAGCAACAATGCTCCAAACTAAGCAGCTTATTCTATTTGGGAAATTTATTTTTGTCTGCTGAAATATATATATATATATACATATATATATATATATATATATATATATATATATATATATGATTTCCATAGTTTCATTATTTGTTAGTGAAAGATCATATTGTGATACGCAAGTTTATATAGTTTAACACACAGCGTACATCATCTGTTTCTAGCTATTTATTTCATTTACTTCAAGCTAGATTAAGAGTTTTTGAATTAATGTACCTCAATCTCAGAAAAAAAAATATATCAGACATTAAATGTCTCCAAAAGACACATTTTTAAGAGAAAAGGTTACTTAACATCCAGAGTAAAGAACATACTGCTTTAAACAGTATGTCCTGTTTAAAAAGGAGTTTCTACTTAAAACTGTTGTCAAATCTGGATTTTAATATTATCTTATTTTTATCTCCAGAGTGTAGTAGTGATAGTGATAAAAGAAAAACTTCAGCCTAATTAAATTTAAAGGAATTTAACTGAGCAAGGAATGATCAACGAATCAGGCAGCCATCTGAGCCAGAGAAGGCTCAGAGACTCCAGTGCAGCCACATCATGGAAGATTTATGGACAGGAAAAGAAAAGTGACCTATAGAAAATGAGAGTGAGGTGCAAAAACAGCTGGGTTGGTTACAGCTCGGCATTTGCCTTATTTGAAGAGTTGGAATAGTTGGATACTTTCGATTGGTCAAAACTTAGTGATTGGCACAAGTGTAGGCTATGGTCTGCTTACACCTCCACTTGTTATAGTTCACGATGTAAGAAAGCCTTTAGGCCAAACCTAAGTTATGCAAGAAGATGGCTTTAGGTTAAACTTCATTTAACAATTCCCCCCTTTTGGTAATTTTTTTTTTTTTTTCACTTTGAGAGATTGACCAAAACTTTAGTCACTGATGTCACTATCACCACTGGTCTTAAAACCCGCTGGGAAACAGTACAATAGCAAGTTTTGCAAGCTGGGAACAAGGACTGAGTAGAGAGTATCTCCTTATGCTAATGTATCCCGTTTATAAGAGGAAAGTAAATTCTTGTCTGTTCTAGGACTTAAGTGTTACCTTAAAGTATTAGTTTGATTATGCCACATTTAACATGAGCAACTCCATTTTAGTTTGGTCTGGTCTGTTGGAGCCTAGTGCATGAGCCAGTCCAAAACAATGGACTCCTGTAATTTTGTAGTAAAAATTCCCCCTTTTTGGGCTGGTAGGTGACAGTACGACCAAAACTTAGGGCCTTGGCACCACTCTGTTACCGTCATTTTGGGTTTCCAGTTTCAGCGTGTTTCCAGTCTCAGCATAGATGATGGCATCCTCATAATCACACATTTCTTCAGCTCTTGTCATTCTGGTTGAAGTGAGACCACTTGACATTCTAAAGATCGCTGCAAGCAAACAGTTAAAACTGTGACAGAACGTGGCACACAGGTAGACTACTATTCTGACTCTCGGGAGGATAATGCCAAGAATTTTAAGTATGCTCCTTACCCAGAATCCTCATAAACCAACTCATCTAAAATCAAATAGATCAAAGGATGAGCTAGATAAAGAAAGATTTTTTTTTTTTAACAGTCTTGCTCTGTCACCAGGCTGGAGTGCAATGGCATGATCTCAGCTCGCTGCAACCTCTGTCTCCTGAGTTCACGTGATTCCCCTGCCTCAGCCTCCCAAGTGCCGGAATTACAGGTGCACACACCACGACATCTGACTAAGTTTTGTATTTTTTGTGTTTTGTACTTTAGAAGTGTGAAGATGGGGTTTCACCATGTTAGCAGGATGCTCTTGATATCCTGACCTCGAGACCCACCCACCTTGGCCTCCCAAAGTGCTGGGATTACAGGCATGAGCTACCGTACCCTGCCAAAGATGAAGTTCTTTATCTAACTTAAAGTCTCTAAGGGAGTCTTTAAGACTTACTTAACTAAGTAGTCTCTTTATTAATCCCCTACAAATAAATCTCTATAATCTACATTTGAGATGTTTTTTCATAGGCCACAAGTACCAGCAGCTGCACAGATTTGTTTAACCAGTAAGTAATCTAGAGTAATTCCATTATTTAGCATAGCTTTCACAAGAGAATTTAAAGTCCGTTATGTAACCATAGCCTTTACAGTAGAATCTGCTACAAAGCCTATCATGAGGAATACATTTCTAATCATCGCTTCTTTTACTCCAACCCATAAAAAAAGGACCTAACAAAAGGACCTAAAAAAAGGAGTGAATCAATGTTCCGTTTCTGACTGATTTTAAGGCAATGTACGCACCATTAAAGTTTCTCACCTACACTGGACCTTCCTCTTTCATCTATCAAGGAATTAAGATATCCATGTATAAGGCTGACTGCAAAATCCTTTACAAATAAAAATGTACCCCATAAGTGCACACCACAGACCACCTTTTTGCTTCTTTCATTCATAGAGGCATAAACAAGGGGAAAATATTCAAGATAAATGTCTCCTGATTATTGAGAAGTCTTGATCCATGATCTTGGAAAACGCTGTTCACATCAAGGATGCCATCATCTTCTGGGGAGAAACTTCCCTGGTTAGTTTTACTTTAAAACGGTGCACACTAATAGGTGTATAGTTCAAGAGTGTGGAGGAGCCCTTTTCAGTTGTGAGATTATGAACCTAAGGTTCAAGGTCTTGAGGTTCTGCTACAGTGTAGATGAAAAGGGCAGTCTTCTGATATTCTCAGAAAATTCAATCTTTGTGTTTTAGACAGCAAAAGTGTTAAGTGTCCGCAGTCAGGGAACTATAAAAAGCTTTATCTGGTGAAAATACACTGTGGGATAATAATATTCTATTATAACATCATGCTGCTTGCATGGGAAATCTTTTATACAACCAGAAACACGCATTGAAAATTATAATTAAATAAAAACACTCTATAAGTGTTTAAATGGTTTATCAGGTAGTCAAATGTATCTGCAGCTTTGATTGTCTTCCCAGGAATATGGGCTTGACAAACTGAACATTAGTCATAAACTATTTTAGCAATTTAGAAGTCATCCAACCAATATATTTTTAATTTGAATACCTTTATTTTTTTCATGATAAGCCAAGGAATTCATAACCTTTAATAACAAAAGATGTAAGGACTCAGGAAAGAGAAGGTGGTTGTCCTGGTCCATGCTTAATTAACATTAACTTATGTCCTCATGAATACCAGTTGTTTCTCCAATTTAGGTGCATAGCACTGATGAGTGATGGGTTATCACTGGCAATTTGACTTAGACCATGGAGTTTATTTAAATTATATATCTAAATAATTTTGGTATTGGCTGATTTAGTATGAACATCTGGCAGAGTATTTTCTTGATATTCAATTAATTTTTGTTCTGCTTGGATTAGCAGCTTATAAACCAGTCAGTCTTTTCATTAGAGTCCCAGGAATTTTTACCCAGTCTGGATGATATGATTCTAAAGTTACTAGGAACCTGTATTCAAGAATGCTTTTCAGGGTCCATTATATTCTTTAAAGAACCTCCTAAAAACACTATTTTCTAGGATTTGGTGTGCTTGTGAAGTTTTCAGAATCTGTATCAGCATTAAACAATTAACTGTGGAAATGTCTTTAAATAATCATAGTTAAAAACACAATTGACAAGGAAATGTTATTTCTGTGGTCTACAGTAATTTAACATAACTATAATTATGATTGATAGCATATACTCAGAAATTAGAATTTCAGAAATTCCATATAATTTTGGAACATATATTAATATCAGTCACTAAAATATAAACCAAAGAAGGTTAAACATTATTTTTTATTTTGATAGTGGTTTCCATGTAACTTAACATGTCAGATAATCCTGTTACCGCTCTTTTGGGTGTTTCAGGGGCCCTCTGCAGTATCCCAAAGTTAGAGGTCAGAAAAGACCATTTTGAAGCTGAAATTTAATTTTAGGAAGCCTATCAAATATGTTAAAGGTTTAAAACACTTGATATTATAAAATAAAATTCCAGGTCACCATAAGTCATTCATTTAACCAAAATTATGACTCAAAAATGTTTTAAAAACACAAAAACCTTTGCTCATGGATAGAGGGAAGACAGCTTTTCAAACAATTAGTCTCTTGTATTTCCCCTTTTTTGAGAATTTATTCAAATAGCACACAAAAATCTTTCATTATCACTTAATATTACATGAAAATTTTGTTCAAGAGAGAAAGCCAAATTCCATCCTTTCATTAGTGCACTATTAATGCCAATGCCAGTCTTTGATAAAACCTTACAGACAAATTGATTCGATCTTAATCAGTATGACCATGAGGTGAGATTCTGATAAGCCTTTTATAACCTCTCACAAGTTTTTGTTAGAGTTGATCAGTGCTCTAAGAAGACCATGTTGAGCTTTTTATCAGTGTTCAATTTACCAAAAAAAATCCTTTAAATTTAACCAATATGTTCATACATGTGATTTATTTTATAAGATTAGTTTTTTTTACAAACCTTCCACAACTTGCTCAAATCTTTAGCTTTCTCTTACCTAATTTAAAACTATCCGTTAGCCCTCTAAATGAGGCAAAAATGTTCATTCCTTTGCCTTCTTATAATATTTTACCAAAACCACCTTTAACTCTCCTCACACACCTTGCATGTAAGAATGTTTCTTCAGCAGTTTCAATTACATGTTATAATGGTAACTCTCAGCAATTTTTAATTTTGGTGAATAACCTGGTAAGTCTTTTTATTATGTACTAGCTGTGGAGCCCAAGACACCATACATAAGTGCAGATGAGGTCTGACTCTTTTCAGCATAGCTGGGGGCATAGGTAGTGCCACATGTCCCCAGGTCTTATTTGGAATCTAATAGCTCTGAAGCATTTAAGTTGAACAATTTTAGAAGTCAAACCAGTTTATGACCTTAAAGCAATTAGTAAACCTAATATCTTACCTGCCTAATTTAGACCAATGTCTATTTGACCAATAATCTTTAAAACTCTTTATTTTCAAAAGCTTACTAAGGTGATGTGAACCAAAATGTATTAGTTTTTACTTTGCTAACAAAATATTAGAGGACTTATTTTTCTTTAAGCCAATTAAGTAGAACTCTTTCATATAAGCATCACACACACAATACATATATTACTACACAGAAAGACAGAAGGTCCAGAAGTTGTAGGATGTTTCATTTGCCAGTTTGTTAAGTTTCTTAACTGGATTACTCACTGTAGGGTGGAGTCCCTGGAGGAACATGGCTAGGAAAACATGAAGTTTCCAAGGCCTAATAAGCAAGCACAGCTAGAAGGAAAATACGGATCCCCCAAATTAAGGTTCCCATTTATATATCTCATTCTGTATCCTCAAAAGAGGGAAGTTCCATGGAAGAAGACAGTGCAATGCTTTTACCATGCATTTTATTGCAAAGCAACCCAAAACTTATCAGCCCATTCTGTGATTATCCCATCGCCCATGGCAGTCTTATCTCAGTGGGACTGGGGGCATTTCCATACTTCCTAGGTGGCCAGAAGCATGCTTCTTTGATCTAAAGGCGCGAAGAGCTAAGTGTTCTCCTATAACTGCCATTAGCCCTCCCTAAAGTATATTTACCATTAGTTTATGGAAGGGGTGTATCTGCTTTCAATTGCTGGGGTTTTATGAAGAAAACAGAGGTTTTTCCAAAAACGAGGACTGTGGTGCCTCTTCTGTTTTTCCCAAGAGTCTGAGGCTATTAGAAATGATCTTAGGTCCTTTCATGTGCATTAAGAGCAGCAAGACAAAATGGAGAAAGACGATTCAGTCAACTGAGAAGAAAGAAACTTTTTTCCAAAAAAACAAGATTTAAGAAGAGAAAAAAAATCATAAAGTCCTTTTAAATATATACATAACTTGAATATCCACTTTTAGTTAAGCTGACTTTTAAGCATAGAGCTCTTTAAAAAAAAAAAATCCTTTTAAATTTTTTATTACCCGACGCCAGCCAGGCCAAATGGCCAATTTCTGCTTTTAAAATTTACCAAATGTAACCTCACAGGTGAAAACAACAAGCCAACAAGCCTCAACTAAGGTTATGACTTAACCACGAGTGCATGAGGTATTTTCAAGGAGGTGTTTAACAGTTTTTTATAAGATTTAGAATGTACAAAGGTAACTTAGAAAAAGAAAAATTCAAGATGATTTGTGGAGGGGAAAAGAATCAAAACAAAGGGCACACAGATATCCAACCAGAAAGGACTCTTTTCCTAAGCCAGGATTTAACCCAAGCCACCATTGTAAAATGGCAAAGCCTTAGCTGCTGAACTACAGCACTAGGCAGTTTCCATTGCCTTTCCCAGAAAAAGACTAGGGCAGTCAATTTTGAGCCTGCAATGGCTTTTAACTACTCAAGCTAATTTTTAGAATTGACCATAACATGAACCCCGAAATTCCTGTTCCGTAGATGGCAAAGACCAAGGAAGAGTACTGCCATGTGGCTAGAAAGCCAAGCTTCCAAGGACATAAAACAAGATGAAGACTACATCCAGTTTTTTTTGTTTATTTCAGAGACCTGCAGCATAGTTTGTTACTGACCAGATGCTGGGCCATCTTGAACACCAAGCTCCTGGGGTCCTAAGCCCATGTTCTGTCTATCTTAAGGCACCCCTCTCTATGACAGAACAACATCGAAAGACAAATTCATAGCACAACATACACTAGATTCACTATAGCTTAAGATTAGCCTCTCAAATACTTTTTCTCATTAATTAAAACTTTGTAAGAGATAGTGATTTTTACTATTCCTCAATCAGTTTTCAAAGAGATGGAGTGAGAAAGCAAGACAGAGAGAGAGAAAGAGAGGTAGTCATTTGTCAGAGGCAAAGAGATCTTTTACACCAGTCCCATTAGCTCTCATGTTTCCCCTTTTGGGGAGAAAAATCTCCCCATGTTTAATGATCCTGTACATGCCTAATCCTCTCACTTACAGACATCAGCAAAAAGTACAAGGGGGATTAATCCAAAGAGAATAGTAGTTAAAATCCCATAGTGTCAAATCCATTTTTAACCAAGACAGACTTTACTGAGAGAAGGACCTTTAACCCAAACCCATTCTTTACCCAGGTAAAATTGTACCCATTACTTACTTCGTGTCAGGCAACTGGTGCTGCAGTCTATTTCCTTTGGATCTGGATAGAAACTAAGCTAAAATGTTAGCAGGTTTAAATTTTCTTTTTATCAATTAGTCACTTAAGCTTTTTAGTTGCCTTTCATAAAGTCTTCAAATAAAAATACCAAAATCTTTTTAGAAGTTTCTGCTTATCAATAGACAACCCTAGATGAGAATAATTTGGGAAACGTCATTATCAAATACACTTCAGTGCAGTTTTGTTCATCTGAAACATTCCACTTTAAGTTATCTTTAGTAAAATTTCACCACTTCTGTAAGACTCTGCTACATCTGAGGCCTAACACTTATGCCATGTGTAAGTCAGAAGGTGTTCAGTTCTTCAGAAACTAACATTCCATTTTTACCTAAGATACTGGCTTTGCTGTCAGGTTCATTTGATTAACTTTGTTCTACCTAAGTGCACAAGAAAAATGATACAAAGGGGTAGAACACAAAAATTCCTGAGAGTTTCCAAAAGCCAAATTTTATACCACCTGCAACATTGGCATTTACTATCAGTTTCTTTCTGACCCAGTCAGATGTAAGAGGCCTCTAACTGGATCCAAGCCGGTTAATTACTGTATCAGATCTGATCCCAGACCCAGTCCAGTTTCTGTCATGACTTCCAACCCCAGTTTGGAACAGAAATTTGCTCAAAGAAACCCAGAGAGCTCAAAATGCAAATCTGTGAAGCCCTGAAATCCAACAGAGAACCGATGAGGATCCCCTGCTGCCCCAAGAGACCAAGAGACAAAAATGGGTCCTGTGGCTACCTCACTTCATCACTCAGTCCTCCTTGGGGACGTTGGAAACTCTACTTCGGATCCCACCTCTGACACCATCGAATGAAAGCAAAGCTTCAACCAAATTCAATTATAAAAAGTTTAATTGAACAAAGAACAATTTGCAAATCTGGCAGCCTTTCCAGCCATACTCAGCTGGGAGACTCCACTGCAGCCAAGTGATGGAAGATTCATGGACAAAAACGGACAGTGAGGTAAAGAAAATAGAAGCGAGGTACAGACACAGCTGGATTAGTTACAGCTCAGCATTTGCCTTCTTTGAGCACAGTCTGAACCATATTAAACTGTTATATCTAGATAAATAAATAGAAATTAGAGTATAATACATATATATTCTAAATGAAAAATTCTTAATGATAAATTTAAATTTATGTTATATTTCTTCTTTTCAAATTGAAAGAATTGCTTTTCTCAGGCTGATATTTGCTAAAGAAACCTTTCCAATGGATTACAGACCATAGAGCCCAGAGAGTTATCAAGTTATGTCATTTTAAGTTTTTCCATTTTCTTCTTATTTAGGGAGGGTCTATTCTATGTTAGACTCTCCTTGTTTGTTTTCTCAAGAAAGTCAAAGTTATAAATTATCTTCCTTAAAATATTTTCTACAATAGTTTGAGTACTTGATATAAGCACTGGAGAATTGAGTATATAATAACGTTAAGATGAAAATGGAAACAAGTACATTCTTAGGTAGTATACAAACATACTTGATTAATAATATAGGGGAGCTGGGCATGGTGCCTCACACCTATAATCCCAGAACTTTGGGAGGCTGAGAGGGGCAGATCTCTTTAGGTCAGGAGTTCAATACCAGCCTGGTCAACATGGTGAAACCCCATCTCTACTAGTAATAATAATAATAATAATAATAATAATAATAAATTAGCTGATCATGGTGGCACACAGATCTGTAATCCCAGCTACTCAGGAGGCTGAGGAAGGATAATTGCTTGAACTCAGGAGGTGGAGGTTGCAGTGAGCCAAGATTGTGCCACTGCACTCCAGCCTGGATGACAGAGTGAAACTGTATCTCAAAAATAATAATAATGATAATATAGGAGGATGATTTCAATATTCAATGGAGAATTACATTTTATTTTCCTTTAAATTTTCCTTAGATTAACATTTTCTTATTATTGAATGGAATGTTTTCTTTGTCATCTGAACTTATTACACTTAAGCAACAGGCCCACGTAAAAAGCAATCTGGTCTTTCTACATTTTTCTTACATAGAGTGACGAGTTTGAATGTATTAGATTACTTAAATAAAATATATAATTCTTTTTTTTTTTTTTTTTTTTTGAGACATAGGTTCGCTCTTGTTACCCAGGCTGGAGTGCAATGGCGTGATCTCGGCTCACCGCAACCTCCGCCTCCTGGGTTCAGGCAATTCTCCTGCCTCAGCCTCCCGAGTAGCTGGGATTATAGGCATGCGCCACCATGCCCAGCTAATTTTTTATATTTTTAGTAGAGACGGGGTTTCACCATGTTGACCAGGTTGGTCTCGATCTCTTGACCTCGTGATCCACCCGCCTCGGCCTCCCAAAGTGCTGGGATTACAGGCTCAAGCCACCGCACCTGGCTAAAATATATAATTCTTATAAAATGAAAGCATTTTTATGTTATATCCAGTTGATTTGAAGCAAAATTTTTTTAAAAGAAAATATTTCTCGTCATGACTTCTTAGATATTGAATCTCATTTAATAGTTGAAGATTTATTAAAGTAATTTTACATTTAAGGATGGAGGGCTTACATTAATTCTGTCTTGAATTTAATTTTAAGGAGTCACTTCATTTTCTCTAAAGTTGAACAGTTTTTTTGTTTATTTGTTTCTAAAAGGAGTATTCTTTTTGGGGGGTAGGGGGATGATAACCCACACTTCATTTCATTTCATTCAGTCATCAGTAGATGAACAGTTGGGACTTTTTGAACATGATGGACAATGATTATATAAACATTGATGTACAAGTTTTCATGATGTCATTTCTTTTGGGTTGATACCTAAGAATGAAACTGCTGGATTTTATGATAACTCTGTTCAAATTTTAAAGAACTGACAGTTTTCCAAACTGTTGCATCATTTTATGTTTCTACTAGCAATGAATGAGGGTTAAAATTTCTTCAAACACTTCTTATTGTCTGTCTTTTTAAATTATAGCCATCCTAGTGGATGTAAAATGATGTCTCGATTGTCATTTTGATTTACATTTCTCTACTGAAAAACAATATTGAACATTTTTAATGTGCTTATTGGTCACCTGTATCTCTATTTTCTTTGAAGAAATATCTATTTAGATCCTTTCCCATTTAAAAACATATTTTTTTATTATTGAGTTGAAAAAGTTCAATGTATATTCTATATACATGACCCTTATTCAATATATGATTTGTCAATACTTTATCCCATTCAGTAGATTGCCTTTTCATTTTTTGATACTGTTCTTTGATGTACACACATCTTTAATTGGACTAAAATTCAATTTATCCATTCTATTTTCTACGTTGTTTTGGTGCCATATCTAAGAAACCATTGCCTAACTCAAGGTCACAAACTTTGTTCCCTTATTTTCTTCTAAGAGTTTTATAAGTTTATCTCTTATATTTAGCTCTTTAATTAAAAGGAACACTCTTTCGAAACTATAATGTGTCTCCTAATGACAATGTTGCCCAAAATAGTTCTATTGTTAGTCTGCTCTGTGATGTGCTGCCAGATCCAGCAGCTGGAAGAAAACAAGAGAACAGACATAAATAATAGAAACTACTGCTACTGCTGACAAATACCAAATAATAAATGTGAGTTAAAGATGTCCATTAGTATCTGAAAACAGTATTTCCAAGAAACTTAATTTTAATTAATCTTATTGGATATGTAATGCTGTCTATGAAGATACAATTCAACTTACAGATCAAAATTAAATCCATTATATTACTTCAAATAATATTTCAAATGTAGGCAAAGTTTCTCCTACAGAGATCCTAATGTATACCTCTTTCTTGTCATGAATGTTAGAGACGATCTCATTAGTTCCATAGAAATAGCAAATATAGTTAGGATTATTTTTGGACAATTAGGCATCATGCATACTAATTGCTAAGTGACTTATACAAAAATAAATTTCAAGTATTTGATAGGTTCATAAATAAATAACCTAAAATGGCAAATGTATTTTCACATAGTAATATGTGTTAATGCACATATTACTAACTTTGTGTATATAGAGGTGTTTCAAATTATGTATTTTTATCATTTCTGTGTCTTTCTACCTTTCTGTTTTTTATTTTGTCTCTTAAACATATGATTGTTTTGTTTGTGTTTGTGAATTTTTATTTTATTTCTAGCTCCAGGTGACTGTTTCAATGCAAATTTCTAAATTTTAAAAACAATTTGAATAACATTTTCTATTTTCTAAAGTTAAAATTGATTCATGTCTGTTAATGATGTCCACCTCATTTGTTTTAACCATGTGTTCATCTTTTCCCATTGCATATATATTTTGATCTTATGCAGACTTTTTCAGTAATATTTTATGAATAATGTTTATCCTTACAAACGATTAAATTATTACAATTTCAAACAGTTTCTGCTTTCAAGATTGAAGCTACGGAAGGAAGTATGTGCAATCTCAATGCACATTTAGTGACATATTAAAGAAAATTGTTTCCAAATACTAAAAATGAAAAAATTTCCAAACATTTCCTGAGTTCATAAAAAAGAAATGTTAGTCCCCCCACCATCAATTTCACAAATGATGAAAGGTTTAAAATACTTCAAGGTGCATAAAAGTTAGAAATGCGTCCTTATGATGCACAAAATACCTGAAAATCAATGACTAGAAATACTTATTTCTGACTATTTATCATGTTGAACAACTATCATTATGATCAATATGTCAAATGAGCCAATTTTTTCAACTAGTTCATCTATAGTTTAATAAAATCTTTCTATTTCTACCAGAGTTACCTGAAATGTAAAAGCCCTGAGGGAAAACTCTGTTCAAAGTGAATGTTCATAAAACAAGGAATTACATATTTTTGTTGACTCTTGGTAGCATTCCTTTCAGAGAATGTTATGACAATGTGTATAACATTTTAATTGGATCAGTGTTTTGCTTTTGACCAGCATTTAATGTGGGAGTGTGGCATGGAATGACTTCAAAAGTATCAATTTTACAAGACTTCAAAACTTAAACATATTTAAGATATATCAGTGCATAAAAATAAGGAGACAAATATGATTAGCATGAATCTAAATTTTCACAAAACAAAACAAATCAACACAAAATTCTGCATGCTTCTAGCAAATCACTGAACTAATGAGATCAGAGGAAAAGAGTGGTAAGATAGGGCTCCCCTTTTTACTTGGTAGTTTCTCATGTGATTTAATTTTTTATAAGCATTTAGTAGTTTGGTAATTTTAAAGGATTATAAGGTTTGTGTGACTAGGCAACAATTTGGCCAATCATACAGATAGGTTTGGAAACATGTCTGAAGAAGAGCATCAGAGACTAGAGTATTAAGTAAAAAGTTGCATAAGTAGGCAAAAGAAACCTCCAGAAATTTAAATAAGCGAGGAAGATTTCAATCAAGGCTACTACAATAGAGGAGAAAGACTGAACCCAAGTCTACTGAAGGAAGTCAGGAGAGATTGTAAGTGCTGGGGTGCGCTACTGGGAACATACTAGAGAATGCTAAGGAGTGTGATCATTGGGATAGGGTAGTTATTCTTAAGTCTGCGATTTTTTTCTCTGTTATTAAGCATTTGGTGGTTGTGAATTTCATGTTCATTAAAGTCAGGCTTCTATTGTCCCACAAACTTAGAGGACTTTCATCCTTGATAGGAATATTTCAAAGATATCTAACCTAGATTTCTAACACAGACGTTCTTAAATTATAAGACTGGCAAGATTCTTTTAAAAGGGACAGAGTAAACATTTGCAATTTGGGTTTGCTGAAGTAAATACTTGCCTTAGAAAAGAGATGTAAGGAGTCTGTGTTCGGGAAAAACTGTCTAAAGTTCAGTCAAACTGAGGAGAAAATGACGATCATCTTGATAATTTCTTTAAGTCTTCACTCCATAAAGTCAAGATTCCTCTGCTTTTCACAACACAAAGGATCCTGATAAGAATACCACAATAACCAGATATGAGACACAATGCAGTTATATATATAAAATAACATATTATTTAAGGGCATCTACTACTGCTAGAGACAAACAGAGGTTAAAACTAGAATACAAAAGTCAAAAATACAGAAATTTGAAGAATCAGTTGTACAAACAAAAATATAACAAAATAATATAGTACTTAAGATTCCGATGCATTACACAAAAACAAGACACTCTGAAATGGCATCACCAAGATGGCAGAGCAGAAGATACCACAAACAAAAATAATTTCATTGCTCACACACACAAAACACAAATGCAGATAACTACCCACAAAACAAACAGACCTGGAATGGCTAAGGGCCCATTTAAGACTTTGCAGCAACACAGTGGAGGAAAAAAACACAGAGACTATTCATATAAGAAAAACTTGCTGATGAGCTCAGCATGTCTAAGAGCCATGATGGATATAAAGAAAGAAGAAAAGCAAACATTACTCGTATCTGCCACACAGCAGGAATTACCATAGTCCCCAGCATACTTCTGCACAGAGGACACTGGCATCTTTAGCCATTAAAATAACCAAGAGCAATTTTCTCTAGAAAATCCCAGAGAGAGACATGCAGCTGCACACTTCCCCTACCAGAAGCACATGCTATTGTACTATTTTGAGACTGGAGCTTCCACCTTTCTCAACTCTTCGCCTGTCCCTGACCCCAGAGCCACAGATGCTCTGCAAATGCCCGTTCTTTGTGGCAGCCCTATGCTTGCCCACATGTCAGACACCACAGCCATCACCAGAACTACTTTGTACACCAAACCCTGTACACAAGGCCTTTCTGTGCCTAAGCTCTAGTCAACGACTCAGCTACTAGAGATTTCACCCACACACTGAACTCAAGAGCTGCTGCAGCTATACACACACTCACGTTCCAGACCCCAGCTGCAAGGATGCACGGTGTCCACTGATGCCTCAGATACCACTGCCATTTCCAGAGTGAGCTGGCATGTAACTCAAGTCCTGGACCTAAGTTGTTTCTGCATATGCCCACACTCAGGCACTAGTTCAGCCCTCATAGAGAGCTAGGCCCCATCCAGGCCTGTAGTTTTGCACATATTTATGCTCCCACTCTTATTTTTTTTAGCTGTTTCACGTACCTCACATACAAGTGCCTGTATCCCTGGCACAGGTGCTATTATAGCCCTGGAACCTAGAGTCATGAGTGCCAGTGATTTAGACCCCAGCTCTGTTAACCCTCATCAGATACCTGAGCCACCACCATTGCAGGAAGGACCACAAGTTGCACCCAATGCCAAGATGGAGCTCATCAGCCATAGTTTTCCTGGTGGAAAGAAGAAAGATCAGGAAGATCTAGCAGCCATTATCACCAAAGACCCCAAAAGTCCTTACTGCCACTGTGAACATCCATAATATTAGCCAATAAGGATACTTACAGCGTTGCCTATACTGAACTCAGCTGAGAGAGCTGAATGAAGACTGCACTGCTGTGCCCTCATAAGTGTCAGAACTGCTGCATACCGCCAGCTAGTGTGTTTGGATTCCTCTATAAGAAGGTCTTTCTCCACCAAAATCCTTCCATAAAAGCCTAAAAACAGTGATTGTTCTACTAAATGGGCAGACATTAACACAAGGCAACAATAAAAACAACAACCAAAAAAAAAGATGAAAAAACAAGTATACAATAAAAACACAATTTTTCAGTAGCTGAAACCAAAGAAGTAAAAAGCTAAGAAATATGTTACAAAGAATCAAAATAGGCCAGGCATCATGAATTACGCCTGTAATCCCAGCACTTTGGGAGGCTGAGGCGAGTGTATCACCTGAGATAAGGAGTTTGAGACCAGCCTGGCCAACACGGTAAAACCCAATCTCTACTAAAAATACAAAAATTAACCAGGCATGGTAGTGCATGCCTATAATAAAAATCAGCTAATTGGGAAGCTGTAGCAGAAAAATCACTTGAACCTTGGAGGTGGAGGTTGCAGTAAGCTGAGATTGCGCCACTGCACTCCAGCTTGGGTGACAAGAGTGAAACTCTGTTACAAAAAATAAAAGAATAAAAATAATTGTTCAAGGAAACTCTGAGTTTCGATAAAAAACAGAAGTGATTCAAAAATCAGGAAAAATATAAATGAACAAACTGAGAAATTTCACACAGATTAAAATTATTTATAAAAAGAAAATTTTGAACTAAGGAATATAATGAATGAAATAAAAAGTAGAGAGCATTGATAGCTGCTTGATCAAGGAGAATAAAGATTCTCTGAACTTGAAGGCAAGTTATTTGAAAATAATTGAGTGAAATGAGAATAAGTAAATATAAAGGAATGAAAGAAACATACAGGACTTACGGAACTGTCTCAAGAGAGTTCATTTTTAAATTATAGAAGTTTGAGATTGAGAAGGGAAAGAGATAGAAAGATTATTTTGGAAAATACAGCTAAAAACTTTCAAAACCTGAAAAAAAAGACATAATTAGCCAATCAGGTCAAAGGTCTCCAGTAGTATTCAGTCTAAACAAGACTACACCAAGATATATTATAATTAATTATCAAAAAAAAATTAAAGAAAAGGAAAGGAATCTGAAAGCTAAAAGAAGAAAGAAGCATATGACATATTAGAACATTTTAAGATGGTTATCAGTAGATTCTCAGCAGAAACCTCACAGGCTGGGAGACACAGGAATAATATATCCAAAGAGCTAAAAAGAAAATAATTTCTAAATAAGAATATTTTACTTGAATATGTTGTCCTGAAAAGAAAAAGAGAAAAAGGCTTTCCAAGACAAACTAAAGTTGAGGGAGGCAATTATCACTATATCTACCTTATAAGAAATCCTAAAGGAAGTTTTTCAAGTTTAAAACAAATGACTATAATTAGAAACATGAAAACATGTGAAGGTAGAAATCTCATTTATAAAAGTACATAGTCAAAATCAGAATAGTCTAATATGATAATGGTGGGTGGCAAATAACTAATATCTTTAGTATGAAGGTTCAAAAACAAAATTATTGAAATACTAGCTAAAGTAAGTTGTTAAGGGATACATAATATAAAAAGATGTAATTTGTGTCATCAAAAACATGAAATGTAGGGAAGAGGTGTCGTAAAAACATAGGATTTCTTAAGCAATCAAAGTTAAGTTGATATCAGCCTCAAATAGCCTATTAAACAATAAGATGTCCTAGGTAAGCCTCAAGGTAACCACAAAGCAATAATATATAGTAGATACAAAAAAAGATAAAAAGTAAAAAACTTAAGCATACCACTATAGAAAATCATCTAATAACAAAGAAAGTCAAGAAGAGAGAAGACATGCAAAATATAAGTATGTGTGTATGTGTAATTGTGTGTGTGTGTGTGTGTGTGTGTGTGTGTGTGTATTTTCCCCAACAATCAGAGCACCTAAATGTAAAATGCAAATATTAATAGATGTGAAGGGACAGGTAGACTGGAATACTGTAAGAGTAGAGTATTTCAGTACTCCACTTTTAACAATGGACTGGTCATCCAGACATAATATCAGTAAAGAAACATTGATCTTGGACTATACATTAGACCAAATAGAACCTACTGACCTATCCAGAATATCACGTCTAACAGCAGAAAAATATGTACCTTTTCAAGCACATACAGAAGATTACCCAGTTAGATGATATAAAAATATCCACAAAATAAGTCTTAGCAATTCAAGACAGTTAGAATCATTTCAAATATCTTTTCTGACCATAAGAGCATGAAACTAGAAGTCAGAAATAAAAAAAAATTAAGAAAATTAACAAATGAGGAAGTCAACCCACATGATCCAGTACAACTAATGGGCCAAAGGAGAAATTAAAAGCAAATTTTAAAAATATCTTGACACAAATGAAAATGGAAGCACAACATACCAAACTCTATGGGATGCAGAAAAAGTGGTACTAAGGGAAAAAGTTTAAGCAATAAATACCTACATCAAAAAAAGAAAATCTCAAGTTAGCAACCTGCTGTTGCATCTTAAAAAACTAGAGAAAGAACAACTAAGCTCAAAGTTAGTAGAAGAAAGAAAATCATAAAGATCAGAACAGAAATGAATATAATAGAGACTAGAATAACAATTAAATTAATCAATAAAGCTATGAGTAATTTTAAGAGATAAACAAAATGGAAAAATCTTTAGCTAGAATAAGAAAAATAACAGAACACTCAAAAAAATATAACCAAGAATAGAGAAAGATACATTACAGTTAATATCACAGAAATACACAGAATTATTTAAAAAATGATTATGAACAATTATGCCTCAATGAATTGGATAGCCTAGTAGAAGCAGACATTTTTGTAGAAGCATGTAACCTACCAAAATGGAATCATGAAGAAACAGAATACCTAAGAAGAAAAATGACAACTAAAGAGATTGAATCAAGGATAAAAATCTCCCATTTAAAAAAAAAAAAAAAAACATTCAAGAGTTGATACTTTACTACTAACTTGAATCAAATATTAAAAAAAAAAAAGTAATACCAATCCTTTTCAAATTCTTCAAAAGAGTGAGTAGAAGTATTTTCATACTTATTTTGTGAGGCCAGCATTACCTGATACCAAAACCAGAAAAGAATACAGCAGGAAACGAAAAGTATAGGCCTGTGTCCCAGATTAACATAGATTCAAAAATCCTCCACAAAACTAGTCCAAGAGCATACCAAATTCAAGAGCACAATCAAATAATCATTCACCACAATGACATAGGATTTATCCCTGGGATTTAAGAGCACAGTAAAATAATTAGTCACCATGATGACACGGGGTTTATCCCTAGGATTCAAGGATACAGAAATGTATAAATGTGATGCCCTACATTACCAGAATGTAGAACCTAAACAAGAAGATATCCTAATAAACACAGAGAAGGCATGAACAGACTTCATAATGAAGACACCAAAATGTTTGCAAGAAAAGCAAAAATTGACAAATGGGATCTTCTAATTAAACTAAAAAAAACTTCTTCACAGAAAAACAAAACAAAACAAAAACCCTATTAGCAGAGTAAACAGAAAACCTACAAAATAGGAGAAAATTTTTGCAAACTATGCATCTGACAAAGGTGTAATATCCAGCATCTAAATAACCAAATTTACAGAAAATAAAAATAAAAATTAGGCAAAGAACATGAACACTTTTCAAAAGAAGACATACATGCAGCCAACAATCATATTTTAAAACAAAGCTCAACATTGCTGACCATCACAGCAATGCAAATCAAACCCACAGTAAGATACTATCTAACACCAGTCAGAGTATTAATAATAAGTCAAAAAATAACAAATGATGGTTAGGTTGTGGAGAAAAGGGAATGCTTATACACTGTTGGTGGTAGTGTAAATTAGTTTAACAGTTGTGGAAGACAGTGTGGCAATTCCTCAAAGATGTGAAGACAGAAACACCATTCAATTTGGCAATCCCATTACTATGTATATACCCAAAGGAATATAAATCATTCTATTATAAAGACACATGTATACATATGTTTGTTGCAGCACTATTCGCAATAGCAAATACATGAAATCGACCTAAAAGTTTAATAGTGATAAACTGGATAAAGAAAATGTAGTACATATATACCACGGAATACTATGCAGATATAAAATAAAGAAAGAGATCATATTTTTTGCAGGGACACAGATGGCATTTGACAAAATTCAGTTTCATTTATTATAAAAATTCTCAGCAAAATGGTAGGAATGAAGCTCAACACAATAACTGCCATATATGACACACCTACAACTAACATCATGCTCAGTGTTGAAAAGTTGAGAGCTTTCTCTCTAAGATCAGAAAAAAACATGGATGCCCACCTTCATCTATTCTATTCAACAAATTATATGGAGTTCTAGACAGAGCAACTGGTAGAAGAAAAAAACAAGATATTTAAATAGGAAATAAATAAGCTAACTTGTCTGCAGAAGATATGATTTTACATATAGAAAACTCTAAAGGCTTCACCAAAAAACTGTTGGAACTGAAAAACAAATTCACTAAAGCTCTATATTACAAAGTCAACATACAAAAATCAGTAGTATTTCTATACACTAACAATGCACTATCTTAAAAATAATTAAGAAAGCAATCCCATTTACAATAGCAACGATAAAATACTTAGGAATACATTTAACCATGGAGAATATACATGACAAACTATAAAATACTGATAAATTCAGGGATTGAAATAATTAATATTGTTAAAAAATCCATACTATTCAAAGTGGTCTACAGATTCAATGCAATCACTATCAAATGTCAAATGACATTTTTCATAGAAAATAAAATAATACTCACATTCATATGGAAAGAAAAATACTCCTAATAGCCAAAGGAACTGAGCAGAAAGAACAAGAATGAAAATTGAGACATCACTCTACCTGATTTCAGAATATGATACAAAGCTATATTAATCAAAGAGCATAATTAATGTTGATAAACTGATTTGTACATGCAGAAAAATGAAATTTGATCCTCATCTTACAGCATATACAAAAAATAACTAAAAATAGGTTAAGTACTTGACTCTAAGCCCTGAAACTATAAAAAAATTAAAAAAAAAAAAACTAGAAAAAATAGGAAGAAAGCCCTAAGACATTGGTTTGGGCAATAATTTTTGGACTCCAAAAGCATAGGCAACCATAGAAAAAATAAACAATTGAGATTACGTCCAGCAAAAAAAAATATTCTATACAGAAAATGAAACAATAGAGTGAAGAGACAAACTATGGTATGGGAGAAAATACCTCAAAAGTATACATCTGATACCAAAATATATAAGGAAATTAAATAACCTAGTAGCAAGAAAACAAATAACCTTATATTAAGGGCAAATAACTTCAATAGACATTTCTCAAAGAAAACATACAAGTGTCCACAGGTATATAAACACATGAGTAGCATCACTAATCATCAGGGAAATGCAAATCAAAAAACAATGATATATTACCTGTTAAAATGACTATTAATAAAAAGACAACAGATAACCTAGTTGGCACAGATGTAGGGAAAAGGAAACTCTTGCACACTACTAATAGTAATTCAAATTATTACACCCATTTTGAAAAACAATATGGCAATTCCTCAAAAAATTAAAAATATAATTATTATGTGATTCAATAACCCTATTTCTAGATATATATACAAAGTCTTTGAAAACCAGCATGTCAAACAGATATCTGCATTCCATGTTCATTGACACATTATTCACAATAACCAGGATATATAACCAACCTAGATGCCCATCAATAGATGAATGGATAAAGAAGTTGTGGTACATAAACATAAGGGAATACTATTAAGTCATAAAAGAAAAAAATCTTGTCATTTGTGGCACAAATGGTAAACTTAGAGGATATTAGGTTAAATAAAATAAGCAAATAAACAAGACATTGAAAGACAAATATTGCACCATCTTACTTACATGTGAAATTCAGAAAAGCTGAACTCATGTAAATTTAGAGTAGAATGATGGTTACCAGGGTGTGGGGTTGGGGAGGAGTTGGAAAATTGGGGAGATAGTCAAAAGATACAAAATTTTAGTTAGAAGGGTTAAGTTCAAGAGATTTAACAGTATCTTCCACACGTGAAAATGTTAAGCATTCTCTCCACACACAAAAAAGTATGTGAGGTAATGAATATGTTAATTGGCTTGATTTAGCCATTCTGCAATGTATATCAAAACACCATGCTGTATACCATAAATATACACAACTTTTATTTGCTCAATTAAAAATAAATAAATATAAAAATATGACAGTCTAGAAGCAAATTTACCTTATTAAACTAAAGAAATTGATAAATGATTTCAGGAAAATATTTAATTTAAAATGATGTTATTGGTCTAAAAGTCTAAGTTCAAAAATACATCACAGCACAGAAAAAACAAATCAAGCTAGAAATCTTACAGGAAAATAAAAAAAAATAGACCTAATATGCCAATAATACAAGAGCATATGTTCAAATCAGTGACAAAATGAAGATACTGAATAGTAAAATAAGTAAATAACTGAATTTCTTAGTAAAAGAAAAAGGTGAGTGTGAAGACTAAAGTGGCTCACCTATTTTCTGTGTGAACTGGTGAAAATTACATATGCTTGAGTCATATTATGGTAAATTTCTGCACATTTAAAACAGTGTCTAGAGGGAAATCTGTAGCAATAAATGCCCACATGAGAAACGAGGAACGATCTAAAGTCAACACCTTATTGTCAAAACTGAAAGAGGAAGATCAAAAAATTTCAAAAGCAAGCAGAAGACAAGAAATAACTAAGATCAAAACAGAACTGAAGGAGATAGAGACACAAAATACCCTTCAAAACATCAATAAATCCAGGAGCTGATTTTTTGAAAAGATGAACAAAATAGACCACTAGCTAGACTAACAAAAAAGAAAAGAGAGAAGAATCAAATAGATAAAATAAAAAATGATAAGGGGGAGAGAACCACCGATTCCTTAGAAATACAAACTATCATCAGTGATTACTACAAACAGCTCTAGGCACATAAACCAGTAAATCTGGATGAAATGGATAAATTCCTGGACACTTGCACACTGCCAAGACTAAGCCAGGAAGAAGCTGAAACCCTGAATAGGCCACTAATGAGGGCTAAAGTTGAGGCAGCAATTAATAGACTACCAACCAAAAAAAGTCCAGGTCCAGACAGGTTCACAGGCCTAATTCTACCAAATGTACAAAGAGGAGCTGGTACAATTCCTGTTGAAACTATTCCAAACAATACAAAAAGAGGGAATCCTCCTTCATTCTTTCTATAGACAAACATCATCCTGATACCAAATCTGGGAGAGACACACCTAAAAAAGAAAACTACAGGCCAATATCCATGATGAACATTGATGCAAAAATCTTCAATAAAATACTGGCAACTGAATCCAACAGCACATCAAAAAGCTTATCCATCACGATCAAGTAGGCTCATCCTGGGGATGCAAGCCTAGTTCAACATATGCAAATCTACAAACATAATCCACCACATAAACTGAACCAAAGACAAAAACCACATGATCATCTCAATGGATGAAGATAAGGCCTTCGACAAAATTCAACAGCACTTTATGCTAAAATCTCTCACTAAACTAGGTATCAATGGAACATATCTCGAAATAATAAAACCTGTTTACAACAAACCCACAGCCAATATCATATTGGACGAGCAAAAACTAGAAGCATTCCCCTTGAAATCTGGCACTAGACAAGGATGCTCTCTCTCACCACTCCTATTAAATATGGTACTGGAAGTTCTAGCCAGAGCAATTAGGCAAGAAATAGAAATAAAGGTGATTTAATTAGGGAAAGAATAAATCAAATTGTCCCTATTTGCAGACCTTATGATCATATATATAGAAGACCCCATTGTCTCAGCCCAAAACCTCCTTAAGCTGATAAGCAATTTTGGCAAAGTCTCAGGATAAAAAATCAAGGTGCAGATATCACAAGCATTTCCATACACCAACAACAGACAGAGAGCCAAATCATGAACCAACTCCCATTTATAATTGCTACAAAGAGATAAAATACCTAGGAATATAACTAACAAAGGATGTAAAAGATCTCTTCAAGGAGAACTACAAACCACTGATCAAGGAAATAAAAAAGGACACAAACAGGTGGAAAAACGTGCCATGCTTATGGTTAGAAAGAATCAAAATTGTGAAAAAGGCCATATTGCCCAAAGTAATTTATAGATTCAATGCTATCTCCATCAAGCTACCATTGACCTTCTTCACAGAACTGGAGAGCCTGCATAGCAAAGACAATCCTAAGCAAAAAGAACAAAGCTGGAGCATTATGCTACTTGACTTCAAACTATATTAAAAGGCTACAGTAATCAAAACAGCATGGTACTGGTACCAAAACAGAGATATAGACCAATGGAACAGAACAGAGGCCTCAGAAGCAATGCCACACATCTATAACCATCTGATATTTGACAAACTGTACAAAAACAAGCAATGGGAAAAGGATTCCCTGTTTAATAAATGGTGTTGGGAAAACTGGCCAGCCAATGTGGGAAGCTGAAACTGGACCCCTTCCTTACATCTTATACATAAATTAACTCCAGATGGATTAAAGATATAAAAATAAGAACTAATATCATAAAAACCCTAGAAGAAAACCTAGGTAACACCATTCAGGACATGGGCACAGGCAAGGACTTCATGACTAAAACACCAAAAGCAATGGCAACAAAAGCCAAAACAGACAAATGGGATCTAATTAAACTTAAGAGCTTCTGCACAGTGAAAGAAACAATTATTAGTGTGAATCAACAACCAACAGAATGGGAAAATTTTTTTGCAACCTACCCATCTGACAAAGGGCTAATATCCAGATTCTACAAAGAACTAAAGCAGATTTAGAAGAAAAAAAAAAAAAACCCATTCAAAAGTGGGCAAAGGACATGAACAGACACTTTTCAAAAGAAGACATATATGCAGCAAACGAACATGAAAAAATGGTCATCATCATTTGTCATTAGAGAAATGCAAATCAAAACCGCATTGAGATACCACCTCACAACAGTTAGAATGGCAATCATTAAAAAATCTGGAGACAACAGATGCTGGAGAGGATGTAGAAACACTTTTACACTGTTGGTGGGAGTGTAAATTAGTTCAACCATTATGGAAGACAGTGTGGTGATTCTTCAAAGATCTAGAAATAGAAATTCCATTTGACCCAGCAATCTCATTACTGGGTATAGAACCAAAGGATTATAAATCATTCTATTATAAAGACACATGCACAGGTATGTTCACTGCAGTGCTGTTTATGATACCAAAGACCTGGAACCTACCCCAATGCCCATCAATGATAGACTGGACAAAGCAAATGTGGCACATATACACCATGGAATACTATGCAGCCATAAAAAAACAATGAGTTTGTGTCCTTTGAAGAGACATGGATGAATCTGGAAACCACCATTCTCAGAAGACTGACACAAGAACAGAACACCAAGCACTGCATGTTTTCACTCAAAGGCAGTTGATAAACAATGAGAACAGTTGGGCACAGGGAAGGGAACATCACTCACCAGGCTAGGTGGGCGGGGAGGGAGGGGCAGGGAGGGACAGTGAGAGGAGAGAGAATGCGGAGGAATAACACTGGGAGAAATGCCTGATGCATGTGACGGGGTCGGGGTGGAAACAGCAAACCACCATGGCATGTATATACCTCTGCAACAATCCTGCAGGATGCAGGAAGTGCACATGTACCACAGAGCCCAAAGTTAAAAAAAAAAAAAATCCTTCAAGCTCCCTGGCAGAAAGAATAATTAATCTTCAAAATAAGAAAATGAAATGAAGTACATCCTATCTATCCTCTCTGCTACTCTGGAATTTAAAATACTATATATACTTTTCAGTGAAAAAGAATGATATCCAATTCATTCAAAAGAAAATACTATCTAAACAACCACCACCACAACAACAAAAAAACTAAACTCACACTTTATGGGAGTCTGAAAAATGGAAAGCACAATAGTAACAAATGAACATACAAACACAGACAGGATATATATATATATATATATATATATATATATATATATATATACATAAAACCATATTTTAATGGGCTGATAGTTTGGGAACATAAAATGTAAAACTTAGAGCAAAACAGAACACACTGCAAGGAAAATTCAAATAGGTACTTCACATTTCCTAAAACCTAAGACTTGAGGCAGAAAATGATGGAGATAAAAGTTTCCAAATTCTCCTTCAGACAGAGGAGAATGTGAAAGGAGATAAAAGGAGTTAGTATATTTTGAAGATCTCAACATATTGGGTATGGGGACTATGGAATGGAGCTGTAGAGGGGAAATAGTGTTTTTCAGTGGTAAAAATTGTAGGCATCTTATTTTTGAATAAATCTTTCATATATGCCTAAAAAGAACTAGGATAGAGTGAGTAACTACATGTATAGTGGAGACAGAGGAGAGCATCTAAAGGGGATGAAGTGGGAATTGATACCATCTTGATCAAATGAAAAAATATAAGAAAAAGTGAAAAAGGAGGAAACATTCTTGTTTTGCACATGAAGGCTTCCTGGAGGGCACTGAAAACCAAGGGGCAGTCTTAGAGGTGGGCTGTAGAGAAGCAATGTCTAAAAGAAGCTCTATTTCATGCCAACTACAGGTGGAAGACACACAGACATGAAGGCAAGGGATCTCTAAAAAACCACAAAAATATGACAAGCAGTGGTCATATCATAAAGGAAGGGTCATCTCTGAAAATGTAGAAAAGGCTCTTTGTTCAAAATTGAAGCTTCTCCACTTTTACAGCTTGAGTTCAAGAAGCTCGAAGTCTGTCAGGCCACCCTTCCACTTTGGTGAAGCCTCTTAGTGAGTGGGAAGTGGTAACAGGACAAGAAAAGTCTTATTTGACTAGTAACCATCTGATATTGGTTGCTCCTAAGTTTGGAGATGCCAAAACCTTTTCAAGTTTAATAATTCATGACCATTATCTCTTCTTTTTCTAGGTCACTCCCTCTAATACCCTGACTGAAAAATTATCCAAACTGAATGGGACTTAAATCCATTGGTTCTATCTTTTCAATGCATATTTAGTGCCTATAGATTTTTATCCAGTCCATACCCTGAGAAAAACCTCCCAGGTAAATGTTTCTAAGCACAATACATCTTGTTTGCAATACACAAACTTAGTAGGTGTATCTCTTAGTAAACTAGTTTTCAGCTCATTTTTAATGGAAAAATATATACTTACATTTCCAAAACTCAGTACATTTTCAACAACAAAATATGTTCAGACAAATCTCAAGATGCATTCCAAATATAATTGATAGAATGTTAGAATTATATGTAAGTACATTGAAAATCAGTTTGTATATAAATGATATGCAAATTTAACAAGCAAGAGTTAATTATGGATAAGATAGATAACAAGATAATTTGTTTACTAAACTAATTACATTTTAGGAAACTGGTTACAGTTTTAGGGTTGACATATAATTGTTTATAATTTTTCATTTTGTTTTATTTTTTTTAATTTATTTTGGAGACAGGGTCTTGCTATGTTGCTCAGGCTAGTCTCAAACTCTTAGGCTCAAGCTATCCTTCCACCTCAGCCTCTTAAAGCACTGGGATTACAGGCATGAGACACCATACCCAGCCCAATTTTTTCCTTTTAATAAAATAAGATATAGGCTAGGTTGGTGAGCTTTTTTGTACAAAACATCTGATTTTTCAGAAATAGCTTACCATCTAAATGGGAGTTCTCACATTTCCTCACCACCTGGCACCCAATATCTAAGTTAATGCCACACATGTTAGGTTTCTTTTATGGCAACATCTTCCTTTAAAGCTCAAATTTCTATGTTAGAGAAATGCTAGTTTCTGTGTTAAGAGAATGTAACATCCTTGTTTAAGACTCAAATTTCTGTGCCAGAGGAATGCTAGTTGCTATGAAAAACATAGGGGAAGATTTTAATGATCAAAAAGAAATTGTGCTGTTACAACAATTACAGCCCTTGGCTTCTGGTGTTTAAGTGCCATTCCTTGGCCACTATTGATTCAGGTCTTCATTAGCATCTTTCCCAAGCTGTTACTACTTATCCTAGTATAGATATTTAGTCTGCAGAGGAAAACTACTATTGAATTTCTTAGTGATGCTGATGCCCCTCTCAAGCAGCACATTCCTGATATACCTCATGAACAATATATTATGTGGGACCTACCAGAAGTAAACTCCCAGTGGGTCTTGTGTCTTCATACAATATGCACATTCCAACGTGTCCACCTCTGTGAGCCCTTAAATTCCCTCCCCTAAAATCTTCCATGCTAATTTAGGCACTTAAATTTCACTAACTGTAGGCTATTCATTTCCTCTGACTTCCAGGAGCCATCAAATCAGTTAAGTTTGCATAATCCCCTTGGGTTCATGTCGGCAGGTGAATGTCACTGGAAGAGGTCACTCAAGTAAACTATCTATCCTTGTCCAATCCCATGCTAAGCCCATGAGTCCTCCATTAAGAAATGTCAAAGGGCTGCAGAAGTTCCCAAGTGCTCTATGGTGGTTACCTAAACATTCAAAATGATAGGCAAGTGCATGTTGAGATATTAGAAGTCTTAGGCCCATTTACTGCTGCTATAGCAGAATACCACAGATGAGACCATAAATGTATTTATAAAGAAAATACATTGATTTGGCTCATGTTCTGAAAGCCAGGAAGTTCAAAAGCATGATGTCAGCATCTGGCAAGGGTCTCTGTGCTGTGTTATCCCCTGGCAGAAAGGCAAATGAGCACAAGAAACAGAGAAAAGGGGGCAGAACTCCCATGATAACTGAGCTGCTCCTGAAATAACGGCATTAATCCATTCATGAGAGCAGAGCTCTAGTGATTTTATCACCTCTTAAAGTTTCCACCTCTTAATAAAATGACAGTGGCAATTAAATTTCAACATGCATTTTGGAGGGGATACTCAGACCACAGCAAAGGGGAAGTCCCAACAGGAAGAGGCTATGGGATATTATAACTGAAGCTATAGGGGGAATCAAAAAAGCCAGGCAACAAATAATCTTTACAACTGGCTAACAGTCTTCAACCTATGTAGGCTATGGATAGTACCTGGTCAACAAAGAGCAATGGACAAGGTTTCTGGAAGTAACTGAGTCAATCAAAACGCAGATTAAGTTGTGCACTAGCTGCCATCTCCAGCTCTGAAGCAGTGAAAACAGAGTCTAACCATGACCCCCAGCAGTGATAAGACCAACTAAATTGCCTGAATGGCTTTGTATGACCCATGGTCCCTACTAACAATTTGAGGAAATGTCACACCTCTTGCACTCAGATACTATTCAGGAGAGGAGGAAGGGAAGCTAGGACTTCAGGAGAATAGAGAGAAAGATATAATTGAAACCATTCTTATGCACTTTTAAAATTCATCAGGGAGAGATGGAAAGGGAGAAACAAAAATGACCAAGTTTGCAGCACACTCAGCATTAACCGTTAGGTCTGCTTGCTCTCCGACCTGCTTCTTCATAGTTGTTTGCTTCCTATTCCCCCAGAATCACATATACTCTTTCACAAGATTGTAGTTTCCCTTAACTGCTTTATAGATAACAACTTGAACATTGTGAAACACTAAGTTTTACACGTGACATATTTTTAGGTCCTGCATACCAGTGAAACTACTGACATCAGCTGGTCTGAGGAACCCCATGAGCAGCTGACCCACCAAAGAATGTAGTTTCCACAATCTAATGATTTCATCCCTCTTACCCTAATTAATCAGCAGCCTCAATTATCCAGTCCCTTGTACTCCATGATCCCTGTAACAACTCCAGATCAGAACTCTATTTGAGGACCCCTCCCACCTCCTCACTCAACCATCCTGCAATCATTAAACTCTTTCTCCTCTGCAAACCCTACTCTTTCTGTGTATTGGTCTGTTAATGCACAGCAGGCATGTGAACCTATTGGTCCTGCAACAATAAAATTTGAAGGGATTGAATAAGTTACCCTGAAAACAATTATTTAGGCTGAGAAAAAAAATCCAAGGCTGGAATTTAAGGACATGTTTAATCCTCATTATTCTCTTTTTCATACTAAAGAAATAGAAGTTTATGTGTTTATTAAAAATGGAGGTTTAAAATCTTTTTGCTTTCACATTTATTCATATGCCTACTTTTTAAAATAGCTTTTTCTCAAATTCTCTTGTTTGTGTTAATCTGTGAGAGGAGGCTACTGAATAAGAAAAATAAATCTATCATACTTAAGTTTCTAATATTTATTCCACCCTTTTTTCATGGATTCAATCATATAACTTTGGGAATTGACCCCAGATTCAAGAATCGTTCCTAATTAGTAAAGTCAGTCACAGTACCCATTATCCTTGCTGGTAACTAAGAACCCAGATCTATCATTGAGTGTTTTTACCAACAGACAAATGACTTGTGCTAAATTAGAATATGTAGGCAAGGGGATCTTATTCTATAGATGTGAAAGATGAGATATACGCATGAGAAGACATATAGTCATTTGACTTATGACAGTTATTTTATAAGCATGGGGATGAATCTTACAAAAGCAATTAATATTGTACAATGTAAACTGAAGGGATGGAGGAATTTGGGTGTTTAATGAGATAACTGAACTGCTGACTCTAACAAACTTGCAGCCCAAACAACATCTGAACTTTTTATATTTCCTAATTGTTTAAGTCAGTTTGTATCAGATATATTATTATTTGGATCCAGAAGCATCCCACCTGATACACACCAACATAAAAGGTCAATTTATTACTCACAATAATCTTCAAACCCTCCTCTCTAGTATAGAACAAATTTGTTAAAAGAAAATTATCATATAATGATATTACTCTAATAATTTTTATTTATATTGCTTGCTAAAAGCCATGACAAAAATGTTACCTCTGAAAATACTTCTTTGTGCAACTAATTTGCAATACACAAAACTTGGCAGAACTCATTGTTGATATGGTTTGGCTGTGTCCCCATCCAAATCTCATCTTGAATTTCCACATGTTGTAGGGGAAATAACTGAATCATGGGAGGAGGTCTTTTCCATGTTGTTCTTATGATAGTGAATGAGTCTCAAGAGATCTGACGGTTTTTAAAATGGAAGTTTCCCTGAACAAGCTCTCTTCTCTTGCCTGCTGCCATGTGAGACATGCCTTTCACCTTCCACCATGATTGTGAGGCCTCCCCAGCCATGTGGAACTGTAAGTCCATTAATCCTCTTTCTTTTGTTCATTGTCCAGTCTCAGGTATGTCTTTATCAGCAGCATGAAAACAGAATAACACAGTAAATTGGTACCAGTAGAGTGTGGTGCTGCTGAAAAAATACCCAAAAATATGAAAGCAACTTTGGAAATGGGTAACAGGCAGTTTGGAGAGCTCGGAAGAAAACAGGAAAACATGGGAAAGTTTGGAACTCACTAGACTTGTTGAACAGCTTTAACCAAAATGCTGATAATGATATAGACAACAAAATTCAGGCTGAAGTGGTCCCAGATGGAGATGAGGAACTTGTTGGGAACTGAAGCAAAGGTGACTCTTGCTATGTTTTAGCAAAGAAACTGTTAGCATTTTGCCCCTGCCCTAGAGATTTGTGGAATTTTGAACATGTCAAAGATGATTTAGGGTATCTGGTGGAAGAAATTTCTAAGTAGCAAAGTATTCAAGAGGTGACTTGGGTGCTGTTAAAGGCATTCAGTTTTTTTGTTTTTTTGTTTTTTTGGTTTCTTTTTTTGAGACAGAGTTTCACTCTTGTTACGCAGGCTGGAGTGCAATGGCGTGATCTTGGCTCACCACAACCTCTGCCTCCTGGGTTCAGGAAATTCTCCTGCCTCAGCCTCCTGAGTAGCTGGGATCACAGGCACGCGCCACCATGCCCAGCTAATTTTTTGTATTTTTAGTAGAGACGGGGTTTCACCACGTTGACCAGGATGGTCTCGATCTCTTGACCTCGTGATCCACCCGCCTCGGCCTCCCAAAGTGCTGGGATTACAGGCTTGAGCCACCGCACCCGGCCGGCATTCAGTTTTATAAGGGAAGCAGAGCATAAAAGTTCGACAAAAATTGCAGCCTGACAATGCAATAGAAAAGAAAATGCCATTTTCTGAAGAGAAATTCAAGCTGGCTGCAGAAATTTGCGCAAGTAATGAGGAACCAAATGTTAATCACCAAGACAATGGGAAATGTCTCCAGTGCATGTCAAAGGTCTTCATGGCAGTCCCACCCATCACAGGCCTAGAGCCTAGGAGGAAAAAGTGGTATCATGGGCCACGACCATGATCTCTGTGCTGTGTGCAGTCTAGGGTCTTGGTGCCCTGTGTCCCAGCCGCACCAGTCATAGCTGAAAGGGGCCCATGGAGAGCTTGGGTCATGACTTCAGAGCTTGCAAGCCTCAAACCTTGACAGCTTCCATGTAGTGTTGAGCCTGCCAGTGCACATAAGTCAAGAATTTAAGTTTGAGAACCATTCAGAAGACGTATGGAAATGCCTGGATGTCCAGACAGAAGTTTGGTGCAAGGGTGAGACTCTCACAGAGAACTTCTCCTACAGCAGTGCAGAAGAAAAATGTGGGGTCAAAGCCCCCATACAGAGTCTCTACTAAGTCACCACTTGGTGGAGCTGTGAAAAGAGGTCCACTGTCCTCCAGACCCCAGAATGGTAGATCCACTGACAGCTTGCACCATGTGCCTGGAAAAGCCACAGATACTCAATGCCAGCCTGTGAAAGGAGCCAGGAGGGAGGCTGTGCCATGCAAAGCCACAGAGACAGAGCTGCTGAAGACCATGGGAACTCACCTCTTCCATTAGCATGACCCAGATATGAGACATGGAGTCAAAGGAGATCATTTTTGAACTTTAAGATTTGACTGCCCAGTTGGATTTTGGTCTTGCATGGGGCTTGTAGCCCCTTTGTTTTGGCCAATTTCTCCCCCTTGGAATGGCTGTATTTACCTAATGCCTGTACCCCATTGTGTCTAAGAAGTAACTAACTTGCTTCTGAATTTACAAGCTCATAGACAGGAGGGGCTTGCCTTGTCTCAGATGAGACTTTTGACTGGATTTTTGAGTTAATGCTAAAATGAGTTAAGACTCTGGGGGACTGTTGAGAAGACATGATTGGTTTTGAAGTATGAAGATATGAGTTGTGGGAGGGGCCAGGGGCAGAATGATATGATTTGGCTGTGTTCCCACCTAATTCTCACTGAATTTCTACATGTTGTTGGATATACCTGGTGAGAGGTCTTTCTATCATGGGGGCATGTCTTTCCAATGCTGTTCTCATGGTAATGAATAAACCTCATAGATCTGATGGCTTTCAAAAGGGGAGTTTTCCTAGACAAGCTCTTTTCTCTTGTCTGCCAGTATGTGAGATGTGCCTTTTACCTTCTGCTACAATTGTGAGGCCTCCCCAGCCCCATGGACCTGTAAGTCCATTATACCTCTTACTTAAGTAAGAGGTATGTCTCAGGTATGCCTTTATCAGCAGTGTGAAAAAAAGCTAACACAATTGTACACAGACATTTAGAAAAAAAATATATAATTGAAATGCCTAATTATTTTTTAAAAGTTTAACTTTTCCAACGAAGTAAAAAAAGAAAGAAGAAGAAAAGAGAAAGAAAACCAGAAAGTGAGTGAAAGACAATTACTTAAAAGATTTGGGGGCACTAATAATGACATTTATTTTCTGAAATGCTTCTTTATCTTACAACACTTTATCTTTGTTTTTATTTTATTGAATAGATGTTATGTATGTAGTGAAGTGTTTGTAGACACATGTTTAAAAGATATTTCTAAGAATGTGACTTGTACATTATCTTGTTAGCATTTAAAAAATTTTAACTTTTCTATAAATACTGTATCTATTCATGAAGTGCAATATGATATTTTGATATATGTATACATTGTGAAAAGATTAAATACAATGAACATAGTCATATTCATCACCTTATATTTTTGTGATGAGAATGTTGAAAATCTACTCTTTTAGCAATTTTGAATTATACAATCCATTATTACTAACTATAGTCAGCATGCTGTGTAATAGACCACTAATAATTATTCTGTCTGACACCTCTGCATTCCAAGACAGGAGAATGGGCACTCCCTGAACCTTCTTACCTGGCTTGCACAGTGACAATCCCAGGCCAGCGGTCTTTCTGTGCTTGTGTTTCTTCTGTGGAGGATGGAGCATTGAAAGAGGATATGAAACCTCTGTGACCCAAAATGGAGAGTGGGTACTCCCCATGATTTCCCTGGCTTGCTCTAGTGATAAAAAGCAGTTTCTCTTTTAATCATTAGTATCTGTTATTTAAATATATACTTAAAAATGTAAGATATTGCTGGTAATATTTTGCTTACTACATCCTGTATCTAACTTACTGTGACTCATGTAAAATCACGTCAGGCAATCAATTCATAAAGGCAAAAAATTCCAAGGAAACACACTAGAGTGGTCTCATGTTAACACATCTCAACTCCAAATGCAGAGTCACTATTAAAGTCAAGGGCACTTTGCATTTAGATAAACCAGCTAAACGACCAGATTTTGTTCTCCTCTATTGCTTGTTCTCACTGTTTTTCTCTCTGCCTCTTCTGTTCCTTTCTAGTGCTTGAATTTTTAAAATTTTACTTTTATTTATTATAGTTGACATTAAAATATATCTGTATAAGCAAAGCAAATCTTACTTATTAATGCTAAAATTTTTACCTTAACTTCTAAGAACTACCTTTGCCACTCCAGTTATTCATTCAAGATTTACTTCAAAAGAACTTTAGAATTTATTAGTATAATCTTAAAGTTATTTAGGTGTTGAAAATAATCTTATTATATTTAGTGTGTGGTAACATGAAAATTCCACAAACACACAAAAGATAGATACTGAGTTTTTTTTTAAAAAAAAGCACAACATGTACAGATGGGAAAAGCAAGATTATTAATATGTTCTAAAGTGATATCACTCTTAATATGAGTTTCAACTTATTTATGTGAGTTTTTATTTTAAATGATAAACTAAATGAACTCTGAATGGTTCTTTAGAGATAGTAGGCTATATTATTTTGATAACATATCAATAAAATATAAAAAATGTATTAACAGGAAGCAAAGAAATCATGAGATCTATGTGAGATCTGTGAGATAATTTGAAGTCCAGTAGGGTGAAGTTTTAGCTCTTCTGTAGTTTTCTATCAACAGTCTATAATATACACCATGTCTTAATTTATATTTTAATAATTATTATTACATATCTCTCCTTATGTTCTTTTTAAAATGAAAAATACAATCCCATACCTGATTCTCCTATTTGATATCTCAGTGTTTTTCATAGCCAACAAACGCTCTGAAATTATTCTTTTAGCTTATTGCTAATAATTTAGAAATCAATTTAATTTTAAATAAATTTTAATTTAATAATGTAAGAATCTCAGAACCTACTTTCATCAAGCCACTTCCTCAGTCTGAACATCTTTTCTTCATCATAGAAATGAAGGAATGAGGACTTCAGATAAGACCGCTTTTGAAGTCTCTGTCAACACCGACATTTGATGGTTCCATGAACCAATTAAAAAATACTTAATAAAATCTTATGTTCCCTGGGGAGAGTGGAACAAGAAGCAAATAATAGAAAAGTCTCTGAAAATTACTATATGCAGCTATCAGAGAAAACCTCATAAATGAATTTCTTAATATGTAAACATTTAAAAATTTAAATAACATAGCTATTTTAAGAATTTTGTTATTACCTGAATAATTTTAATTATGTAACATACTGAAATCACTATTTTTAAGGCATTGTCATTCATTTGGAAATACAATTCCCCAAAATTGCCAAGTAAAGTTTATATTCCACAAATGTTCGGGATCTCTGGAATATGCCCCTTCTTAAGAACCCATATTTTAGTAAAATCTAGTCATGAACTACTGTTCATGATAAACATGATGATTTGCCACATAAGAATATAAAACTGCAAGATTTTCATAGGCCAGATATGCTTCATAGAGGTGCTTGATGTATGGATGTACATTCTTTTACTGAAACACTGTATAAAAGCAGAGAGATTCAGAAATCATGTTATAATGTTTCAAATATTTTTAAAGCTGTTTGTAATTACCCCATTTTAGAAGGTAATGAAAGGAGAGCATAAGCAGACAGTAAACAGAGACCATCTTTCAGAATATGATTTATGACATCCTCACCTTGAAAGATAAGTCAAGATCATACGTTGTATATTGTTAGCTATTGACTGTGGTGCTTTAAAGGAAATAAATCAGACATAAATGATAAATGATACTTGGCCACAAAATATTTTAATCCCTTTTCATTGCTAAGCTTCTTGCCCACAAAAAGGATAAAATAATAATTTAACTCATACTTCCCTGAAAGTATCTTATGAAAAAGTGGACTCTTAGAGTCAAAAGACTAATAATAATCAAGCACCCATTGGATAAAATTTAGGAGAAAAGGACCAGTCAGCAACAGCCATTTGTTCTCATGGCTTTGATGAGACTGCTGTGATGAATATCACACTTTTGTAGATGGTACCTTCAGAACCAGTACAGTGGTTATGACTGCCCTATAAAATAAGCAAAAAACTTCACAAGTCATGTTTTGAGAAGTCACTAGTATCATATTCACTCAGAAAAATTTTGTACCAAAAAAAAAAAAAAACCAGAAAGATTTTACCCTATTTTGAGAAAATGAATGAGAGAATGGGAAAATTGGGTGTTGGTATAATAACCTTTGTTGATTTATTTTTCTTATTTGGTGATTTCTGAGTCTTTTAGGTCTAGGGCTTAATGTCTTTCATTAATTTGGGAATATTCTTGACCATTATTATTTCAAATATTTCTTCTTATTCTGTCTTCTTTTTTCTTCTGGCATTCTAACTATGGGTATGCTGTACCTTTTGATATTGTCTCAGTTTTTGGATGTACTGTTCAGTTTGATGATGATGATGATGATTCATTCTTTTCGTGTTTGAGTGTGGGAAGTTTCTATTGTGATATCAGCTTTCTGGTGGATCTAAGAAATTTGCTAATTTTCAGTTTGTACTGCTTTTTTCTTGCTGAAAGGATAAAAGTAATTACTTCCAAGCTCTTCACATGTCAGGGATGAAATTGGAAGTTTCAAATCCTCCACTTTTTTTTGGTGTTCCTATATCTCCTTTAAGAGCCTTTTTTAAGTGTTCAGTTTGTACAAACTATGGATTTGAGTTAGTAACTATTTCAAAAGTTTTGTCTTTAATTACCCTAGTTAGTTCAGTAAAGTATTGTGGAGATGGCTAAGTACGAAGTACATTTTCACAAAGTCCTAGCATTCTGCAAAGGAACACATACAGTTGTGGTGTAATTTTCTTAAAATGGAGATGGTCACTAAGTAATCATAAGAAGTGAGTTGATCAAAATGATACAAAATTTGTAAATGTACATGCACCCAACTTTACAATACACACACACACACACACACACACACACACACACACACACACACATATATATATATATATGTATATATATATATATATATAAATACTAACAAAACTAATAGGAGAAATAGCACCACAATAATAATATGAGACTTAACTCCCCTACTTTTAACAATGGAAAAATCCTCCAGGCAGAAACTAATATGAAAATAGTAGACTTGGACTGCAATGTAGACAAATGGATCCAACAAACATATTCAGAACATTCCTCCTTTCAGCAGCACACATTCTTTTCAAGCATACACAGAATGCTGCACACTGAGATGATATGTTAGACCACAAAACAAGTCTTAAGAACTTCAAAAAGATTGAAATTATATCAAGTACCATTTCTGACCACAGTGGTATGAAACTAGAAATAAATAACAAGAAAAAAATGGAAAAAAACTCAAAATTACGTGGAAATATGTGCTCCTGGACAAATAATGCATCAAAGAAAAAACAAAAGGAGAAATTTAAAAATATCTTGAGATAAATGAAATGGAAATACAACATACCAAAACTTATCAGAAGCAGCAAAATTACACCTTAAACTTCATATGGAACCAAAAGAGAGCCCGCATAGCCAAGTCAATTCTAAGCAAAAAGAACAAAGCAGGAGGCATCACACTACCGGACTTCAAACTATACTACAAGGCTATAGTAATCAAAACAGCATGGTACTGGTACCAAAACAGAGATATAGACCATTGGAACAGAACAGAGGTCTCAGACGAAATACAACATACCCACAACCATCTGATCTTCGACAAACCTGACAAAAACAAGCAATGGGGAAAGGATTCCCTGTTTAATAAATGGTGTTGGGAAAACTGGTTATCCATGTGCAGAAAGCAGAAACAGGACCCCTTCCTCACACCTTACACCAAAATTAACTCCAGATGGATTAAAGACTTAAACATCAGACCTAACACCATAAAAACCCTAGAAGAAAATCTAGGTAAAACCATTCAGGACATAGGCGTAGGCAAGGACTTCATGACCAAAACGCCAAAAGCAATGGCAACAAAAGCCAAAATAGACAAATGGGACCTAATCAAACTCCACAGCTTCTGCACAGCAAAAGAAACAGTCAGTAGAGTGAATCAGCAACCAACAGAATGGGAAAAAAAATTTTGCAGTCTACCCATCTGACAAGGGGCTGATATCCAGAATTTACAAAGAACTAAAGCAGATCTACAAGAAAAAACAAACAAGCCCATTCAAAAATGGGCGAAGGATATGAGAAGGCACTTTACAAAAGAAGACATACAGGAGGCCAACAAACATATGAAAAAATGCTCATCATCACTGGTCATTAGGGAAATGCAAATCAAAACCACATTGAGAGACCATCTCACACCAGTTAGAATGGCGATCATTAAAAAATCTGGAGACAACAGATGCTGGAGAGGATGTGGACGAATAGGAACACTTTTACACTGTTGGTGGGAATGTAAATTAATTCAACCATTGTGGAAGACAGTGTGGCGATTCCTCAAGGACCTAAAAATAGAAATCCCATTTGACCCAGCAATCCCATTACTGGGTATGTATCCAAAGGATTATAAATCATTCTACTATAAGGACACGTGCACACGAATGTTCATTGCAGCACTGTTTACAATAGCAAAGACCTGGAACCAACCCAAATGCCCAACGATGATAGACTGGATAGGGAAAATGTGGTACATATACACCATGGAATATTACGCAGCCATCAAAAACGATGAGTTCACGTCCTTTGTAGGGACATGGATGAACATGGAAACCATCATTCTCAGCAAACTGACACAAGAGCAGAAAATCAAACACCACATATTCTCACTCATAGGTGGGTGTTGAACAATGAGAACACATAGACACAGGAAGGGGAGCACTATACACTGGGGTCTGTTGGGGGGAAATGGGGGAGGGACGGGGGGTGGGGAGGTGGGAAGAGATAGCATGGGGAGAAATGACAGATACAGGTGAGGGGACGGAAGGCAGCAAACCACACTGCCAAGTGTGTACCTATGCAACAATCTTGCATGTTCTTCACATGTACCCCAAAACCTAAAATGCAATAAAAATAAAAAAATAAAATAAAAAATAAAGAAGTAGCAAAATTACATTGAATATATCAATATGGGAAGAACGAATAATATCCATACTACTGAAAATATTTTATAGATTCACTGCAATATGTATCAATATTCAATATCTTTTTCACATACATAGGCAAAATTCTAAAATTTATATAGAACCACAAAAAAAAACATAATAGCTGCAGTAATCTTAAGCAAGAAGAACAAAGATGGAGGCATTACATGAACCAATTTCAAAATATACGACAAAAGTATAGTAATCAAAGCAGTATTGACATAAAGTATTAACATAAAACAGACATTTAGACCAATGGAATAGAATAGAAAGCCCAGAAACAGCTTATGTGTTTATGGTCAACTAATCTTCAGCAAAGTTGCCAAAAACTCACAGTGATGAACAAATAGTCTGTTTAATAAATGGTACTGAGAAAACTGAATATCCACATTCATATCAATATATTGGGATCCTTATTTTACACTCTATACAAAAATCATCTCAAAATGCGTTAAGGACTTAAATGTCAGACCTGAAACTGTAGAACTACTCAAAGAAAACAGCAATAAACTTCTTAGCATTCATGAAGTCAGAAATATTTTTGGATATGATTTAAAAACTACAGGCAACAAGACCAACAATTAACAAGTGGGATTAAATGAAACTAATAATCTTCTTCACAGTAAAGAAACAATCAGTGAAGTGAATATACAACCTATAACATGGGAGAACACATCTGCAAATCATCATCTGTTAAGTTCTTTAAAAGATATAAAAAAATTAATAACTGCATGACAAGACAATAAGTATCCCAATTTAAAAATGGGCCAAGGACCTGAGTAGAGAGTTCTGAAAAGAAGACATACAAATGATCAACAGGGATTCAGAAAGTGCTCAACATCAATAATTATCAGAGAAATGCAAATCAAAACCACAATGAGATATCATCTCACACCTGTTGGAATGACTGTAATCAAAAAGAGAAAACATAGGTTTTGGAAAAGGTATAGAGAAAAGGGAACCCTTTACACTGTTGGAGGAAATGAAAACAGGTATAACCATCTATAGTACAAAAAGTCCTCAACAAAATAAAAGTGGAACTATCATTTGATTCAGCAATCCCACTACTAAGTACTTATGTATGTAAAACCAATATTTCAATGAGGTATCAGCACTTGCATTATTGCAGCATTATACACAAGAGATAAGATATGAAATCAAACTAAGCATCTATGGATGGATTAATTTGTAAAGAAAACATGGTATTATACACAATGGAATAATATTCAGCCTTAATAAAGAAGAAAATCTTGACAAAATGGATGAACCTGAAAGACATTATGCTAAGTGAAATAAGATAGGTACAAAAATAGATACAGCATGATTTCTCTCTTAGGTGGACTTTAAAATAGTTGATAGTTGAATTCATGGAAGCAGTTAATAATATAGTATTGCTACTTGAAATTTGTACATCATGCCAGAAATCAATGCCATTTGACTCCATCACTGTCCAAACAATAAATATGTGGTTGTAACTGATGCTGTTGTTTTATTAAATAATCTTAAATGTCTCACAATGAAGAAAATAAGATAGCTGGATATATTAATTAGGTTGATGGTGGTAATCATTTCATAATGTATATGTATGTTAAAATATCACATTATATACAATATATAATTTTTATGTCAATTATACCTCAATAAAGCTGAAACAATAGGCATTGGGAAAATTATCGCTTCTAGCATTAACAAAAATCATGTTCCTAATAACCACTTAGGTCTTAGAGAAAAATAATTTATTATAACCTTACCATATGAGAAAAAGTGAGCACCACTTTCTCCCACATTTAATCAGACTTTAATTTTTTTTATTCAATCCAGTAAAGTTCTTTCAGGTTTATGTGAAAAAAAAAAAAAAAAGAAAAGGTATTTTAATTTGCTTTCACTGCTGAAGTACAAATTTCATTTCAGATTCTTGGGCTTTTGAATTAGCAAACATAAAATTAATTTTGCACAATAAAACAGTTGTAACTTGTTTAGCGTTTTAGAAAATTAACAGTTTTTGTCTTCAGTTAAAGAAAAAAAATCAATAGATTTAGATGCATTTGAAACAATAACAACAGTAAGATTTTGGACTATTCTTAGGGCTATACAAATGACCCTGTTGCCCAAAGCTGAGGTCAAAACACACTTTCTAACAATTGTATTATACCACAAATATTTACTGATATTTCAAGAAGAGTCATATTGTATTAGCAGTAGATTTTAAATCCGTCTGTGTATGTGTTTTTACTTGACCTCAGCTGAGAGTTTTAAGGATTATAATCAATAGAACTGTACATAATTGAATTGCAAAGGATAAAAGAAAAGGCTGAATAACAAAATTTGATCATAAAAACTCTTCCTAAGGGAAAAACTTTTTAGAGTATGATGGAAAATAAAGTTTCTCGAAAGACCTTGAATACTCTTTAATCACGTTAGCAATCTGGAAGCCCTATGTCTAAATGCAGGAAACGCCTTGGGCTTCCCCAGGAAAAGATTACATTGATTACTGCATCAGTCCTGGAACAGATGGATGAGGGTCATAGTACATCATGCCAGAAATCAATGCCATTTGACTCCATCACTTTCCAGGCAATAAATATGTAGTTGTAACTGAAGCTGTTGTTTTATTCTTTTATTTTTATATTCTAAACACAATTTCAATTTATTAAATACACTATAATCTTCTCCCAAAATACAGTCATTAAAATGAACTAATTTCTTAAAAGGCAGAGCTGCCAGCATCGATATAAAAATTATAAAAACCCTTTTTTTATTTTCATCAGAAAAATCCACCTCTAGATTGCCTTAGTAAAAACCTCATAAGCAAATGAGTTAGTTGCCTCATTGTCTCTGGACAATGACATCAGGAAATGTTCCACACAAATCTTTTCTAAAACACAATCCATCTGGTACTTGCCTAAAAGCAAACTTCAGAGAGAACCAGAATGTAACCCAACTGTTTTCTCAAGTAGCACCCAATGGATCTCTTGCATCCTCAACTGTCAGGTCTGTGCTTCACTCAGGCATGCTTTCCATCAACAGAAATGAGAGATGTTTTATTTATTATATTTTAGCCTGTGACTTCATATAAGGCTTATAGATTTTAACCCTATTCTTGTATGACTTATAAATATCTGTCTTGTAAATAACCAAGCTTATGGTAAAAGTGTTCCTCTAGGAAAGAGAGTTCCTCCAGAAATTTTCATTTTATCTTTTAAAAACTTTAATTTTTTAGTTTTAAAGGCAATGAAATTAATGACTGAGAGCCTGTTTTGACTTTCCATTTCTATTATCTTGTCCCTCATCTTTGAAATAATTAAAGAACAGGATGTCGAAATCATAACATACTTTGTCTCCTTTCAACACTTCTTGAATTCTTAAAAGTGTATCTTATGCTGAAAACCAAAGTGAGACATAAAATATTTTGAAGGGCATATAGGGGTTGGAGAAACTATTGTCAGCCCACATTTTATATATTTTACTTCATAGGACTATGAATCTCTAACATCTATGTATTTAGAAAGCTTAGGTTGAAACTCTATTCAAATAACCGTAACACTCAAAATCAAACAAATACATGCACTATATGAGTTTCTGCCAATCACTGATTTGTAAATATGAAATATATAAAAATTATTTAGATAATGGCTGCTATGTAACATATGCTTTGGGTTATAATAAAACTAGTTGTTATGTATATAAGACACTTACGCACCAGGCACTTTCTAAGCCTTTGATAAAAATAATGTCATTTATTCAGTAAAAATAATTTGAGACTAGTACCATAATTACCATCTTTTTGGACTGTTACCCCAAAATTTATATGTTGAATTTCTAACCTCTAATGTGATGGCATTAGGAGGTAAGTCCTTTGGGATATAATTAGATCATGAAGATGGAGACCTTGTGAGTGGGATTAGTGCCTTTATATAAGAGAACCCAGAGAGCTCTCTTGCCCACTTTCCACCATGTGAGAGTATTGCAAAAAGTTAGCAGTCTGTATCCTGGTAGAGGGCCCTCACCAGAACTTGACCAGGCTGACTGGCATCCTAAGCTCAGGCATCCAGCCTCCAAAACAATGAGAAATACATTTTCATTTGCTATTTATAAGCCACCCAGTCCATAGTGCTTTGTTATAGCAGCCTTAAATGACATACACTGACATTCTTAACTGAGAAGTGGAGGTGCTGCTGTTGCAAATACATAAAAATGTAGAAGCAATTTTGGAAATAGGTAGTGGGTAGAGGCTAGAAAAGTTTTGAGAAGCATGCTAGAAAAAGCCTAGACTACCCTGAATAAACTAAACTATTCAAGGTGACTTGCTGAGAGCTCAAAGAGAAAAAAGAAGAGCTATCAGGAGAGCTTCTCTCTTCCTAAAGAATACCTAAGTAGGCCGGAAGCAGTGGCCCATAACTGTAATTACAGCGATTTGGGAGGCTGAAGTGGGAGGATCACTTGAGCCCAGGAGTTTGAGACCAGGCTGGGTAACACAGGGAGACCTCATCTCTACAAAAAAATATTTAAAAAAAAAATATTAGGTGTGGTAGTGCTTGTAGTCACAACTACTTGGGAGGCTGAAGCAGGAGGATCTCATCAGGAGACTGAAGCTGAAGTAAATCATTGCACCATTGCACTCCAACCTGGGTGACAAAAAAAAAAAAAAAAAAAAAAAAAAAAACAAATCCCTAAGTAATCATGAACAGGCTATTGCAGACTATTGGCAGAAATTTGGGCAATAAATACTATTCTTATGAGGTCTCAGATGGAAATGAGGAACATGTTATTGGAAACTAGAAGACAGGTAATCCTTCTTATAAATTTGCCAAGAACTTGGTAAACTGTGTTTGTGTTATCATGTTTTGTGGGAGCTAGAACTTGCAAGTGATGAAACAATACATAGTTGAGATTTTTAAGCAAAGTATTGAAGGTCTGGCTTATAGTAAAATGCAAGCAAAGTGAAATTATTTGAAGTGAGAATTATTTAGCTAAACACACACACCACACACACAAAACAGAAACAAAATTTAATGATTTGGAAAATTATTAGCCTATTTATATTGCAAAAAAAATAAGAAAGTGTGTTCACACTAACAGTGTGGCCAAGTGACCATTTGAAAAGGAAATTAGTATGACCTAAACAGCCATCACAATGAAAGCCACTCTCTATTCTTCAAGAAAGAAAAGGGAAGCATGACTCTTTGACCAAGATGATTCAGATTATCATCCAGGCTGCTGTTCACATCACAGGCTCAGAGTGTAAAAGCTTGGGTCAGCAGAGGGGTGCCAGGCTAGTTCCTCTCTGGTTCAGGTGGGCTAGGATGCCTCCAGCCCATGCATCATGAATGGGTCCCTACAGAGAGCTACATGTACTAAACTCATGAGGGAGTGAGGCTGGGTCACAGAGCCACAATCCAACTCAGAGAAAGCTTCAGAGAAGGAACCACTGCCCCATTCAGTCCAAAGGATGGAGTCAAATGGTATTATTCTCAAGCCTTAACATTTAATGGAGTTTTCCTTGTTAAGTTTTAGACTTACTTGGGACTGATCACCCCTTGCTTATTTTCTTGTTTTTCCCTTGGGAATAAGAATATCTATCTTATGCAGGTCCCACCATTGTATTTTGAAAGTACATAACTGTTTGGGTTCACAGCTATAGATAAAGTTTGCCTCAAAATAAATTATACCCTGAATCTCATCTACATCTGCTTTCAGTGATATTTGAATGACACATTGGACTTTAGACTCTAGAGTTCATGCAAGGAAAGTTAAGACTTCTGAGTTTGTTGGGATGAAATAAACATATATTGCCTGCAACATAAATAACATTTGGGGAAACAGGAGTCGAATGTTATGGACTAAATAACAAATGTGTTTGTCTTCCCCAAATTTACGTTTTAAAAATCCTAGCCCCCAGTGTGATAGTATTAGGAGGTTGGGCCTTAGGGAGATAATTCGATCCTGAGGGTGGAGCCCTCATGAATGGGATTAGCACTCTCATAAAAGATACTCCAGACAATTCTTTTATCTTTTTTTCACTTTGTGAGATACAATGAGAAATTAGTAGTCTGAGACCTAAAAGAGGGCTCTCGCTAGAAGTCAACCATACTGGCACTCTGATCTCAGAATTCTAGCCTTCAGGGCTGTGAGAAATAAATTCCTGTTGTATATAAGCCACTCAGTCCATAGCATTTTGCATTAGTAGTCCAAACTGACTAAGAAAACTCCTAATCTATAAATATTAAAATTAGGATCTAAAAGGCTAAATATATCTGTCCAATTCACCATAACCAGTATGTTATAAAAATAGGGTTCTTCTGGACACAGGTGCTTTGAAGAGTTAATAATCAAATAAACTTAAATTCCACCTTTTAGATTTAAAATTTCATTCTCAAATTATGTGAATTTATTCACTAAATTACAGATAATGTTCTATAATTCTTATCAGATGCTGAAATCTCTTGAGTAATTTATTTGAGTCCTTTGAACTTTTATAAATTTCAGTGTTGTTTCTACAAAGTTCATCTTCATAGACTCCTACTCAACCTATCTTGGCTTATTTTTCTAAACTTTTACAAGAGAATCTCATTTCTGCTTGACTCTACTTGATCTTTAGTTTCTTTATCTGAGATGTGTTTCCCAGGCAGAGCACTACAGCCTGTACTTTCCAGCTCTGGAAATCACTAGGTACCCACGACGAAAATGTCAAGCTATTCCTTCATTACTGAAGCTCTTGGAGATTGTTGAAGTTGAAACTAGGAGTTTGGTTTATAGCAAATGCACTTGTTAAAGTGTTCATTTTACATTCCTGGTCTCAAGTACATACTCTGAGCTTGCTGCTTGACAGTCTTCCTTTGAATGGCCTCAGAAAAGCTAAGGAATTCATTGCAGAAGAGAGGCTGAGTATGGGGTTTTAGAGAAAGTGCAACAAAGATGAAGAGAGAGTTACACAGTAAGGAGAGAAAATAAAATAGCCATAAATAATCCTTCACGGAAGGAAGATCTTAAGGACTTCATTTGATTTGCAGTGAAGAAAAAAGGGTCAAAAAATGATGCTTGTATTAATAGCTCTCCTTTATAAACATGGTGCCACTGTGTATTAAAGAGTTACATTCCCTACCTCAGCTTTTGTATGATTGAGAATATAAAGTTTGTATTAATGTTTAAATTATTGTATTACTATTTCTGTATTATTATCATACAGAAATAAAATGGACCTTCCTTATGAACATACAGTGACAATGGCATATCTGATAAAAATATCGTGACTTAAAAGTCTGAGGCCTCTAATACACTGTCCAAGAGAGACAAATGATTTCTCAGGTAGTAATAGTAATGGTAGTCTTAGCAGGAGTAGATGTTGTTTCAAGGCTTGGTCAATGAATCCACATTTATATTCCCTGAAAATGATTTTCATTTAGATGTGTCAGTTTTTGTGTGTGTGTTTTTTTAATTTACAAAAATGTGTAACATGTCAGGGAAGGGTTTTATGTCCTGTCCTGATGGAGACACTGGTATGCACTAAAATTAGTCTTTGTAGAATTACTAAATGAAATGAACTCTTGACATCAAATAGTTAAGCAGTGATATTGCAATTAATTAATTGATAATAGGACATTGTAAAATGTGTTTCTCCAGAATTTCTTTAGAACATTCTTTGATTTTTTTCTAATTTGTTTACAGGTATTGATCGACTTACGACCTATGCAACTTACGATCATTCAACTTTACAACCACAATTGCTAGCCATGACTGCTCTGCGTCTGGCAGTGCAAACGTTGCCCAGCTGGGTGTTGGACCAGCTTCCGGCAGCACTACCATCTCCGCGTGCACCATTTCAACTGTACATATAGCCTACTCAACTTACGAGCAAATCGTGTTACGACCGTTCCGCGGTCCTTACCGTGGTCGTAAGTCGAGCACTGCCTGTATTACTTTCTAATATATTTTCCATTGAGCATTTCTCCTTTCAAAGTCCAAATATTTAAAAAGAAATATGTACTTATAAACAATCTTTAAAAAGTTTCCTTGTTAGTCGTGAAATTAATTTTCTAGGATACAGGTATTAACCAGTATTTACATTCTTTCCGTAAACATCCTGGATGATTAAGAGAAAAAAATGGATTATAAATTGGTTTTTAGTGCTTATAAATTTCATAAGGTATAAGAGATTATATAGCTTGTCTTTATCTGTTTAGTATCCACTTTTGTAATACCATTTTAATATTTAACAAAGAACTAATGCTTATGAAAATATTACTGCATCATTTATATTTTGGCATTATGGTCAGCTCCGACACTATTCCCTTTTCCTCGCCTTCAAATGCTTCCTTCAGAGTAGCATTATATTCAACCTCTGGGTCCTAAAGTACTCATCACCTAATACACAGACCAGTTTTACTCTCAGATTTCCATCTTATAATAAATTGCTGAAAATTCTAGATTTGTTGCTTTATCAGTTTTTGTACATTATTCAAGGATGCATGTTAATATGGTCATAAAAAAACAAAGACTATATTTTAAAATTATGTTGTATCTGTCCCACAGTACCACACTGTGCCTCAGGAGGTGAGAGCTCAATCAAAGTTTTTTAAATAGCCAACGTATATTTTTAGCCAGCAACATGCTGGTTAGCATTTTTCTGAATCAATTCACTTCCCCCAAAGAAACAGAGACTCATCAATGTAAGAGGCTTATCCAAATGATAAATATGACAGGTCTGCAGAGAAAAACAACACACTGAGTAACAATTTAAAAATCAATCATGAAGCCAAATACTCCCTTCTTGGTATTAAGGAGATCTATGTGATCACGGCAACAATAACAATAACAACAACATCAAAATCGGCTTGGTCCTAAAGATTTTGAAATCCCTGAAGCCCAGAAGTTCATTTAGCAGTGCATGTACATGTCTCATGGGTGTCCTTGCACAACAAAAACACTGAATCAATTATTTCAGTTCTGTATAATTCAGCCCCACTTACGAAGTTGCCACCTAAGTTTCCTTCCGCTTTTTTCCTGAACAAAAGTAATTCCTTCAACAGAAAAGAAGCATATTTCCATTTATTTTTTTCTAAGTATTAAGAAAAAGTACTGATGCAGCCAAATTGTTATCTCTAACTTTTTTAATTATAAAAATATTTTATCTTCAAGCTGGAAATGTATCTTACAATTGGTCACTCATGTAATTCTTTTTCTCTTTGTGTTGATATTGTAAGAACTGAATGTATAGTACTCATTAAAATTCCTCATTCGTCAGCCCTAGAAAAGAAGTTAATTAATTTTAAATCTAATTTCTGAAACGGTAGAAAGGAGTAGGGCAAAGAATAAGAAAGTAGAAGAAATAGAAGAATAAGAAAGTAATTATTTTAAAGGCTTAAATCCACAAGACAAAATCATACTTTAATGTGACTTGCTTCTGGCATATTAAAACCAAGGGACATCAAAATCATGACAGGAAGAAAGGTCACTAAAGAAATTGAGAAAATTGAAAATTTTATCTGACATGTTGTCCATTAGTTGTTTGTTTTGGTGTTGATTTTGAGTTTTGGAGTTTGGGGGGGGTTTGTTTTTATTTTTGCTGTAGGTTATATTGAAAGAGTCATAGTCACTAATAAGGAGAGGGAAATAGTTTCTGTCTTCTGATTCAGTACTGAGGCAAGTGAGGGAAAATCAAGTACCTTCTTCACTAGGTGGCAGGAGAGAGGGGCAAGGGCAAGGGGAACTGCCACTTACATGTAAAATCCACTGAACTAAACTAGCAGCTAACCTTCTAAACCCTGCATCAGGAAAAGCTTCATCAACAGAGATAAGTGAACAGCGCAAAATAGCACTGAGCAATGCAACAGCCCATGTAGGAATGAATGGCTAATGATGAACTCCAGCTTGCAAGCATTATTCATTCAGGGACAGTGGTACCTATGCATTTGTGTGTAACGGAAAATTATTCTTACAACTACACAGCATGCTAACTGATTGGTGTAAAGTAGTATATAAATAAATTCACATTTACCAGTTTCAAAATAAATTATCTTTTGATATAATAGAACTATAGGGCTTACAAGTTGTGCACAAATGCCAACTTACAGAGCTTTTTTAAACCGAAAATAAAAGTCAATTTTACATGTAAACACAGTTTAAGGGAGCTATCTCTTTTCTTCTAGACCATTTTTTGCTTTAACAAGTGAAAAAACTTTTGTAGTCTACCCTTCTGACAAAGGGCTAATATTCAGAATCTACAAAGAACTAAAGCAGATTTACAAGAAAAATAAAAAGCATTCAAATGTGGGAAAAGATATGAACAGACACTTTTCAAAAGAGGACATATATGAAGCCAACAAACATATGAAAAAATGCTCATCATCACTGGTCATTAGAAAAATGCAAATCAAAACCACATTGAGATGCCACCTCATACCAGTTAGAATGGCAATCATTAAAAATATCTGTAGACAACAGATGCTGGAGAGAATGTGGAGACATAGGAACACTTTTACACTGTTGGTGGGAGCGTAAATTAGTTCAACCATTGTGCAAGACAGTGGGGCAATTCTTCAAGGATCTAAAAATAGAAATTCCATTCGACCCAGCAATCCCATTACTGGGTATATTCCCAAAGGATTATAAATCATTCTATTATAAAGACACATGCACATGCATGTTCACTGTGGCACTGTTTACAATAGCAAAGATCTGAAACCAACCCACATGCCCATAGACGATAGACTGGATAAGGAAAATGTAGCACATATACACCATGGAATACTATACAGTCATAAAAAATGATGAATTCCTTTCCTTTGTAGGGACATGGATGAATCTGGAAACCATCATTCTTAGCAAACTGACATGAGAACAGAAAATCAAACACCACATGTTCTCACTCATAGGTGGGTGTTGAACAATGAGAACACATGGACACAGGGAGGGGAGCATCATACACTGGGGTCTATTGGGGAGAGCTAGGGGAGGGACAGCGGGCAGTGGGAGGTTGGGGAGGGATAACATGGGGATAAATACCAGATATAGGTGATGGGGGATGGAGGCAGCAAACCACCCAGCTATGTATTTACCTATACAACAATCCTGCATGATCTGCACGTGTACACCAAAACCTAAAATACAATTAAAAAAAAAAAGAAGAAGAAAGGAAAAGTAAAAATAAAATAAAATAAATCATCCTCCTTTTGTGAATGAAAAGACAAAGTGCACTACTTAATAAAATGAATTATTTCAAAAAAACAAGTTACTTTTCTCTTTTATTAAATTCATACATATATAATTATATTCATAAATAAATATATCAACGGGATTGTTGTACCTCTGCTTCTCAGGTATCAACTCATAAAAAGCCTAACAATATTGGTTTGGGCAATCAAAGCCACACACTGTCATAAAGCAGGTATCGGCCAACATTTCCTTCTGAAGCACCTATCACATTCTAACATAATATTGGACTTATGTGTTTATTGTGTATTTCTCTTCTTAGAGGATAATCCTCTAAAGGTCAGGTTTCTTACTTATATTTATTGGGAAGATGACATTATCATCTCCTCAAACCATCCCTGTTTTATAAATGTTTGTTGAAGAAATATTTTTTTAACTGTCGAAGAAACTTTTGAAGGTTATTTTATAAATATGTCTACCATGACTAGCAGAAGTTCTTATGTAGTCTAGTGTATTTATCAGTTTTCACACTTTATAAAGATATTAATCAAGACTGGGTAATTTAAAAAGAAAAGGGTTTAATTTCCTCTTAATTTCCCATGGCTGGAAGGACTCAAGAAATTTACAATCATGGGAGAAGGTGAGGGAAATGCAAGTACCTTCTGCTCTAGGTGGCAGGAGGGAGGGTCCGGTGCAGGTGAAACTGCCGCTTATAAACCATCGGATCTCCTGAGAACTCCCTCAATATCACAAAAACAGCATGGGGGAAACTGATGGAATGATTCAATCACCTCCCATCAAGTCCTTCCTTGACATGTGGGGATTACAATTCGAGATGAGGTTTGGTTGGGACAAAGACCCAGACCATGTCATCTAGTCACTTTCTGACTCAATGTTGCTAAAACAGTAAAAATATTAATTTCACATTGCTCCTGTCAGTCTTAATTGTTACCTTGTCAAAGAGTAGCCTTTGTGTAGTGCCCCTGAAATTTTACACAGAAAATGGCAAAACCGTGGAAAAACTATTTATTGAAAAATATGTTACATAACAATCTTTCTCCTGCATTGTGGATCTGCCATACAAGCTGGGAAGCCCTATGTTATTATCTAACACACAGTTAGATGCAGCATCAGGCATCTTTCCTAAGGTTTTTAAGTTGGCCCCCACACCTCCAATAAAGCTGAAATCGGGGAATTATTTGTACTCATAGTTACAGCAGTAAATAGCCACTTTCTTTCCAAGGTGCATACACGTGAAATTCTATGTTGCTGTATTTTTTATTTTAATTATTATGGGCACACAGTAGGTGAATTTATATGGGGGTACATGTGATATTTTAATGAAGAAATACCATGTATAATAATCACATTAGGGCAATTGGAGATATTCATTATCACAAGAATTTTGTCATTTCTTTCTGTTAAGAACATTCCAATTCCACTCTTTTTGTTATTTTAAAATACCTAATAAATTATTGTTGACTATAGTCACCCTGTTTGCTATCAAATACTGTCTTATTCATTGTTACTATATTTTTGAACAATTTAATCATCCCCTCTTACCCCACCACTCCAATACCCTTCCCAGACTCTGATAACCATAATTCTACTCTCTATCTCCATGAGTTCAATTGTGCATCAGAAAGATAAATAACTTATGATATAAATAGGCTTTAATTTGACAACTTAATAAATTAAAGGATATACCAAAAATTTCTGGGTTCTATTTGGTAAAGAAACAAAAATAAAAATAATACATCTTTACAAGTTAGGTGTCATTCATCTACTCAGCTTCTTAGATCCAAATATGGCAGGTAAACAAAACAAACAAACTTGATTTGAGGGTAATTGGCCTGAAAAGTAATTTTGTTTCTAAAAACTATATAATTAGATTTTCTTCTAAAAAACCTAAATATAGTTATATTTAAGGCAATTATTTTATTTAAAAATATAAACGTGGTCACCCAATGTCTTAGTCCATTTGGGCTGCTATAACAAAATGTCTTAGACTGGGTAATTTATAAACAACAAACATTTATTTCTCACAGCTCTGGAGGCTGTGAAGTCCCAGATTAAGATGCCAGCAGATTTGGTGTCTGGTAAGAAGGTTTGTTCTGCTCCATAAATGGTGCCTTCTTGCTGTGTCTTCACAAGGCAGAAGGGGCAAGGCATCTCTCTGGAGCTCTGCCTTCACAACCTAATCATTTCCCAAAGGTTTCACTCTTAATATGATCATGTTGGGGATTAAGTGTCAATATATAAATTTGCAGAGGGACACAAACTTTCAGACCATAGTACTAAAGGATTATAAAGTTTTGCATGTTTCTTACCTCACAAAAACTTTAAATCAACAAACAAGATGTCAAATTAATATGAAATTTTATATGTCAAAATTTATTGATAATGATTCAGATGCATATTCCAATAATCCAAGAGGCTTTATAGTCATGAATTTTTTAACTGTGTGTACAAACATGTACCAGCTGTAGTTCTAGAATATGGTAACTTTCCTTTTCCTGTAAAATAAATTATACACACTATATTTTAAAATATGACCCTTAAGAGCAAAATTTGACAAGAGACTTGTTTTTCATCCTTTATGCAAAGTTTAACTTCAACCTGAAGTGATATTTACATCCAGCAATGTAATCAATTATATCAAGTTCTATTCTACTGGAAATAGTTTCATTGAAATGTGCTAGTATTAATGGATTTCAAGACATTTATTAAATATCTCATAAGCTTCATGCCACTACTAGAATATAATAATAGACTTAAAATATTTAAGAGCTATGAGTCTACATAACATGAGTAAAATATTTGCAATTATGGTAAAATCTCACTGAGTTACACATTTCTCATTCAAAATTTCTAACAAAAACTCACTGTATGATGCCCGGATGTGCTGGCTTTTGACCATAGTTAAATGGAAAAATATTTTTTAAAGAACAAACAACTTATATATATAGAATTCTTGACTTTAGTATGACTACAAATTCCTTACCAAGAAATTGTTAACACAGTTGTTTAGATCATATGAAGCACTATTAACATCTCCATTATTGTAGAAGTTTAGTTAGGGTTTGTTATATACAAACATAACATATAATTTAGTAATAAAACATTTTTTCTTTTATTTTAAATAAAGGGGTTACATGTACAGATGTGTTATATGAATACACTGAACTCAGAGAGTGAGCAAAATACCCAGTAGGTAGTTTTTCAACCCTTACCTTCTTCCTTCTCTCCCAACTCTAGTAATTCACAGTATCTATTGTTCTTATGTTTATATCCATCTGTGCTCAAGGTTTAGCTACTGCTTGTGAGAATATGTGGTATTTGGTTTTGATGTTCCTGAATTAGGTCATGTAGGATTATGACATTCAGCTTTATCTGAGTTTAATTCTAATTTTAAAAACTTTAAGTTTTTTTTTGTTTGTTTTTTTTTAATTTCTCCCTTAATTTCAATGTTCACCCAGTTCAGGAGCAGGGTTTTTTTTTTAATTAAAATGTATTTGTGTCGTTTTGAGAGATGGTCTTCATATTGATTTTTATTTTTAATACATTGTGGTCCAAGGGTGTTCTTGGTATAATTTCATTTTTAAAAAATTCATTTAGTCTTGCATTATGACTGAACATGTGGTTGATCTTAGAATATGTTCCATGTACAGATGGGAAAAATGTATATTCTGTGATTGCTGGGTAGAGTCTTCTGTAGATGTATATTAGATCCAATTGGTCAAGTGTAGACTTTAAGTCAGAGTTTTTTGTTTTTGTTTTTTTTTTTAGTCTTCTGCCCTGATGATCCATCTAATGCTGTCAGCAGTTGTTGAAGTGTCCCACTATTATTATCTTGTTGTCTAAGTCGCTTCATAGGCCAAACAGAACTTGTTTTATGATTGTGGGTATGCTAATGTTGGGTACATGTATTTTAAATCTTTTTGTTGAACTGTGCCCTTTTATAATTATGCAATGGCCTTCTTTGCTCTTCTTAGTCGTATTGGTTTAAAATCTGTTTTACCTGATATAAGAATAGCTGCTCCTGCTCTTTCATTTTCAATTTTTATGGTATACCTTTCTCCTTCCCTTTACTGTTAACCTGTCTGTGGATATTGTTACATGTGATAAAGTCTCTTGAAGACAGCGTATGGTTCGGTCTCGTCTTTTTATCCAACTTGGTACACTATGTCTTTAAACTGGGACATTTAACCCATGTCATTCAGGGTTAGTATTGAAATGTGGGATTTGGATCCTTTCCTCATGTTGTTAGCTGGTTGTTATGTAGACTTGATTGTGTGATTGCTTTATAGTGCCTGTGGAATATGTGATTAGGTGTGTTTCTGTCGTAGCAGGTATTATTCTTTCAATTCCATGTTTAGCAGTTCCTAAGGACCTATCTATTGTAAGGCTCATCTTAAAAGAAATTCCGTAAGTGTCTCCTTGTCTGAGAATAACTTTATTTCTCCTTCACTTATTAAGTTTTATTTGGTGAGATACAAAATTCTTGGCTGGATTTTTTTTTTCTTTAAGGAAGCTAAAAATAGGCTCTCAATCTCTCTGGTTGTAATATTTCTGCTGAGAGGTCTGCTGCCAACATGATGGGATCCCCTCTATACATGACTTGACCTTTCTCTCTAGCTGCCTTTAAATTTTATTCTTTTATTCCTCATGGAATACTATGTAGTCATAAAAGGAAATGAGATGGTCCTTTGCAAGGACAAGAATGGAGCTGGAGGCCATTATGCTTGACACACTAAAGCAGGAACAGAAAACCGAATACCACATGTTCTCACTGATAAATGGGAGCTAAATGATTAAAACACATAGACACATGATGGGGAAAACACACACACTAGGGATTTTTCAGAGGGCAGGGGTGAGAGGAGGGAGAGAATAAGGAAGAACAGTTAATGGATACTTGGCTTAATATCTAGGTGATGGAATGATCTGTCCAGCAAACCACCATGGCACACATTTACCTGTGTAACAAACCTGCACATCCTGCACATGTACCCTTGAACTTAAAAGATGGAAATTAAAATAAAAAAAATTACTCACAGCTTCTGCACGGCAAAAGAAACAGTCAGTAGAGTGAATCGGCAACCAACAGAATGGGGAAAAATTTTTGCAGTCTACCCATCTGACCAGGGGCTGATATCCAGAATTTACAAAGAACTAAAACAGATCTACAAGAAAAAAACAAACAAGCCCATTCAAAAATGGGCAAAGGATATGAACAGATACTTTACAAAATAAAACATACAGCAGGCCAACAAACATATGAAAAAATGCTCATCATCATTGGTCATTAGAGAAATGCAAATCAAAACCACATTGAGATACCATCTCACACCAGTTAGAATGGCGATCATGAAAAAATCTGGAGACAACAGATGCTGGAGAGGATGTGGAGAAATAGGAACACTTTTACACTGTTGGTGGGAGTGTAAATTAGTTCAACCATTGTGGAAGACAGTGTGGCGATTCCTCAATGACCTGAAAATAGAAATCCCATTTGACCCAGCAATCCCATTACTGGGTATATATCCAAAGGATTATAAATCATTCTACTATAAGGACACATGCACACGAATGTTCATTGCAGCACTGTTCACAATAGCAAAGACCTGGAACCAACCCAAATGCCCAATGATGATAGACTGGATAGGGAAAATGTGGTACATATACACCATGGAATATTACGTAGCCATCAAAAACGATGAGTTCACGTCCTTTGTAGGGACATGGATGAACCTGGAAACCATCATTCTCAGCAAACTGACACAAGAGCAGAAAATCAAACACCGCATGTTCTCACTCATAGGTGGGTGTTGTTCAATGAGAACACATGGACACAGGGAGGGGAGCACTACACAGTGGGGTCCGTTGGGGGGAAATGGGGGAGGGATGGGGGGTGGTGAGGTGGGAAGAGATAGCATGGGGAGAAATGACAGATACAGGCGAGATGACGGAAGGCAGCAAACCACACTGCCATGTGTGTACCTATGCAACAATCTTTCATGTTCTTCACATGTACCCCAAAATCTAAAATGCAATTAAAATAAAATAAAAAGGTAAAAAAAAAATTACTCTTTTGTTTTGACCTCAGTGAATCTGATGACTGTGTGCTTGAGTATCTAACCAGGATTCTCTGTATTTCTCAAATTTGTATGTCAACATATTTAGTAAGATTGGGAAAATTTTTCTGAACTATATCCATAAATATATTTCCTGTTATTTATTCTCTCTTCTTCTCTGTCAAGAATGACAATGAGTCATAGATTTTATCTGTTTACATAGTCCCATATTTCTCAAAGTTTTGTTCATTTTTTCTTAATTCTCTTTTTAAAAAAAAAAATATTTTCTGAGTTACTTGATTCAAACATCTGTGTTCAAGTTCTGAGATCCTTTCTCCAGCTTGGCCTTTTCTGCTGTTAATACTTTCCATTGCATCATTACATTCTTGTAGTGAACTTTTCAGTCCTAGAAGTTCACTTTGATTCTTTCTAAAAATGACCATTTTGTCTTTCAACTCTTGGATTATTTTACTGGATTCCTTGGACTGCTTTTCACCTTCCCCCTGAATCTCAATGAGCTTCCTCATCATTCAGATTCTGAATTCTACGTCTATCATTCCAGTCATTCTGACTGGTTAAGAGCCATTTCTGGGGAGCTAGTGGGCTCATTTGCTGGTAGAAAGACACTTCAGCATTTTTTGTTGTTGTTGTTGTTTTTGTTTTTGTTTTTTTTAGATGGGTTCTCCCACTGTCACCCCAGCTGTAGTGCAGTGGCGTGATCTTGACTCACTGCAATCTTCCCCTCCTTCATTCAAGCAATTCTCCTGCCTCAGCCTCATGAGCAGCTGGGACTACAGGCGTGTGTCACCACACTATTTTTTTTTTTTTTTTTTTTTTTTGTATTTTTAGTAGAGACGGGGTTTCACCATGTTGTCCAGTATGGTCTCAATCTCCTGACCTCATGATCTGCCCGCCTTGGTCTCCCAAAGTGTTGGGATTACAGGCATGAACCACTGCAACCGGCCCACTTTGGCGTTATGAATTGCCAGAGTTCTTGGGCTGATTTTTTCTCATATGGGAGGGTTAGTGTTCCTTTAAGTAAGGTGTAAGCTGAGAATAGAAAATTGGCTTCATTTCTGCATGTTTTCATATGGTCCAGGAACTGTGCAGGGTCTTGTTGGCTGATTCTTGCCGTTTGTTTCATAGTGAGAGATATTAGCAATGTATTTTTGTTGTAGTAGTTTGTGCTACAATACAGTAGATGATGCTTAACAGTCATGGCCAGTAGATTACCTTTTACTCAGCCACGTGACTTTTTTGTACTTTCTGGCATTTGCATTCATGCTCTGCTGTGCAGTGGAAAGAGGGGAGATACCCTTACCAAGTCAGCTCCTGGGCATTGAGGGAGCCCCTCTAATCACTGGCACTGTGCGTTCATTTATTTTGTCAAGTGTTTGGGCCATGGTGCTTCGTCAGGCAGAGGCACTTTCAGGGCCAGCCCTGAGAGGAAGGCATGCTCCACTTCATAGCAGACCGCACAGTCCTGACACTCAGCTTTTCCGGTGCTCTTACAGTGCTGGCTCCTTTTCTGCCCAAGTGCTGTTCACAAACCTTGTCTTGGCAATTCCAAGCTACCACCACAGCCTTGGGGGGAAGCTCAAACTTTTTGTTCCCTCCCCAGCTTGGGGGCAGCAGGAGTAGGGACCACTGAGGAGACAATGTCGGAATATTTGTCAGTTGCTTCTGGGGTCTCCAGCCCAGAGGAACACGGAATCATGGCTAACTGAAGTCATCAACCAACGGTACAGAGACTGCACTATGGGCCCAAGCCAGGGAGCTCTGCCTGGGGAAGAGTGAGGGCACGAGGGCTCACAGAAACACAGTCTGTCTCCTTTCCTCGGGGTAGCTTCAGTGAGCTGGAGGTGAAAGCAAAGCAATCAGGCTCTTTGTTCCTTCCCTAGACTTGGAGGATCCAGAGCCTGTAGTGCAGCTGTGGCAATGGTAGAGTGTTTGTTAGTTGTCTCTGGGAGCTCCACCCAGCTGCACTGGGGCCCAACCTGGGAGGCCTTGCCTCATGAAGAGAAGCGGGGGCAGGGACTAAGGACTCATGTGGAAAACAGTCTGGCCACCTTTCTGTATGGCAGCTGCAGTATGCTGGAGACCTGTGACAGTTCTCGGGCTCCTTGCTCTCTTCCCAGCCTGAGGGCAGTAGCAGCAGAGGCCAGGTGGCAGGGGCCCCTTGGATGTGGAGCACTATCCAAGAGAAATACAAAGCTGCCACCAGCAAGAGTACTTAGGCAGAGATAGAGTAGGTGCAGCGGGGTCTCAGGCCAGTGGGCCTTTCTTGGTGGGATGCAGCAGAGGTAAGGCATTTAGTCCATGTACTTCTCACACCACGAATGCAGCCTCTATCCTAGGGGCCTGTGAGAGAGGCTGACCTCTCTTGTTGGCAGGGCTGACCGTAGCAGCTGCTCAGGTACCCAGGGATCCAAGAACCACGGGGCCCCACCTCGGCTTGAGCAGTGGGTTTATCCAAGCTCCAGGCAGATCTCTATGTCTGTCTAGAGGTCAAGGGCATCAAGGAGGATCTCCTGTGTCCAGGATTACAAAGATCCGTGGCAGAAGTGTGGATTCCCAGGAGCTCTCACTCACCCCTTCCCCACAGCAGGGAGCCTTCCTGGGCGGGCAGCTGTGCCACCTTGCTCCTTTCTGCACTCCATGAGTTTCTGTTGCTCCCTTGATGAATCCCAACATGGCCTCCTGAACAGTCCACTGGAAGATCTGCTTCCTCTCTATGAGAGTGGTGCACACTAGCTGCTTATAAGCTAGCCATATTGGCACATTTTTCCAATAATAATTTTAATGGAACAGTTTATATAATTCAAAGAGAGCTAAGACTCATCGCCAAATCCCTAAGTAAAGTCATCTGCTTTCAATAAGTGTTTAAAATTAGTATATTTATGATTCATAGAAGAATTAATTGTTGAGATCATTTTAGTATTCAATGAATTTATAGCCTAGGACTAAACTTACACTCTTCTCTTGCATTATACTAGGTGTTTTGTTAAATTGCTGCTATAACAAATTACCACAAACTTAGTGGTTTAACACAACACAAATTTATTCTCTTGTAGCTCTGGAGTTCAGAATTTCAAAACGAGTCTTACAGGACTATGATGAAAGTGTTGGTAGGGTTGGTTCCTTCTGTAGGCTCCAGGGGAAAAGCTGTCCCTTGACCTTTCTAGCTTTCTTATCACCTAGGCTCCTGTCTTTTTTGAAGTCAGCAATTGCATCACTCCAGACTCTGCTTCCATACTTCTTCTCACGCCTTCCTCCTCCCCGTGTAAAGAATCTTGTAATGACTTTGGAGCTATCAAAATAATCCAGCATAACACCCCCATCTCAAAATGCTTAATTTATTCACATCTGCAAAACGCCCTTTGCTACTTAAGGTAACATCATCTCAACTTCTGATAATAGAGGCATGGTATTTCGGGAAGGAAGGCTATCATTCTGCATATCATATAGATAAAAGTGAATTTTATTTTAAATTTGACAAGAACATCATATTTTTTAATATAACGATTAATCTTTTTAATTATTCCATTAAGCATACTGTCATGTTTGAAATTATTTTTTCTATCTTAACTGTATTTTTTCAGTTTTCTTCTGATTATTTCAGTTAATATGTAATATAAATATTATTCAATTGATAGCAAAGATAGTAGCTATTTTAAGTTGATATATGACTTCAAACATTTTAACTGTGTGCACCATTTTTATTGTGTTTTAATAACAATGTATCAATTTTTGTAAATTACTACCTTTTTCAAGGGAAGAAACCTTAGTAACTCACCTCAGACTTTTTCTTATTGTTTGCAGCCAAATCACAACTTAGCCTCCACTTCAGATACCCTCTTCTTAACAATGGAACCTCATCTTTAATAGCATAAAAAATGAAGTGTTACTGTTAATTATTAAAATCTCACAGAAAATTCAGTTCGCTTAAAGTCATTCTATGCATTGGGTAGTGATTCTTTAAAATTTGACCATAAAAATTAAATGTAGAATTTGGAGATTTTTTTTCAATTCAGATATATGATGATGTAATGAACATTCTCCTGTTAGAGCTGCAAACAATAAAATATAAAGGAAAATGTAGCTTATTATTTCAGAAGGAGGAGAAAGTAAAATAGTTTATCACTAAGCACAGTATTTATGGATAAGACACTTAAAATGTACTGAGATTTTTATTGCTTTCCTTAAAAGAAATGGAATCTACCTCCTCTGTTAATCCCTTGACTCTATCTCATTCAAGCATTATACATGAAAGAGTACACAAAGGACAGAGCTATCAAATCAAGGTGTTTTACTGTTCTTCATGTTTCACTGCTTGGAAGGCAATATTATTGTTTCTATTAGGGAGGAGGAAAACCACATAAGAAGAAGTTGTTCTACTTATTGTTGATGCTAAGACTATTTGGGATTATTTAGATTTCTGCAATTCACATTGCTGGAGTTGAATAGTCCTATGGCAGATTAATTAATTAATTCCAAAATGAAATCTAGTACTTGCACACACCCTTCCCAAAATGACACTTACCTATCACTCAAACAATTATCTGTGAGTGGTGTAAAACTGTGCCTAGCTTAATATCAACAGTTCATTTTAAAGAAAACTTTATTTTTCCATTGGCAAAAAGTTTAAAATCTATTAACTCTGAGATAAGATTCCTACAATTGTAAGAACTTTGTCCCACATTAATAGAAGCATGTATTTAGCACAACTGATATGTATAAGATATAACGTGATACTTCAAATGCATTTTAATAATCAATTTCCTTTAACCTTTCTTACTTCCCCCAAAGGAAGACAAGGCATTGATTTTCTTCATGTTTGTTATATATAAGGAAAATAAGCTAAGAAACATTAAGATTAGGATTAATTTGCATAATATCACACAATAATGGGGAGACTCACCTCTCAAATGCTGATATTCTCTCTTGTGTTCTAGTCATTGTATCACAGTAGTCTCTGGGAAATGTAATATTATTGTCAGTATTTAATGATATACAATATGTAAAATGGAATGCAGAGAGTTGAATGGTAGTTACCAAGGGCTGGTGGGGGCTCAGAATGGGGAGATGTCATTCAAATGATGCAAATTTTCATTTAGGAGGAATAAGTTTTTGGGGTCTACTATGCAGCAGAGTGCCTATAGTTAATAATGACACATTACATAATTGATTGCTAAGAATAGATTTTAAATGTTCTCAACACACTCAAAAAAATTAAGTACCTGAGGTGATAAATATATTAATTAGTTTGATTTAATCATTCCATAATATATGCATATGACAAAACATTTCATTGTACACCATAAATCTATACAATTTTTGTTTTTCAACTTAGAAAAAATAAAAATAAAAAATAAAGACACATGTATAAGCACATAGCCTATCATGAGGAAGAAGAGTGAAAAGCAAAGTCACTGAAAACAGATCGCCTCACCTTAAATCCCCACTGGCCCAATTACAAGCTGTTTCATCATGTGAGAAATGATTTTAGTGCTTCCTGTTCCACAGGGTGCTTTGAAGAATAAATGAGTTACTATGTTGTAATTTTCTGTGAGAGCTCTATCAGTGTTAATGAATGTAAAAATCTTTTATTGTCTGTACATGGAAGACATGCAATAAATATTAGCTGCATAAACTCTCCAACATGGAGTGTTAATTCAGATGATGCATTAATATATTTGTCATGTAGAAAACATTCTAGAAATGCAAGGGGTGAGAGAATAGCAGAAATTTGGAAAAAGCAAACTTCTGAGTTCCTTTGTAAAATTCTGTGAATCACTGCTTTGTAGAGAGTCATACAGATATTCTCTCCTAAACCAAATATGTTCTTTTCCCATAAACTCCCATTCCATATGTGGCAAATCTGTATCCAACTTGCAATTTAATGGAGTGGCTAAATGTGCATGCTACCATAAGCCTCAGCAGATAAGAAGAGAGTTACAGCTATAATTAAATATTTGTGAATTCCTGTTGTAGCAATTTCAATACTACAACAGTATGTTTTAGTATTTACATGAATTTACATGATTTTTTTCTAAATCTTATTTACTGACATATGGATAATGTGACTTCATCGCAAAGATTTTCCTAAAATATTCAGTTTTGTACTTCATATCATTTCCAAGTTTGCAGACTGTGTATTCTATCCTGTTGAAAATCAATTCTCCATATTTGCTTTGGTGTTCATAGAGAATGAAATTCACAGAGAAAGAATTAAGTCTAAACCAAGATAAATTAGATGCATCTTTTCCTCTAGGCAGTGGAGCAAATGCAGACTGTAATTTAGTCACAGCGCATCTCTAGAAAAAAATACCATTTGTAAATATGTCATAATCTAAGAAAAGGTGTATCCACGATAGTATTTCACAACTTTAATACTATTGTATGTGTGCACAAATTTATGAACTGGATACACTGTGTTCTCTGCTAGAGTCACAGTTTTATCTATGCTGCAAACATTTCTTTCAATACGAACTAAAGAATGATTAGACTAGGCCAACAAAATACAATTATCCACTGTGAACTAACTGCAGTACCCCATTATCATGTTGGCACCTTGAACAGAGGTCAGAAATTTTTCACATTGTCTTATTTCTTTGTTGAAAAAAGAAAATTAATATCTAAGCTGTTATAAAAGAAAAAGATACCTATAAATTATTGACAATGGAAGATCCCTGTGTAAATTTGCAAATCTATATTATGTATAAAGCAGTATGGTTTCCATTTTCAAAAATAATTTTTGATAGTTGATCAGAACAAAGTAGTTTTCTTGCTTTCTTTTTTGGTATTTTTTTCTCACCATTATTCTTGTAATTTTTCATTGTTCATAGTTTTGTTGATTTATTACACACATATATCTCCTTTTAAATAAATATAATGAAGAATAAATGTTATATAATAAATTCCATACATTTAAACATTAAACTTTGACAAATGCAACAGACATACATTCCTTTAAAATCACCACCAAATTCTAGATACAGAAATCTCCTCCAAGAAGTTCCTTGTTCACCTTGGCTTTCTATTCCTCACGCCACTCATTCCCAGACAACTACGAACTAGTTTTTCACTCTAGATCAATTATCATTCCTAAAATTTTACACAAAGTTTATACAACATAATTTAATTTTATTTGATGTCTTCAACTTCAATTTAACATGATTTTAAGATCCATCATCATAGATGGCCTATGTATGCGTAGTTTATTCCATTTTATTGCTGAGAGGTATTTCATTGTATGGATATATCACAATATATCACAATAGTTTTAGCTATTTACCAGCTGATGAACATTTGGGTTGTTCCCACTCTTGACTATTGTTTTTTTGTTTTTTTTTTTTTGTTTGTTTGTTTTGTTCTTTTAATAAAAAAATGCTGCTGAGAACTTTTGTAAACAAATAGTTGTGTAAACATATTTTTAATTTATTTTTAGGGGTAAATGTCTTTGAGTAGAATAGGTGGGTTATATGGTAGGTATATGTTTACTTTTATTAGAAACTGTTAAACTTTTTCGTATGGTTGGACCCTTTACATCACCATTCATAGCATAGTAGATTTTTAAATTTCTACATTTTTGATACCTTTGACTTTCATCACTTTTTAATTATTGCCACTATTCTGTGTATGTATCTAATTGTGACTTATTTTGAATTTCCATGATCATTAATAATTTGATGATCTTCATCATGTATAAAGTATATTTTCCTTTAGAAAGTGTATTTTCAAATCCGTTGCTCATTTTATTGGATTTATCTTATTTTTAAGTTGTAAAAGTTTTGTATTTTTTCATATGTTTATTGGCCTCATGTATGTCTACTTTTGTAAAGTGATTGTTCATATCCTTTGCCGACTTTTGAATGGGCTTTTTTGGTTTTTTTTCTTCGAAATCTGTTTTAGTTCTCTGTAGATTCTGGATATAAGCCTTTTGTCAGATGGGTAGATTGCAAAAATTGTTTCCCGTTCTGTTGGTTGCCGATTCACTCAAATGACTGCTTCTTTTGCTATGCAGAAGCTGTGGAGTTTGATTAGGTCCCATTTGTCTATTTTGGCTTTTGTTGCCACTGCTTTTGGCATTTTGGTCATAAAGTCCTTGCCTATGCCTATGTCCTGAATGGTGTTGCCTAGAGTTTCTTCTAGGGTTTTTATGGTGTTGGGTCTTATGTTTAAGCCTTTAACCCATCTGGAGTTAATTTTAGTGTAAGGTGTCAGGAAGGGGTCCTGTTTCTGCTTTCTGCACATGACTAGCCAGTTTTCCAAACCCCATTTATTAAACAGGGAATCCTTTCCCCATTGCTTGTTTTTGTCAGGTTTTTCAAAGATCAGATGGTTGTAAGTGTGTGGTATTGCCTCCGAGGCCTCTGTTCTGTTCCATTGGTCTACATCTCTGTTTTAGTACCAGTATCATACTGTTTTGATTACTGTAGCCTTGTAGTATAGTTTGAAGTCCGGTAGTTTGATACCTCCAGCTTTGTTCTTTTTACTTAGAGCTTGGCTATGTGGGCTCTTTTTTAGTTCCATATGAAGTTTAAGGTGATTTTTTCCAGTACTGTGAAGAAGGTCATTGGTAGCTTGATGGGAATAGCGTTGAATTTGTAAATTACTTTGGGCAGTATGGTCATTTTCACGACACTGATTCTTCCTAACTATGAATATGGAATGTTTCTCCATCTGTTTGTGTCCTCCTTTATTTTGTTGAGCAGTGGTTTGTAGTTCTCCTTGAAGAGGTCCTTTACGTTCCTTGTTAGTTGTATTCCTGGGTATTTTATTCTCTTTGTAGCAATTGTGAATGGCAGTTCGTTCTTGATTTGGCTCTCTTTAAGTCTGTTACTGGTGTATAGGAATGCTTGTGATTTTTGCACATTGATTTTATATCCTGAGACTTTGCTGAAGTTGTTTATCAGTTTCAGGAGATTTTGGGCTGAGACGATGGAGTTTACTAAATATACAATCATGTCGTCTGCAAAACTAGTCATTAGAGAAATGCAAATCAAAACTGCCTTGAGATATGCTCTCACACCAGTTAGAATGACAATCATTAAAAAATCTGGAGACAACAGATGCTGGAGAGGATGTGGAGAAATAGAACACTTTTACACTGTTGGAGGGAGTATAAATTAGTTCACCATTATGGAAGACAGTGTGGCAATTCCTCAAGGATCTAGAAATAGAAATTCCATTTGACCCAGCAATCCCATTACTGGGTATATATCCAAAGGATTATAAATTGTTCTACTATAAGGACACATGCACACAAATGTTCATTGCAGCACTGTTTACAATAGCAAAGACCTGGAACCAACCCAAATGCCCATCGATGATAGACTGGACAGGGAAAATGTGGCACATATGCACCATGGAATACTATGCAGCCATTAAAAACAATGAGTTCATGTCCCTTGTAGGGACATGGATGAACCTGGAAACCATCATTCTCAGCAAACCGACACAAGAACAGAAAATCAAACACCGCATGTTCTCACTCATAGGTGGGTGTTGAACAATGAGAACACATGGACACAGGGAGGGGAGCATCACACACTGGGGTCTTGTCAAGGGGAAATATGGAAGGGACAGTAGTGGATGGGGAGTTGAGGGGAGAGAGCATAGGGAGAAATGCCAGATATAGATGATGGGAAGGAAGGCAGGAAATCACACTACCATGTGTGTACCTATGCAACAATCTTGCATGCTCTTCACATGTACCCAAAACCTAAAATGCAATTTTAAAAAAGTTTTATATATATTCTCAATAAAATCTAGTTGTCTATATGCATGTTGTTAATACTTTTTCTTATCTGTGGCTTGCTTTTTAATTTTGTTACTAGTATCTGTCAAGGAGAAAAATATTTGCTTTTTGAGAAAGTCCAAGTCAAGGCCACACAGATATTTGCTCACATTTTCTTCCAGGAGTTTTATAGCATTACTCTTTATATTTGGGCAAGTGTTTTGAGTTTGTTTTTGTATATCAACTTGAAATAAGGTTGATATTTGTTATTTCCTTAAAGATATCCTACTGTTCCAGTAAAATTTGTTGAAGACTATCCTTTCACATTAAATTGCCTTATTGTCTTTGTTGTAAATCAATTGACCATATCTGTATTATGGATCTAACTTTTTAATTTCTTTCCTTATATATATCTATTCATATACATATATTTACATATGTTCTTATATGTATATCAAAAATACTTTATTGTCAGTATCAACAAAATGCAGCAAGCAACAACAGAAAATTCACAGTGTCCAACAACCATGAGAGATTACCAAGCATCGAAAAAAAAACAATGAATATATCTATAATTAGGAGACAAATCAATTAATAAAATGGAGCAAGAAATACACAGATAAAATTTGAAGACAGTGATGTTAAACATCTAATATAAATATGCTCCTCCTTAAGATAGGGATTGTAGAGGAAAACAATCATGAGGAAGTGGTAAGCAAGATTTTTTTAAAAGAAGAAAGACTCAAAATAGAACTAGATATGGAATAACAATGTAATAAATGAAAAATATGCAAGATGGGATGAGCAACACATTAGGCAGTGCAGAAAAAAATGATCCCTGAATTTGAAGATAAAATAATCAAAATTACCCATCCATATTGAACCATTTACAAAAATAATGAACACAATATATGGAAATATGCTGATCTAGTGTTTATGTAACTGTAGTCCAAGAATGCAGTTGGTGGAGAGGTGAGCGGAGTAAAAAGAAAATATTTAAACTTAATAGCTAAATATTTTCCAAATTCAATGAATAATATAAGCCCACAACTCCTATAAGCTCAACAAACACCAATTAAGATAAAAAAAATTAAAAATGCCTTTCTTTCGCCAAGTATGGTGGCTCATACTTATAATCCCAGAACTTTGGGTGGCTGAGGTGGGTGGATCGTCTGAGGTCAGGAGTTCAAGACAAGCCTGACCAACATGCAGAGACCCCCATCTCTACTAAAAATACAAAATTAGCCGGGCATGGTGGTGCATGCCTATAATCCCAGCTACTCCGGAGGCTGAGGCAGGAGAACCACTTGAACCTAGGAAGTGGATGTTGCAGTGAGCTGAGAGAGTGCCATTGCACTCCAGCCTGGTCAACAAAGGTGAAAGTCTGTCTCAAAAAAAAAAAAAAAAAAAAAGAAAAGAAAAGAAAAATTGCCTCTTTTTAAAACAGTGAAAGCAAAAGAAAGCCTTTTATTTATTTATTTATTTATTTTTTAGACAGTCTCACTTTGTCACCCAAGCTGGATTGCAGTGGCATGATCTCTACTCACTGCAAACTCCGCCTCCCAGGTTCAAGCAATTATCACACCTCAGCCTCTTGAGTAGCTGGGTCTGCCGGCAAGCATCACCATCCCCGGCTAATTTTGTATTTTTTGCAGAGAAGGAATTTTGCCATGTTGGCCAGGCTGGTCTCAAACTCCTGACCTCAAGTGCCCACCTCAGCCTACCAAAGTGGTGGTATTACAGGCGTGAGCCACCGCGCTTGACCAGAAAGTCTTTTTAAACAAACACAAATGTAAAGATTTCATTTCCATCAGAACTCAACTACAAGAAATGTTAAGGGAAGTTCCTCAGGCAGAAGGAAAATGATACCAGATAAAAATGAGCTACCCAGGAACTGAAGAACAACAAAAATTGTAAGAATGTGGTGAGATGTAAAGCAAAGTTTTTCTTGCCTTAATCTCTTTAGAAGATAACAGACTAGTCATGTTATTGTTGGCAGGAGGCCTCCATTCCTTGCCACATGGTCATCTCTATAAGGTTGCCCGAGTGTTCTCACAACTTGGCTGTTAGTTTCCCTCAAGGCAAGTGATCCAAGAGAGAGTATGTGAGGAAGAAACTTCAATGCCTGGTATAAATCCATCCAAAAGTCACATATACTTTCACTTTCACCACATTCTAGTCATTGTATGTGAATCACGAAGTTCATGATTTAGGTGAGAAAAGTCTTTCGAAGAGAATAATGTCAAAGCATGTGTAGACATATTCAAAAATCACCACAGGTTTGTAAGTGTTTAACAGCTGAAAGTAATAAACTGTTTTGCTTTGGAGAAACGACACATTACTTACCTATCACCTATGTATGATGGGACTATGAATGCAGCAGCTCCACTCACTCCCAGATTGATGGTAACCTAGGAGAGGCCACTGGACACCGAGGAAGTAAAAGTTTGATCAGTGATTTCACAGCACCTGCTGTTTTTGTGTATCTGACATGGGTCTTTTCTGGTAACTTATTGCTCCATTTCAGGGCCTAGAGTGATCAGTTCAGGCATAGAGACATAAATAATCGTAAATAATGCTGAGCAATCACAGATCACCTCTAACCTTCTATGTAGAGTATTGGTCTTCATGTCAGACTCCTTAGATTGGGATCCTGGGTCCATCACTCTGGAGATGGGTAGCCTTGAGAAAATTACTTAAGCTTCTTTGTGTTACATTTCCTCATATCTAAAATTGAGATAAAAAAATATACTACCTTTCTCACTGGGTTGTTATGCATATTAAAAGAGTTAAAATGGGTAGTTTTATATTTTGCTTATAATTATACTATTTATAATTATTTATAAAATTCACATACATTTATTTTTATATATTTACAAATTTTTTAAGTGTGACTTCAGAGAAGATCTGAATCTGTGACTATTGGCATCTGATTTCTTAGACATACTGAAAAAAGCTTTTGGAGGAATAAAACCCAACAAAAAGAATGAAAATTAAAAGGTAGTACCAATATCATGATTTGAACCGCTGAATCCAGATGTGCCTGAATCCATAAGTGGACTCCACTATTCAGAAAGCCAATTTCCTTTCTTATCACCTAAGTTAATTTCAAATTTGAATTTGAAAGGATTCTGAAAAATACAGTATATAAAACTAGTAGCACTGCTCTTATGCAGCATGAGTCACCAAGAATGTTGACTTATGTTGCCCACAGCCATTATAGTACATACAATTTTAATAAAGGGAAAACCGAAGATGCTAATAAACTTTGAATGGTACGTGATGGTCTCGGTGTCCAGGTAGGTGAGCTGGAATGGGGAAATTGATGTGAAATTCTCACTTACTGAATCATTGTTTAGGAAGATTTTATCTCTGTCCTGAAACAGGAAGGGTAGTTCAGATGAAGTGAGGCCTAGTCAAGTACCCAGAGGAAAAAGAAATTATCAAAAAATAAATGCCAAAAGTTATACTAAAAAGGGTAGGGACAAGGGTAAGTGAATGTTGATATTAGAGAATTACAGAAAAAAAAAAAAATCTTTACCTTCTTTAAAATTTGGCTTAAAAGTTATATGTAATTTTTTATCTATTTGAAAACACTAATAAATTATATTAACCAATTCTCTAACCACCAATTTTTTATCCTGCATACCTCAATTTTATACCAAAATATTTCTAAAGTTGTTTTGATGCAGTGAAGAATTTTAAACACCTATTATCTTAAGTTTGCAATACTTTTTGGTTTATTATTATTTAAGACCATATAAACTGAAACTTGCTATAAAATATATGACTATTTTTCCTTTGAAATTATGTGTGAATGTGTATATTGTGTATGTAAGTGTATATACAGACTCATATAATAATATATGTGTTCTCTTAACCAAACAATTTTCTGATATATTCTCTATTTTTTGCTGAAGCTTACTTTAAAAAAGTGGTATGAAAAGTTACCATTAAGACAATTCATTGTGAAGAAAAAAGGATAGGAAACCAATTGAATAATTATCTTCGATAGAAAATAAAATTATTATTTACTTCCTGGTGCTCATAAAAGATATAACATTCATTTGTTCAAACAATGGAAATGAAATGACAAAAGAAAAATAATATGAATGCTCTATTTTTTTATAAAGGAAACACTTTTAAAAATCAATTGCCATAATATTAGCAGCAAATCTTCTTAGTTAATATTCTAAGGAGAAGTTGAGAAATGATCACTAATGCTAATAATGAAGGACATAAAATGAAATTAGACTGCCGTTGCAGGGACAGTAACAAATGCTTTTGAGTCCACTGTAATTTATTCAATTAAGTCACATGCAAAATATAACTAAAGTCAGCCACTGATACTAAATACAAAGTGTCCAACAACATCTTAAAAATAAGGGATGTTTCAAAATATTGATTTAAAATATTTTGACATCTGGCAAATGATTGATTTAATTTTTGATTATTTGCTCAAATATATAATCCTCATGTAGGGAACGTTTTCGTGTCACAATTTTATCAATATTATTTGTTAGAAGCACACAATCATATTCCATGTTGGTAGCAAGTAGATTATAAAAGTGTAAAATTAGAGTTCATAGATATAGCCTGGTATTATGGTATCCCATTCTTTTGAACATCACAGCAAATTTAGAATAAATATTTAAAAGTAGCAATTTTGTAAATTGAAATAATGCCAATTTTCACTGCTCTATTTTATTAATACATACTCTAATTACTCTTTATTATCCATGCCCTGGGCCATGTTTTGGAATTCTAAGCAACAGAAATTAGTAGGTTTACTTTGGCCTTAAACAGATTTTGCATTTGAAAAATTTAATCCAGGAAAGGGATGTAAAGGAAGAATAAAAAATGACCCATTTATTCTGAGCTTGAAAAAGGCACATCATGCAGAGGAGAGCTGGATGCAACCACAGTGAGAAGTGACTTATATTCATACCACATGCTAATATTTCAGATTTCACTGCTGTCTTTTCACAGTTAAAATAGCCCACACTCTTGGCCTCATGTCGAGTAACACACCTGGTAGTGGGAAGAAGATCTTGAAGCAGATGAACTGCTACATTGCTCATAGCACTCGCTCTGTGGGGAAGCTGTGCTCATTTTGAGCTCTGCTGTGGATGAAAAGACAAACCAATAACCTGTGGAAAGTCAAAACACACACAAAATTAACCTTGATAGGCCCATAATGGAGAAACCAATCAAAAGACAACATATTAGCCAGCATACTAACTCTGATTGATTCAATATGCTTTCTCTAACAAGGCATTTATGCTCTTTGTTAATGTAACTGACTTGTTCTCTTTACTCCAAATTTGAATGTTTATAAAGCTAGTCCCTTTTAAAAAATGTTTTATATCTTTTTCTCAAGTGTTATATTAACATCTCCCAGAGGATTTTATATATTTGTTTACCCCTAGTTCTTCATAATCATTTAACCTTTATGTATTATTATAATAATCATTACCTTTAATCATATTATTTTCTTAACAAATAATTCTTCCCTAATATAATTGTTATATTTTTATTTTCCTAATAAATTATCAGTATCAAAGAATGATATCAATATATTCTAGAATAACCATCCTAGTCTTTAAATGCCTCTGAAAAACAATTCTATATGCTCATTTCCAAATTTTCACATTCATAAAATTCTTTCACATTCATAAAGTTCTTCCTTTCATCAAACCTAAACTGTTCCTATTTTAAATTACATCGATTTGCTATGGGTCACTGGAAATAGGCAACTATTGATTACGTTTTCTGCACAGTGAATATTAAGGATGAAATTGTCAAGGAGACATTAAAATGTGACATCTTGAATCATGAAGACAGAAAACATCCTGAAAGTTCATTGCCTTATCTGGAAGTCAATATCTAATTAACATCAGGAAAACTAACAATTACTTCCTGATTAATACTCCAAAACATAAGTAAGAAAATTAGGTCTTTGTTTCTTTGTTGCAATAACATTATGGTAAATTTTTTGTTTTAAATTAATTATGCCATCTTATACTCTTGTGTTTAATTATTGGAAAGTTAGTTTATTTACCTGTCCATTCACAAACTCGGTAGTCTTTTCCTTATATAAAACAATCTTATGTATCTAACCAATTGGAATATTATTTATAATTTTTTGAGCAAGAGAACACAGGAATATTATTGATGGTATTTTCCTATATATTTCAATGGTATAGTAATCAAATTTTAAATGACTAGTATATATCAAACCTCAGTTTATTTAACAAACACATTTATTGCACTGGCCATGTACTAGGCATAATTATAAGTGCTTTCATAATATTAATTCATTTAATCTTACTAACAATAAATTATATTCTAATCACAATATTAATGTTGAGAAGTATGCCAAGGTAACACTGCATATAATATAATGGTAGAGTTCGAATTTGAACCCGGATAGCCCCAGTTCCAGAGTCAATTCTCTTACCCACCGTTTCATACAATCAAAAAGGAAAGGGAGGGAGGCCACTGTAAGAGGATGGTTATGGCAATATATTTTTTGAATCTCATAAACATACAGAGAGCAGCTGTATAGTAAGACACACAAAACAACTAGATCAAACGTACCAAAATTATGAGCAACTTTTATGGCAAATTGAGAAGGCAAGATATTTCTACAAACTTCAAAACACAACTGATTGAGCACCAACCATCAACAATCACAAGACCTACACGACAGCAGCCTCTGTGCAGGACAAAGCAGAAAAAGCATCAAGGTGTCTTCCAATTTGAAGACAGTAGCTGAACTGAGAGTGTTTTTGCCAAATCCAGTATGAAATGAGTTGAGAAGTCCACAGTAAGATAACATGAAAAAGCTGGTGCAATTTGGCCCTTGAAAAATCTTAAAACAAGTGAGTTAGGTTTCCTAGGCATAAGAGAAACTACGTGAAATAAACTCCCTACGTGAAATGAAAATTGAGCAAAGCAATTACAATAGAGATGAAGGTTAAGTGGGTTTTCAGAGAAAAGTGGAGAAAAAAACAGGAAAACAGAAAGCAAGCTACTACAGTGTTGACATTACGTGAAAACTAAAAAAAGAATTGAGAGAAATTGTGAAAATCTCCTAGAACCAGACCACCTTCATGAAGTTTAGAAACAAAAATAAATTTACATAAAAATAAATTAAAACACTGAGGTCAAATTCTATACAAAGTTTTTATATGAAAGTATAACAAAAAGATATTGTATAGACAAACTATAATCTACTAGTTCAAAATGACCTAAAATTAAAATTACTTAGTAGATTAAAAAAGCAATTCAGGAATGACATGAAAGAAAACCTGAGAAGTATATTAAAAGAACTCAGGAAAGAGAAATTTTTTTTTTTTTTTTTTTTTTTTTGAGACGGAGTTTCGCTCTTGTTACTCGGGCTGATCTCGGCTCACCGCAAGCTCCGCCTCCTGGGTTCAGGCAATTCTCCTGTCTCAACCTCCTGAGTAGCTGGGACTACAGGCATGCACCACCATGCCCAGCTAATTTTTTGTATTTTTAGTAAAGACAGGGTTTCACCACGTTGACCAGGGTGGTATCAATCTGTTGACATCCGTGATCCACCCTCCTCGGCCTCCCAAAGTGCTGGGATTACAGGCATGAGCCACCTCGCCCGGCCAGAAATTTTTTTAAAAATCCAACTTTTCATAAATAAATTAGACAAACATAAACACAATAGGAAACAACTTAAGATAAATAAAAGGTAAAAGGTAAAAAAGAAGAACCTTTTTAAAGTTCAGAAGTAAATGAAAGAAGAGATTTTAAAAAATTAGAAAGTGACAACTATTGAAGATAGGCAAAGGAAGAATTTTCAACAGACAGTAACAAACCAAAGGATGAAAGAGGAATAAAAGAAAAAGAAAATGACAGTAAACATTTTAATTTGGAAAAACTTTCTAATATAAAGAAGAGTTTTAAATTACATATTAAAAGAGCATATCGGTTGGGAGCAGTGGCTCACTCCTGTAATCCCAGCACTTTGGGAGGCTGACGCTGGTAGCTCACCTGAGGTTAGGAGTTCAAGACCAGCCTGAGCAACATGGTGACACCCCATCTCAACTAAAAATATAAAATTAGCTGGGCGTGATGGCATGCGCCTGTAATCCCAGCTACTCGGGAGGCTGAGGCAAAAGAATTGTTTGAATCCAGGAGGCGGAGGTTGCAGTGAGCTAAGATCATGCCACTGCACTGCATCCTGGGCAAAAAAAACAAGAAAAACTCCATCTCAAAAAAAAAAAAAAAAAAAAAAAAGAACGTATCACTTCACATATGTAAGACTATGGTCCCACAATAACCAATGTCATGAAATATGGGGCTTCAAAGAAATAGAAAAAAATTTTGATATTAAGTTAATTAATTAATCAAGAGAAAAGTACTAGTTTATCATTAGTCTCTTTGACAATGACATTTAGCCTCAAAAAAAAACAGAGTAATATATTCAAGATAAGCAATGAAAACAAATGAAGATTTTAAACTCAGCAAAACTGAGTTCAAACTATTATCAATATATAAAAACTTAAATTTCAAACTATTATCAATAGGTAAGAATTCTTAAAATATTGTTCCCTTGAGCCATTCATAAGGAATTTACTAAAGGCTGAACTTCAGACAACTAAGATGACTAGAAAACATCACTATAAGGATGAGTGGTGAGAACTAAACTTATGGACGTTTATAGATATAAAATTAATGACAGTTGTCATGAAAAGGGTATTGTTTGAATAGCTATGTGCTCTGATATTTTTAAACGACAGAATAAGTAAGAAGATCTTTTATGAAAAACTTTCACTGTTTTAATTATATTAGCAGTGGAATATTTATATTATAATTATAAGATTATTGTGTGTCTACTGCTGTATAAAACAAGTGAGTAATTATCATCACTTATGATCTTCAGAATAAGGGTTTTTCAAGTTGGAGAAATATAGATGGAATGTAGAGTGGTTAAGCTAAAAAGAAAACCTGCATTGAACTGGAATTATCAATATGAATCATGCTATTGGAATGTTAATTTTTATATTTGGTGACTACATAGCATACTTAACTCCCACACTGTAATCTTCAATTACCATTTATTACTAAAAGAAGGTGAGGCTGTATGGGGATATGGCTGATTACAGCACTGGAGCAGGGAATGTGGAAAACCATATCAGACATCAAGGAAGCCATTAAAGGCCATTATAATCATGTCATTTCTTGTCAAAATGATGAATCATTTCTTGTCAAAATGACAAAAAAACTAATTTCTAGAGGCTTTTATTATCCAGTGATAGACAAACTATTTCATAATAATACAACATTATTGGTTAATGTTGAAGGATAATAGACAAACTACTAATTCTCTTGAATATAGATAGACAGAAGGACAGAGTCAAGCATCTATCATGCCTTTCCAATTTGAATTTTCCACTGAGTAGCCAAGTACAAGAGGAGGGGATGTGTCTCTTCGTAAAAGTATTTAATTAAGAAATTAAGAGAAATAATAGAGGAATATGAGATATTTAATTCCTCAATTAATAATAGAAGAAATTCCCCAGTGAATTAGTGAATTGATGCATGTGAGAACCACTTCTGATAATGTTACAAAAAAAGAGATAATATAGAGATAATTTTGCTATCTATAAAATTCAGATTATGACATATTCTCTACAGGTCAAACACTCAGTGTTTTTCGGCAGACTGTAAAAGATCTAAAAATAGCAAAATTTTAGTACTGTTAAATTATGCTATCTAGGAATTCTCACTTAGATGTAACATTATAAAGAAACGTAGGGAAGTAGTAACTAAAATAGTCAGGATAGTGATTACTTTGGGGACGAGAGAGAAGGTTAGAAATGGTATAAGAATTCTGAGGAGACCTCTGGGTAGCTGGCAAATTTCTATTTATCAACTTGAGTGGCAGTTACAAGGACATTCACCCTAAAATATTTCATTGAGCTATACATATATGTGTTTTCTATATCTGCATTTCATTTTCTAGTAAAAAAAAAATAAAAAACAATGATTTTTCTTTAATGAAACATGCACTTAGACACATGTATTTTTCAAGTGTATCACTTTAACTCAAAAATAGATACTTTCTATATTAAATCTTATTTGGGGCATAAGAATTCATCTGGTATATCAAGCCAAATATCAGAAAGTCATTGTATATGTCATGTTCCTCTCATGACAGATCTAATTTGGCTCTTCTGCTCTCTTAACATTTCCACACAAATCTTCCTTTCTTGTCAATCTCATCAACGAGTCCTCCTTCCAGAATTCTAATGCTCCTTTCTTGTGTGATAGAAATTGTCTGTTATATAATCACTACGCTCTGATTGTCTTCTACTTTATTCACTATAATATCAAAGTGATATTTTAAAACTTAATATTAGTAATATTATCATTCATGATGAGGATGTCAAATGTTGTTTAAAGCACATGTAGGTTTTCCTTTCTCTCAGTAGAACTTAAATACATAAATAAATTTTTTGCAAACTTTCAATTAACACTATTTTAAAGCAAGTTTAATTCAATCATTGGATGAAGTAATAGTACCAATTCAATGAATAGAACAAATACACAAGGGTCTAATGTTTCAAAGAAAATTGAATAATATTCTTCAAGTTACAGAAATTTGCCACAATTGGAGTTTATTATAGCATTTGTTATATTAGAAGCTGACCATCTAATTAAGCTAAATTCACTGTAGTCATAGGGATCATCAAAAAGATTAAACTTTAGGTCTAGTCATTCAAAAGAACTCCAGCATGCTTGCAGTGATTATTTTATTTTTCTCTTAAGATGACTAGTAGAGTTGCAGACAAGACTCTCATAGTCACAGATTTTTCCATTTTCAACTGGAAAAATGCCTGAAGGGCCTAACACTCTCATTTCACAAACATTGACTTTAGGGAGAGACATTGGAAGGGTTGCTCAAATTTCTAGCACTAGGGGTGACAGATAAGAGAAGAAACCAGTTCTTTCAACTCTCAATACCCACTGCCCTTTCCTTCAGTATTGATATGGTTTGACTGTGTCCCCACCTAAATCTCATCTTGATAATTCTCAGGTATTGTTCCATAATTCCCAGGTGGGAGGGACCTGGTAGCAGATAAGTGAATCATGATGAGGGTCTTTACTATGCTATTCTCATGACAGTGAATAAGTCTCATGAGTTCTGATGGTTTTATTAAGGAAAGTTTCTCTGCACAAGTTCTATTCTCTTGACTGTCACCATGTGAGACATGTCTTTCACCTTCCACCATGATTATGAGGTCCCACCAGTCATGTAGAACTGTGAGTTAATTAAACTTCTTTCTTTTATAAATTGCCCAGTCTCAGATATGTCTTTATCAGCAGCAGGAAAATGGACTAATACAGTAAATTGGTACCAAGAGTGGGATTCTGCTGTGAAAATACCTGAAAATGTAGAAGCAACTTTGGAACTGGATAACAGGCAGAAGTTGGAACAATTTGGAGGGCTCAGAAGACAGGAAAATGTGGAAAAGTTTGGCACTCCCTAGAGACTTGTTAAATGGCTTTGACCAAAATATTGTTAATAATATGGACAATGAAATCCAGGCTGAAGTGGTCTCAGATAGAGATGAGGAACTTGTTGGGAACTGGAGCAAAGGTGACTCTTATATTTTAGCAAAGAGACTGGGAGCATGTTGCCCCTACCCTAGAGATTTGTGGAACTTTCAACATCAGAGAGATAATTTAGGGTATCTAAAGAAGAAATTTCTAAGCAGCAGAGCTTTCAAGAGGTGACTTGAGTGCTGCTAAAGGCATTCAATTTTAAAAGGGATACAGAGCCTAAAAATTTGGAAAACTTACAGCCTGACAATGTGATAAAAAAGAAAATCCCATTTTCTGAGGAGAAATTCAAGCCAGCTGCAGAAATTTGCATAAGTAATGAGGAGTTGTGTGTTAATCACCAACACAATGGGCAGAGTGTCTCCAGGGCATGTCAGAGAAATGTGTGGCAGCCTCTCTCATCACAGTCCCAGAGGGCTACAAGAAAAATAAAAATGGTTTCATGGGCCAGACTCAGAGTCCCTCTGTTGTGTGCAGTCTAGCCACTCCAGCCATGACAAAAAGGGGCCAAGGTGCAGTTCAGGACTTGGCTTCAGAGGGTGTAAGCCCCTACTCTTGGCAGCTTCCGTTTGCTGTTGAGCCTGCAGTGCACAGAAGTCAAGAACTGACGTCTGAGAACCTATGCCTAGATTTCAGAGGATTTATGGAAACACCTAGATGTCCAGGCAGAAGTTTGTTACAGGGGTGAGGTGCTCATGGAGAACCTGTGCTGGGGAAGTGTGGAAGGAAAATTTGGGATGGGTGCCCCCCACACAAAGTCCCCACTGGGGCGTTACCTAGTGGAGCTGTGAGAAGAGGGTCACCATCCTCCAGACACCAGAATGGTAGATCCACCAACATATTGTGCCTAAAAAAGCCACAGACACTCAACAGCAGCCCATGAAAGCAGCTGGGAGGGAAGTTGTACCTTGCAAAGCCAGAGAAATGGAGCTGTCCAAGACCATTGTATCTCATCTCTTGCATCAGCGTGACCTGGATGTGAGACATGGAGTCAAAAGAGATCATTTTGGAGCTTTAAGATTTGACTGCCCTGCTGGATTTTGGATTTGCATGGGACCTATAGTGTCTTTGTTTTGGGCCAGTTTTTCCCGTTTGGAATGGCTTTTTCTACCCAATTCCTGTACCTCCATTCTATCTAGGAAGTAACTAATTTGCTTTTGATTTTACAGGCTCATAGGTGAAAGGTACTTGCCTTATCTCAGATAAGTCTTCGGACTGTGGACTTTGGAGTTAATGCTGAAATGAGTTAAGACTTTTGGGAACCGTTGGGAAGGAATCATTGTTTTTAAAATTTGAGGACATGAGACTTGGGAGAGGTCAGGGCAGAATGATATGGTTTGGCTGTGCCTCCTCCCAAATAGCTTTTTGAATTTTACCACCCGTAATTCCCACATGTTGTGAGAGTGTCTTGGTGAGAGATAACTGAATCATGGGGGTGTCTTTCCCATGCTATTCTCATGATGGTGACTAAGTCTCAAGAGATTTCATGGTTTTATAAACGGCAGTTTTCCTGCACAAGCTCTCTTCTCTTGTCTGCCACTCTGTGAGTCATGCGTTTTACCTTTCATCATGATTGGGAGGCCTCCCCAGCCACATGGAACTGTTTGTCCATTAAACATCTTTCTTTTTGTATTTCCCAGACACAGATATGCCTTTGTTAGCAGTGGGACAATGGGCTAATATAGATATCAAAATAGAAGAGTTCAGGGCATCATTAGAGCAAATCAAAGTTTCCAAGAGAGAAGCCAAGTCTATCTCGACACATGGAGGCCTTCCTGATCACACATTGAATGTGATGTGTGAGGAAAAAAGCAAGAGGATTTACTAGCTTAGTTCAATCCCAGCCCTGATTTTGATGTACTTTAAGGTAGCAGAAGGCATATTTTACCCACTGAGGTTTTCAGAAAAGCTGTTACTGAGTCAAACAATTTATCAGCATTTATTTCATTATATTACAATAAATTGCATATTTTTCATAGAGTCAGTCAAAAACAATTTCAAATCATAGTCCTCATAAAGATGTAAATTAGTGCAACTTACCCAAAGGAAACAGAAAGATTTTTAAATTTATAACGGAGAATGATTTTTGAGCAAACAAGGAAGAAAATATGAATAAAGATTATGGTCATCAAGATAGAGGTTAAGAAAAAAAAATCTAAGTCGATCCTCTAACTTTCTACGTCACGGGCATGGAAAAAGAAGATAAAGACAGTATCACATCCGATTTTTGCTCTTGAATGTGAAGATTATATAGAGGAAAATTTTATATTTTCCATAAGAAAGTTTTTGAAACACTAAAAATGGTCACAAATCAGGTTTTGCATGTAAAATTGTTTCTATTTCCTTTCATGCAACAAAAGAGCATAATCTTTAATTTTTTTTTCTCTGTAAATAAGATTTTGGTTTTTATAGTGAATTAAGAGTACCTGTGTTCCAAGCCTAGAAATTATCCACAGTTTAGATAAATGAAGTCCACAGGTTGGTCATAAACAACTACACATGTAACACTAGTTATATGTGCCAAATCAAGATGTAGCAAACAAGGACATAACTTCAAACGGAAAATCTGAATATATACCCCAAAAAATGTGAAACAAGTATACTGTTACCTTAGTCTTTCACCAGAGAACACTTACTTCTTGAACTATTTGGTTTAGCATAGGCTACAGACTTACATTTCAAAAAAACATTTATCAAACATGAAAGACTGACAGAGGTATTCAACACAAGGAATAATTTGCAGTCGTCACTCTAATAGGCCATTTCCTTTTTAATTGCATTTTTAATGCCTGAAATGAAATTACAAAGAAAAAAAAAGAGAAGATTTTATAAAACAATCATTTCTTTAGGCAATATCATTCTTGCTTTATATTAACCATCCTTTCCATGTATCTTATTTATATTTTAGTTACAATTCCTATATAGCCATATATATCTAAACAGGCCATAATAATCCTCAACCTTTCCAACTGTATGCATATAAAATTAGCTAACCAAGCTTAACTATAGCTTTTTTTACAGTAATAAAGAATGTAAAAAATGAGGAGAAAAGCCCCGTAAACAACCGAGATGTTTTTCCTTATTTCAAATTTAGGAGTATGAAAGTACATTTGTTCAAACACTACCTGACGGACCTCAAAAAATCCATTCTTTATTAGTCACAGCAAAATTGCCATACAGTGATGTTGCATTTGGAGAGTTTTAAAGGATATTGTTCATAAAATTCTTCTTTCCCTTTGTTACTAATGTCAGTATGTCTGGATTGCCAGATGGGTTATTTTCAAAAAAAATAAAGAAAGGAAGAAGTTGACAATCTTAACAATGCAATTACTTTCATTGTCATTTCAATAAAGAAATCATACAATCATCTGGATTTGAGCAATTCATGTGGTTCTAGCTGTAAGAGAGAGAACTTTTTTCTTTTAAGAAATAAATTGTGGGGCTCATCCATCACGTCTCTAATCACTTCTTTTCTTTCAAGGCACTTGTAATACTGTGTCACTGTGTTAACGGTGATGCTGAAGAGCTGGCCGCCAAAGATCTCTTTTTACTTCATTGTTTCCAGTGGGCTCTCAGAAAATCAATAGTCTTTTTTAAAGGTAAAACTTCATTTGTTGTTGCCTTTGTTCTGCATTACTTTAAAATGTGCTATTTATTATGCAAGAAGTAATGTGATTGTCATAAACACGCTCCCCAAATAAGTTGCTCATCCCTAAAATAAGTAATTCTGATTAAATATATAAAACAATATTAATTTTTGTGAGGTTTTAAAGTTTTGATTTGCTTTAAACTTTACCTTCATAGTTAAGGTAACACTAAGGCCCTTGCTTTGGACATTTAAATAAATATGATGTTTGTTCTGAAACATCTTGGCAAGACATCAGAGCTACCACTGAGAACTTGACAATTACAACTGCCAATGACTTTGCCTAACATTGGACAAGAATAAAATAAATGCTTCAATGTACCATGCAGCATTGCCCTGCTTCTTTAAAATTACAGTATTGTAGCTATCTAGTTACTCATTCATGTTTCCTTTTATAAATTTATCCTGGTATTTTCTTCCTCTAATATATTAAAACATTTTTAATACAGAAGGAATCCAACATTAAAATAGATAGTAAATTTGTTTCATATATTTCTGAGTGTGAACAACTGAGTTTTAAAAAGAAATTTATGTCAGACAAATTATATTTCAACATAAATATCAAACAGATATCTCTTGTTCAAATACATTTTAGGAGTTAGGAAATAAAATTTATAAGAAAAAGCAAAGTGACCAAATTTAATCAACTTGCACATTAGGCATGAAAATATATAATATAATAACTTTTAAATATACAAAATATCCATGAAGAGGAAATGGTAGACAACTATTCCTATCTCCACCTAAAGACAAAGCTGGATGAAACAGGCTCAAAATGCAGTCAGAGCAATTTAAGCTGGAAATACGGGTACTGAAGGGTTTGTGCTAGAGGGACTGTGAAGCTCTCCTTCTAGCCCTTTGCAGAGATTTCTCTCTATCAGTTATAGCTGGTTCCATTGTCTCAGTTGTTTCTTCTAGCTGTGACTTGTAGATAATACAGAAAATTCATTTATGAAGAAATAATATTTACTATACAGTCATATGTGGGAAAAATCACTTCAGGACTTTTTCCTCCTTATTGACAGCTTACCCTTATCGCCAACAATATAGCCTAATGTACAGTAAACATGCAATTACTACAATTACTATTAGCTATATTTTTTTTTTTTTTTTGAGACTGAGTCTCGCTCTGTCACCCGGGCTGGAATGCAGTTGCAGTCTTGGCTCACCGCAACCTCCACCTTCCAGGTTCAAGCAATTCTCCTGCCTCAGCCTCCCAAGTAGCTGGGATTACAGGTGCCTGCCATGACACCCGGCTAATTTTTTATATTTTTAGTAGAGATGGGGTTTCACCATGTTGACCAGGATGGTCTAAAATTCCTGACCTCATGATCCACCCGCCTCAGCCTCCCAAAGTGCTGGAATTACAGGCATGAGCCACTGCACCCCGCCAGCTAATTATTAAACCAATAAAAGAAAAGTTACATAGGGTGTTCAGTCAAATATCAAACAGGAAAGATTGTCACAGTAATTAAAAGAATGGTCTCTGGAGCTGCCGCTAGGATTAAAATCCTAGCTCTTCTACTGACTAGTTGTATTTTAAGTACTTTTATTTCTCTGTATCCCAATTTTCTCATCTTTAAAATTCAATATTAAAAAACAAGTAGAAATTAAGTATTTGAAAGACTCAAGAAAAACAGTAGAGAAACAAATAAAAATGAGATTAGGTTAGTTTCAGTGAACTTTTAAGAAATGCAAATTAAGTTAATAACATTAAAGTATATGGTACAGCGGCATAAGATTTCGTCTAGTTGCCACATAATTATTTCACTTACAAACAATTTCTCTTTGCAGACTGACCCTCAAATTTATCATTTAACATTTTATAACCTTCGTTTCCTTTGAATCTGGTGGGGTGGGATCTACTAATAGTGCCTTTGAAGCCCTTATGTCCTAGCTATTCTTCTGAGCACATCATCATGTATTTTTCAGGTTTTCAAGAAACCTTTGAAACTTTAACATAGTGTTTTGAGGAGTAAAAGTGACACCTGGAAAAAGCTATCCATGAGAACTAACTCCCCACAAACTGATCAGATGTCAGGACTGCGATTTTTCTTCAGAGAGAGCAAAACTATACGTTAAGATGTATTTGGAAGGCAGAAATCTAACTGAGAGTCTGTCATGAGGAGCAGACGTTCAGGAGAATGATTCACAAGACAAGCTCCTTTCTGTGCTTTGAACATACATCCACAGAGCACATCTTCATTACTAAGGGAGAGTATCCATCAGCCAACATAGTGGTAGTAGCATGGTCACACCTAAGGTGCGGCTTCAGGAAAGAGAGCTTCAATAGTTACATGAGTACAGGGTCCATCGAAATGCCGAAAGTTCCCAGGAACGTAGATAATAACAATTATGCCTCTTTCTCTCTTTTCCTCACGGATAAAAAGGTAAACCATGTTGCATAATTATAAAAAATTCCAAAATAATAATTTTAAATATACAGGGCACTTCAAATAATACATCTACATGTTTTTAATGATCTTCCTAAAGCCCAAATATTGTTGTGTACCCAGGCACAGTAAGGAGCTGATCATTACAAATAAGAGCAAAAACATTTTAAAGTTATGAAACTTAAGAATATTTAAATAAATGTATAGCAGCTAGTAAAATTGAAAGCAAAATATATACTAACTTAACTAATATTTTTTAGAGTATTGGTCTTGAAACTATTTATTAGTAAATTTATATTATGTAAAATTTTGCATGTATATCTTAAAATGGCAGATATATGTTGAGTTCATATTATTTCCCTTGCTTGCAGGTAGACTCAAATATCCAAATATCCATTTCTTTGTTGTTTTCTCATCCTGTTGACTTTGTACTAACTTGACTTCTATTTATTATTTAAATTGAAAATGAAATGGAAATTCCATAATGGGAATTACTTCCCATTATTAGATTTAAGTTTCAGTCAACAGAATCTCTCATTTTCATCAAGAAATTTTTTAAATCCATGGGCACAATATTCCTATTCTTTCTTTTAAAAATTCAACTCCTGAACTTCAGCTTAAGCTGCAGAGTAAGACCCTGTATTAAAAAAACAAAACAAAGCAAAACAAAACTCCATCAAATTTTATGAGTAAAATTTATTGCTTCAGAACTTATAATGTTTCAATCATCAAGATTAGCTAAACTGAATTTAGCCAATTCAGTTCAGCATTCTCTTCTGAATTTAATTCAACTATTGATAAGAATTCAATCACAGTCTTGGAAAAAGTGACAGGAAAAGTCCTCTGATTTTGCAGGATAAAAATATGTTTTTGAAAAATATACACTATATTATCTACCTTTTTCCTTTATAGTTAACTCAGGCCCTACTTAAATCCTTTATATTTTAATTTTTGCCTGATCATTATACTATCAAATTTTCCTTCAAATATTGCCCACAGAATTATTTCTGAATCCATTTCAATGTTGATATGCTACAAAGAAGAAATCACACTGATTGTGCTGCTAAGTAAAAGAAAAAAGGAGCACACATGACCACTTATTGAGTTTTAATATTGGCCTGGTGCCCTTGCTCTGCTACATGTTTCTCTCCAAGCCATATGAGGAGTACGCTCTGTGTAAGAAAATATGGAGGTAAATTATATGAAATCAGGAGTTTAGACTAAGCAAGAGACAAATTTATGAGAAATGATTAATTACTCTTCTAAGTAAACAAAAATAAATAAATATTATCAAGGCCATCTCTTTCCTTAAAGTTATATTTGATCTATTATTACCAGTTACTAGCATACTCTTGATATAAACTGGTTTTCCTTTCAGAGAAGCATAATCATTGGAGAAAATGTTTGTCTTTGGGTAAAAAAGAAAAAATCAGAAAGTTGTACTTCAGGGAAACATTAGACCTCAGAAAAAGGGAACAATATGTCTGCATTGTTGTCTATAGTCAGCTCATGTACATGTTTCTGCTTCTCTTCATGAAGGAGAAACAACTTATTCAATGTTACGCATGAATCAAAGTTCAGATTACTCAGAATCCTGAAAAATAAATTGTGACTGTACATCGTCTTTATCCATTTTTAGCAAATGCATGTATTTTTATACAGTTATGCATCCTGATCTGTTGCTATTCAATGTTTTTTGTACAGTGTATAGATATCATCATCACAGGTTTTGTGAGATTGATATGCAATCTAAAAACCAATGCTTCAAGGGTGAGTGTTCAAGATGGGTGACTTGATGCAGTTGAGGCACATCTTTTTCATGCAGAGGAACCAAAATATTGAGTAGTTATTCACACTACAAATAGATCATCTGAGGAAAAAAAAAAAAAAAAAAAAAAAAACATTGCAATTCAACAGAGAAGCAACAGGAGACACCAAGGGTGAGGAAAGGGGAAGCACGGCTGCCCGCTCGGCTGGATTGCTGAGCGCTGGAAGCAGCTCCTTGACCCAGGAAAGAGGTGAGTAAAAGAACCTGGAGCTCCACATCCTCATCTGGACTGTTGCGATTCTAGCTACAGGAGACCTCCTCAACCCTTGCTGGCCTCCAGACAGGCATAGAGAGCTCCCTTGAGATGACACAGAGACACTGCTCAGACTCAAGTGGCGTCTCACAGGCTTCTGAGTGATGGGAAGCTGCCGCAATGCCATTCTGGTAGCACGTTCTCCAGGGCTCTGCATTCTGCCCCTAAGGCAGCCATTGCCAGGTGCCAAATCAAGGAGGGAGAGGAGAGGCCAGGTACTCTCACGCATGCCAAGTTCAAATTCCACTGCCACTGCCACAGACTGCTGGCGAACCAAGGAACATTTGGACCATGTGTTGCATGCCTGCCAGCCTCACCAAAGCTTTCCATCTGGCCATTCCCATGGAGAAGGGCCAGCCCCTCCTGGTGGCATATACACAAGGCAGCTGTTGTTCCCCTACCTGAGTGTTCCTCCAGTGTCCTGGGACCAGACTGTCCCTCCCTATCACAGCAAGTGCTGGAGTAAAAAGGGCCTGACGATAAATTCACTGCTCCAATCCCATTCATCCTGGATTCAGGCCCTGCTTCCCGGGATATGAGAATGAGATTTGCAATCTGATCTCAACCAGGGGAGGAGCTTCCATGATCAAAACTGGGAAGACAATGTGGCATGGTTTCTTGATGCCACAGTGAAGCTTGACACCCCTTCATTCACAAGACTAGGCTGGGAAGGATAGAGCCTGAAAACTGCACTTTCTGCCCAGGCATGGAGTCTAACAGTCTGGAAGAGCTTCATGTTCTGAATAGAGAGTGCTTGGGACAGGGCTAGCTGTTCTGGTCTGCTGCCAGCAGCCAGACACTGAAGGGATACACACTGAGTTGGAGGCTTGTGTGGGTCCCATTTGCACCTGGTGGGCTGTGGTTTCTTGGCAAGCCATCTCCCCCAGAGCAGCCTCTTGAGTGCAATAAAAGTGCCTCTTACCCATCCTGGAAAGTTGTCCCGGAGGCCTGAAAGTTGTTTCCTAACCATTCAGGGTCAGCACTGCTCCTGACATTGGAAAGCCTGGACACAGGCTTGCCCAACCCAGTTGTGCCTAGCCGTGCCCTCTCCATCTGTCTTGGTGTCAGATCATGGAATAGGGACTGCTGAAAGTTCCATGGCTTCACCCACTGCCCAGACATCAGAGTACTTCTGGTTAACAAAAGCCAGGCATAAATCCCACTGGGATCACTGCAGCTTCCTCTCTCCTGCAATTACCAATTCATGGCTGGGAGATGAATCTGAGCAGCCTATTACAACCTCATCTGACACAATTACACAACACTTAGCTGGTTCTTACCTGCAGTGTCACCTACTGGCCTGGATGTCAAAATGCACAACCTAATAAAATTGCTAACAGAAGTGCACAGCGCTGGAGAACAAGATAATCTTCCCAACACCCCCACCTCACCTTATCTGCAAGAGGCAGTAAGCCTACTCACAACACTCAGCACATTGCTACTACAACCTACAAAAAAATCTCAGAACTTGAGAAAAATGCCACACTAAAACTATATATAACCAAGGCATTTATACAAAGCCTTAGCCAGCTAAAATCATCCAGAATAAAAGCCAAAGCCAAAAGATTCTACCCAATATACGTACAGTCACATCTGCAAGGTAAGAAAAGATCTCCATTCAAGCAAAAGCCAATTCAAAAATAACAAGTGACACCTTATCCAGGTGAAAAAAACAAACAAACATAAAAAGCATAGCAGATGTTTTGATATTCCCCAAAGAATAATACTAGCACTCTATCAATGAACTCTAATGCAAATGAAAATACTGAAATGACAGATAAATAATTCAAAATATGAATTGTAAGGAAGCTCAATGAGATCCAAGGGAAAGATAAAAGCCAACACAAAGAAATCAGAAAAATAATACAGTTCATGCATACAAATTTAACTAAAGAGATAATTATTTTTAAAAAAATACTTCTGTAAATAAAAATTTATGAAAGTAATTTAAAATTATAGTTCAAAGCTTTAAGAATAGACTATATCAAGCAGAAGAAATAATTTTACAGCTGGAAGACAGCCAACCAAAAATAATGAAAAAAAAAATTAAAAATGAACAATGGGCACAGAGAGGGAACATCACACACTGGGGTACGTTGTGGGACTAGGGAAGGGATAGCTGGGGTGGGGAGGTTGAGGAGGGATAACACTGGGAGAAATGCCTGATATAGGTGACAGGGGGATGGAGACAGCAAACCACCATGACATGTGTGAATCCATGCAACAATCCTGCAAGATCAGCACATGTACCTCAGAACTTAAAGTACAGGAAAAAAAATAATGAAAAAAGCATTCCACAAAAAGAAATATATAATTATGTAAAGTGGCCAAACATGAGTCACAGCTATTCTTGAGAGAGAATAAGTAAAAATAAAAAGTTTGGAAAACCTATTTGAGGGAATACAGGAAAAATAGTCTGGTCTTGCTAGAGATTTAGACATACAGATACAAGAAGCTCAAGGAATAGTTGGAAGATATGTTGCAAAATGAACTTCGACAAGACATGTAATCATCAGACTACCCAAAGTCTTCACAAAGGGAAATGCCCTAAAAACAGCAAGAGAGAAGCATCTAATAACTTACGAAGAAACCCCAGAATAGTAGCAGCAGACTTTTCAGCAGAAACCTTATAAGCCAGAAGAGACTGTGGTCATATTTTCAGCCTTCATAAAAAAACAAATGAATAAAAATTAAAATAAAAAACTGCTTGCAAAGAATTTTGTATACTACTAAATTAAACTTCATAAATGAAGGGAAAATAAAGTTTTTTCCAGACAAGCAAATACTAAGGGAATTTGTCACCACTAGACCACATCTACAAGAAATGCTCAAAGGAATTCCAAGCATGGAAACAAAAGGGCAATACTCACTGACAAAAAAAAAAAAAAAAAAAAAAAAGAATAAAACGTTTCTTAAAAAGCATTTAACAATTGAGTCTACACAGCAACTAGGTAACTATCAGTATTGTGACAGGACTAAAACCTCACAAGTCAATAGTAACCTTGAATGTAAATAAACTGTATACTCCACTTAAAAGATATAGACTCATGGAATTATTATTATTTTTTTTTAAAAAAAAAGATCAAGTCATATGGTGTTTACTAGACACCCACGTAACCGGTAAAGACATTTGCAGACCCAAAGTCTGCAATTTTTCCTCAAGGGCTGGGAAAAGACATTCCATGCAGACAAAAAATAAAAAGCAGGTAGGAGTAGTTACATAAGATAAAGGAGGCTTTAAATCTACAACAGTAAAAATGGATGAAAAGGTCATTAGATAATGATAAAAGGATTAATTCAACAAGACGTAACACTCCTAAATAGAAATGCATATTACACCAGAACACTCAGATCTATAAAACAAATACTACTAGTACTAAGAAAAGAGATGGTTTGCAATACAATAATGATGGGGGAGCTTCAACATTCTACTAAGAGCATTAAACATTATCAAGGAAGAAAATCAACTCTGGACTTAAATTGGACCCCAGACCAAATGCACCTATTAGACATTTGCATAACGCTTTAAATAAGAATTGCAAAATATATATTCTTTTTATCTGTAGATGAAACATCCTCCAAAATAGATTATATGACAGGTCACAAAGCAAGTCTCAATAAATTTTCAAAAAATCAAAATCATGTCAGTCATCTTCTCAGACCACAGTGGAATAAAATTAGAAATTAATACCAATAGGAACTCTGAAAACTATACAAACACATTGAAATAAAACACCCTATTTCTGAATGATCATTTGGTCAACAATAAAATTAAGACAGAAGTTTTTTTTTTTTTTAATATTGTAAAAATGAAAATAGAAACACAATATATCAAAACTTCCGTGGTAGAGCAAAAGCAATGCTAAGAAGAAACATTATAGTGCCAAATGCCTACATCAAAACGATAGAAAGTCCTCAAATTACAAGCCCAATGTCACACCCCAAGGAAATAAAAGAACAAGAACAAGCCAAACCCAAACCTTGAAGTAGAAAAAAAATAACAAAGACGAGAGCAGAACTAAATGAAATTGAGATTAATAAAAGAAACAAAGAATCCATGAAACGAAAGTTAGTTATTTGAAAAATATACAAAGTTGATAGACTGCTAACTAAATCAAGAAAAAAGAGACAAAAGAGTCAAATCAAACATAACCAAAAATGAAAAATGTGACATTACAACTCATATTACAGAAACACGAATGATCATCAAAGACTACTATGAGCATCTCTATGTGAACAAACTAAAAAAATTGTTAAGAAATGAATAAATTTCTGAAAACATTCAATGTACTAATCTTGACCCAGGAAGGAACAGAAATCCTGAAAAGACCAAGAATGAGTAGTGCAATTGAATCAGTAATAAAAAAAAGTCTCATAACAAAACAAAGGCCAAGACCAAGAGGGATTCACAGCCAAATTCTATCAGATATTTTAAAAAACAAACAAACAAAAAACTGTTACCAATTCTACTGAAACAGTTCCAAAAAAATTGAGAAGAAGGGAATCTTTTCTAATTCATTTTACAAAGCCAGTATTAAACTGATGCTAAAGCCAGGAAAAGACAAAACAACAACAACAACAACAAAAAAAAGCCAATATCCTTAATGAACATAGATGCAAAAATCCTCAACAAAATACTGGCAGACCCAATCCAACAGCACATCAAAAAGGTAATACACCATAATCAAGTATGTTTTATTCCAGGAATGTAAGGATAATTCAACATGCACAAATCAATAAATGTAATTTACCACATTAAAGGAATTATGAACAAAAGCTTCTAATCATCTCAATAGATGCAAAAACAAAAAAGCATTCAATAAAATTCAGCATTGCTTCATGATAAAAACTTTCAGCCAACTAGGCATTAAAGGAACATACTTCAAAATAATAAAAGCCACATATTACAAACCCACAGCCAACATCACACTGAATGAGGGAAACCTGAAAGCACTCCCTCTAAGAAGTGAAACAAGTTAAGGGTGCCCACTTTTACCAATCATAATCAACATAGTATTGGAAGTTCTAGCCAGATCAATCAGGCAATAGAAAATAACAACAGGCAGCCAGACTGCAAAAGAGCAAGTCAAATTATCTCTGTTTGCTATACGACCTTGCAACTAAAAAAACCTAAAGACTCCTCCAAAAAATTCCCAGATTTTATAACGTCAGCAAAGGGACAGAATACAAGTAACATGTACAATAATCAGTAGCAATTCTATACACCAATAACAATTAAGCTAAAAGCCAAATAAAGAATGCAATCTCATTTACAATAGCCACAAAAATAAAATAATATATCTAGCAATGCATTTAACCAAGAGATATAGTATCTCTACCAGGAGAAATACAAAGCACTTATGAAAGAATATGCAGATGATACAAACAAATGAAAAACATCACATGCTCATGAATTAGAAAAATTAATATTTTTAAAGTGAACATAATCCCCAAAGCAGCCACCTACAGATTCAACACAATTCCCATCAAATTACAAATGTTTTCCTTTTAAGGTTTTATTTCTATAGGTTTTTGGAGACTAGGTTGTATTTGATTACATGAGTAAGTAATTATAATGGTGATTTGTGAGATTTTGGTATACCCATTACCTTAGCAGAATACACTGAACCCAATTTGTAGTCTTTTATCCCTCGCCCCCTTCCATCCTTTCCCTTGAGTCTCAAAAGTTCATTATGTCATTCTTATGCCTTTTCTTCTTCAGTTTAGCTCCCAATTATGAGTGAGAACAAACAATGTTTGGTTTTCCATTCCTGAGTTATTTACTTAGAAAATAGTCTCCAGTTCCACCCGGGTTGCTGCAATTTTTTAAAAAAATCTTAATGTTCACAGAGAACCAAAAAGGAACCTGAATAGCCAGAGCAATCCTAAGCAAAAAACTAAACCTCAAAGCATCATATTACCTGACTTCAAATTATGCTGCTGCAATGCTATAGTAACCAAAACAGCATGATACTGATATAAAAATAGACACGTAGATCAATGGAACAGAAGAGAGAACCCAGAAATGAAGCTACTTATCTGCAACAAACTATCTTCAACAACATCAGCAAGAAAATACACTGAAAAATAGACACCCTATTCACCAAGTGGTTCTGAAAAAACTTGATAGCTATATGCATAAGAAGGAAACTGGACCCCTATTCCTCAACATATGTAGAAATTAAGAAAAGATAAATTAAAGACTTAAATTTAAGAACTAAAACTGTAAATAGCCTAGAAGAAAACCTAATAAAACTCGTCTGGACATTGAGTGAGGCAAAGAATTGGTATGACTAAGTTCTCAAAAGCAAACACAACACAATGATAGACAAATAAGACTGAATTAAACTAAAAGCATCTGCAAATAAAAATTAATCCATGGATTATTAGGTTGTAAACAGACAACCTACAGAATGGGAGGAAATATTGGCAAACTATGCATCCAACAAAAGTCCAATCTCCAGAATCCACGAGGAACAAAACAACTCAACAAGCAAAAAACAAATGATTTCATTAAAAAGTGAACAAATAACATGAACATAAATTTTTCTAAAGGAGACATACAAGCAACCAACAAACATGAAAAAAAAGTTTGACATAACTAATCATCAGATATGCAAATTAAAACCACAATGAGATATCATCCTACACCACTCAGAAGGGCTATTATTAAAAAGTCAATAATAACAAGTTTTGGTGAGGATGCAATAAAAAGGGAACGCCTACACTCTGTCAGTGGAAAGGCAAATTAGTAAAATTTGGGTATATTTCATTACTTGAGAAAGTATAAAGATTTCTTAAATAACTGAAAATAGAGCTATCGTTCTACACAGCAATCCCCCATGGGGTATCTACCAAAACGAAAAGAAGGCACAATATAAAAAAGACTCCTGCACTCCTATTACAGCATTATTCACAATAGCAAATTCACAATATCAACCTAGGTGTTCATCAGCATATGATTGGATAAAGATGTGTGTGTGTGTGTGTGTGTGTACATCATGGAACACTACTCAGTTATAAAAAAAGAAAGAAATCATGTCATCTATAGCAACATGGATGGGGTGAAGGTCATTATCCTAAGCGAAATAACTCAGAAACAGAAAGTCAAATGATGCATTTTCTAAGTGGGAACTAAACAATGAGTACACATGGATGCACAGAGTGGAATAATAGAAATAAAGGCTATGAAAGATGGGAGACTGCAAGAGGGTAATGGTTGAAAAATTACCAATTGAATCAATGTTCACTATTTGGGTGATGGTTACACTAAAAGTCCAGATTTCACACTATGAAATGTATCCATGTAACAAAACTGCACTTATATCCCCTAAATTTGTATAAATAAAAGTTTTTTAAAATAAAGCATGCTTACATTTGCCTTTTATAACTGAATTTATAAACCTGTGTAATATAAATCAATGGAGAAAGAAAATATTCTCAATGTTTGCTAAGTAAACAAATAAATGCTTCAAATAATTTGTGAAAGGTCATATCCTACAATGTGCACTGAGCATTAAAAATTAACTGTGCATTCTGAAAACATCTCATGATTTTTGTTCTCATATATAAAAATTTGTTTTTAGTATCTCCCTACTTTGGGCTCTTCTGAGTTAAAGCAAGAATCTATTCAGTTCAATTTAGCTTTCTTTAAGAAATTATTTTAGCATAGTGTCTCAAATAAATAATTGGAGATTTGAAAAAGAGAGAGAATAAATTAGGGATAAAAACCACTGATTCCTAATTATGTGTGCAGATATCCTAGTTACACACATAACTAGGAAAATTTCCTATATAATACACACAGATTCTAACTTCCTTGGAAGTTACAACCTTTGGAAGGTTTTATCATTCTTTTTGTTAACAATTAAATTAAAAAATATTTAAATAATATTCTAACAGGTGGTGTTCAATTTTAATTTGGGAGTATCAATGGAAACAGAATAAAAAAAACTTTTATACCAAAAAATGAATTGATTAGAAAGGTTCGAAATACCGTGCTTGATAGTGCTTTAGTGGTGGAGATAGCAATAGTAATTAAAATGTGAACAAGAACCCGAAAGAACACATTCATTGAGGAAAAAAGATAATTCTATGAAAGTCACTCCATTTAATATTTATAGATTTTAGACTGTGACCAGAAGAGTAATATAAATATTAAAAATTATCTGGAGACATGTAGTTTAAATGATTTTATATGTTTATAATCGGACACAGCTTTTCTTCTCTAAACACTTAGTTTTGATAGAAAAAAAAATTCCAAAAGCAAAACAAAAGAGCTTCTGAAAATAAGATGAACACCCTGGGACAGAAAGAAAACAGAAATTTAAGCAATGATTTGGCTAAAGACATACGCTACTGTACTAGGGATTTTAAAGCAGACGGCATTACTCTACAATCTTGGCTGCTATGGGGTAAAGAAGGCTAAACTACTCTGCATTGGAACCGCAAAGTAGATCTTGGTGCACTACTTAGAATCAGTGGCTTCCGTGGGTTTTCTCTACTTGTGAAAGGAGAGCAAAGAATAAAACCAATCTTACAAACACAGTCTGTGCTGTGGTTTTTAGCAATAAGAGAGTATTTGAAAGTAGAAAGATGCAGACATTGCCTCCTAACCAAGAATAGAAACAAGCTGCCTGCAGCCAGATCTGTAGTCGCCTTGATGTTACCACCAGGCATACGTCCCATATTGCCAAATCCTTGGGAACCACAATGAACCACTGTGCATTTAGTGTAGGTGGTCCCAACTGCAGCACTGTGTAGGTGAGTTTTCTTTGCTAGAGCAGAAAACAATGCTACAGGTCCAAAGTATTGGCCACTTACTGGAAAATGTATTCTTTTTCCATCCCTACAGAAATGATATTTATATTACTTTAATTGGACCAGCTAAGCAGGAAACAATGGGTATATTGCATGCTTTGGTAAGATACGTGTGCTCCAAAGAATGGAAGATAAATTCTATAAAGATTGAAATTCTGCCACTACAAGAAAATTTTTAGTATTGCAGGAATCAGAGAGGTGCTAGACATGCACTATAAAATAAAAAAAAAAAAACAAATTGTTGCATTTCTTTTTTTGAGACAGAGTTTTGCTGTTGTCACCCAGGCTGGAGTGCAATGACACAATCTTGGCTCATTGCAACCTCTGGGTTCAAGTGATTATCCTGCCACAGCCTCCTAATTGTTGTGTCTTAAAATCCAAGAAGGAAGCTTGATATATGATCATCTTCTTTGGGATCTGAAAGTAGTTATGTACCACAGGGAATAATGCGTTGGCCCTATTCTAAATCACATGGAATTCTGCCAGCTTTGAGAGTAGTTTAGAATAGGAAAGGGATCTGCAGCAGTCAAGGCTATATTACAAGAAGACCTGCCATAGGGATTATTATCTGAGCACACAGTATGGTGTTGCAGGTGTCAATGGCAAAAAAAGATAAAGTGTGGAGTTTATGTCAGCCCCCAGTGGCAGAATCATCTTAAGCCCTTGGGTTCTGGAACAAAACTGTGCCATCTGCAGGACAGAATTATATGCCTGCCAAGAAACAGCACCTGAGGTGCTACTGAGACTTGATGGATCACTTGATCATGGGGCATCATGTGATGCTGCTATAAACTGTCTGTTATAAGCTGGAATCTGACAGACTTGCCAAGTCATAAAACAGAGCATGTCCAGGCCCAATTCATTATGAATTGAAAATGATGATCCATAATTGAGCCTAATATGGACAACAAAATATGAGTACATTATATTATTTCATAGCCCATTTAATCAACCACAGATGTACTAGCACTGCTCCCTCAGGTCACACTTACGGCTTTCTGTTTGGGGGTCCTTTACAACAAACTGACAAAAGGTGGAAAAATTCTGAGTTTGTTCCACAAATCAGTCAGCCTACGACATGTGCACATTCTGAAAATGAGCTGCATCTATGCTACAGCACACTAATAAAACTGTGAAAGATATTGGTTAGGGGAAATCCTCTCAATGGGAAGGTATGAGGTGCTCTATCTGGTCATCTGTTTTGTATGGAAATAGAAGACTTTCAAAATCAGAATTTTAAAATAATGTGTGATAATGAATGGTTTGGTTTGTTGGTCAAGGAACCAGAAGTAGAAATACTAGAATACTGGAGGTAATAATGTCAGAAATACAGTTATATGGGTCTTGGAGAGTGTACATCACTGAGTAGATCACCTTTAACATCCACCAGGAAATTTTGAACCTGGAAGTGGCTTGATTTAATAATCAAGTAGAAAGAATGATGACTAGATTTCTTACCTAGCGACTCTCATCAGACACAGGATACTGGCAAATGGATACATCAACAGAATAGCCATGATGGCAGGGTTGGAAGTTAGTCATGGGCCCATCAGCATGGTCTTTCACTTACCAACACTGATCTAGCTACTTCTAATGCCAGCTGTCCAAGATGCCAGCGATTAGCGTCAAAGTTGAGCCCCCAGCGTGTCACCAAGCCTTGCAAAGTCCAAAGAACTACTTGGAGGAAAACATCCCTTTAGTGCTGAAAAGGGCAGCAATTTATATGAGCTGCAAGTGACATACATTTTTGCCTTTCCTACACACAGGGTCTTTTAATCAGCATCAGCAATTGATGGTGTGCCTAAGTCACCAATTCTATGTCACTCATTGGTATAATACATGGGAATAGAAACAAAGAGGAGGTAGTAGGAGTATTCCCATTAAGTGTCATTCTGAGTGACACATTTCTGGGAGTTTGTACTTGCTGTCCATTTTGGTCCTGCAGGTTGAGAAGTTTTAGATCCCAGAGAAAGAACGTTTCCACCGAAGACACAGCAAATCAATCAATCAATCTATCTATATCTATGTATTTGAATATGTATATACAGATAGATATTTGTATAGACAGATATACAAATATGTATCTATATATAGCTATACAAATACAAATATCTGTATTTGTATAGATAGATATGCAAACATATAGATATAGATTGATTTGTATAGATATATATAGATATTTGTATAGATGTAGAAATATCTATCTGTATGTACATATGTAAATATATAGATAGATAGATACAGATAGATAGATAGATAGATAGATAGATAGATAGATAGATAGATATACACAAGTGATCAACCTGTCTCAGCCTCCCAAAAGCCTGGGATTACAGTTGTGAGCAACTGCCCCTGGCCCGTATCATGATATTTTAAACTATATCTGCCACTATTGCCATGATGAAAGAAACAATGACCCTTCCAACAAATCTTTTTTTCAGTGTTTGCTTTCAGGGACACTGACCTGCTACAAAACACACCCACGCCCCGATCCTCTACCCTATTTACTTTTTCTCCATTCCACTTACCATAGCTAACCAACCTATTTATGATATATAGTTACGTTGTATATTGAAACATCTGGGTTGGGAGGGTTACCAAGTTTTTAATTCCTGTACCCCCAGGTTTCTGTTGCAGTGAACAATTGCACAATAATACTACAAAACAAATCAACTCAAACCTCAATGATTTCAAATAACAATTTTTATCACTCATGGTTATGTATGTCAATAAGAAGAGTCTATTTTAGGCACTGAGGGCCACTCTGCTTTTTGTGTTTTCATTCTAGGAGCTGGGCAATAGGAAAATAGTGACCCTTGGGGATATCTTCTTATTTTGACAATAGAAACACAAGAAGTTAACACCCAACTTCATAGGCACATTTTAAGACTACTTTCATGACATCTGCTAAAACTTCATTAGCCAAAGGAAAGCACATGACCGATCCCAAAGACAAGAGTCAGAGAAGTATATGACAATTATAAAAGTAGGATACAGGTTAATATTTGGGGGCATTTAATGTACCATAGTAGAGTAGCTAAGCATTTGTCTATGTATAATAGAAAATAAAAAATATTTGGAGACATAGACTTGAAAAAGAATAAATTAAAACTATCTCTGTTTGTAGGTAATGTGATTGTAATAAGGTAAACACAAACAGTTAAAAAATTACTATATGTAATAAGAATTTAGGATGACAAATTATAAAAAATAAATTTGGGGATTAATTGTCTTATTTACAAATGATAATCATTTAGAATAAATAATATAAGACTTCATTTTAATAGCATCAAAAATTATCTTGACATAAACTTAAATGAACAAATAAATATAAACATTGTTTTTAAACATTAGTGAAAAACAAGGGAGGCTTGAAAAATGGAAAACATTCTTTGTGAAAACAATGTATCATACAGATGTTAATTCTTCACAAGTTAATTTATAAATAAAATATGATGCCTTAAAAATGTCAATAAGCTTTCTTCTTGGAACTTGACAAGCTGATCATAAAGTAAATGTGAATGAATAAATAAGCCAGTATATTGAGGGAAACCATGAGAAAAGTGAGCAATGGTTAAGGGGTTCTAGCTCTATAACCTAAAAAAATGGTGAAATACACGATAAGACCACATGATTAAACAGTATAATACTATCTCGTGAAAAAATAGATATATCAGTGGAACCAAAAATAAACATATAGAAATATAACCAGATGCAGGCCAGGTGCAGTGGCTCACGCCTGTAAACCAAGCACTTCGGGAGGCTGAGTCTGGTGGATCACCTGACATCAGGAGTTCGAGATCAGCCTGGTCCGACATAGTAAAACCCTGTCTCTACTTAAATATACAAAAATTAGCTGTGTGTGGTTGTGGGCACCTGCTATCCCAGCTACTCAGGAAACTGAGGCAGCAGAATCATTTGCACTTGGGAGGAAGAGGTTGCAGTGAGCCAGTATCATGCCACTGTACTCCAGCCTGAGTGACAGAGCAAGACTCTATTTTAAAAAAAGAAAGAAATATATCCAGATGCATATAAAACTTTAAAGGTTATATGGTCATATAGGAGGAAGAATTTACACAACCAAATACACATTTATAGAAAAATAAATTTAAATCTATGCTTACTAATGCAAACATAATAAATTACAGGACATCCAATTAAATTTGAATTTCAAATTAGCAACAAATATCTTTTTAATTAGTGTGTACCTAAAGATTATTTATATCTCAAATTCAATACCTTAAAAAATTATATTGATACACAAGAATTGTATACATTTATGTGGTGCCTGTGATATTTTGATACTTAACAATGTGTAATGATCAAATCAGGTTAATTAGGATCTCCATCACCTCTAACATTTTCCAAAACTCTTCTACCTATTTGAACTTATTCTTTTATATAACTGTATTTTTGTGTTCATTGACCAAACTTTTTTGTTCTCTCTTCCATGTTATTTCCAGGCTCTGGTAACCACCATTCTACTCTCTAATTCCATAAGATCACTTTTAGGTTTTAGCTGTATATTTAGCTGTATTCTTTTTTTTTTTTTTTTTTGGCATGTGATATTTCTCTTTCTGTGCCTGGCTTATTTCATGTAACATGAAATAATGAGTCTTCCAGGCTCAACACCACTGATTGCCAGGGAAATGCAAATCAAAACCACAATGAGGTATTATCTCACCCCAATATGTCAAAAAGACAAAAAAAATAAAATAACAGATGCTAGCAAAGATGTGGAGAAAAGAGAAACGAGATCTCTATCTAGTGCACTACTAGTAGAAATGAAAAGTAGTTCATCCACTGTGGAAAGCAATATGGAGATTCCTCAAAAAATAAAAATAGAACTACCATATTCTTCTGCAATCCCACTGCTAGATATACATGCAAAAGAAAGGAAATCAGTATACTGGAGAAATAAAATCAATACGTCAAAGAGATTTCTGCACCCCCATGTTTATTGCAGCCTATTCACAATAGCTAAGATATGGAATCAACTTAAAGTTCCATGAATGAATGAATGCATAAAGAAAATGTGGTTTATATATGCAACAGAATATTATTGAACCATAAAAATAATGAAATTCTGTCATTTGCAGCAATATGAAGTTCAAATTTAACTGTAGTTTTCTGTGCTAAATTTGGTAAACTTATCCATAATCCACACAGTACACAAGGAGACCAAGCATGTATGAGATAAAATGGAAAAAAAATGAAGCCATCTAAGAAATAGAACAAAATATAAGTAAATTATTTTAAACTCAAGTAGTGAGGAAAACATTCTAGTTTTCCTAAAAATTTTCTAAAATTCCAGAATCAATAGAAGGAACAATAGTGATACATTCAACTTTATTTATTTTTAAAGTTTTATTTTTATTCATTTTTTTAAATTTTAACTTTTATTATACATTAAAGGGTACATGTACAAGTTTATTACATGGGTAAATTGCAGGATGTTGGTCCCATCATCCAGGCCATAAGCATAGTACCCAACACTGACAAAAAATAACAGATTCTTCAGCCCACAACCTACTCCCTGCCTCTGCTGTCTAGTGATCCTCGGTCTCTAATATTTCCACCTTTATAATCATGTGTATTCAATGTTTAGCTCTCACTTGTAAGTGAGAACATGCAATACTTGGTTTTTTTCCTCTTGCCTTAGGTTACTTAGAATAATGGCTTCCAGCTACACCCATGTTGCTGCAAAGGGCATGATTTCATTCTTTTCTATGAATGCATAGAGTATTCCATGGTGTATATATACCATGTTTTCTTAATCCACTGTTGATGGACAATTGAGTTGATTCCATATCCTTGTATTATGAATAGTGTTGTAATGAGCATACAGGTGCATATGTCTTTATGGTAGAATGAATGATTTATCCTTTGGGTATATACCCAGTAGAGGGATTGCTGGACTGAATGGTAGTTCTATTTTAAGTTTCCTCAGAGGTCTCAAAACTGCATTCCACAATGCCTAAACAAGTTTTCATTCCTGCCAAGAGTATATAAGCATTTCCTTTTCTCCACAGCCTCACCAGCATTGTTACTTTTTGACTTTTTAGTAATAGTCATTCTGACTGGTGTATGGCATCTCACTCTTTTCATTTGCATAGTTTTCTGATAGTGACATGAGCACTTTTCCATGTTTGCTGGCTGCTTGATATCTTCTTTGGAGAGGTGTCTTTTTATATCCTATGCCCATTTTCTAACTGGGTTTTTCATTTTTTGGTTATTGATTTATGTCCCTTTCAAATTCTAGAGATTAGACCTTTGTCAGATACAAATATTTGCTTGCAAATGTTTTCTCCAATTCTGTAGGTCATCTGTTTACTCTGTTGGTAATTTCTTTCACTGTACAGAAGCTATTTCATTTAATTAGGTCCTACATAACAATTTTTGTTTCTGTTGCAATTGCTGTTGGGAACTTAGCCATAAATTATTTATGAAACCCTATATTGAGAAGGATATTTCCTGTGTTTTCTACTAGAATTTTTATGGTTTGAGGTCCAACATTTAAATACTTAATATGTCTTGAGTTAGGTTTCACATATGGTAAGAAGTAGGGGTCAGTTTTATTCTTCTGCATATGGTAGCCAGTTATCCCAGCAACATTTATTGAATAGGGAATCTTTTCCCATTGCAAGCCTAATCAAAAAGTACAAAGCCAGAGACATTACATTGCCCAACTTCCAACTATACTGCAAGGCTACAGTAATCAAAGCAGCATGGTACTGGTACAAAACCAGACACATCGAGCAGTGGAAAAGAATAGAGAACTCAGAAATAAACACACACCTACAACCATCTGATCTTCAACAAAATCAAACCAATAAAGTTTTATTTTTTAATTTTATTTTTAAATAAAATATATATATTTATAAGGTACAATGTAATATTTTGATTTTAAAAGCACACCTTTGAGAAGAGGGCCCAAGATGGCCAACTAGAAACAACTGTGGTTCATGGCATTCACATAAGGGAATCAAAGGGGCCAGTGAATTCAGCACCCACAACTGAAATATCCAGGTTCTTATATTGGGATTGACTAGGCAAACAACCTCATTGAGAGAATATGAAGAAAAGCAAGGGGGAGTGACCCATACAGGAGTGGCAGGGAGCCAAAGAACCCCCAGCCCCAGCCAAGGGAATCATGAATGATTATCCAACCCTGGTCCAGGACCGTGCTTTTCCCATTAATATTTGCAACCTGCAGATCAGGAGACACCCTCATGAGCCCACACCAGCAGGGTCTTGGGTCTTATGCACAGAGCTGTGTGGAGTCTCAGCAGAGCAGCCACTGGGGCACACACAGAGAACCAAGAGTTTTACGTACTGCAGCCTCAGGATCCCCTCCATGGCAGGAGATCTGTCCTTACATACATATCTGTAGGAAGGAGGTTGAATCTAGGAAGCCAAACAATGTTATTCTGCAGGTCCCATTTCCACAGCACCTCACAAGTTAAGATCCACTGGCTTGGAATCTCAGCCAGCCAACAGAAACAGGCAGGTATGTGCCTGAGACAGGACCAAGTTCATGCAGAAAGGAGCGATAACCACCTCTACATTTTGGTAGACTCAGTCATTCCAGCCTGCCAGCTCTGGAAAATACAAATGGTCTCCCACAATGCAGCATAGCTGCCTTGCTACATTATGAGCAGACTTCTTCTTAAGTGTGATCCTGATCTATCTAACCTCACTGAGTTGGACCTCCCTGTGGGGATTTCAGCTATTCCAGCCAAGTTTGTACAGATAGAGCTCGGATCTTTTGTTGAAATAGAGAAACCAGGAAGAAGAGTGGCCACTATCTCTGCAGTTTGGTCAACTCAGCCATTCCAGTCTGCCAACTGTGGAGAGTCCAAACAGTCCAGATGAGAATGGTTTCCCCCATAACACAACACTTCTGCACTACCAAAATAGAGTCAGACTGCTTTTTAAGGAGTTCCCTGATCCTGTTCCTCTTGAAAGTGTGAGACCTCTAGCAGGGGTCTCCAGCTAACTCTTACAGGTGTGTTCAGACCTGCAATAGGTCAGTACCCCCTAGGATGAAGCTTCCAGAGGGAGAAGCAGGCTGTCATCTTTGCTGTCCCACAGTCTTTGCTGGTGAAACTTCCATATATGGGAAAAATTGAGGCAACAAAGGCCTGGAGAGGATCCTCAGCAAACCACAACAGCCCTATGAAAGAGTAGCCTGACTGTTAAACGAAAAACAAACAGAAAACAACATCAACAAAAAAAGACTCCACAAAAATTCCATTCAAAAGTCAGCAATCTCAAAGATCAAAGGTAGATAAGCCCACAAAGATGAGAAAGAATCAGAGCAAAAATGCTGAAAACACAAAAAGTTAGAGTGCCTCTTCTCCTCCAAATGCCTACAACACCTCTCCAATAGGGGCATAGAACTGGGATGAGACTGAGATGGCTGAATTGAGAGAAGTAGGCTTCAGAAGATGGGTAACAATAAAGCTTGCTGAGCTAAAAGAGCATGTTATAACTTAATACAAAGAAGCTAAGAATCATGATAAAACAATATGGAAACTGATAGGCAGAATAGTCAGTTTAGAGGGGGACATAACCCACCTGATGGAGCTGAAAAACGCAACAGAAGAACTTTAAAATGCCATCACAAGTATCAATAGCAGAATAGATCAAATGTAGGAAAGAATCTCAGAGCTTAAAAACTATCTTTCTTATATAACACAGACAGATAAGAATAAAGAAAAAAAGAATGAAAATGAATGAACTAAGTTCCAAGAATTATGGGATTATGTAAAGAGACTGAACCGATGACTGATTGGGGTACTTGAAAGTGATGAGAAGAACAGAACCAAGTTGTAAAACATACTTCAAGATATCATGTGGGAGAACTTTCCCAACCTAGCAAGACTAGCCAACATTCAAATTCAGAAAATGCAGAGAACCCCAGTGAGATAATTCATGAGATGATCAACCCCAATACACATAATATTCAGATTCTTCAGGGTCAAAATGATAGAAAAATCGTAAGGGCAGCCAGAGAATAAACCCAGATCACATACAAAGCAAAGCCCATGAGACTAACACCAGACCTCTCAGTGGAAACCCTATAAATTACAAAAGACTGGGGGCTAATACTCAACTTCTTAAAGAAAATAATTTCTAACACAGAATTTTATATCCAGCCAAACTAAATTTCACAAGTGAAGGAGAAATAAAATCCTTTTCAGACATGAAAATGCTGCCTTGTGAGAGCTCCTGAAGTAAGTACTATATGTAAAGAGAGAGACAGAGAAAAAGAAAAACTACCAGCCACTCCAAAAAAACAAAACAAACACTGAGGTAAACAGACCAGTGACACTATGAAGCAACCACATTAAAAAGTCTGCAAAATAATCATCTATCATCATGATCATAGAATCAAATTCACACATTAAAAAAATAACATTAAATGTAAATTGGCTAAATGCTCCAATATAAAGGCACAGACAGCAATCTGAATAGCAGAGACTTATTGGTATGCTGTCTTTAAGAGACACATCTCATGTGCAAAGACACACATCAGCTCAAAATACAAGATGGAAGAAAATTTACCAAGTGAAAGGAAAATAGAAAGAAGCAGGGCTTGCAATCCTAGTTTCTAACAAAATAGACTTTGAACCAACAAAAATCAAAAAAGGCAAGGAAGGGCATTCCATAATGGTAAAGGTTTTAATTCAACAAGAAGAGCTAACAATTCTAAATATATATGCAAACAATACAAGAGCACGCAGATTCACAAAGCAAGTTCTTAGAGATGCACAAAGAGACTTAAACTCCATGTATTAACAGTGGGAGACTTTGCACTTCATTGACAATATTAGATAGATCATCAAGACAGAAAACTAACAAACCTATGCAGGGCCTGAATTTAACTCTGGATCAAGTGGACCTGATCAATATCTAGAGAACTCTCCACCCAAATTCAACAGAATATACATTCTTCTCATTGCTATATGGCATTTACTCTAACATTGATCACATAGTCAGAAGTAAAACACTCCTCAGCAAATACAAAAGAACTGAAATCGTAAGTCTCTCAGACCACAGTAAAACCAAGTTAGAAATCAAGATTAAGAAACTCACTCAAAAGCAAACAACTACATGGAAATTGATCAACCTGCTTCTGAATGACTCTGGAGTAAATAACGAAATTAAAGCAGAAATCAAGAAACTCTTTGAAACTGATGAGAACAAAGATGCAATATACCAGAATCTCTGGGATGAAGCTAAAGCAATGTTAAGAGGGAAACTTATAGCACTAAATGCCCACATCAAAAAGCTAGGAAGATCTCAAGTTAACTTAGCATCTCAACTAAAAGAACTAGAGAACAAAGAACAAAAGTACCCCAAAGGTAAAAGACAAGAAACAACGAAGATCAAAACTAAACTGAGAGAGATAGAAACACGAAAAACTCTTCAAAAAGAGTAGCAAACCAAAGACCTGATTTTATGAAAAATTTAATAGGATAGACTGCTAGCTACACTAATATGAAAGAAAAGAGAAGAATTAAATAAACACATTCAGAAATGATAAGAAGCATATCACCACTGACACCACAGAAATATAAACAATCATCATAGAATATCTCTATTCATATAAACTAGAAAATCTAGGCTAAATGGATAAATTCCTGGACATATACACCTTCCCAAGACTGAATCAGAAAAAAATTGAATCACTGAATAGACCAACAACAAATTCTAAAATTGAGGAGGTAATAATTAGCCTACCAATCAAAAAAAAAAAAAAAAGACAGATTCTATGAAGCTATCATTATCCTGATACTGAAACCTGGTAGAGATTTAAAAAAAAAAAATCAGGTATTCAGGTACACACCCTTGATAAACATTGATTCAAAAATCCTCAATAAAATACTGGGAAACCAAATTCAGCAATATATCAAAAAGCTTACCCACCATGATCAACTTGGCTTCATTCCTTGGATGCAAGGTTGGTTCAACATATGGAAATCAACAGATTGTGATTTATCACATAAATAGAACCAAAGGCAAAAATGATGTAATTATCTCAATAGATGCAGAAAATGCCTTCAATAAAATTCAACATCCCTTTGTGTTAAAAACTCTGAATAAGCTATTGAAGGAAGATACTTCAAAATGATTAGAAATATCTATGACAAACCCACAATCAATATGATACTAAATGGGCAAAGCTGGAAGCATTCCCCCTGAAACCCAGCACAGGACAAGGATGTCCTTTCTCATCACTCCTATTCAACATAGTATTGGAAGTTACGGCCAGGACAATAACTTGAGGGAAATAAATAAAAAGTATTCAAATAGAAAGACAGGAAGTCAAATTATATTTGTTTACAGATGATATGATCCTATATCTAGAAAATCCCATACATGATTATATATTTAGAAGACTCCATCATCTCAGCTCCAAAACTTCTCAAGTTGATAAACAACTTCAGCTCAGTTTCAGGATATAAAATAATAATGCAAGAATCACTGCCATTCCTATTCACCAAAAACTTAGTAGAGAATCAAATCATGAATGAACTTCCATTCACAATTGCCATGTAAAGAATCAAATATCTAGCAATAAAGCTAACAAGGAAAGTGAAGGATCTCTTCAAGGAAAACTACAAATCACTGCTCAAAGCAATCAGAGAGAACACAAAAAATAGAAAAACATCCCATGCTCATAAATAGAAAAAATCCATATTGCAAAAATGGTCATACAGCCCAAAGTGATTTATAGATTCTAATCTTTTCCCATGAAACTACCATTGATATTCTTTACAGAATTAAAAAAAAAAAACAACTACTCTAACCTTCACATGTAACCAAAAAAGGACCCACATAGTCAAGACAATCCTAAGCAAAAAGAACAAAGCTGGCTGCATCATGCTACCTGAATTCAAACTATACTGCAAGGCTACAGTAACCAAAATAGCATCCTACTGTTACAAGGAGAGACACATAGGCCCATGGAGCAGAACTGAAAACTCAGAATTAAGACTGTATACCTATAAACATCTGGTCTTCAACAAACTTGACAAAAACAAGCAAAGAGGAAATCACTCCCTATTTAACAAATGGTTCTAGGAGAACTGGCTAATCCTATGCAGAAAACTAAAACTGGATCACCTTTCTTGCATCATATATAAAAATTAACTCAAGATGGATTAAAGATTTAAATGTAAAACCCAAACTCTAAAAATCCAAGAAGAAAATCTAGGTAATACCATTCAGAACATAGGCACAGACAAAGATTTCATAAATAAAATGCAAAAGCAACTGCGACGAAAACAAAAATTGACAATAGGATCTAATTAAACTAAAGAACTTCTGGACAGCAAAAGAAACTATCATCAGAGGGAACAGACAACTTACATGATGGAAGAAAATTTTTGCAGTTTATCCATCTTACAAAGGTCTGACATCCAGAATCTACAAGGAATTTAATCAAATTTACAAGAAAATAAACCCCATTAAAATGTGGGCAAAGGACATCAACAGATACTTCCCAAAAGAAGACATTTATGTGGCCATACACACACAAAAAAACTCAACATCACTTATTAGTAAAGAAATGAAAATCAAGCCACAATGACATACCACTTACAATAAGATACCATCTCATACAAGTCAAAATGGCAATTACTAAACAGTCAAAAAAAAAAAAAAAGATGCTGTTGAGGTTGTGGTGAAAAAGGAATACTTTTACACTGTTGGTGAGAGTGTGAATTGGTTCAACCATTGTGGAAGACATTGTGGCTATTCCTCAAAGACCTACAGGCAGAAATACCATTTGACTCAGCATTCACAATACTGGGTATATGCACAAAGGAATATAAATCTTTGACTCAGCATTCTCATTACTGGGTATATACACAAAGAAATATAAATCATTCTATTATAAAGATGCATGTGTATATTTATTACAGAACTGTTCACAATAGCAAAGACATGAAATCAACCTAAATGCTCCTCAATGATAGACTGGATAAAGTAAATGTTGTACATATACACCATGAAATACTACACAGCCATAAAAAGAAACAAGATCATGTTCTTTGCAGGGGTATCAATAAAGTTGGAAGCCATTATTCTCAGCAAACTAACACAGGAACAGAGTACCAAACACCACATATTCTCACTTATAAGTGAGAGCTGAAGGATGAGAACACATGGACACATGGGGGAGAACAACACATACTGATGCTTGTCAACGGTAAGATATTTGTGGGATGGAGAGCATCAGGAAGAACAGCTAATGGATGCTGGGCTTAATACCTGGGTGATGAGATAATCTGTGTAGCAAGTCATCATGGCATTTGAAATAAAAGAAATCAAAGTTTCTTATCATTTAATAAACCTGCACATGTACTCTTGAACTTAAAATAAAAGTTGAAGAAAAAAAGAAACCACTCCTTTTTAATGATAAAACCAGTATCAGCAAAATCAAAAATAAAAGATAAGCCAGAAAAAAAATTGGCAATTTCTGCCCAAGACCTAATGTATTTAGTATTCAAACTCTTGAAGGACAATGTAAATCTCAAAATCTAATAGAGTAATGAGTAAAACATAGAAATTGACAATTCATAGAAGAAATAAAATTATTGAAAGTTGCTGATACCTTAAGTTACTCATAAGATAAATAGAAATTCAAATTATGCTATGATGTCATGAATCATATTGGTAGCATTTCTAATTTCAACAACATACCCTGTTGGAAAGCAGATAAGAAAACAGGCACTCTCATACATTGCTGGTAGAATTCAAAATTATCTTTAAAAAAAATTATGTGAACATATTTGACCCAGCAATGCATGTCAGAAGTTGATCCCAAACATACACTGACAAAAATAAAAATTAACATACAACATAACTCCAAGATACTTAAGTGAACAAAAGGAAGTTGCAGAACACTACATATTTTTTATAAGATAGGACACACAGAAGTACACATAGACATGCATACGTATTTGTTATATTAGCAAATAATGGGAAGAATAAATCAAAAACTAATAACAATAATTATAAGCGGTAAGTGAGGAATGATGGTAGACAGAACTAAGAGATTCATTAATGAAGTTTTGGCATTGGAAACAAAATTTCGACATATTCAAAAATTAAAATTAAATAATGAAGAGAATCTTAAAACTGAAAGCAAACAAACTTTCACTGCATATATGCAATTCCTGATCAGACAGAAAACATAATTATTTAATATGACCCTACTATTGAGTTGTAATTATATATATTTGGTGGAATATATTTTAAGGGCAACAGATCTACCTAGAAAAGATATTTTGTAGTTTTCTTACTGAACTAATATAGGTATCAATATTTTAATTAAAGTATACATATGTATGTATAGAAAAATACTATAAATAATAATTATTTTAATATTAAAAAGAATTAACCACTTCAATGTAAGATACATTATAAAATTAAATAAATCACGAAAAATTTCTGTAATATTTAATGTAAATTCAAAATACATCAGACATGCATACTTCCTATTTCAGAAAGTTTTCAAGTTCTTTCCATTGAAAAGGCCTAAAAGCAATAACAACTAATAGAATAAGCAACCTATTCCCAAGACTTTGATCTCTCTCACTTCTTACTAGAAGGAACCAGGACTTTTCAAAGACTGACCATTTCAGAAAACATTCCAGTTTTGTTCAGTGTATTTTACTTTGCCAAAAGCAAAGGTATCAAATTTAATGCAGTCATGTCGAAAAGACAGAACCAATGTGAAGAAGCTTCCAGTGGCCAAATCGGTAACAACAAAAATTGTGTGTATGTATACATGTATGCATGTGTTTATATATGTGTGTGTATTTGTGTGTGTTTATATATGTGTATATATACATGTATATGTGTTTCTGAATCAAACAAAAAATCCAAAACTCATTATACAGTTTTATGCAGTACAGAAACAATTAGTACACTAACATTGTATTATGAACATTAGCAATTGAAAGAAAATAATCATGTAGTTGTCCTACAATATTCTATCTTTCATGGGCAACTGTATTTTCACTTAATGAGGGAAATAATTTTTATACAGAAAATGTCATCAAATAAGTAAGGAATGTTAAAGTTTTTTTAATCACCATTTTGTAGGTTTAATGGAGCAATTGTTTCACACAGTTATCAATGATTAAAGCCATTTTCTAAAGTTTGATGGGGAAATTTACAATGGAGTACCATATTGTCACTGGTTAGTTTTGATTTTAATAAACATTGACCAGCATCACCGTCTGTGAATTATTTTTACCAAAAAAGTGGATTCTGATTCTAAACAAATCTATAGAAGGAATTTCCATTTACAAAAATGATTGAGGATGACACCAAGGGGAAGCAAACAAGTCCAGTGGCTGGGACAATAGCAAAATGAAAGACAACTGTTAATATTTGAACCTTGATTGTATCCTGATTCAAACTAACTACAATACTCTTAAAATAGAAGAAGTTTTATTACTATATAATTTATTCTTCTACTTCCTCTACCTCCTTATTAACCCATTACAAACTGTGCATACTTTATAATCACAAATCACAAAAGATCTTATATTTATGTGTACCAAAAACTCAATGATTTTATATTTTTCAATATCTTTTAAGCCTATCGAAGGGTACTTGAGATACAAATGTATGTTATATTTGCTTAGCCTATAACATATCCCTCATTGATCCATTTTACTTTCCACATTTGAATTTAATTTCTTCCAACCACCTTTCATAAAACTCTGGGAGAGGTAATTACCAAGCAGTGGTCTTAAAATGACTGGCAGGTGCTTTGCTGAATCCTAGTAACTTAGTTATTCTTAAAAATTATTTTCCCCTACTGCTTATCACTGAATTGTTTAAACCTAGTTATTTTTAAAACAATTAAGTAGCATAACTTTATTACTAAACTGACAAATTTTCATAAACTCAATAATGTCAAGACCAAAATTTACTGCTTAATTAAAATAAGAAAATGCATATGGTAGATATTTCATCATTTAAAGTTTGTTGATTTGGCATTGTCTAGTAACAGTCTCTGAATATGCTATCTTGCTGATCATTTTTAATCTCTTCTTTAATTATATTTTATGAAAATCACACTATTTTATGAACTCATCAAATTAATGAATCTTATTTTAACACTTAACCAAAATATCATAACTTCTATCACAAATAAAATGTAGAGTATGAAATTTGCTATGTCCAGAAGTTTTTTCCTTATTACTTACCAAATAAGCTTTGAGAACTTTGAATGCATAATGATCAAAAGACGTCACTGTCAAATATTTTAGACTTTAGAAAAGTGCTTCTCAAAGAAATTTTAAAGAATACATTTTTATGTTATGTCAATGCATAAAGATTTTGTTTATGAACACTTTCATATATTTATATGCAAAAAGTGTATTTTTTGATGTTTCATGTGCTGAAAGCAAAGAAGACATGTTTGGCCTCAGGCATTTTATTCCCACTGTGAGATTTATAGAGATAGAAAATAATATATTGTAGAACTTTAAAGAGTTCTTGTAAAGAACTGTATGGTAAACCTGTTTCTGTTTACAAAATTCTGTTGTAGAAAAGCCCTTGCCCCAAAAGAATTTTCATTAGAAAGTTAATGTGAAAGATTTGTGGACTTGTGACTTTATTTTAATGAAAAACTTTAAAGTTTTGGGATATATTGATTACTGAACAAAAACTGTAGCGTAAAATACTTTTAAAAGTATCTTGTTAAAAAAACCAATTCTGCTCTTTAATGAAGGAAATATAATTCTAGGCAATTTAATACATTTATATCCATATATGTATAACATATATACACATATGTATATAACCACCTATATATACATCAATGCACATCATCAATATGTACATGTACACACACTATATAGTTATATTCTGAAAATTTTTTTAAAATCTTACTTTTCCAGGATAATTTAAAATAATTATGCAATTAATCATTATTTTCAAGTGTGTATATGGTATAGGATTTTTATTTAAAACTAAACATTTCTAGGAGAGACTTTAACATGGCAGACTAGATGGATCTAGTTAATATGCAAATAAATACTCAAGCATAATTTCTAAGGACCTGGGAATTGCCCAAAACAGAACTGGTGAAACATGAGCACTCCTCCCAGGTTCTGAGGTCAGGCCCATCCAACATGCTGCTATTACTAAAGCTGACACCCGCACACACATACTACTGTGGGTTTGGGAACCTGTACTTCCAATTTTTCGCAGCCATTGCCAACACCAGTAAAGACTGCTTGAGTTCTAGAGGACTGTCACACAACTGCTACTGCCATTGTCCACACCATGTCTACTTCACAGAAGCTCAAGAACTTGCCCACTTTTATAACCCACCACTTCCATTCTGGCACCCAAGCAAGCCAACTGGAGAACCAAGAATTGTTCTGCCAGTAACCACCAACATTGGTGCCAGTGAAAACTGCCCTGTAACACAAAAATAGTCAGTCTTAGCCCACTGCTCTCACCACTAAGGCCTGAAGAATGGAACATTTGGTGTTCTACTCCCCAACAAAATTTCACCAGAGCCTCCACTGACAACCACACCCTAAGCTACTGAGAAAACTACAGACAGCATTGACACTCCTTATAGTGAAGAAATCACACAGACTATTCTACTGCACGCATCCAATGTTACAGCTAAAGTATCCTACCCAACCAATGCCATAACTCCATCTTCAGGAAAAAGTCTTCTCCTACAAACTCAAATTCAGAAAAGTTTAAGAAGCAATTGATACACAGATGCACAAATATCAATGCAAACATGAAAAAAGCAAGGAAATGTAACACCTCCGAAGGAACACAACAATTCACCAACAACAGAACCAATCAAAAAGATATTTACAATATCCAATGAAAAGAACTCAAAATACTAATACTTAAGCTCAGTGAAGTGCAAAAGAATTTTGAAAAGAGTACAAAGAAGTCGAAAAACAATTCAGGACATTAATCTGAAATTTACCAAAGAGACAGATATCATACAAAATAAAAAAACAGAAATTCTGGAATTGAATAATTCATTGAATGAAGTATAAAATGCATTTGGAAGCTTCAACTATAGACTAGCTCAAGCAAAAGAATCTCAGAACTTGAAGACAAGTCATTTGAAATAAACCAGTCAGACATATACATATATAAGAATGAGCAAAGTCTATGTGACATATGGGACACCAAATACTCAAATTTTCAGTTTCCCAGAAGGCAAAGAGAAGATAAAAAAGTTAGAAAACCTATTTAGCAAAATAATATATCTTATGAAGCTAGCATTACCATGATACCAAAATCAGGCAAGGACATTAATTAAAAAGAAACAAGAAAACTACAGGCCAATATTCTTTATGAGCATAGATGCAAAATTTCTCAACAAAATACTAGCAAACTGGATATAAAGACACATCAAGAAAATAATACACCATGATCAAGTGGGATTTACACCAGGGATTAAACATATGCAAATCAATAACATGATATATCGCATTAACAGAATGAAGGGTGAAAAACACATGATAATTTTATTAGACACAGAAAAACATTTGATAATATTCAATATCCCTTCATGATAAAACCTCTCAATAAACTAAGCATTGAAGAAAGATATCTCAAAATAACAAGCCCACACCTAATGTCGTACTTAATGGGGATAAGTTGGCAGCCTTTTCCCTAAGAATTGGAATAGGAAAAGGGTGCTCACTTTTATCACTCTTATTCAAAATAGTGATAAAAGCCCTAGCCAAAACAATCAGGCAATGATCTTGTAACTGGAAAATCCTAAGGACTCCAGCAAATTCTAAGGACTCTTAGATCTGATAAATAATTTCAGTGAAGTTGCAAGATACAAAACCAACACACAAAAATAAAAAATGTTTCTATACACCAATAGTTAACTAGCTGAGAATAAAAGCAAGAAAGTAATTTCATTCAAAATGGCTACAAAAAATGCCTAGAATTAATTTAACCGATGAGGTTAACAAAGAATAACTATAAAACAATGATTAAGGGCATTGAGGAGGATACAAGCAAATTGAAAGAAATTTTATGTTCATGAATAAGAAGAATTAATATTGTTTAAATTACCACACTGCCCAAAACAATTTACAGATTCAACATAATCCCTATTAAATTATGTTATTTTTTCATGGAAATATAAAATATAATTCCAAAATTCCTTTGGAAACCAAAAAGAACTTGAATAGCCAAAGCAATCCTGAGAAAAATGAACAAAGTTGGAGTAGTCACACAACGTGACTTCAAATTATATTATAAGGCTACAATAACCAAAAAAAAAGGCTGTATTGGTAGTTAAAAGAAAATCAACATAAAAAGACATAGATTAATGGAAAAGAATTGAGGATCCAATTATAAATCAATGTATTTATAGTTAACTGACTTTTGACAAAGGCACCAACAACATACAAGGAGGAAATTGAACTCTTTTTAGTAACTGGTATTTGAAAAGTTGGATATCTCTATGCAGAAGGATAAAATTGGACTCTTATTTCTCATAATATAAAAAAGTCAACTAAAGGTGGATTTAAGACTTAAACATAAGACCCATGACTATAAAACTACTAGAAAAAAATCCCTTAGGAAATTGATCTAGACAAAGATTTTGTGGCTAGGATGTAGAAAGCAGCGACAAGTAAAACAAAAATAGACAAATGGCACTACATTAAACTAAAATGCATCTGTACAGCAAAGGAAATAGTCAACAGTTTGAAGAGACAACGTATTGTTTGGGAGAAAATATTTGCACACTATTCATCTAATAAGGGACTACTAATTTCCAGAATATACAAGAAACTCAACAGAGAACTAATTAATAATAATAATCTCATTTAAAAAGGGCCAAGTGCACAAATCAACATTTCTTGAAAGAAGACAAAAGGCCAAAAGGTATGCAAAAAATACTCAACATCACTACAGGTCAGGGAAATCAAACAACACTGAGACATCATCTTACCCCATTTGAATGTCTTTTATTAAAAAGATTAAAAATAACAGATGCCCGTAATAATGTAGAGAAAAGGGAAATTATACACTATTAGTTGGAATGTAAACTAGCAGAGCCACTGGAAAAAACAATATGAAGATTTCACAAAAATAGAACTATCATACAGCAATCCCACTACCGGGTATTAATTTAAAGGAATAAAAATCCACATAGCAAAGTGATACCTGCATTCACATGTTTATCACAGCACTATTCACAATAGCAAATAGATGAAATCAACCTAAATATCCACTAATGGGAAATCATTAAAGAAAATATGGTATATATACACAACGAAATACTATTTAGCCATAAAAAGAAAACAATAAAATCATGTTTTTTTTATAGCAACTGAGTTAGAAATGGAGCTCATTATGTTAAGTGAAATAAGGCAGACACAGAAAGACAAATTTCCCATGTTCTCACTCTCATATGGGAGCTAAAAAAAGTTGATGTCACAGAGTAGAGAGTAGATAACAGTGTCCGGGAAGGGTGCATGAAAGAGAAGGGAAAACCAAGATAAGTTGGTTAATGGGTGCAAACATACAGTCACATAAATCGTATAGATTCCAATGTTCAATAACAGAACAGTGTCACTGTAGTTAGTCAACACAAATTGTATATTTCAAAATGGCTAGAAGAGAAAACTTGAAGTGTTCCCAAAACTTCAAAATGATAGATAACCAAGATGACTGATATCCCCAAAATTCTGATTTGGCCATTACACATTCTATGCATAAAACAAAATATCACATGCACCTCACAAATATGTAAAATATTACGTATCAATTGAATATTTTAAAATTTTGTTTTAAATTCTTGAATGTTATAAATATAACTTCAATACTTTGCTGGTTATTTAAGTTTATGAATTAAAGTTTTTTACTTTAATTGAAATTATCACCATTCAATATTTAGAAGTCTTGGACGATATTTTCTAAAATGTATATTTAGAAAAAAATTAACATACCAAAGAAATCAAAATGATAGAAGCAGCAATGAAAATTAATGTAAACAAAGATGTTTGAAATCAGAAAGTAACACAGAGTGTACATGCAAAAACGGTTTGATCCTATAGCATCAAAAATATTTAGGGAGTTATAAATGAAGAAAACACATTTAAGAAAAATAGAGGGGAAAAAAAGGCAGTGATGAGACTACACTGTAAAGTAGCATCTTGTTTTATTAATATAAAGAATATAACATTACTTTAATCTTCATAAATGTGCTAGCATAATATATCATTTACTTTTTTAATGTATATAAGAAACTCATTGGCTAAGAAATATTTAATATGCCATTGTACTGTTAGAATAGCTGTGCAAAAAAAAAAAAAAAAAAAAAAAAACTCCTCATCAAATTTAAGGCTTTAATACCCTTAGAGTCAATACTAACTTAATATCTGAATAAAATTTATTATTTTTACAATTATGTATAGAGAAAATGTAAATTCTGCCATGAGTACTGCCTTATGTTTGTTTCAAATAAAATAGTTAAATTCAAACACCTTTTTACCATTTGGTATTAAAATATTTGTAACCATTTTGCATGTATTATTATTTGAATGCATTAGCTCAAGATTTCTAAAGCCACATGAATATACATAAGTATAACTTCCTTCATTTGTCATAATAATAAAAACTATATTACATGAAATTGATACCTTTTAATTTTGCAAGAACGTGTATGCTAAATGAGTATAACTCAAGCTAGTATCTTGAAATTTATATGTAATTTATTATTCTAATTTTTTTGACTTCACATAAATAAAAATATCCATCTTTACATATACATGTAGCATGGATGTATGTGTGTAGTGTGTTTTCTGTATATAGCATTTGTATACAGTGTGTTTTATTTATTCATGTTAGACATTATTACAATTAACAGAATCTTTAAGCAATAATGCAATATGAGAATCAAAAGTCACTGTATGTCTCTGAAACTCTAAAGTATTTGAAAATTAGTGTAATATTTTTAGCTAGTGATGGAAAAATTTCCAGATGGTAAAAAATGTGAAGGATAAAAATAGGCAAATTGAAATTAGAACTGTGATGGATTAATCTCCTCTTGGTTGTCCTTATGTTGTTTGTATCTATGCCAAATCCACGAGCCAATAGTCTCAAAACAACAGACAGGAAAGGAAAGAAAAATTTCCAAAGTGGTTTTCAGTAACATTTGCAATTTGAAAATGAAAATAACTGTCCACAAAAAAGTATTGTTTCTTTTGTTATACTTAGTTTTTCAAAATGAATGTTTTAACTTTAAACACCCTTCTTTCCACACGCTTTTGAGTCTAAGTGCATACGAGATGACTACTAGAAAATAATGCAGCCAAAGGTGGAGTCTTAGCTTACCTGAATAAACTTTCTCTGAGATGTCATATGTGTAACAATTAAAGAATCCTCAATTAAAACAGGACCACTATTTTTGCTTAAAAAGTAAAGGTGGATTTATCAGACACTTGTGAGACAAAATATGCAGGAATCAAGAAAAGTATAATTCTCTCAAAGATGAAATTAATTTTCCCATTGTCTTCTTTCATGTCTAAAATTAATTTCTATTAATGAATGGTAAGTTTCTAAGACAGCTTAAGAAAAGTACTATGGTTTACCAGCAACATTCTTGGGTCTGAAAAAGCAACATTGAAAACTGACTTTTAATTTTCCCATCCCACCAAAACTGTCTATTTGACAGCTACATAACTAATACTACCTATGGAAAAAGTCTTGGCATATGTTGGACTCTTTTAGTTTACACTAAAAAAGCACCAAATATCACACTGATTACACATGCAGTAAAACATACTGATAGAAATGTGCCTGAATGGGATATTGAACATCTTATGTTTTCAAAAGGCTAAAAATATCACTTCTTTATGTTCAATATTCATTATAGATAACCCATTTTATTTTCATATTTGCCAAACATGTTTCAAAATGCCCACAGATGTACCAAGGTTAAGGCTTCTATAGCTACATAGCTCTGAGAAATGCTTTGATAAGCACACTAACTTGTGCCTTTGACATAACATTCTCAAATATGTTAATATGCTAATAAGAACCATTGATCTCCACAAGGGCACCACACCATGTGGTTGTTCCAATGTAAAAATGACTCACAGATCAACTAGAATCCTCTTTTTCCTCAATTTCTAGGTTACACTGCACCAAAATATAAATTATTTTTCACTGGATTTTGAAAGTTGAATGCCTACTATCAATTTTTTTTAAATGTCATTGCAGATTTGAGGCAGGTTAGAGAAATGAGAGAAATGACAATTACAAGTTTGGGCATCTTGAAGCTTATTTAATTTTATAAGTACTAAGAAACAATAACCAAAAATTACTATTGTTTAACAAGACATAAAAGTTAATATTCACTTGAAAGTAAAAAATAAATCTTAGGACATGGATGAAGCTGGAAACCATCATTCTCAGCAAACTAACACAGAAACAGAAAACCAAAAACTGTATGATTTCACTTACAAGTGGAAGTTGAACAATGAGAACACATGGACTCAGGGAGGGGAATATCATACACCAGGGCCTGTCAGGGGGTGAGGGACAAAAAAATGGATAGCATTAAGAAATATCTAATGTAGATGATGGGTTGATGGGTGCAGCAAGCCACCATGGCACATGTATACCTATGCAACCAACCAGTACATTCTGCAGACATATCCCAGAATTTAAAGTAGAATAAAAAATCATAGCAATGTTCATTTTAAAAGCTGATAAGTTCCACAAACACCACAATGTTTAGAAAATTAATGCTTGTATTTTATTATGCTTTTGTTATAATTTTTAGCTGTATACTTCTTGATAGTTTATTTACATGACAGCAATTTTTAAATAACTTATGCAATAAAAATAAAAGTCTTCTGGCAGTGTTAATTAAAATTTGCTCTTTTTTTTAATTTTTGAGGTTTAAAATTTTTCTTTTAATTTAGCAAATTATTCTTGATGATGCCATGTACATTTTTTAAAATAATTGTTAAATCTGGGGAATTCTCTATAAAATTTCTTTCATATTTGAACTACAATATTTAAAGTGTTTCAAGTTTTCTTGTTTGTCGAACAATATTAACTATTCCTTGAATTGATAATACTTATTGGTATTTTGTCTCCACTGTTGTTATTGAAGAGACATATGTTTATGTGTGCTATCTTTAATGATATCACAATTTTGTGTTAGTTTGATAATTTATTGTGTTTACTATGATTCCCAATTTTACCTATGTGATCTGTAACAATTCACTATTCATCTTGGTTAATGTTTATTTTAGCTCTCAACCTTCCTATCCAGTAGGAAATTATTATTTTGTGTGTGAATTTAGAAATCCAAGTGATCTTTATCAGAAATTTCAGGAAAAAATCTTTAGAGAATTACGAAGGAAGGAAAGATGCTTTCTGCAACAGCATGAAGATACTATCAGTGCCACTTGGAATTAAAAATTGAGATTAGAGAATCCACATTGATTAATATTTATTGTGAGGGGGAGATCCAAGATGGGCAAATAGGAACAGCTCTGGAGTGCAGTTCCCAGTGAGAATTCAGAGGGTGAGTGACCACCTCATTTCCAAACGAGTTTTTACTGCACACAAACCAGGAGATTCCCATGAAGAAAAGTGCCATGAGTCTCCAGCATGGCTGTTTCAGCCAGCGCAGAGGGTCTCCATGCAAAAACTCACACAAATCTGGGCGACCATTTCAACTGGCATCTGGAATGTTTAGGAGACAGACTTACCCATTCAACTGAAAAAAAAGGGGGCTGAAACAGGGAGACAGGTGATCTGGCTTGGTGGGTCCCACCCCCACAAAGACCAGCAATTTGAAATGCTCTGGTCTGATAGTTTCACAGCAAGTGCAGCTGAACCCAGGATGGCCCTGCTCTTTTGGGGGAAGGGCGTCTACCATTACCAAGGCAAGCCACCATTACCAAGGCAGTCTGCCATTACAGAGGCAGTCCACCATTACTGAGGCAGACCACCATTACCAAGGCAGTTCTAACTATAACTCTATAAATAAAACCACAAGGAAGTTCATGCAGCAGCTGGGCAGAGCCAATGGCAGCTCCGCAATGCCTCTGCTGGTGGACTGTGACTAGGCTACCTCCTTGATGGGCAGAGCATCTCTGAAGAAAGGCAGCAGCACACAGGAACTTATAAATAAAGCCCCACCTTCCCAGGACAGAACACCAGGGGGAAAAAGGTGGTTATGAATGCCCCTGCAGCAGACTTAAACAGACCTGCCCAGCAGATCTAAATGAAACAATGGAGATCAGAGCTCAGCACCCGAGCTCCTATAAGGGACAGACTGTCTCCTCAAGCAGCTCCCTGACCCCCATATATTCAAAGAGATACCTCATAAAGGAGAGCTCAGGCTGATATCTGGCATGTATCCTTCTGGGACAAAGATAACAGAAGAAGATACTGACAGCAACCCTTACTGTTCTGCAGCCACCAACGGTGATCCCCAGGCAAGCAGGTCTGGAGTGAACCTCCAGTAGTCCTATAGCAGAGGGGCCTGTTAGAAGGAAAACTAAAAAACAGAAAAAAAATAACTTCATCATCAACAAAAAAGGACGTTCACTCAGTGACCCTATCCAAAAGTCACCAACTACAAAGACTACAGGTAGATAAATCCAGAAAGATGGGAAGAAACCAGTTCAACAATGATTAAAACACCTAAAACTAGAACACCTCTCCTCCTACAAGGGATTGCAACTCCTCACAAGCAAGGGAACAGGGTTGGATGGAGAATGAGTCTGACGAATTGACAGAAACAGGCTTCATAAAGTGGGTAATAACAAACTTCTCTGAGCTAAAAGAACATGTTCTAACCCAGTGCAAATAAACTAAGGACCTTGATAAAAGGTTTGAGGAAATGCTAATGAGAATAAACAGCTTAGAGAAGAATATAAATAAATTGATGGAGCTGAAAAACACAACACAAGAACCTCATAAAGCATATACAAGTTTCAATAGCCAAATCCACCAAGCAGAAGAAAGGATATCAGAGACTGAAGGTCAGTTCAATGAAATAAAACAAGAAGGCAAGATTAGAGAAAAAAGAAAGAGTGAAAAGAAATGAACAAAGCCTCCAGGAAATATAGGATTATGTGAAATGACCTAATCTACATTTGATATGTGTACCTGAATGTGATGGAGAGAATGAATCTAAGCTGGAAAACACTCTTCAGGATATTATCCAGAAAAACATCCCCAACCTAACAAGGCAGGCCAATATTCAAGTCCAGGAAATACAGAGAACACCACGAAGATATTTCTCAAGAAGAGCAAACCCAAGGCACGTAATTGTCAGATTCACCAGGATTGAAATGAAGGAAAAAATGCAAAGGGCAGCCAGAGAGAAAGGTTAGGTTACCCACAAAGTGAAGTCCATCAGATTCACAACAGATCTCCCAGCAGAAACTCTATAAGCCAGAAGAGAGTGGAAGCCATTATATATCCTTAAAGAAAATAACTATCAACCTAGAATTTCATATCCAGCCAAACTAAGCATCATAAGCAAAGAAGAAATAAAATCCTTTAGGAACAAGGAATTGCTGAGAGATTTTATCACCGCCAGGCCTGCTTTACCATACCAAATGTTAAAGAGCATCGATACAATAAAGAAACCGTGTCAACTAATGTACAAAACAACCAGCTAGCATCAACATGGTAGGGTCATTTTCACACATAATAATATTAACCTTAAATGTGAATGAGCTAAATGCCTCAATAAAAAGACACAGACTGGCAAATTGGATAAAAAGTCAAAACCCTTCAGTGTGTTGTATCCAGGAAACCCATCTCATGTGCAAGGATACATAAAGGCTCAAAATAAAGGGATGAAGAAAGATTTAACAAGCAAATGAGAGCAGAAAAAAGCAGGAGTTGCAATCCTAGTCTCTGATAAAATAGACTTTAATCCAACAAAGATCAAGAGACAAAGAAGGACATTACATAATGGTAAAAGGATCAATGCAACAAGAAGAGCTAATGATCCTAAATATATATGCACCCAATACAGGAGTACCCAGATACATAAAGCAAGTTCTTAATGACCTACAAAGAGACTTAGAATTCCACACAATAATAGTGGGAGACTTTAACACTGCACTATCAATATTAGACAGATCAATGAGACAGAAAATTAACAAGGATATCTAGAACTTGAACTCAGATCTGGATCAAGCAAACCTAACAAATATTTACAGAACTCTCCACCCCAAATCCACAGAATATACATTCTTCTCAGCACTGCATCACACCTACTCTAAAATTGACCACATAATTGGAAGTAAATCACTCCTCAGCAAATGTAAAAGAACAAAAATCATCAGTCTCTCAGACCACAGCACAAACAAATTAGGACTCAGGATTAAGAAACTAACTCAGAAGCACACAACTTCATGGAAACTCAACAACTCATTCTTGAATGTTGACTGGATAAACAATAAAATGTAGGCAGAAATAAAGATGTTCTTCAAAACCAACAAGAATGAAGACACAACATGCCAGAATCTCTGGGACACATTTAAAACAGTCTCTAGAGGAAAATATATAGCAATAAATGCCCACATGAGAAGCAAGGAAAGATCTAAAATAGACATCCTAATGTCAAAATTGAAAGAACTAGAGGAGTAAGATCAAAATAACTCAAAAGCTAGCAGAAGACAAGAAATAACTAAGATCAGAGCAGAACTGAAGGAGACAGAGACACAAAAAATCCTTCAAAAAATTAATAAATCCAGGAGCTGGTTTTTTGAAAAGATCAACAAAATAGACAGACCACTAGCTAAATCAATAAAAAAGAAAAGAGAATAATCAAATAGATACAATAAAAAACAATAAAAGGAATATCACCACTGATTCCACAGAAATACAAACCACCATCAGAGATTACTGCAAACAACTCTATGTACATAAACCAGTAAACCTGGAAGAAATGGATAAATTCTGGGACACTTGCACCCTCCCTAGCCTAAACCAGGAAGAAGTCCAAACCCTGAATAGATCAATAACAAGGTCTGAAGTTGTGGCAGCAATTAATAACCTACCAATCAAAAAAAGCCTAGGTCCAGATGGGTTTTCAGCTGAATTCTACTGGACATATGAAGAGAAGCTGGAACCACTCCTTCTGAAACTATTCCAAACAATCTAAAAAGAGGAATTCCTTCCCAAATCATTTTATAAGATCAACATCATCCTGATACCAAAACCTGGCAGAGACTCAACAAAAAAAGAAAACTTAGGGACAATATCTATGATGAACATTGATGCAAAAATCTTCAAGAAAATACTACAAGGCCGGGTGCGGTGGCTCAAGCCTGTAATCCCAGCACTTTGGGAGGCCGAGGCGGGTGGATCATGAGGTCAAGAGATCGAGACCATCCTGGTCAATATGGGGAAACCCCGTCTCTACTAAAAATACAAAAAAGTAGCTGGGCATGGTGGCGCGTGCCTGTAATCCCAGCTACTCAGGAGGCTGAGGCAGGAGAATTGCCTGAACCCAGGAGGTGGAGGTTGCGGTGAGCCGAGATCACGCCATTGCACTCCAGCCTGGGTAACAAGAGCGAAACTCCGTCTCAAAAAAAAAAAAAAAGAAAGAAAGAAAGAAAGAAAGAAAGAAAGAAAGAAAGAAAGAAAGAAAGAAAGAAAGAAAGAAAGAAAGAAAATACTACAAACCAATTACAACAGCGCATCAAAAGCTTATCTATTATGATCAAGTAGGCTTCATACCAGGGATGCAAGGCTGGTTCAACATACGCAAGTCTATAAATGTAATTCACCACATAAACAGAAGTAAAGACAAAAACCACATGATTATCTCAATAGATGCAGAGAAGGCCTTCGACAAAATTCAACAGCTTTTATGCTAAAAACTCTCAATAAATAAGTTATTGGTAGAGTGTATCTCAAAATAAAAAAGCTGTTTACTACAAAACCCACAGCCAATATCATATTGAATGGGCAAAAACTGGAAGCATTCCCTTTGAAATCTGGCACTAGAAAAGAATGCCCTCTCTCACCACTCCTATTCAACATAGTATTGGAAGTTCTAGCCAGAGCAATTAGGCAAGGAAAAGAAATAAAGTGTATTCAATCAGAAAAAGAGGAAGTCAAATTGTCTCTATTTGCAGATGACATGATTGTATATTTAGAAGACACCATTGTCTGAGCCCAAAATCTCCTGAAACTGATAAGCAACTTCAGCAAAGTCTCAGGATACAAAATCAATGTGCAAAAATCACCTGCAGAAATCACAAGCATTCCTATACACCAATAACAGACTTAAAGAGAGCCAAATCAAGAGCAAAACTGCCATTCACAATTGCTACAAAGAGAATAAAATACCAAGGAATACAATTAACAAAGGACATAAAGGACCTCTTCAAGGAGAACTACAAACCACTGCTCAATAAAATAAAGGAGGACACAAACAGAGGAAAAGTATTCCATGCTCATGGTTAGGAAGAATCAATATTGTGAAAATGGCCGTACTAACCAAAGTAATTTATGGATTCAACACTATCCTCATCAAGCTCCCTATAATCCTCTTCACAGAACTGGAAAAACACACCTTAAACTTCACATGGAAGCAAAAGAGAGCCTGCATAGCCAAGTCAATTCTAAGCAAAAAGAACAAAGCTGGAGGCATCACGCTACCTGACTTCAAACTATACAAGGCTACAGTAATCAAAACAGCATGGTACTGTTACCAAAACAGAGATGCAGACCAGTGGAACTGAACAGAGGCCTCAGAGGCAAGGCCACCCATCTATAACCATCTGATCTTTGACAAACCTGACAAAAGCAAGCAATGGAGAAAGGACTCCCTGTTTAATCAATGGTGTTGGGAAAACTGGCTAGTCATGTGCAGAAAGTAGAAACTGGACCCCTTCCTGACACCTTACACTAAAATTAAGTCCAGATGGACTAAAGACTTAAACATAAGACCTAACACCATAAATACCCTGGGAAAAAAAACTAGGCAAAACCATTCAGGACATAGGCATAGGCAAGAACTTCATGACTAAAACACCAAAAGCATTGGCAACAAAAGCCAAAATAGATAAATGGGATGTAATTAAACTCCGGAGCTTCTGCACAGCAAAAGAAACAATCATTAGAGTGAACCAGAAACCAATAGAATGGTAAAAAAATTTTGTAATCTATCCTTCTGACAAAGCACTAATATCCAGAATCTACAAAAAACTAAAACAGATTTAAAAGAAAAAAAAAAAAAACATTGAAAAGTGGGTAAAGGATATCAACAGACACTTTTCAAAAGAAGACATATAAGAGGCCAACAAACATGAAAAAATGCTCATCATCACTGGTCATTAGAGAAATGAAAATGAAAATCACATTGAGATACCATCTCATACCAATTAGAATGGTGACCATTAAAAACTCTGGAGACAACAGATGCTAGAAAGGATGCGGCGAAATAGGAACATTTTACAGTGCTGGTGGGAATGCAAATTAGTTCAACCATTGTGGAAGACAGTGTGGCGATTCCTTATGACCTAGAAATAGAAGTTCCATTTGTTCCAGCAATCCCATTACTGGGTATATACCAGAGGAGTATAAATCGTTCTATTATAAAGACACATGCACACATATGTTCATTGTGGCACTGTTTACAATAGCAAAGATCTGGAACCAACCTAGATGCCCATCAACAAAAGACTGGACAAGGAAAATGTGGCACATACACACCATGGAATACTATGCAGTTATAAAAAACGATGAGTTTGTGTCCTTTGTAGGGACATGGATTTATTTGGAAACCATTATTCTCAGCAAACTGACACAAGAACAGAAAACCAAACATTGCATGTTTTTACTCATAGGCAGATATTGAACAATGAGAACACATGGACACAGTGTGGGGATCATCACACACTGGGGTCTGTTGAGGGAGAATAGGGAATGGACAGCATGGGGTAGGGAGTTGGGGAGGGAAAACATGGGGAGAAATGCCAGATAGAGGTGACAGAGATGGAGGCAGCAAACCACACTGCCATGTATGTACCTATGCAATAATCCTGCATGTTCTGCACATGTGCCCCTCAACCTAAAGTGCAATAAAATATATTTTTTAAAATTTATTTTTATGGCTTCTATTGCATAATCATTCATATAAAATGTTTCTGCTTGTTAATTGGTTGTCTTGTATAATTCTCAAATTGAAATATTTGATCAATGAAGGCAGAAATATTGGCTGTTTTATCTTAGTAAATAAATCTTCAAAATTTTATTTTCTTTCCATTTGTGTATAAACATGAATAAATCATGGCTCCAGAGAATTCCTTAGTTTAAGGTATATTTATCAGCATGTTTTTCATTCACAGTCATAGATTTGACTTTGTAAATGTGGTCCTGTAAGTTCTTTAGTTGATATTTGAGATTCTTTCATTGATATTTACACATGACACAAATAACATTGATCTAATTTTTTCAACATTTTTATTTTCAGGTTCTAGTTTTCATGTCATAAAATTTCAAGAAAAATAAGTTGGAAATTTTAGTTTTCAAACATTACAAAATGTTTAAATAGCATTATAATTATGTAGACATTATAGCATAGACAGAACTTTGGGCCTTGTGCTTGGTTTTGTTTTGTTTGGAGGGGAAAAGATAATGTTAAATACTTAATGAGTCACTTCTGGGTCCTTGTGTTAATTTTTTTGGAGTTAATTCAGTTATTATTATTATTATTATTTTTGAACACTATTCACGGACAGAGTGGTGGCTCAAGACTGTAATCCTAACACTTTGGGAGGCCAAGGTAGATCACTCGAGGTCAGGAGTTCAAGATCAGCCTGGCCAACATGGTGAAATGTCATCTCTACTAAAAATATAAAAATTAGCCAGCATAGTGTCAGGCACCTATAATCCCAGCTACTTGGGAGACTGAGGCAGGAGAATCACTTGAACCCGGGGCAGAAGTTGCAGTGAGCCGAGATGCCACTTCATTCCAGCTTGGGCAAAAGAGAGAGAGGGAAAAAAAGAAAATTATTTACTTCATTCAGATTTTCAAATTTTAATGGAAATAAGCAAATAATTCATATTAGTCACTGGTCAGGAAAATATACACAACTCCAGATATTTTAAGCAGAGAACATTTAATACAGGGAATTGGTTGCATAGACAGAGATAGGTTAGCGATAGAGAAGCTAAATGACCAAAGAGAATACAATAAGGAACATTCCAGAGAGCAATAGCATGAAGCTGCTTCCCTGGAGACATAGAGGAAACAGTTAATGTTACCATAGCCCCAAAGCCAGGTCTGTCAGATGGGAGCAAGAACCAAACAGAAGAGACCTGGGAGAATCTAGAACCATGGAAGCCAGGGCCTGATGAGTGAAAGCTAGAATTACTGAGAAGATGTAGATATTTCCTAAGGCACTATATGAATGAAGGAGTAAGAGAATACCCTGGATTGTCCTTGGTATTTTCCTAGGCAGAACATTCCCAGAAGGGAGAAAACCAGGGAGAAGGGAAACTACAGTTCCCACTGATAAAGAACAAAACAAAGGCCAGGGAATGGATACAAGAACAATCCGTGAGGTGAATTTTTAATTTTCTATTTCCCCATTACTTTCTCTTAATTTATGTATAAAAACACAGAGATTTCACTCTATGTTCATGTTTAGGATCACTAAATGATCTGTTTATTGGCTTTTCTTCGAAGGCCCAGGTAGTTTCCATTTGTATTGCTATGGTACAAAAGATGCTGGAAAAATCCTACTGTTTCAAAAATTTTACATATAATATGTGATTGCATTTTGCAAATAGCTGCCAACAGAACCTAAGCCAGCATCACTCTCTAACAGTGTACGGTATTTGATCCATAGACAAAGATTCTACATATTATTACATGGAAACAAGGAAGCCACTTTACAAGAGAGGATGTGTGTCATTGGGTGTATTACCGTGGGATTCACTAGCTTATCATATAATATACCACCCAGGAGCTGCCAGCCTAATAGATCAACTGAACGACTTTTGGAAGGTGCATTTTCTGTCTCAGCTTAAATATGATGTCCTGAGAGGCTGGGACCCATCCACAATGATACTGCACACATATCAACAAACACTTCATGTTGTTGTGTATCTACCAACTATAATACATGATATTCAGAACCAAGAAATAAATATAAACATTCCCTTCTCATTATAAATTCACATTGCCTGGCTTAGGGAATTTGTTCTTCCCATATCCCCTGTCTTAAGATCTGTACATGGTATGTTCTATGTAAGTGTTCACAGTTGTTTTATTTTATATTAATAATAAATTATTAATTTGGCATTGTATGAAGACAAACTTAGATAAATGTTTTTCACTATGGGCAAGAAAATATTCTAGAAAAAATTTATAATGAAATCATAAAAATGCAATATTCAGAAAATATTAACAACGTATGAATATTTCTTGTATAGTGACTAAGTGTTCACCATCTCCCATTTCTTACCTTCTACTTTATCTTAAACAACTTTGTCTATCTATGAATTTCTAGCCCTAATCTTTTAGAAATAATCTCAAAATATTTCTTGAAGACTTCGTTTTTCTATTGTGATTTTCTTACAATTCCATTCGACAAATGTATAATCTCACTATGTTAATCACATCTTGTTTGTGAATTGTAAGTTATTACAGACTTAGTAATGATCCACTGGTAAACAATTTTGTTAGTGAAGTTACAAATACAGTTAGCCCTCACTTAACATCATCAATAGGTTCTTGGAAACAGTATTTTACCAAAATAACATGAAACAAAGCCAATTTTACCATAGGCTAATTGATATAAACAAGAGTTAAGTTGCTATAGAATATTTCTGGTCATGATAACACTGCCAAACGTCTCAATAAAGATCTGAAGCATTCTTCATATTAAACATTGAAATAAATGTAAGTTACACATACATTTAAGAAAGATTAATAAAAACAAGTAAGCTGATTATGTATCCAGTTTTTGGTGAATCGGTGAATTATGGCAATCACTGTGGTGGTGGTGTATATCAAGGAATAAATGTTTGCGAAGCAAAAATTGTAAAGAACACTTCTTCCCACCATAGTTCAAAAACTATCAAATACAGTAGGCTCTTTGAGTAAATTCTCACCACATTGTTTATCATTTTTTGTTTGTACATAATATACTTTACGAATGTTTATTTTGCAATAATCTGTATTCTCATTTATTCATTTTCTGACCCACTTATTCCAGTTCAGCATCATGGGTAGCCAGAGCCTCTCCTAGTTGCTCAAAGTGAAAAGTGGTAAACCCCTGCATCTCATTGCTGGATACACCCACACTTACTCAGACTGGGATCATTTAGACACATCGATGATCCTAACATGCACGGTGTTGAGGCATGAGAGAAAACTGGAATGCCTGGACAAAACCCACACAAACATGGGGAGAACATTTAACTCCACACAGACGGTGATCCAGGCCAGAAGGAAATGATCTTTTTTTTTTTTTCTTTTTTAATCAACATTATAACAAAACAATGTTATCTGAGGACAGGATATGCCCTTGGTAGCCATAACAGTATTATCAGAAGTTAAGGACAATAGACACACTGGAACAGATTGCATATTTCAAATAGTTACTTCTCTCTACCTTAACTTAGGACTATGAGACTCCCTAAATATATATCTTGACTTAGAAGACACGTTTTCAAGAACATGACATGCTAAAAATTAGACTCTTAAGAAAAACATGCCAAGGGTAGAAATGAGCAAATAAACTGTCATAAAAATTATCTTTATCAATGCTAGTTATTGCAATGAAGGTTTTGTTCAAATATAGAAAGTATGTGGGAGGTTATAAAGAAAAATGTTTCACTAAGACTTGAGGCTGTGTAGAGTTTATAAAAATTACAGCAATTTTCTAATATGAATAAGAAGAAAAAAGATGAGGAGGAAGTGGAGAAAAACAAGTTTGTCTTCCAAAAGGTCAAATGACAAGTATCAATGCCAATTTAAAAACATTGACTGTTGTTTATACCATAATATAAGCAGAATTTCAGACATAAAACCAGACCAATATTTAAATATATATTCCCAATTCCCATGTGCTATTGATTGGCATGGAAAGGATTTATTGACTTAGAAAATGTGAATTTTTAAAAATTGGTCTTCTGATAAGTTTACAATTATACTACCACTTCTGTCTAAATTTTACAATGTAATTAGCATTATATATAATGCATCACATACAAAAAAATCCAAAATCTAAGACTGACCATGAGAAAGCACTAGACAAACTCAAATTCTACAAAATTCTGAACAAGTACTCTTCTGAAACTATCAACGTCATAAATAAACAAGGAAAACTAAGAAACTGTCATAGATTGGAGAAGGCAAAGGAGATATTATGACTAAATGTGCAAACACAACATGCATTATTTTAGATTGTATCTTGGAACAGGAAAAGCTCATTGGTAAAAAATACTGACCAAACCCAAATAAAGTCTACAGTTTAGTTAACAGCACTGTACTGCTATGAATTTCTTAGTTTTGACATTATGTAACACATTGACATTAGGGGAAGAAAGGTGAAAGGTACACAGTAACTCTCCATACTATTCTTGTCACTTTTCTGTAGATATAAAATTATTCCAAAATACAAATTTGTTAAATGTTTGTAAGACAATAATAAATTTAATGGTTTTCTTTGTAACATATTTCCAGGTAATGTTTGTCATTCAGGAATAGGTATTATTGTGGTTTCATAATTAAGGTATTTTATTCACAGTGAATTTTCACTATTAGCATTACTACAAGGATAATAATAATTATATAACACAGAGACACACATATGTGTATTACATATCCTGAGTGTCAAAGATAAATAACCTTTGTGCGCAGAACAACATAAATTCTCAAAGGCTTACAAAGTTCTTAAATTTTATGATAATAATTATTATTAGTACCCAACAGTAATCAGTATCACTGCATATCTGGCATTATACTAGGCACTTTATTCACTGATTTATTTAACAAATGTTTAATGAGTTCCTACAATATTCCTGACACTTTTCTGGACACTAGATATAATCAGTAAACAGAAAAGATATCCTCTGTTATGAAACATACATTCTAGTAGGGAGACTGAGAGTAAGTGATTATATAGCAAATTCATAATCTCAAGCAATGGTAAGTATAATCAAGAAAAGTCAATCAGGGTGATGGGAAGCAGTAGCTTTTCAATGAAGGTGACATTAGAAACAGAGACCTGAGGTAACAAAATACACGATATTTTAGGAAAAGATGTTCCAAGCAGAGAAATGAATAAGTTGGAGAAAAATATAAAAGCAACAATGCTTATCATGATCTATGGTTATCAAATAAAACAAATCACTTATTAAACACAATAGAGTTTTGAAGGTTAGTACTGAAATAATTCATTATGGAAAATGCTTGCAAATACCTCCAGAAATTGAGAGCATTACTAAGGAAGGAAGGGCAGAGAGGTTTCTTATCTCATTATAAGTCCTTCTGAAATATTAGATGCTTTATTATGTGCCTATTTACTTTTTAGAATTAAAAATTCTATTTTAGAATTTTACTTTTTAGAATTACAAAGTAAATATGCACTTATGTAACTCTAAGTCTTCACTCAGTACTCCCATATATTTTATACATTAAAATTATCAAATTCATACCTACTGATGATGGGGCCATGTCTGTATAAAACACCAATTTTTAAAATAAGAGTTAAGAATCCTTACTAGTAATTGTGCAGAGTTAGATATATATGTTTTTCCTTCTATTCTTCCTATTCCTCTCTGTTCTTTTTTCTCTGATTCAATTCTGAATATGCCCAGCTCTTATATCCACTTCTTATTCTTCAACCCTACTTAGTATCAGCTCCCTTCAAAAGTCTTATATAATTTGTAAATTTCTGACTAAAATTCTCAATTCTCATTGGAACTAACAAACATTAACGAAAGGTTTAATTCTCAAACATATTGCCTGGCTAAGAGTTTTAGACAAGCTATGAACATATTGCGAATATATCAAAATGCATATTTTCTTTCCTCTGTGTCAGTATTTTATAGAAGTCTCTTAAAGATTTCTGAAGGAGAACAGTTTGTAATAATCCATGCAAAATAAGAACAGGAAATATGATAAATTCTAAATATATTTAGCATGATTAATCTTTGTGAGTTGCACATGTACCATTTTCTACATAACTTTTTGAAAACAGTACTTTGGAAAAATTTGTCATAGGCATTCAAAATTAATGTGTCAGATTGTCATGAATAAATACCAAAAGCTATAAAGTCAGAACTTATTGTTTTGATTCTCCATCAAAGGCATTTTCAAACTGCCTTAAAAAGCAAGCACATCTTCTTCAGATGCTCTCCAGTATAAATTGACAGTAGTACTGTGCTTAAATATCTGATATTTTCTCAACAAATATATGAATAAGTTGAATTACTTAAGAACAAAAGCAAATAAAGTTAAATAAATTTTCATTACATTAAAAACTATGGGTTGGAAAAAGTTTCTATTTTTTTGGACTTCTTACATAAAGTCCCTTAAATTTGTACTGTTTATTAAATAATATTCCTTAAATATATTAATTATTACTCTTTATCTCTTTCCTAAAGTATGCAACTAATACTGTATATTTACTCCCAGATATTGATGATCAAACTGAATCTCTTTAATTAAGTTCATATTAGCTTTTGTTAATTGTTGTTCAAGTAAAATAATCAAATAAAAGACAGAGAAATTGTTAATAGCTGGCAAGTTGTCATCTTAGCAAAACCAGTGTCTTCATTCTGTTGTATCAAAAAGAAAAATTTTGGTAATTTGGTGCAAAATAAATAATTTTGTTTTGTTTTTAAGATTGGTCTTTGTAAAAGAATATTCAATTCATATAACAATTATTGGAGATTAGCACTTATATGACACATTATTTTTTAATAATATAAACTTAAATATAAATAAATATGTAGACAATCAGTTATGAAGCACTGCCACTTCTAGGAAACCCGCATTCAAAATAATGAGAAATTCAGACCAGGTATTATGAGAGGTGGACGCGGTCAGATCACCTGAGGTCAGGAGATCGAGACCAGCCTGGTCAACATGGTGAAAACCCATCTCTACTAAAAATATAAAAATTAGCCAGCCGTGGTGGCATGCACCTGTAGTCCCAGCTACTCAGGAGGCTGAGGAAGGAAAATCACTTGAACCTGAGAAGCCAAGGTTGCAGTGAGACAAGATTGCACCACTGTACTTCAGCCTGGGCGACAAAGTAGGACTCCATCACAAAAAAGAGACAAAAAAAAGAAAAAATGTAATAAATTATTTAAAGAATGCCTAAAATACACAAATACATTTAATTAAGACATTCATTTATTCATCAAAGTACATTATATGTCAATTATAGGCTAAGAATTATCCAATCTGCTACTGATTCAGTCAGTGGGGCTGAGCCCAATGCTCACAATCTATTGGAGAAAACAATCAGGATGGGACCAGTGGCTCACATCTGTAATCTCAACACTTTGGGGGACCAAGATGGGTGTATCACCTGAGGTCAGGGGTTCGAGAACACCCTAGCCAAGATGGTGAAACCCCATCTCTACTAAAAATACAAAAAATTAGCCTGGCATGGTTGTGCAGGCCTGAAATTCTGGCTACTCAGGAAGCTGAGGCAGGAGAATCACTTGAACCTGGTAGGCTGGGGTTGCGGTAAGCCAAAATCTTGAGATCATGTCATTGCATTCCATTCTGGGCAATAAGAGTGAAACTCCATCTCAAAAACAAACAAACAAACAAACAAATGAAATGAAATGAAAGGAAAACAATCAAAAGACTATCTTCCCAGAGGCGAGGTGTTCTAAAATAAACTTTTGAGAACTGAGTGAGCAGAGAAGAGCATTCAGGTAAAGGAAGCTGCAAAACATGATTCCTGAGGAAGCATCATACAGCTATTTCACAGATGCCATGGAGGTGGGTGAACTTTAGAATGGAAAGTGGGAAATCACGAATGGAAAACTGGACAAAATGTGTATCACATGCCATGTCAAAGAATTTGAACATTAGCATATACATAGAAACTGAAATTGCATTGCATGTTCTTAGCAAGAATTTGACTTATGATATTCCAGAGGTTTCTAAAATCAAAGAAAGATTGGATTCATCTATGTAAGTAAATAAGCTATCACTTTAAGAAATTTCTTTTTATACAAAATCAATTGTTCCTCATTAAAAAAATAACACTTCATTCTACTTCCTTTTGTATTTCTTAGTTATTATTTACCCAAACTAACTGACTTGTAAATGTGCCTTTCTTTAAAATTATGATGGGTCAACTAACTCTTTCTAACCATATTTTCAGAAAATTAAATTGTACCAAAAGATAATATAGAAACTTGTAATTTTCTAGCCACCTTCCTTTTATTTTAAAGTTCTGAAAACTGAGGTCAAGAGGAGAAATTAATTTCCCCATGTCAAACAGCTTTGTCTAAATATCAGGATTTCCCAAAAAGGGAAAATTGTTCTATGTATAAATTATGCCTCAAAAAACTAGACTTCCAAAAAAAATGAGCATTATGTTAAGAGCATACATAGATTTGAAGGAATTTTATAAGTACATTTTCACACTGCTATACAGACACTATCTGAGATGGGGTAATTTATAAGAAATGAGGTTTCTAACAGTTTTAATTGACTAACAATTTTGCATGGCTGGAGAGGCCTCAGGAAACTTGCAATCATGGTGTAAGGCAAGGGGAAGAAGGCAAGCCTTACATGGTGGCAGGAGAGAGACAGAGTAAGGGGGGAACTGCCAAGCACTCTTAAAACCCTAAGTAGGCCAGGCGTGGTGGCTCAAGTGTGTAATCCCAGGAGTTTGGGAGGCCAAGGTAGGTGGTTCACAAGGTCAGGAGTTCAAGACCAACTTGGCCAACCCAATGAAAACCAGTCTCTTCTAAAAATACAAAAATTAGCTGGGTGTGGTGCCTGTATTACCAACTACTTGGGAGGCTGAGGCAGGAGAATTGCCTGAACCCAGGAAGTGGATATTGCAGTGAGCCAAGATCATGCCACTGCACTCCAACTTGGGTGACAGAGCTAGACTCAGCCTCAACCCCCCACCAAAACAAAACAACAAAAACAAAACCAAACCTCAGCTTTCATGATAACTCACTCACTATCATGAGAACAATATGGGTGAAAGTGTTCCCATGATCCAATCATTTCCCACCAAGTCCCTACCCTGACACATGGGGATTATAATTTGAGGTGAGATTTAGGTAGGGAGACAGAGCCAAATCATATCAGGAATATATTAGAGAAAATTTAGACAGAAATTATACATAGGCTTACTACTTTAACTTGTATAACATTTTGATATTCTCATTTTGTTATTTCTTCTTTTTACATGCACTGTTCTCAAAAAACATGGGCATTCAGTGATATTATTATTACCTAATGATAGATTAATATTATCTAATATTAATTACATAATATTATTTCATATTTACATGTAAAGTTAAGTGAACCTCAGAAGGACATACATGTACCTAATACAAAAGCAATCAAATTCTTAAAGCAAGTTCTTAGAGACCTAAATAGACTACTACACAATACTAGTGAGAGACTTTAACACCCCACTGACAATATTTTTCACAAATCATCAAGACAAAATATTAACGAACATATGCAGGACCTGAATTTAACTCTGGATCAAGTGGACCCAACAGATATCTACAGAACTCTCCACCCAAATTCAATAGAATATATATTCTTCTCATTGTCAAATGGCAGTTACTGTAAAATTGATCACATTATCAGAAGTAAGATACTTCTCAGCAAATGCTAAAGAACAGAAATCATAACAGTTTCTCAGGCCACAGTGCAATCAAATTAGAGATCAAGAATAAGAAATTTTCTCAAAACCACTCAACTACATGGAAATCGAACAACTGGCTCCTGAACGACTCTTAAGCAAATGATGAAATTAAGACAGAAATCAGGAAGTTCTTTGAAATTAATGAGAACAAAAAGAAAATGTACCAGAATCTCTTGGATGCAGCTGAACCAGTGTTAAGAGGCAAATTTATAGCACCAAATGCACACATCAAAAAGCTAGAAAGTTCTCAAGTTAACAACTTAACATCTCAACTAAGAGATACAATAAATAAATAAACAACAACAATAAAAAAAAAAACAAATACACTTTAGTCCAATATCTTTGATGAACATTGACCCAAAAATAATCAATAAAATACTGGCAAACAGAATCAGCAACACATTAAAAAGCTTATCCCCCACAATAAAGTTGGCTTCACATCCAAGACGCAAGGTTGCTTCAACATATGCAAATCAATAAATGTGATTCATCACATAAACTAACTAAAGAAAAAATAGATATGATTTTCTCAATAAATGCAGAAAAAGCCTTCAATAAAATCCAACATCCCTTCATGTTAAAAACTCTCAATAAACTGGGTATTGAAGGAACATACCTCAAAATAATAAAAGCCATCTATTACAAACCCACAGCCGATATAGTACTGAATGAACAAAAGCTGGAAGCATTCCCCTTGAAAACAAGCACAGGACAAGGATGCCCTCTCTCACCACTCCTGTTCAATGTAATAGGAAAATTCTGGCCAATGAAATCAGGCAAAAGAAAGAAATGAAGTTTATTCAAATAAGAAGAGAGAAAGTCAAATTACCTTTTTTGTTTGTTTGTTTGTTTGTTTTTGAGACGGAGTTTTGCTCTTGTTACCCAGGCTGGAGTGCAATGGCACGATCTCGGCTCACCGCAACCTGGGCCTCCTGGGTTCAGGCAATTCTCCTGCCTCAGCCTCCTGAGTAGCTGGGATTACAGGCACACGCCACCATGCCCAGCTGATTTTTTGTATTTTTAGTAGAGACGGGGTTTCACCATGTTGACCAGGTCTCGATCTCTTGACCTCGTGATCCACCTGCCTCGACCTCCCAAAGTGCTGGGATTACAGGTGTGAGCCAACGCACCCGACCAGTCAAATTATCTTTGTTGCAAATGACATAATCCTATAACTAGACAACCCCATCACAATTAGAATAAAATGAAATTATAAAAACTAAATTATGAGTAATGAATGTATAAAAAGGTATTAAGTTAATTTAGAAATAATTTTATTTATGTGATAAACTTAAAACTAGGTTATAAGTTTAGCATATTTGTAGAACATATATGCACTTCTAAGTTTCACTTAAAGACAGTTTCATTAACTACTAGGTGTCTAGAACTTTAATGTATATAAAAGCTAAACTTTAAATTTCTTTTGCTATCTAAATCATAAAATGCCTTTGAAAATGCCTTTGAAAGCATTGGCTACTTTAAATAAAGTGCAAGCTCTTTTATAAAATGTTAGTGACAAAAAGTAATTTTTTAAAGTAAATAATTTCAGAAAACATATGTGCTTATGTATGATTCATCATCCTAAAAAGAATTAAAAATAATTTAAAAAGTATTGGTTTATCCATCCTTTTATAAAAACTAGATATTTAATTTCAGATTTTACAAAGAAAATGTCTTTAAATAAGGCAACTGATAAGAAGTTTCTGCCTGTTTCCAAATTTCCATAATAGAATAAATGTATCTCTAATTTACAAATGTGCATAATTTCAGTTATTTTATAGTAACCCTTCACTGGCCTCCTAGATATTCTTATCATTGCATTTTGGTGCATTGTATTAATAATGTCTTGATGTATCTTGTGGCTTAACTCAATATTGTTAAAGGTGACCTTTTGATTTGATTGTTTAGCTGACTTTGGTGCTAATAAGATAAAGAATGAGGTGTCTAATGAACCTTGTATATGGAAATAATGATAGATGGCTTATTTGGAATTCTACAGATGCAGCACTGCCAAGGCTGCTGAGGAGTCTTTGGATCCTAACTAATTTTAGAGAGGTTTTATTGATTACACAGAGACAGGGCACATTTTAATCATTTTTACAGCACTGTATTGCCTGAGGTACCAAAATCCATTAAACAAGGATTATAAACTTTATTTTAAACTGGATCCTAAATTGTTTCTTGATGTATAGTCAACAACAGCTCTGTAATATCAATCACAGTTACTAAGGCATATTAAAATCAACTTGTTTAATTTTAATTGCTCATATCCCTGACCCTCTGAGGTGCAGCTGTTCATGAAGCTAAATTAGTTTTCTCCCAGATAGGAGTTTCATTTTAGTTTACATTGCAATCATTTTTTTTCCTAAGGCTACCAACATGTTCTGTTTTTAACATGTTTGCTTTTAATTTTCACTTCCTGTCCTTAAAAATGTACTAGAAATGACTCCAAGATATGACTTTTTTGTCATTCTCCACATCTTTTAATCTTTCTAGGGAATAAGTGTTTCATTGAAATTAGTTGAGTTGAATATTAAAATGATACAAAAACATATGCAAATGTTTCATGTGGATGTATTCCTACAGAATGAAAGTAGGATAGACCACCATACACCTGAGAGCAAAAATATTTCTTTAACAGAAAAAATTATTTAACAGAATGTTAGTTTTCTTATTTTAAAATGGCACTTTATGTGTTTGATGTATTGCATAGATTTAGTATAAATATGTGTACTCCTTAAATATTTATTAAAATGTAAAGGATTATGAATCAATACCCACACTATGTAACACTTGAGAAAAAAAAAGGGAGGGAGAAAATAAACCTGTGAGCTTGACTTCTCTGAGAATAGATTAACTATAACAATAAAAAACCTGATTTAAGACCTGATTTTCCCACTAAATTATCATGTGACCAACAGGTTAGTTAATACATTTGGACCTCTATTTCCACGTTTGTAAAATAAAAATAAAATTTTTCTTAAATGACAGGGAAATTTGAATTTTATTATGCTAATACATCTGACATATTTTAGAAATGTTAATGTTCTTTCTTATTGTTCATATGTATCCATAAAAATTTGTTGACTCAGATATATGTATTCAAATTGTCAAAGAGTCAATATATGCACAACTACCTATAGAGAGGACACATTAGCGGAGAGGGAATGCAATATGAGGAAGAATTAATTTAATTTTAAAACCATATATTTGATGGTAAAAGGAGCTTCATACATTTTCAAAGCTATAGGTTCAAAATAACTAGATCAACACTTAAAAACACCATCTTGCTAGGTTAATAGTGACCTAAACACTAAAACTGCATTACCACAAAATACATCCATGACATATATATGAAGTCAAACCCAAATTATCTTAATTTTTCTTCAACTCTCTAGCTTCAACTCAATAAAAATCTTTGGTCTTGGTTTTGTTTTTTTTACTTTTTTTGCTGAGAATGATGGCTTCCAGATTCATCCATGTCCCTACAAAGGATACGAACTCATCATTTTTTATGGCGGCATAGAATTCCATGGGGTATATGTGCCACATTTTCCTTGTCCAGTCTATCATCAATGGGCATTTGGTAACATAGTGGGCATATGTTTTTTTAGCAGAATGATTTATAATCCCTTGGATATATACCCAGAAATGGGATTGCTGGGTCAAATGGAATTTCTATTTCTAGGTCCTTGAGGAATTGCCACACTGTTTTCCACAATGGTTGAACTAATTTACACTCCCACCAACAGTGTAAAAGTGTTCCTATTTCTCCACATCCTCTCCAGCATCTGTTGTCTCCAGATTTTTTAATGATCACCATTCTAACTGGCATGAGGTGGTATCTCAATGTGGTTTTGATTTGCATTTCTTAATAGTCAGTGATGATGAGCATTTTTTCATATGTTTGTTGGCCTCATATATGTCTTCTTTTGAAAAGTGTCTGTTCATATCCTTCTCCCACTTTTGGATGGGTTTGTTGGTATTTTTCTTATAAATCTGCTTTAGTTCTTTGTAGATTCTGGATATTAGCCCTTTGTCAGATGGGTAGATTGCAAAAAAATTTCCCCATTCTGTTGGTTGCCAATTCACTCTAATGATTGTTTCTTTTGCTGTACAGAAGCTCTGGAACTTAACTAGATCCAATTTGCCTATTTTGGCTCTTGTTGCCAATGCTTTTGGTGTTTTAGTCATGAATTCTTTGCCTATGCCTATGTCCTGAATGGTTTTGCCTAGGTTTTCTTCTAGGGTTTTTATGATGTTAGGTCTTATGTTTAAATCTTGAATCCATCTGTAGTTAATTTTAGTATAAGGTGTCAGTAAGGGGTCCAGTTTCTGCCTTCTGCACATTGCTAGCCAATTTTTCCAACACCATTTATTAAACAGGGAATCCTTTCCCCATTGCTTGTTTTTGTCAGGTTTGTAAAAGATCAGATGGTTGTAGATGTGTGGCGTTGCCTTCAAGACTTCTGTTCTGTTCCATTGGTCTATATCTCTGTTTTAGTACCAGTACCATGCTGTTTTGATTACTGTATCTTTGTAGTATAGTTTGAAATGGGGTAGCATGATGCCTCCAGCTTTGTTCTTTTTGCTTAGGATTGTCATGGCTATGTGGTCTCTCTTTTGATATCATATGAAGTTTAAGGTGTTTTTTCCAGTTCTGTGAAGAAGGTCATTGATAGCTTGATGGGGATAGCGTTGAATCTATAAATTACTTTGGTTAGTATGACCATTTTCACAATACTGATTCTTCATAACCATGAGCATGGAATGTTTTTCCATTTGTTTGAGTCCTCTCTTATATCCTTGAGCAGTGGTTTGTAGTTCTCCTTGAAGAGGTCCTTTACATCCTTTGTTAGTTGTATTTCTAGGTATTTTATTCTCTTTGTATAATTGTGAATGGGAGTTCACTCATGATTGGGTGCTCTGTTAGTCTGTTATTGGTGTATAGAAATGCTTGTGATTTCTGCACACTTATTTTGTATCCTGAGACTTTGCTGAAGTTGCTTAACAGTTTAAGATTTTGGGCTGAGATGATAGGGTCTTCTAAATATACAATCATGTCATCTACAAATAGAGACAATTTGACTTCCTCTTTTCCTAAATAAATACACTTTATATCTCTTTCTTTCCTAATTGCTCTGGCTAGAACTTCCAGTACTATATTGAGTAAGAGTGGTGAGAAAGGGCATCCTTGTCTAGTGCCAGATTTCAAAGGGAATACTTCAGTTTTTGCCCATTCAGTATGATACTGGCTGTAGGTTTGTCATAAACAGCTTTTATTGTTTTGTGATATGTTCCTTCAATGCCTAGTTTATTGAGAGTTTTTAGCATAAATGGGTGTTGAATTTTGTGGAAGGCTTTCTCTGTGTCTATTGAGATAATCATGCAGTTTTTGTCTTTGGTTCTGTTTATGTGGTGGATTACATTTATAGACTTGCATATGTTGAACTAGCCTTGCATCCCTTGGTTGAAGCCTACTTGATTGTGATGGATAAGCTTTTTGATGTGCTATTACAATCAGTTTGCCATTATTTTATTAAAGATTTTTGCACTGATGTTCATCATAGATATTGGCCTGAAGTTTTCTTTTTTTTGTTGTTGAGTCTCTGCCAGGTTTTGGTATCAGAAAATCCTTTATGGACAAGAAATTGCTGAGAGATTTCATCACTACCAGGCCTACCTCACAAGAACTCCTGAAAGAAGCACTGAACAAGGAAAGGAACAACCAGTACCAACCACTCCAAAAATGTACCAAATGGTAAAGACCATTGACACAATGAAGAAAATGTTTGAACTAATGGGAAAAACATCCAGCTAGCATCAAAATGGCAGGATCAAATTCACACATAAAAATATTAACCTTAAATGTAAATGGACTAAATGCCCCAATCTAAAGACACAGACTGGCAAATTGGATAAAAAATAAAAATCCATCAGTGTGCTGTATTCAGGAAACCCATCTTCCATGCAAGGACACACATAGGGTAAAAATAAAGGGATGGCAGAAGATTTATCAAGCAAATGGAGAGCAAAAAACAAGCAGGAGTTGCAATCCTAGTCTCTGATAAAACGGACTTTAAACCAACAAAAATCAAAAGAGACAAAGAGGGACATTACATAATTGTAAAAGGATCAATGCATCAAAAGAACTAACAATCCTAAATATACACGCACCAAATACAGGAGCACCCAGGTAATAAAGCAAGTTCTTGTGACCTATAAAGAGACTTAGACTCCCACACAATAATAGTGGGAGACTTTAACACTCCACTGTCAATATTAGACAAATCAACAAAACAGAAAATTAACAAGGACATCCAGGACTTGAAATCAGATCTACACCAGATGGACCTAATAGACATCTACAGAAATCCCCACCCCAAATCTACAGAATACACATTCTTCTCAGCTCTGCATGGCACCTACTCTAAAATTGGCCACATAACTGGAAATAAATCACTCCTCAGCAAATGCAAAAGAACAGCAATCATAACGAACTGTATTTCAGACCAGAGTGAGATCAGATGAGAACTCAAAATTAAGAAACTAACTCAGAACTGCACAACTTTATGGAAAGTGAACAACTGGCTCCTGAATGTCACTGGATAACCAATGAAATGAAGGCAGAAATAAAGATGTTCTTTGAAACCAACCAGAACAAAGACACAACGTACCAGAATCTCTGGGACACATTTAAAGCAGTGTCTAAAGGGAAATTTATAGCAATAAATGCCCACCAGAGAAGGGAGGAAAGATCTAAAATTGACACCCTATTGTCAAAATTGCAAGAGCTAGAGGGGCAAGAATAAAAAAAAAAAAAAAAAAAAAAAACAAAAAAAACCTCAAAAGCTAGCAGAAGACAAGAAATAACTAAGACCAGAGCAGAACTGAAGGAGAGAGAGACACAATAAATCCTTCAAAAAATCAATAAATCCAGGAGCTGGTTTTTTGAAAAGATCAACAAAATAGACAGACTGGTAGCCAGATTAATAAGAAAAAGAAAAGGGAGAAGAATCAAATAGATGCAATAAATAAAGGGAATATCACCACTGATTCCACAGAAATACAAACTACCATCAGTGATTACTACAAACAGCTCTACTCATATAAACCAGTAAACCTGGAAGATATGGATAAATTCCTGGACACCTGCACCCTCCCAAACCTAAAGCAGGAAGAATTTGAAACCTTGAACAGACCAATAACAAGAGCTGAAGTTGAGGCAGAAATTAATAGCCTACCAACCAAAAAAATTTCAGTTCCAGATGGGTTCACAGCTGAATTCTACCAGAAGTACAAAGAGAAGCTGGTACCATTCCTTCTGAAACTACTCCAAACAATATAAAAAGAGAGAAATCCTTCCCAAATCATTTTATGAGACAAATAAAAATGTTTGAAAATTAACTTCAATGTTTTGAATTTCAAATGAAGTTGAATACCACTGTTGGTGACATGTCCTTAAACATAAGTTGAGTAGGAAAATTACTAGCATTATCATATTTAGTAATATGTATATTACCTCACTTTTTAAATATCAAAATGTGCCCATTTATGCATCCATTATAATTATGAGTCACTGATTATTCTCATCAAACCATTAAAGATGCAGGAATAAAATGTCAATGCTGGATTAAGGTTTTCCTTTGTTTGTCTTTAAATGAATTACAAGTTAACATCAACAAAACATTTTGTCAGTTTCCTAAGGAAAAGAAATAAGTATAGCATGACATGGTGTACCACTTAGTGTTTGCTAACTGGTAAACATCCACCCCAAGATATATTAAATGTTGGCCAAATTCAACAAATACTTATTATTTTTCATAATGCTTAGGTTTGGTTGAGCAATACTGGCAGAGGCAACTAAGCTGAGGCTAATGTCTAGGATCATCTCACTCACACGTCTGATGACTCAACTGGAATGGCTGAGGCTGCTTTCTACGTGGTCTTTCATTCTTCAGCAGGCTAGCCCAGGCTTCTCCACAAAGTGATAGAAGTATTCCTAGGAAAAATAACAATTCCTGAAGGGTAAGAAGTTTTCTCACTTTTATTATGTCACTTTTGCTATGGTCCCATTTGGTAAGTCACATTGCCAGGCCCAGTTAAGGTGGGAGAGGACTCCCAAAGGAGGTGGGTACAAAGAGGCATGAATACTTTAAGGTCCAGTGTGATACAGTCCGTCATATAAGGTATCATATATTGTTCTTATAATTTTTTATATATTCATATATAATTAATACTGTTGATGTCCGCTTACATCCCTTTACCAGAGCAGTGCTTTTACACCCCAGCTGCTATAGACAATACCTACAAAGAGTGTGTACTTTCGATTACTTGATTTGACTTATTTTTCACAATTATTAATAACCAAAAGAATTCTGATCAGTACTTTATTATTTCTCTTCTTTAATACAACAATAAATATACAATTGCTGGAAAGTGTACCTTAACTACTTAGTCTGCTATCAATTTTGAAGACTGAAAATAAGTATATATCATCTCATTTATTTTTTAAATTTTTTCCATACAATTTAAGGCTATTATTAAGCACTATGGTGGGTTATATTTATTATTTATATGAAAAATCAGGAAAGTTAAAAACAAAGTGCTTGCCAAGGCCAAGTGGTAAGAAAAGTTGGTACTAAAGAACTGAGGCCTTATTTTACTTTAATATGATAATTGAGAAAACATTAGTTTATATTAATATGTACAAATATGTTAGCACTTTACTATAATTTAAGAAAGTTAAAAAGTTAGAAATTATTAAACAATATAAGGATTTTTTAAATATGCTTATCTAAGATGGTATTTTGTATAATCATCAGTGAAATTAAATATTGAGGTATATAAATCTTTTTGAACTCACCAGATATAAATGCCAACAATGCATCTGGCAATAATATTAAAGTATCTTCTTTGTTTATATTTTGCTATTTAAATATTTTTTTCCTTTGAGATTCTTTCATTGCAATTCTAACTTCTCAGTAAGTACCAGTCACATAAGATATAAGTTTTTCTATTGATTAAATTTTAGATCTACATAGATCCATTTGTTTGTATCACTCTGTTGTGTTACTTTAAAGGCTTCATTTCTCTAGCATTACTGAGTCAACTCTTGTCACTTAAGACTATCTTCTCAATTTATTTAAAATCATTCAATGATAACATTGATAAGTTATTCTTTCCTAGGACTTTTTGTCTAATTAAGCCAGATGGTGTCAGTGTGTCACAAATTAAAATTTCCAAAGTAAATACATTTATGATAGTGTTGTTTGGAAAACAAGTTTGTTAGGAAATAAATAACTGCAGTTGTCCCTCAGTATCTGCAGGGAATTGGTTCCAGAACTGCTGGCAGATACCAAAATCCACATATATTCAAGTCTCATAGTCAACCTTTCAGAAGCCACAAATACAAAAGTCAACATTCCATTGAGGAGTGTTTTGCATCCCATGAGTACTGTATTGTGGATCTGCTTTGGTTGTTGACACAGAACCTGCCATTATGGACAATCAATTGTATTTATTGAAAAAAAAAAAAACAAAATTCTATGCAAGTGGATCTCTGTAGTTCTTATCTTTGTTGTTCAAAGATCAACTCTGTATCTTAAATTTTCGATTATTCTTCATTAATGCCATTTTTCCACATATAGAAAGATGACTTCAAATGCAGAGCAAATCTGTATTAAAACCTTTAAAGGAGTTTAAAATGTCTAATTAATCTCTTCCCCAAAATTTTTGAGAGAAGTGAATTTAAAATTCAACTTAAACTGCACTAAAATAAGTCTTCTGAAACTATGCCTCTGAGGACGTTAACGAAAATTTATTTTTTTCTCTTAAAATGCAAATTCTCTAAATAAATAGTTTTCATGACTCAGAGCTCCAGATCATTAGATAAGTTCAGCCCACATAAGTGGCTGTGTGGATAGTCTCCCACAAAATGGAATTTTGTTCTATCTTAACATTTTTGAAGTCATGTCAAAGAACATAGGCCCTAAGAAAAATCAACATTATTATACTGTTTTTAAAGAAAAAGATTGTTCTACATTGTATATGAAATATTTATCACATCTGATTCACAGCCTTGGCTTCTTAATTTGGAAAACTAATGCATACATTTGCCTAAGATATCAAAGCCCAACCTACCCCACAAAGTGTGTTTTGTCACTTCCAGTTTTAGGAAGGTGCAAACACAGAACCAAAACTTGAGCCCGCCCACCTCTCATCGAGCACACTTCTAAAGACACTGTCAAATGATTTCCTCAATGGTGATTCTGACATCCAATAAAGGGAGCACTATATTTTGTCCTCCTAAAAAATCTCCAGCAACTACCATAGTTTCTGGAATATAGTGAGTAATGAGTAGACATTTAATAAATTCAATAAATGTATGAGGCTGGTGCAAAAGTAATTGCGGTTTTTGCCATTACTTTTAACTGCAATTGCTTTTGTACAAACCTAATATTATGCTAAATTAAATTAAGTTTGGCCAAAAACTGTCTCTGAACTCCAAATCCCTGTATTCATACATTCCTAAACTGCAATTTAACAAGTATATCCTTTTGACAAGTAGTTGAGTTTCAGCCAGTTACAGACAGCCAACTGACCAGGTCATGTCTGATATGGTTTGGCTGTGACCCCAACCAAATCTCATCTTGAATTATAGCTCCCATAATTCCCTTGTGTTGTGGTACGTACACAGTGGGAGATACTTGTGTCATGGGGACAGTTTCTCCCATACTGTTCTTATGGTAGTGAATAACTCTCAGGATATCTGAAGGTTTAATAAGAGGACACCCCTTGCACTCATTCTTTATTGTCTGCCACCATGTAAGACTTGCCTTTTGCCTTCCACCATGATTGTGAGGCCTCAGACATGTGGAACTCTGAGTCTATCAAATATCTTTTTCTTTATAAATTACCCAGTGTCAGGTATGTCTTTATCAGTAACATGAATATTGACTAATACAGTAAATTGGTACCCATACGGTGGGGTACACTTGTAACAATACCCAAAAGTGTAGAAGCAATATTGGAACTGGGGTTGGAATAGTTTGGAGGCTCAGAAGAAGATAATATAGGAATATGTGAGAAAGTTTGGAACTTCCTAGACACTCGTTGAATGCCACTGACAAAAATGCCAATAATAATATGGACAATGAAATTGTTGGGAACTGGAGTAAAGGTGATTCTTGCTATGTTTTAGCAAAGAGACTCACAGCATCTTGCTCTTGTCCTAGAGATCTGTGGAATTTTAAACTTGATAGAAATGATTTAGGGTATCTGGCAGAAAGAACTTATAAGCAGCAAAGCATTCACGATGTGACTTGGGTGCTGTTAAAAGCATTCAGTTTTAAAAGGGAAACAGAATAAAAGTTCAGAAAATTTGCAACCTGATGATGCCATAGAAAAGAAAAACTCATTTTCTGAGAAGAAATTCAAGCCAGCTGCAGAGCTGCAGAAATTTGCATAAATAGCAAGAAGCCAAAAGTTAATTGCCAAGACAATGGGGAAAATGTCTCCAGGGCATGTCAGAGATCTTTGAGGTAGGCCTTCCCATCACAGGCCCAGAGGCCTAGGATGAAAAAATGGTTTTATGGGCCAGTACCAGGGTCCTTGTGTTGTGTGTAGTCTAGGGACTTGGTGCCCTGTGTCCCAGCCACTCCAGTCATGACTAAAAGGAGTCAAGGTACAGCTCAGGCCATGGATTCAGAGGGTGCAAGCTACAAGCTTTGACAGCTTCTATGTGGTATTGAGCTTGTGGGTATAGAGAAGTCAAGAATCCAGGTTTGAGAACATCCACTTAGATTTCAGGGGATATAAGGAAACACCGGATGTTCAATCAGACATTTGTTGCAGGAGCAGGTCCCTCATGGAGAACCTCTGCTAGGGCAATGCAAAACATGTGGGGTGGGTGCCCCCACACAGAGTCTCCACTGGGGCGCTTAATGCCTAGTAGAGCTGTGAGAAGAGGGCCACTGTCCTAGGCTCATAGGCAGAAGGGACTTGGCTTGTCTCGGATGAGACTTTTGACTTGCTGAAATCAGTTAAGACTTTGCAGGACTGTTGGGAAGGCACAACTGGTTTTAAAATTTGAGGAAAAGAGATGTGGGAAGGGTCAGGGCAGAATGATATGGTTTGGCTGTGACCCTACCCAAATCTCACCTTGAATTGTAGCTTCCATAATTCCCTCATGTTGTGGAAGGGACCCAGTGGGAGATAATTGAGTCATAGGGGCAGTTTCCATCATACTGTTCTCATGACAGTGAATAAGTTTCATGAGATCTGATGGTTTTATAAGGGAAAGCCCCTTTCACTTGGCTCTCATTATCTTTTGTCTCTCATCATGTAATACACGCCGTTCCCCTTCCACCATAATTATGAGGCCTCCCTAGACATGTGGAACTGTGAGTTCATTGAACCTTTTTTCCTTTATAAATTACCCAGTCTCCAGGAGATCTTTATCAGCAGCATGAACATGGACTAATACAATGTCCATATACAAAGTAAATGCCTCATCACACCATGCCCAAATAAAGCAAATGCCAAGCAGTAACCAATCGAACTCTTTGTGTACCCCAATTCCTTTTTTTGTTTATAAACCCTCCCTGACAGCATTGCTGGATGGAGATCTCTGAAACTCTCCTGGTTCTGAGTGCTGCCAAATTTATAAATTTTTTGTTGCTAAATAAGCTCTTATAAATTTAATTTGTCTAAATTGTTTCTTTGAACAATTCGTTGTCAGAGTGGAATCCTAAGTAGACCTCTAATAACCCCGGAAGCACTCAGTGACCAAGAGAAGATATCCACCAGGGCCCATTGTGTCCATTGATCTCTCACAGCAGTTGGGGTGTGAGTGAGTTCTCTCTCATCCTTAAGTTCCACAAACATGTTTTGAGCTCTCTGAGTTTATTTGAGCACTTTTGATCTAGACTTGGGATTTTATACACTGGCATACTTCTAGGGTTGCATTACTTCTCCCCTGATTCTTCCCTTGAGGTGGGCTATATGTATGTGCAGTAGCCTACCTGCCCCCGGGAAGCACAGTGTGTTTACTAGAGTTAGACATATGCTCCCTTGAGGAGATCTTCCTTTACCTGTCTGAATGCTACCAAAAGGTCATACACCAGTTAAACACCACCATTTTGCCTCTTAGTGTACATTCTTGAGCCCATTCACCCAACACCTGAGATCTTACCAGGAAGCTGCTGATCACCAGTGTCAGATGTTTCTATCTATTGGGAGGCTGTCTTTCCCTGGCACTGGCTACAAGCAATTATTATTTTAGAGAGACAGTTCACCACCTGACAATCACCTGGTGGTCTCCTGACATTCTTTGAGTGGGGTTTTACGTCCTTGAGCACAATGACGTAAACATGAGGAACATGCACCAGAACATGAGGCATGGAGGGACCTTCCTCCTCAGAGCCCTCCTGTGACCTTCCGCAGTTTGTTGTTCCTTGTTTATATGCTACTCGTAACCAGTTTATGTAGGCACTCTGTAAGTCCTTTCTCCTTTGCTGTTTTTCCAGCAGGTGATCAGTTGGCCCTCTTCCAAGTGTTCTTTACTTTCTTTTCATGCCTGCTCTAAAGCTTTTTAATAAATGTTCTTTCCCATTTTAAAACTTGCCTTGGTCTCTTCTTCTGCCTTATGACCCCTCAGTTTTTTTCTTCTGAGGAAGCAGGATTTGAGCTTGCTGCAGACATATACAGATTTGCCACCGGTAACCTGGATAATTCCCACGGCCAACAAAGGTTTGCTAGAGGCAATATTAATGGCCACCAAATATTAATTTTGTCCCGTAGTATTGCAGGGTGGCATGGCTGCCTGCCCTGCATCCATCCTGTTCCTCAGTGGGACTCTTTATGGCCAAAGGATTAGAATCAACAAGACTTACAGCCAGTTAATTGTTCTAGGCCAGATAGGAATGGATATAGACAGGCATTCATTTCCCCTTAAAATTATTATTCTTTTTTAATAAGCCAAAAAACAAAAGCCAACAGTGAGGATACAGAACTTACTTATTTTTAGCTTCTGTGCATTGAGCTACTACTGTGATCTTGGTTTAAGATATAGATTTATAGCAATTAGCTGTACTAATCATAAACATTGTTCTGGAAAAAAATTAATATATATCTATCTGCACAACTCATAACTGGGAGCATTACACCCAGAAGGCTTTGTCACAGGGTATCTTTATCCTATTAGTAGTTATTTTCTTTTAATTCTACCAGAAGCCAGAAATTATGTTTGCTTGGAGTGGATTCAAAGATGACACATAATAGCTTAGAAGGCAAAGTCTCTTGTTTCACCAGTTGTTCAGGCATCTTTGTACCCATACTTGATTTGGAGGGTCTGACCTTGACCTAGTTCTATCCCTCAAAACCGGTCCTGCAATCTCATGCATTCACCTTTTCTGTGACAGTCCCTGGGCCTAGAGGGAGGGTGCTTGTATAGTCTTAGCAGCAGGGTATTGCAGCAAGTAACAGATTAGACCCAGTAGGATGCCAGATGCCAGATGAGGGAGATTCTCATCTCTGGTTTTCAGAATACCATAATTTTGGTTTCTTTGGGAGTAAAACAATGACAAATAAATAATATTAATATTTTGACAATCAACAGTGTATTTGTGTGTCAGAACAGAAAAAGGAACTGATTGTATTAGGGTAACAACTAATAACTAAAAGTATGAAGAAAACTTATAATCTGTTACTCTCTTGAGGATTATTGTAACTAAGATATGATTTGTGATTCAATCTATACTCAAACAAACAAAAGTTAGGGCTGAAATTTACTATCAAGTGCTGTGCTTTTCCCTTAAAACAATTTCTCTCTTTATAGCCCTCTTTTTCTATTAAAGAGAAACTATAGTAAAACCAATTTGTATTCAAAATAAGTTTTAAATTATTATACTTATTATACTTTGCCTGATTATTCACATAAAGTGCAGCAAGAACTGATTGGCTATATAGGCTCCTCTTAAGTTGGCTTTGCTGGGATGTTATCTAAAAACATGCAATTTTAGTTAAAGTCTTAGTAATATAGCCAATATCTCCAATTGTTCTGTTCTAAAATACTCTTACTAAACTTTCATGAAAAACTATATTGTCATAAAAATCACAATTGAAGTTTTGGAGAACTCAGATAGAAAAGTAAATTTGCTTACAAAACCATACTTCACCCAAATGCTGTAAACTATAAACAACTTAAAAGGGGAAAAATTCTTTAACCAGAGCAGCAGGCTTCCAAACAATACACTTGTTCACCTTAAACTGCCATTCACAAGCCAAATAGCTCATGAGGGCTATTAGGCCGTGTAGAATGTAGCAGGTCCTTACATAGTCACAATCAGTCCTAGAGAAAAAGGCAGCCCCCTGCTTCTAAGTATCTGCTCTTTGTATCCTGAGGTAGCATGATCTCTTGTAAACCATTTTTATCTTATCATGGAACTCTTGTGGGCACCATTGTTTTCATTAGCATGGGGGTAGCTTCAGTTAACATTCCACAGCAAGGCAGTAAATGCCCCTCAAGTAGAAATTCTCTAGTCCAGTAGTTGTTACTGGGAAGTACTTATAGTCTTTTGCCACAAGTTGCAGTAAATGCTCCACAAAAGCCTATGAAGTGGACGATTTGTCCCAGCTAGCACTTCAGCTTTTAGCCTATATTTTGTGGGCTCAGGCTATCTTACTAGTTACAATTTAGCATGTCCAATTAACATTTCTTAAAGGGCATTTTACATGCCTTCAGTTTTATAGCACTAGATAGGAAGAACATTCCCCAGTTAGATACAATATCCATTTTCATAAGACATTTAGGTAAAGGAGTCACAACTACCTTATATAAAGCCTATTTAAACATTTTAAATTTCATAATTCTATTGACCTGTATGTTTTTTATATTTTAGTACCAGAAACTTTTCCTTCTACCGCCAGACCATGTTACCTTTTCTGGTGAAAAAAGGATTTGGGTTCCTAGCAGGGAGTTTAGCCAAGAGACTCAGACTCTTTTGTCAATATTTAACTTAATTTGCCCCAGCAATGTCCGCAAGCAATGTCAGCTTTCTCATAATAAACTTTGCCTTCTGATTTTTTTTTTAAATTTTTCATTTCTGGGACAAATAGGGAATAAACATCCAAAAATTCTGATTATCTTTTTGGGAAAAGTTTTTTTACTCCTTTTCTCATTTCCTTTTTTTTTTTTCTTTTGTTATTGTTAATTACCTTTAATGTTTTACTAAGCATCGTAAGAGCCATGATGGACATCAAATTTGATAAGGTATTCTCAAATGGTTATATGATTCTGTAGGAGGAGTACCCATGTAAAAGGAGCCCCCTTAATCTCCAAATTTACCATGACCTGGGTTACAGGCATATTTAGTGGGAGAATATCCTGGTCATTATAAAACCAGTCCCACGTGACTTTCATACGAAACATATCAACTGCTTGATCTGGAGAGCTCCACTTGGTATTCTATAGGAAGAGTGGGGCAGTCCCCTTCTCCTGGCAAACAGACATCACAGTACTGTTTATCGAGTCCACTAGGCTGGTTGTTCTCTCAGGAATAATCGTGTGCATTTGGATCACGTATACTCAACAGTGATGGTTCAATAGTGAGCTGTGGGTCCTGCATCAACCAAAATAAGCTCTTTTATGCTGCAGAATTTAAAACTAAGGATTTTGTTTTTAAAGTAGCTATTTTTACAATCTGTTATAGTACAGGTTTCTCAAGAAGCTGATGATACCGATCTACAAAATGGAACAATTCATTTACATTATACCCTATGGTTTAATAGTTACTTGATTTTGCCCTTCCCCCACATTGACTATCTTCTTGATAACCACGTCAGAGGTAACTTTTATTGTCCTGGCTTAATTTTTTTAAATCCATTTATTTATAGCTGTGTAATATTTCTTTATTTTAAAGTCACTCTCAAATAGTTTCTTAACTAGAAAAAAAATTACATTTTCTTTAGCAAAAACCATATCTTTGTATTTTATAAACTTCACCAAAAACACCTTTTATACTACTACTATTTTAACTCATAGTAACCAAAAGTCCCATTGTAGGGATGAAGGGGGAAGGACGATTACTTAATTTAATATAATATGACATTAAGATGTTAAACTATTGCAGAGAATTCTGAGATTAAATTTATCAAATTAATCTTACCAAAGATTGCTGAAGTCATGTGAATTAAAAGGCATCTGAGCTAGCTTCAATCAGTGTGACAAAGCCCTTACTTTTCTTTAAGTCAAATAATTTGAATTCTTTCAAACAGATTAATGGTGAAGTATCAGTTCCTCATGACAAATATAAGCATACAGACCTAACAGACATGCAGACAAAAGCAGACCCAAAAAGTTCTCTCTATTAAAGGAGTTTTCTAATAACTACATAACTTTTATATTTGCCTTTGAAGTCTTTAAGTTCCCCCTCTAGTTAAAGGAATAACTCTTTTTCGGGTGGCCTATGCTTCTATTTTGATAAAGTGTTATAAATTCTTGATATTTTTGACAAAATTCCTGAACTCAAAATTCTAAACTAGGTTTTTTTTCTTGTGCTTGAATTAACTTCTGAATTTTCCAGATATGCCTTTGGAACGTCTCCAACGGATTTTTTCTTTCCTTATAAAAAGATATATTAAACTAATTGGACTTATTTGATACATTAAATTATATAAATATGAAGCATTGTCTAATAATAAGTAATGCTAACTTTTTAAATTATATTTATATGGACATGTTATTAATATGTATTCCAGGAATTGTATAAAATCCATAGAAATCTGGTCATATTTTTGGAATTAATAAGAATTTTCAGAACTCTAAGAAAGAAATGGATTGGTTCCATAAAACTAACCCAACATGAAGTAGGACAGAATTAATTGAATATCAAAAATGTTAAATGAAATTTGGAAGATTTTCATGCTAGGTCAATCAGCACTGCAATTATTAAAATATGCAGTTTAAGTAACCTGTTTAAGAAACAATGCTATATACCTGAATTGGAGAAACATAGGTGATGTTTAAGAGGGTCTAAATCCAATGCTACAGGTGATCTTATGAAAAGCCTAGTCTGGTGCTTCGAGAGTCTTTAAAGCTTCCATTATTCTATCTACTCTATGAGTCATCATAATATAGATCAAATGACATTTTAAAAACTAAAAATTGGTTTGGTAATTGTTCTAAAATTGTGAAAGTTTATAACCAATATTTGATTTGTCAAATTCATATTCTGTAAGACAGTAAAAAACTTGGATGATTAATTACTGGCACTTGCTGAACCATTTAAATACTTACCAATAGAATTTGTGCAAGTGCTACTTTCAATGTATGTTTTCTGCTTGTACAGAAACTTTCCCATGAGGAAAGGCTGATTCTATAACAGTAACTAAGAGATTATTACAAAATGTATTTCCTTTATGAGACGTTCCTGGAGAAATCTTTAGTGATAGAGGTATTCATTTCACTGCAGTTAAATAAGGTATTATAAACACAATGGCATTTAGCAAAGCTAATTGAATAAATTGTATTGTCTTTGTCAAAGGTATTAGCAGACTGATGATAGTTAGATCTATTCTTACTAGAAAACATAGATTGACCTCTAATGAAATACTTACTGAAAGCCCTAGACCCCTAATAATAAAACCATGTGTATCTCCTGCTCTTAGAAATTCTTACAAGATTCAGCATTGCAAGACTTGAATGCACTATGCCTAAGTGTATTTTTCACCACATAAAATAAGCCTTCAAATGGCCCACCAACTGATAACAACCACACCTACCACAATCTAGAATCTGAAGATTATGTCGTATGGATATGACACCAGAATTACATGGATATATTGGATCCAGGTAGTGAGAATAGTACTCAATAGGTAGTTTTTCAACCCATGCACACTTGTGTCTCTCCCCTTTCTAGTAGTCTGCAGTATCTACTGTTCCCATGTTTATGTGTTTGTGTACTCAATATTTAGCTCCCACTTATAAATGAGAACATGCAGTATTTGGTTTTCATTCCTACATTAATTTCCTTAGGATTATGGCCTCCAACTCCATACATGTTGCTTTGAAAACCATGATTTTATTCTTTTTTTATGCCAGTATAGTATGTCATGGTATATATGTACCACATTTTCTTTATCCAATTCTCCATCATTGGGCATCTGGGCTGGTTTCATTTATTTACTATTGTGAATATCACTACAATGAACATATGAGTGCATGTGTCCTTTGGTGTGATGATCTATATTCCTCTGTGTATATATCAAGTAACAGGATTACTGAGTCAAGTGGTAGCTGTTTTAAGTTCTTTGAGAAATCTTCAAACTGCTTTCCACAGTGACTGAACTAATTTGTAGTCCCACTAACAGTGGATAAGCATTCTCTTTATTCTGCAGTGTTCTTTACACCTTTTTGTAATAGCCATTCTGACTGCTATGAGATTTAGTTTTGTGTTTTTTGATGATTGGTGATGATGAGTATTTTATCATATGTATATTGGTTCCATATATGTCTTCCTTTGACAAATGTATGCTCACTTATTAATGGGGTTATTTGGGTTTTTGGGGTTTTTTTTTCTTATTAAGTTTCTTATAGGTTCTGGATATTAGAACTTGGTTGGATGCAAAGTTGTGACTATTTTCTCCTGCTATGCAGGTTGTCTGTTTACGCTGTTGGTAATTTCCTTTGCTGTACAGAAGCTCTTTCATTTAATTAGGACCCACTTGTCAATGTTTGTTTTTGTTGCAATTGCTTTTGGAGACTTAGCCCAAAATTCTTCACCAAGGGCAATGTCAAGAAGGGCATTTCCTGGGTTTGGTTTTCTTCTAGGATTTTTATACTTTGAGGTTTTACTTTTAAATCTTCAATCTATCTTGAGTTCATTTTTGTATGTGGTGAAAGGTAAGTGTCTAGTTTTATTTTTCTGCATATGGCTAGCCCATTATCTCAGCATCATTTATTGTAAAGGGAGTGCTTTTTTCACTGTTTATTTTTGTCAGCCTTGCTAGACATCAGATGACTGCATGTGGCTTTATTTCTGTGTTTTCTACCTGTTCCAATGATCTATGTTGTTGTTTTATACCAGGACCATGTTGTTCTGGTTACTATAGCCCTATAGTATAATTTGAAGTTTGGAGGTGTTATGTCTGTGACTTATCCAAACCAATCCTAAACATACCAAGTTCTTAACAATCATATGGCAGCAAAAATTCAGGGCCTCGAGTCTTATATCCACATCTCCCCCCCTAAATACAGCCCCTCCAGACTCTTGTGACTAAAGCCATTGGAGATTTCAAAAGTAAAACCAAGCATGGAGGTTTTTCCTCAGAAGCAGGGGGCCTAATGTTAGATATGTTATGCCAAAACTAAATCCTGACATGATCTTAGAAATTGTCTGCTTTACCCTCTAACAAATTTTACTAATATCCCAACTGCAGTATCTATATTTTTCTACAGGGTTAGGCTTTTAGATACAGGTATCCAGATTCCTCATTTAAATATAACAGAAAGCAAAACCTATAGTATGAGTTTTGTAATAATATTATACCAGAAATTAAATTTAAAAACCAAAATAAATGTATTTCAACTGTATGTAGACAACTTTATAGCTCTAATTCCTTAAATATATGTAACCTCCAATTATGCAATGATTCTGTAATGGAGCCTTAGACAAATATTACTTGCGCTTCCCTACTAATTAGTCCTAATGCATGAGGCATCCCACATGGAACAGTCTGTGTACCTCCCTAAAATATATATATTTATTTGTAGAGAATGTAGCAATACAATTATCATTTCACCATATGAATGAGCAACTCCAGGTATCAATAAGTGAAAAATAAAAAAACAATGTGTTTTAGAGATTCTAACAGTATAACTGCTAATCTATAACCAAGTAAGAGCTGAACATTGTACCCCTTTTTAATATGCACCAAAGAATAAAGAGAAATTCGCTAGCAAATGTAAATCTCTCCACATGGGCATCTTTTTGCAGAATGCTTCTTCCTTATCTTGCCATACATGTAAATAAAATTAGGAATCAAAACTTGTCTAAACATTAGCCACTATAGCTGATTCTGCAGTTGCTCAGAAAACTTCTTTAAATTATCTTGCTAAAGTTATTTTAGATAACATGACTGCATTGAACTATTTGTTGGCTGAACTGGGAGAATGTGCAATAGCTAACACCTCCTGCTACACTTAGATAAATAAATCTGGTATTATAGAAACTCAGTTGCAAGAAATCAACTAGAAAGTTACTTGGTTAAAACAAGGAGATTTTGCTTCTGTCTCATTTTTATATATTTGATTTGTATATATCTGACTTTGATTGTTTCAATTTGTAAAGTTTATATACTTTAGTTTCTTAGTATTATCTTCTTTGTAGCTGTCATAATAGATTCCTTGGTGCACTGTAGTCTTTCATGATTCTCAAATGCTCTGATGCAGCCATCCATTGTATGTCAAATGGTCTCACTAAAGTTAGAACAATGACAACACAAAAATGACATAAAACGTAATTCAACTAAACTGATGTCATAAGTTGTGAATTCCATAATAAGATCAAGCACGTCCATTCTGATGGCAACAGAGAATGGAATCAATGCCCAAGGTTTCAATCAATCTTTCATAGTTGAGAGGACATCAAAAGGGAGATTTGTTAGAGCAGCCTATAGCTGTTTTGTACTTTGAATTCCTACATCATGAAATATAACCTAATTTAGTATGTAAACAAACTGCAACTTAACTTGAGTGTATTTTTATAACGAACTGCTGAGTCTCAGCCAGTTATAGAAGCCAAGCTTCAGCCAATCATAGGCTGCACATTGATCAGACAATATACACATAAGGCAAATGCCTCATCATACCATGCCCAAATAATGCAAATGACAAGCTATAGCTAATCAAGCTGTTTTTTACCTCAATTTCTTTTTGTGTCTATGAATATAGCCTGCCCACATTGCTCGGTGGAGTGTTCTAATCCTCTTCTAGTTCTGAATGCTGCCTAATTCATGAATCATTCTTTGCTCAAATAAACTCTTCTAAATTTAATTTGTCTAAAGTTTTTCTTCCAAAAATGTAACTGAATAAATACACTTCTAATGATTACTCTGATGTCTCTATTAGATCAATAAGTAAAATCAAAAAGTATTTTATTTAGTTTGTACCCTCAGGCAAACATTCAAATATGAGGTGATAAGGCTCAGAAATAGTGAATATAGAAATAAAACTAAAGCTAGCTAAAGAAATGTTACTTAGAAGAGAAATCTTACATGCTTATCTTGTGGCTTACACCATTATCTCAATTAGAAGAGCTCAAACTCTTTTCCTTTTCTTTCCCATATATAATTATTCTAAATCTTAGCTAGAGAGACTTAAGTCCTATTTATTCCATTAGGTTTTCTCTGCTTACCAGATTCACATTACTCATTTTCTTCTCTGAACTCTTTCTAATATGGGTTCACACAGTGAAAACATCATTAGCTTTAAAGAACAACAGGTCCACGGTAAAACTCAGCCCTGTTACTCACTGTCTCTGTGACTATTGGCAATTTTCATAATGTTTCTGACACTCTCTGTCTTCATATCTTATAGGATTATTGCCAGGATTAAAATTGATAAAATAGCACATTTAGTTCATTTTGCATAGAATACTATGAATCTTCATTCCTACTGTACTTAAAGTGAAGTCCCTACATATTGGCACTTACTTTTTTTCTCTAAATACTTCCAGTTTTCCACTTAACCAAAGTGAGATATTTAATGATGATTATATAGGTCTTGTAGCCTCCATAGCATGGTTTATACTTAATATAGTCTTGAGAGTTATTTGAAATTTTTTGAACTAGTTCATATATATTTTTATTCTATAGTATTTGATTTGAAAAATACTCATTGTAATGCCTCAAGCTTGTGGGTGTTTAAAGTGCTGGGGTATTGAAAATAATAATGAGTTAATCCAGGTGTACCAAAATCTTAATTTTTTTCTGGGTGCCTTATATGTCAGGCTTGAATAAAATATTGGAATTCTATACAATAAGAATTAGTTTTTATTAGGTTCTGAGGGCTATGACAAATACTAAACTTGAGGGGTTTTAAGATTGGTTTTCTGCTAGTGGTAAGTGAAAAGCCATGGAAAATCAGGGAAGGGAGAACACACCCAAGGCTCAGAAGAAAGGTTGGAAATGTGGGTGTATATTTAGAAATCATCTGTAAATACATAGATAATGAACACATCAGTGATTACAAGAAAAGAGAGTAGAAAGAAAATAGAAAACTTTGTGTAGTTTTTATAAAAATACTATAAAATGAAAGGGAGTTATATGTACTCCAGCACAACGTTTTCACTTAAAGAATCCCTTACAACTTGTTGTGTTCTCACTGAATATGCCAAAATTGTAAAATACTTCTACCCTATATGGTTAATCATCAAAGTTAAAACTGGTTAAATACCAGTTTGAAAATGTATTATTTCTATTTCACAATAAATGCCATTGCAAAGTATAAAAAATAAATTCTAACATATCTTTACCTAGTAAATACACGTGAACTAAATTGACAGCAAACAAATGCATACAAATAAATACACCCTAAAATCTATGCTTCTACAGTGGTCTGAGTTATGGAAAACAGAATATCCCAAAGACTAAAAATATTCTCAGACATGGAAATACAGATCACTACTGATAGGGACAGCAGGCAGTGAAGCCTCACTCTCAAGCCACAAAGCCTGAGACCATGGCACAAAGTGAAAACTTATATCTGTGTTTTCCTGCTCAAATCTTGGCTTTTCATAAGCAATGCATGACTCACCCCACCCTTCCTCCTGTGCCCATAAAAACCTCCAGACTCAGCAGGCAGAGTGGGGAAAAGCAGCTGGGTATTCAGAGACTACGACTGGATGTTAGAGAGAAGCAGCTTGATTTCAGAGGGACAGTTTGACGAGGTAACTTCAGAAAAGAATCTGGATGGAGATGGCTGGACTTCAGGGAAAAATTACCTTACTGCCCTGTTTCCTTTTCAGCCCCCCTTCCTGCTGACAGCCACTTTCATCGGCAATAAAACCCCCTGCATTTACTGCTCTTCACTTCATTCATCTGACCTCGTTTCTCCTGGACATTGCTTGGGAGCCATGAGTGTGTATACAAAAGGTTGTCACAACAACCCTTTGCCAAAAAGGCAGAGAGCCCACTGAGCTGTTAACACTTAAGCCATCTGTGGATGGTAGAGCTAAAAGGGCACTGTATACTCCCTCTGGGGCTTCAAGGATTGTGGAGACACTCCTTGATGCTGCTGTGGGGCCTGGGTGGTGTTCAGTCCTGCCAGCACCCAAAAGCACTCACCCCAGCTCCTGCACCTGCTCACCTGCATGCTCCCTCCTTCAAGGGGTGGAATGCAGCAGGTCCAAGTGAGGGGAGTTCACCCCTGCCAGTGCCAAGGCAGCCAGCTGGTTCCCGCACTCATACACTCCAGTTCCCACCTTGTTCACTCATGTGCTCCCTCCCAAAAAAGTTGAGAGCTGTGGGTTGAGTAAAGGAGGCACCCTTGTTGTGAGCCCCATGAATGCATCAGGGAATATCCTGCCTCACTAGTAACAAAAATCTTTTGGTAATATATATTCCAGCAAACCAAGACCAAAAAAAAAACTAACAGGGAAAAGCATGATATAAAGGAGTTTCAGTTGGTAAGAAAAATTGTAAAGCTCAGCAAAATAACTACATCTATTACCAGAATAAGATAAATGATACAAAAAATAATGTAAGAAAAATGATACAAATACAGTGTCCAGATTCTATGTTCAAAACTGATAAGTGAGAGACAGTTGGAAAAAATAAATTAGATCATTTCATGTTGCTTAATTATTTGTAAATAGTCTTTCACTCTTACTAGTTAGAGAAAGTAAGATCCAAAAATCAATCTAACTGTAATGATGTTTTTCCATTTAGCAAAATCTAGGACTAAATGATTACGTTGGGCAAGAGGAAGCATTAAAACCAGAAAAATAATTCAGTTTAAAATTTACCTGATGTTGAATCAGAGAAGCTTTTCTAAAAATAAATGCAAATACATTAAAAAATCAGTAGATATGATTGCAGAAATTTTTAAAACTATGTATCTAAAATAATAAAACACTACATTGAAAGGTATATGACAAACTGAGGGAGATTACACAATGTATACAGGGCATATAAAGATAATATGTACATTATATAAATAATGTGTATAAAGAAAATATAATACATTTCATATTAAAGTAGTCTCATAATTTAATTTTTTAAAATGTGTGGGAGGTGGAACAAGATGGCCAAATACAGCCCTCCAGTGATCACTCCTGCTGCAGGAAAAGCAAATTGAACAAATATCCACAGAAGAAAGCACCTTTATAAGAACAAAAAATTAGGTGAGTGGTCCCAGTACCTGGTCTTAATACCACATCAATGAAAGAGGTACCGAAGAGGATAGGAAACACAGCCTTGAAATGGCAACATTACCCTTCCCTCATCCCCCTCCACCAACCTCATGACACAGAGAGAATTTGTGTCCTTGGAAGAGGGAGAGAGAGTGCAGATATTACGTGACTTTCCGCTGAAATTCAGTGCTACCCTGTCACAGTGGAAAACAACAGAGGGCAGAATTCAGCCAGTACCCAGAAAATGAGCACTTAGATCAGCCCTAGCCAGAGAAAAATCATTCTATCTCAGCAGTTGGAACCTGAGTTCTAGCTAGACCCACCGCAAAGGGCTAAAGTGCTCTGGGGTTTGAAATAAACTTGAAAGGCAATACAAGCCATGAGAATTACAGTTCCTGGGCTAGTCCTACTGCTGTGCTGGGCTCAGAGCCAATGAACTTGGGGTACCCACAACTAGCAAGACATCAACTGGGATGGCAAAGAGAGTGCTTGCTTCACCCCTCCCACAGCTCACAGTTCTGGGAGAGACTCCTACCTGAGGAGAGGAAAAGGAAGTTTAAAAGGGACATTGCTTTGCAACCAGATACCAGCTAAGCCACAATAGAACAGGCCCCCAGGCAGAGTCCTAAGACCCTATTCTGGGTTCTAGCTCCTGGATGACATTTCTAGACACATCCTTGGCCAGAAGGGAACCAGCTGTCTAGAAGGGAAGGATTCAGTCCTAGCAGGATTCATCAACCACTGACTAAAGAGCCCTTGGGCCTTAAGTAAATATCAGAAGTACCCAGGCCACACTCACCACAGTTATTGGGTGAGACCCAGGGCCATGTTGGCTTCAGGTGTAATGCAGCCCATTCTCAGCTATGGTGGCCACAGAGAGAGACTTCTTCTGCTTGAGGAAAAGAGATGGAAGAGTAAAGGGGCCTAGTCTTACAGCGTAGGCACCAGCTCAGCCATAAAGGACAGAGAACCGAGCAGGATTCTAGAGTTCCTAGCTCTAGATCTTGGCTCCCGGACGGCACTTCTGGACATGCTCTGAGGTAGAAGGGAGCCACTGCCCTGAAGGAAGAGACTCAAGCCCAGCAGCATTCAGCACAACCTGAATGAAGAGGCCTTAGTTCTTGAGTGAACATCAGCAGTGGCCAGACAGTACTCACTGTGGGCCTGGGGCAGTGATGGCCATGGAGAAAGACTCTTTCTACATGAGGAGAGAAGACGGAAGAGAGAGAAGAACTTTTTCATGTGTCTTTAGTGCCAGTTTAGCCACAGTAGAATAAAGCACAGAGTAGTTTCTTAAATTTCCTGACTCCGGGCACTGGCTCCCATATGGCATTTCTGGACCAGCTCCGGGCTAGTGGGGAGCTTGCCAATTTGAACACAGGAACACAAGCCTGGCTGTATTCAACACCTGCTGACTGAAAAAACCCTTGGGCCTCAAATGAACATCAGTAGTAGCCAGTCAGTGGTCACCACGGGCCTTGGGTGAGACCCAGTGTTGTGCTGGCTTCAGGTCTCAATCAGTACAGTCCAAGTTATGGTGGCCACAGGGGTACTTTTTGAGCCAGCTCAGCACACAGAGAGAGACTCTGTTTGTTTAGAGGAAATAAAAGGGAAAAAAGTCTCTGCCTGGTAATCCAGGGCATTTTCTTGGATCTTGACCAGGACCACGAAGACACTGCTTCTGCAAGTCTGCAAGAATCACAGCGTTACTGAACTTGGGGTAACCACTAATGCAGATATGGCTGCAGTGACAAAGGACTTAGATTACAACACTCAATTCCCTTTGAATATTTTGAAAGCCTTCCTAAGAAGGAATACAAACAATCCCAGACTGTGAAGACTAAAATAAATACCCAAACATTGACAAATATTCACAAGCATCAAGACTACCCAGGAAAATGTGACCTCACTAAACAAACTAAATAAGGCACCAATGACTAATCCTAGAGTGACAGAGATATGTAATTTTTCAGACAGAGAATTTAAAAATAGCTGTTTTGAGGAAGCTCAATGAAATTAAAAATAACAGAGCAGGAATTCAGAATTATATCAGATAAATTTAACAAAGAGATTAAGATAATTAAAAAGTATCAAGCAGAATTTCTAGAGCTGAAATATCAAATTGACAAACTCAAGAGTGCATCAGAGTCTCTCAACAGCAGACTGGATAAAGTGAAAGAAAACATTATGGAGCTTGAGGACAGGCCATTTAAAATACACAGGCAGAGGAGACAAAAGAAAAAATAATGAAAAGGAATAAAGCATACCAACAAAATCTATGCAAGAGCCTCAAAAGGGCAAATCTAAGAGTTTCTGGCCTTAAAGAGGAGGTAGAAAAGAGATTGGGTAGAAAGTTTATTAAAATAGATAATAACAAAGAACTTTCAAAACCTAAAGAAAGATATCAATACTTCCAAACTCATTCCATGAGGCCAATATTACCTTGTTAACAAAGCCAAGACACGTGAAAAAAAGAAAATTACAGGACAATATCTCATGAACATTGATGAAAATGTCCTAAAAGAAATACTAGCAAACTAAATTCAACAACACATTAGAAAGATCATTGTTATGATCAAACGAGATATATCCTACAGATGGTTCAACATATGCAAATCAATGAATGTGATATATCATATCAATAAAATGGGTAGGGAGTTGGGGAGGGATAACAGGGGGAGAAATGCCAGATATACGTGATGGGGATGGAGGCAGCAAACCACATTGCCATGTATGTACCTATGCAACAATCCTGCATGTTCTTTACATGTACCCCCAGAACCTAAAATGCAAATATATATATATATAGTGTGTGTGTGTATGTGTGTATATATATATATATATATATATATATATATATATATATATATAATTCAGGTCTCAATCAGTGCAGTCCAAGTTATGGTGGCCACAGGGGTACTTGGGCCACCTCTCCCCCAGCATGAGCCAGCACACAGAGAGAGAGAGACTCTGTTCATTTGGGGGAAATAAAGGGGAAAAAAGTATCTGCCTGGTAATCCAGGGCATTTTCTTGGATCTTGCCCAAGACCACAAAGACATTGCTTCTGCAAGTCTGCAAGAATCACAGTGTTACTGGACTTGGGGTAACCATTAATGCAAATATGGCTTCAGTGACAATATCTTTCCTCATATATATATATATATATATATGGGAAAAAAATGAAGCGTAAACCCATATGATCATTTTAATTGCTGTTGAAAAAGCATTCCATAAAATTCAATGTCCTTTATGATTAAAAACCCTCATAAAACTGGGTTTAGAAAGAACATATCTGAACATAATAAAAGCTATATACAACAGACTGTTATACCTGAGTGAGTTAGAAGGAAAGTATCACACTCTGAGTTCCAACTGTGAGTCATTTGTTGCCTGCGATGGAGAGATGGCTAACGCTCAAAATTCTCTCGGCTCCAAAGAAGGGGCTTGATTCCTTTTTATACCGTGCTTAAGATAGGGGAGGGGGAGCCTAGCTAAGCAGAAATTATAGAAGCAGAACAAGCAAGTGATATAAGGAGGCTGGTAACTAGGAGGCAGGAGGTTCCCATGATTGTTGATTACTAAGGAGAGTAAACACAAGGGGTTCCCATGATTGCTGGTTACCAAGGGGGGGATTTGGTACTTGCCATACAATCAATCAAGGGGGTATTCACAATAGCAAGTAGGCTTGCAAAGCAGGATATGATTACAATGGTTATATGCCTCTGTAGTTCTAAGCACAGCATGACCCAGCACAGTAGCATGACCCAGGTATGCACTCAAGGGAGAAATAGCAGGAGGGGTGAGGCAGAGGTTAAGATGGAGTCTGTCTGGCTCTCAGCAAGATGGAGTCTGTCAGGCTAACTAATAGCTAGTATTATTCTCAAGGGGGAAAACTGAAAGTCTTTCCTCTAAGATCCAGAACAAGACAGGATGCCAGCTTTCACCATTGTTATGAAATATAGTAGTGAAAGTCCCAGCTGGAGCAATCAGATAACAACAACAAAAATAAAGGGCATCCACATTGCAAAGGAGAAATCAAATTATCCTTGTTTGCAGATGATATGATCTTATATTTGGAAAACCCTAGACTCCAACAAAAAACTATCAAAACATACAAAAAATCAGTAGCATTTCTATATGCCAACAGCATACAACCCTTAAAGAAATGAAGAAAGTAATCATAATTACAATAGCTAGAAAGTAAATAAGATACCCAGAAATAAACTTAACCAAAGACATGAATGATCTCTACAATGAAAACTGTAAAACATTAATACGAGAAATTGGAAAGGACACACAGTAAAAGGAAAAATATTCCATATTCATGGATGGGAAGAATCAATACTGTTAAAATATTTTTACCACTCCAAGCAATCTACAGATCAATACAACCCCTATCAAAATATCAATGACATTCTTCACAGAAATAGAACACACAATTCTAAAATGTACATGGAATGGCAAAAGACCCAGAAGAGCCAAAGTCTTCATCAGTAAAAAGAACAAAACTGGAAGACACATTACCTGACTTGAAATTACATTACAGAGCTATTGTAACCAAAACAGCATGGTACTACCAAAACAATAGATACATAGACCAATGTAATAGAATAGAGAACCCAGAAACAAATTCATACATCTACAGGGAACTCATTTTCAACAAAGGTGTCAAGAACATACATTGGGAAAAGAACAGTCTCTTCAATAAATGGTACTGGGAAAACTGAATATCTGTATAAAGAAGAATGAAACTAGACCCTTGCCTTTCACTATATACAAAAATCAAACACAGTAGATTAAAGACTTAAATCTAAGACCTCAAACAATGATACTACTACAAGAAAATGTTGAGAAAACTCTAGAACATTGGTCTGGGTAAAGGTTTCTTGATCAATACTCCACAGACACAGGCAACCAAAGTAAAAACAGGCAAAATGAATCACATAAAACTGATAAACTTTTGCTCAACAAAGGAAACAATCAACAAAGTAGAGAGCGAAAGAGAGAGAGAGAGACAGCTCACCAAATGGAAGAAAATATTTGAAAACTTTCCAGCTAACAAGGGATTAATAAACAGAATATACAAAGAGCTCAAACAACTCTATAGGAAAAACATCTAACAATCTGATTTTAAAATGTACTCTCAAAAGAACACATATGAATTGCAAACAGGTTTATAAGAAGGTGCTCAACATCACTGATCATCAGAGTAATGGAAATCAAAACTACAATATTATCTCACCCCACTTAAAACAGTTTTTATTCAAAAGATGAGCAATACTGAATGGTGACAAGGATGTAGAGAAATGAGAACCCTCATACACTGTTGGTGTGAATGTAAATTAGTACAGCCACTATGGAGAACAGTATGGAGATCCTTCAAAAAACTAAAAATAGAACTATTATATGATCTAGCAATCCCACTGCTAGGTATGTACCCAAAAGAAAGAAAATCAGTATATCAAAAAGATACCTGCACTTCTACGTTTATTGCAGCATTATTCACAATAGCTAAGATTTGGAAGCAACCTAAGTGTCCATCAACGAATGAACAGATAAAAGAAGCTGTGGTGCCTATACACGATGGTATACTGATAATCCATTAAAAATAATGAGATCCCATCATTTGCAGCCACATGAATGAAAGTGGAGGATGTTATGTTAAGTGAAGTAAGTCAAGCACAGAAAGACGACTTCACATGTTCTCATTTATTTGTTGTAAAATTGACTCATGGAGACAGAGAGTAGAATGATGATTTCCAGAGGCTCTGAAGGATAGTTGTGTGTGGGGGGGTGGCTTATAGGTATAAAAATATAGTTAGATAGAATAAACACAATTTAGTATTTGATAGCACAGTAGGGTAACTACAGTTAACAATAATGTATTGTACATTTTAAAATAACTAAAAGAATATAACTGAAATATTTGTAACATAAAGGAATGATAAATGCTTGAGGAGATGGATATCCCACTTACCCTGATGTGATTATTACTTATTACATGTCTATATGAAAATATTTCATGTACTCCATAATATATATACCTACTATGTACCCATAAAAAATAAAAAGTTAAAAATTAAATAAATTACACAGCCCTCAAAAAAATTTCATTGGACAAACTGAGAATGGTGCATATAAAAGGAATTTACAAAAGCCAAAATTATATGTGACCAATCTTTATTGTCTTACTATTTAATCAAAAAAATCAGATCAATAAATTAATGAGATGATTTTCTTCCTTAATATTTGTGAAATTTAAAAAATAATAATATTCTACCCAGTGTAAGCAAGGACATCAACTTTTAGATCCTAATGGTAAATTTCTATAATATTTTTAGAACTTATTTCTCAGTATACATTAATATGTATAAAATAAGCCTTTATTTTGATTTGAAATTTTGTTTGCAGAATCTTATACTATTGAAACAACCAGAATCTCACCCTGATAGTATGACAATGTCATTATAAAATGACAAAATATTATAAACAACCTAAATGCTTAACAACAGGAGATGATTTGAATATAGTAAATCAATTAAAGAATACTACGCATCCTTAAATATTATTTCATGAAAATAATATATATAACTTAAGTATGTTTTAGTGAAATTGTGTTATACTATTGCAAAGCTTACAAGAGTTGCTTCATCTGCCTGCACAACCCATTAATTTTCCTATATCAATTTACCAATGGACACGTAAATTTGAGAGAATAAATTCATCTAGGTGGGTCATACAATATCAGATGTGAAAAATGTGAAAAATAAGCTGAAAAAATTAGAATGAAATGAAAATTATAACTGCCTTAATGATGGCTTACAGTTCTACTAATAACATAAATTTAATGCATAGATGGTAGGATTAGCATTATTCTTTGGTAGTCTCTCTGTGTGACTTTCAGATATATCTAGCCTGAATACACAGAAGTGATTCAGCTAGGACGCCACCACAAACAGTTCCATTAGATCATTTCAGAAGTTAATGTGTTCTGCTACTTTTTGGGCTAATATTACTCGGAATATATTTTATCAAAATTCTGGTTTTTAGAGGGACTGGGAATTTTGCCCAATCACATTCACAAGGCTTTGCATCACCCATTTGCCCAAAAGCCAAGGGACCCAAGCCCGTAAAAATTACCATTCATCAGCTTCATCAATCATTTTGACAGCCATTGGGTTGGATCAGAGACCCATAACAAGTTACATTCTGCAGGAAAATCAACACAGTACAAAACTCTCAAGGAAGAAATCTTTTCATCATCTTCACCTAGTCTGCCTAATATGTTTTTATGTTTTTTCTCATAAAAAGAGAAAATGAAATCAGCAAATACAATGACAGGTAAAGATAGGTAAAACTGACAATCTTTCAGCTTTTACTCTTCTTACAACATTTTCTTTATTACATTTTAGGTTTTGGGGTACATGTGAAGAACATGCAAGATTGTTGCATAGGTACACACATGGCAGTGTGGTTTGCTGCCTTCCTTCCCCTCACTTGTATCTGTCATTTCTCCCCATGCTATCTCTTACAATATTTTAAAATCCTATCTGTCCTTTCTAAATCTTATGTTTCTGGAATATTACATTTTCCACTACATTTTAAATGCTTACCTAATAGCTGTTTTTAATTTTTTCATTAGCTCCTTAAACAAGTCAGAAAGAAGATTGCTTGAAAATACTGTTTTGTTTCCTTGCCCCGAATCCTCATTATCACATTTGTAGTCTACAAACTTCATGACTAAATAAGCATATGTTAATTTTAGAACATATAAGTTGTTATGAAAATGTTTTTTCAAGAGAATAGATGAAAAAGGATATAAATCCATTTAGATAAAGTGTGAATTATTTCCTTAATTATGAAACTGACAGTTCTTGGCTTTTCCTAACTAAAACTACTCTTATCTGAAAAGTAAAATTGCCAATTTATCCAGTAAAGAACAATTAACTAATGTGCTGGAAACACCTTTTAATTTTCACCCAAGTAGAAGATTTTTATTGTTTGAACTTAAAGGTCAGGATAGGATATATTGTTTTCTCTCCCAGAATATTCGAGACAAAATTGTCTTTTAAAACATGGCATAAGCAAGTTACTACATGTAAAGAGAACTTTTGAATATTCCTTTTCTCAATGATTATTATAACTTTAAGTATTAATATCAAATAATATTACTTAAGGTACTTTTCTCTCCTTTGGTTTTCAAATTTTCTGAAGCCAGTATACTTTATCAAAATCATTACCTTTAATATGTTTTTCTGGTAATAAGCTACTTGGAACCCTTCAATCACGTATATTTTAAAATTATGTTTTACACTGATAAAAACTACTTAGTGGCCTGGGACATTAAATTTTTCTACTTATTTGAGAACTTGAATTATTTCAAACATAGATCTACCCTGAAGCCCACTTTTAATGAATGGCCAAAGTTGTAGGGGATAGAGCAGGGGAGGTTCTCCTGATTCTGAATGGTTCATCTTTATAACCACATAGAGAGGCAAATAGAATTCCTTTAATAAGCTTATATGAAATTTTTAAAAATCTTATTGAGTATTTTGATGTAGTGAGAGAATAAGTAAAAGGATTTTAAAATAAACATAATTTGAATAAATATCTCAGTAAAGAAGCAAAATACATTTAACAAATGTAGTTAAGGAACAAATAACTTTTAAAATAACTAATGTTAATTACAGTTCAGGTTTCTTGACAGTCTTCTAAAAAACTGCAAGTGGTACTTGTTTGTGAAAGAAACAAAATCTCCTGACACTCTTCTTTCACACTCATTGCTTGTGGGCTTTATCTATTAATAGAGTCACTTTGGTTACTGTCATTATGTCTTTTCCAGCTTTGACTCTTCCAGCAAATATCGATCTGCAAGTGAGCTACCCAAGGACAATGGCATCATTAATTGCTAAGTGATCTAAAAAACAATTAGAGGCCTCCAGGCTCATGTACGAATGGGTAGTCAGAGCTGTCAGCCTAATCAGATATGCTAGTGCTTGCCTGTGGACCAGTTGGACTCCTCAGAAACGTCCTCTACATCTGTCAGTTTCCCACTTCTCACAAAAACACATGTCAAGTTTCATAATTCTACTTTCTTGTTTTCTAAGAAATCTTTGTGCATATACATGAGCAAGAATCATATTGACTCAACATAGGCCTTCAGAAGGAGCTCAGCAGAAGCCAGGCTCAGAGAAAAATATTAAAAATTCATGAGTATAAGAAAGGTTCAATATTGTGAATTGAAAAGAATAATGCAGTAGTAAAATCTAAAAATTATTTAAAGCCATGCATGGGTATTATTGGCATCATAATTTCTGATCAAAATCAATGTGGCACCATTCTAGAAATAGGCACACCCATTATTTCCCACTATATGAAAAAAACAATAATCAGATTCAGCTTAAACTTTAAAATCTCCAAAACTTTGCATAAGGATTTAATTAATTGTAAAGAAATGGGATACCTACCGTACAACTATCATTGCATTGGTTTCTTAAATAATAGCCATTATAATTGTTTCTCTCATTTTGATGACATAAAAATATCTTCTAATATAAACATCAAAAGGATCATATACATGTACATTGTTTAAAATTTCATGTGTAATTTTCACATCAAACCACACAGTTTTTGAATACTGTCCTTTGACTTGGTTAGTTCACTTGTTTAAAAAAATATTAAAAACTTATCGATCACTATCCTTTATTCCATCATCTTCTATTACTAATCAACTTATTAATACTTAGTACATTTATCTTACAGACTGATCTATAAAACCACAGGAGACTTATTTTATTATTAATAGCAAATTATCTACACAAACCCTAATTAAGTACCGATGCATGATTTATTTATTAAAAAATATTTATTCCACAGCTAGCTAAGATCAAGTTTAGTCCTAGCCTGGTGACAAACAAGAAAAATGGGTCTATAGTGGCAGATCTGATTCAATTGGGTGAAAATCTGTACATGAGTTTGTGACATCAGTGACAAACAAGAAAAATGGGTCTATAGTGACAAACAAGAAAAATGGGTATATAGAAAATGGGTCATCAGTGACAAACAAGAAAAATGAGTCTATAGTGACAGATCTGATTCAATTGGATGAAAATATGTACGTGAATTTGTGCAAGTAGTTTGCCTGCATTGTGTTTTTGTTCATTCTAACCTGTTTCATTGAAACAAAAGATGTAGTACACAAGAAGAGCACGAACCTGTGATTTGGGAAATCTGAATTTAGGACGTCTGGACTCTCATTCCTGACACCAGCTAGCAGTTAGATTTAGGAGAGTCACTTAAACTATTTGTTTCTTTCTTTTCTTATTTGTTTGAAATGTGTTTTTTCTCATAACCCTGCTTTTGAATAAGTCTATAAATACAGGGACACTGGTATTATGTCTTATTTTTTTCTTGTTGTTTCCCATGTGCTCAGTAGGAAATAATAAAAGTTCAATTCAAGTTCTTTCAAATAATTAAACTTACAGGTAAAATAAGAATTTCCACCAAACTACTAAGATTTCTTTAGTATACAAATGTTGCTATAGGAAGTATTGATTTTAAAACAACTTTAATAAAAATAAAATAAATAGCTAATAAGTCTGGAATTTGTTTTATATTTAGGCAATTTTTTATGTGTTTTACATGCATCTATCTCACTTAATGCTTTCAACAGTGCTACAACTAAAAAGTAGTCAGGTGTGGCCCGGCGTGGTAGCTCACGCCTGTAATCTCAGCACTTTGGGAGGCCAAGGCAGAAGTATCATGAGATAAGGAGATCCAAACTATCCTGACCAACACGGTGAAACCCCGTCTCTACTAAAAATACAAAAATTAGCTGGGCATGGTGGTAAATGCCTGTAGTCCTACCTACTCAGGAGGCTGAGGCAGGAGAATCGCTTGAACCCAAAAGGCGGAGTTCGCAGTGAGTCCAGATCATGCCACTGCACTCCAGCCTGGTAACAGTGAGACTGCATCCCAAAAATAAATAAATAAATAAAAGTAGTCAGATGCAGACTGAAGCTTCCCCCAAAGAATTTAGGACAGACTTTCAGTTTATTTAAGTTCTTCCCATTAAAGTAAAAAACCTCCGTCACACAAGCTCTCTTCTAAATAAGTTACTATCTTTGGCTTTGTCATTTTTATCTTTTCTTAACATTTTTTATTAGAATTATCAAACACATAAAAACAGAGAGAGAATATTATGTTTCCATATGTATATGCAGCCATCACCAAGCTCTGTCCTCTGAATTATTTTAAAGCAAATCACAGAAATCATAGTAGTCCACTGTAAAACATCATCATCACAGCTAAAGAAATAAAAATAACTCCTTAATGTCATCTAATACATATCCACCAAGCTTCAAATTTCCCTAATTGGCTCATAATGCTTTTAGCAATTTGGATTCAAACAAAGATATACATTAATAACCTTTTTATAATACCTCCTGTATCTGCTAGGTCTTCAGTCCTTCCACTTAACTACTTATTTTGTTAATAACTCATTATTTCCCATTTCCCTCATTTCACACTTCCAGCGACTCTTTTATCTTAATATAGGAATGGCCAGTCTTTCTCTGATAATTTGACTATATTGCTACACTGTTGGAATCCAATATCGTCAGAGTAGGCCTCTGTCATGTCTTGTTAGAGATAATAACAATGTGATATTTGATGATAATTCTTAACTGTGAGTAATGGGTTATAGATCTTTCATGCAAAGTGGTCAACAATTTACTTTTCTAGATCAATCCCAACACGCTATTTACCTAGGTCTATTCATTGAGTTATAGTATTTTTTTCAATAAAAATATTTGAAACAATTGCTGAAGTGCTCAAAAATAAAGAAGAAAATAAAGATTATTTTAAGTGAGCTAGCTAGATTAGAGATAACCATAATTGCCATTTTACTATCTTCTGTTGTCTTACCTGCCTAACTACATAGTAAACAGTGAGAGAGCCATGAATAAAAGATACTGACAGAATTATAGTTATGGGAACAAACTCTAGATCCAGTAATACTGACTTAAACCCTGCTTTAAATAATTATTCGCTTTTAAATCCGTAAACCTTAATCTCTCTGAACATCACTTTCCTCACCTCAAAAAAAATAAAAATAATAACAGTATTTTATTATTAGGCCATTTAAAAATATATGTAGTGTGGCAGATAAGAATGTTAGTCGACTCTTCATACTATATAAATTTGATTCCAGGCATCATTATTTACTAATTGGACAACTTACTTATGCCTTCCAAGTGTGAGCTTTCTCACTTGTAAAGTGGAACTGATAATAATATATAAATGAATATTTTATTGAGAATTTGAGAAAATCTGTGACATTAAAAAACAATTTAAAATGCTTCTCACTTCGGAGTATTTCTTGTTTGATATCTCTGATCATACTCTTACTATCATATCTATAATATTGTCATAACCATGAGTTCAATTATATTATAGATTCAAAAGGGAAAAATATTCAGTATATATGGAACCTAAAATAGAAAAAGCTTTTTCAATCTTTGCTCACTTTGTTTATATTGGATAATTTTTAGCAAAACTAATGACCAGTCTGACTTACTAAAATATAAGTTTAGAACAATTACCTATCTAAAACCTATCCTGCCTCTATGTGAAATACATATCATTGAGACTTGTGGATATTAAAAAATGCTCTTTAGCCTTGCACCTGTCTAAATGAAAATAAAATATTTGAGACTTTCCACAACTTATACTCGCTTTCAGACTTACAAAAGCCGTTTTTTGTCACTCTAAAAAGTAGTATACAAAAAACTTACAATAAACAGCTTTTGGCTTTTTTATTAAAACAGAAGCACAATCAAAAGACTCCCTTGGGGTCAGAAATAATTCTTTTCATAATCCACAATTATCATTTTTCTGTCTGATCTAACTGCCTTAGTTATTAGAAAGAAATTATAAAATATAAGACAAAAACAGATATTTATATTTAGGGTTTCAATCTACATAAATGCTTCAGTGTTAAATTGCTTTTATCTAACACACAAGTAAGACAGCAAGAAATACTTCTATAAATAACTGATTATTTTAAATAATTTCACATGTGCTCCAGAAGAATAAAAATAATTTGCTTTTAAAAAGAAAATCTTTCAAGAAAAGACTTTAAATACACTCCAGTGATTTTTTAAATTCATCTTCAGAAAACAATTCAGAATCCCAGGAAACAGAATTCATGGATTCCCTAGGGTGGAACCCCAGATATGACACCTCTGGTTTCCACCTGGGCAGTTCCATTAACACATTCGAAACACAGGCGCCTCCTGAGATTCATTCAGCACACTGTTTTGTCTCACTGATTTCATCTTTTCTGTTTGACAGTTATCCTTTGAGATCCAAGCCTGGGATGTGTCCAAATGACAACATGATATTACTTTTATTAACTCTGACATGAGAAAGAATGTGCTCTAACAAAATTAAAATATGTGATGTAATTAAACAAATGTATTATATCCAAAGGATTTAGAAAATAATTTAAAATTATAAACCCTAACAGCTCAAAATTAATGCAAGCAGTATCCCAGGCAAGCATGTTTGTATATATGACTGAACTGGGCAAGTGACTCACCCAGAAGGCAGAAAACCTCAGGCGTGGTAGGAGAGAAAAGAAAAGACTGCTTCATGGTATTAGCCGGATCAGTAAGAAACCTGCAGTGATATAAGAGAAAGCAGATGGTACACACTAGCTACACTAACAACAGCAAAACAACATCTAAAAGCACACTCTACTGCCTTTTTTTCCCTTCCTTTTCCAATTCAGTCCAAGTCATCTGGGCATTTTCTGCTATCACAGACAAAAACACAAGGTCTTTAGAAAATTTGTCAATGCTTCTCTCCCCTATTTACAATAAAGACTGAGAAATTTTTGTAAGAATATGTGTTCTTATAACTAGAAAACTAATGTTTATTTTCAAATGAATTTACAAGTTTTAGTGAATAATGATATGCAAAATTTATGGTATGTCACTTGACTTAATATAAATTGTTATGTATTCTTAAAGCTTTCCTTCTGGGACTAGCCATTAGGGTAGCTTGATTTGAACCTCTCCCTTATGTGAATGAGAAGTCTAAACTTTTTAAACCCCCTCTAACAATAATCTATTCATCCTGTATCCTGACCTGGCATACACAGAAAAATATTACCATCCCAAAATGATGGTCTGTGTTTTGAATGTCCTTATTGTGTTTTCCCTTTGAGATTCTGCTTCTCTCAAATATCTCTGAAACTAAAAAAAAAAAAAAAAGTCTCTGAAGTACAGAAAAACAGTTAAATATCTGCAGCATTAATGTATGCTTAAAGAGTTTACACACATGAAAAACTTTGCACATGTATATAATAGAAATTTCTACATGATTTTATTATGTTTCTGTTTATACAATTCCACACATGATTCAAAATACAGGCCTATTATGAAGAGCAGGTGGAAAGTCAACAAGAGGGTAGGTAATTTCTTATTGTCATGGCAGATGGTAAAATGATAAAATTAGAGTGTTTTAAGGTCCTAGTAATATTAGAGTAATAATAATTTATAGGAGATACCATTAAATCAAAAACATATATTGTGACCTCTAAAATAACCAGAAAAAGAATAAGAAATGCATGACTAACAGGCTAATTTTGTGGATAGATGGAGAAAGATTAAATAATAAAATATTTGCATTTGGTTAATTCAAAGAAGACAAGAAAGAAGATAAATGAATAATAGATAACATATAAGACTAATAGGGAGAAAAGTAATTTATAACTTCAAACAGAAATATATCTCCAATTATATTAATATAAAGTAAGCTATTTCAACTAAAAGAAAAATAATTGGCCATATTAAAGAAATAAATATAAGCTATTCGTGAAGCATATCTTAAACATAAGGCTATGTAAAGTTTGAAAGTAAAAATAAAAAGAAAGGCTCTAAGTAAAAGAAACATTTTTATGGTTTTACTAATATCAAACAAAGTGGACACTGAGACAATATTATCAGAGATAAAGAAATATAAAGTGGTTAATCCACTTGGAAAATATAAAAATTATAAATCTTTATTAATCTAATGATCTAGCTTCAAAGTATATTAGGCAAAAGTCAACAAAACTGAAAGGATAAATACATAAACCCTCAATTATTATAAGAACTCACATATTTTGTGTATCAATAAGCATAGAAAAAAATGACAATAACAAATCTGACCTAATTGATGCATATGGAATATTATACATCACAGAAAGAGACTATGATTTTGCAAATAATATTTATCAAAATTAATTACATGCCAGGGTCATAAAATAAGTCTGAACAAATTTCAGAAGATTTATCTCATTCAGGTAAGGATCTCTGACCACAGCAGAACTATAATACAAGTAAATTTTCAACTTCTAAAAAGCAGTCAAACGAAAAATCACCATAAAAAGTAGAGTATTTTGATAATAAAAATACAATGTTAAAGTGGAAGAAATAAAGCTAAAGCTGTGCTTACAGGATAACTTTATATTTAAATGCATACAATCACAAAAGAAAGAGTGAAAATTCAGGATCTATGTATTCATCTTTAGAAATCAAAAAACAAATAGCAAATTAAAAACATGGATGCAGCAAACCATCCTGGCACATGTATGCCTATATAACAAACCTGCATGTTTTGCACATGTACCCAGAACCCAAAGCATAATAAAATTTTTTTTTAAATAGTTTATACAAACTCTTCCAGGAAATAAAGAAATAACTCCCAACTCATTGTATGGAACCAGCATAACTTTGACACAAAAATCTGATAAGGATATTAAAAGAAAGTTATTCAAAGACCACTGTTGTATCATGAATACAGATGAGAAAAAAGATCCTTAACAAAAAAATTAGTGAATCAAAGCCGGTTATATAAAATAAGTTATTTTAAAAATTTAATCAGCTTTTATTTTAATATAGGGGTACATGTGTAGGATTGTTACATGGGTATTTTGGAGCCAGTAGTAAGCACAGTAGCCAATAGATAGATTTTTAACCCAAGCTCCCCTCCGTCCCTCTCCCTTTGGTAGTTCACAGTGTCTATTGTTGTCATATTTGTGTCCATGTGTGCTCAATATTTAATTCCCACTTATTAGTGACATCATCTGGTATTTGGTTTTCTATTCCTGTGTTAATTTGCTTAAGATTATGGACTCCAGTTCTATCCATGTTGCTGCAAAGAACATGATTTCATTCTCTTTAATGGCTATGTAGTATTTCATGGCGTATATGTACCATATTTTCCTTATCTAGTCTACCATGGATGGGCACCTGAGTTGATTCCATGTTTTAGCTATTGTAAATAGCACTGCAATAAACATATGTGTGCATGTGTCTTTTTGGTATAATAATCTATATTCCTTTTAGTATATACCCAGTAATAGGATTGCTGGATCAAACGGTAACTCTGTTTTAAGTTCTTTGAGAAATTTCCAAACCTCTTTCCACAGAGGCTGAACTAATTAACATTTCCCCCAATAAGTATAAGTATTCCTCTTTCTCTGCAGCTTCACCAGCATCTGTTGTTTTTTATTTTTATTTTTTACTCTTTTGACTGGTGTGAAAGGCATCATCTCATTGTGGTTTTTATTTCAACTGTTCAGATGATTAGTGATGATGACCACTTTTCATGTTTGTTATCTACTTACATGTCTTGAGAAATGTGTGCTCATGTGCTTTGCCCAATTTTTAATTAGGTTATTTGTATTTTGCTTGTTGATTTGTTAAAGTTCTTTATAGATTCTGAATATTAGATTTTTGCCAAATGCATAGTTTGTGAATATCTTCTTTCATCTTGTAGGTTGTCTATTTACTGTGCTGATAGTTTATTTTGCTGTGCAGAAGCTCTTTAGTTTGATCAGGTCTCACTTGTTAATTATTGTTTTTATTGCAGTTGTGTTTTGGAACTTGGCCATAAATTATTTGTCAAGACTGGTATGAGAGGGGTACTCCTAGATGTTCTTCTATGATTTTTATAATTTGAGGTCTTTCATTTCAATCTTTAGTCCATCTTGAGTCAATTTTTATATATGGAGAAAGGTATTCTGCATATGGCTAGCTAGCTATCTGTGCACCATTTATTGATTCAGGAGTCCTGTCCCATTGCTTGTTTTTATTAGCCTTGCCAAAGATCAAATGATTGTAGATGTTTGGCTTCATTTGTGAATTCTCTATTCTGTGCCCTGGATCTACATGTCTGTTTTGTACCAGTACCATCTTGTTTTGGTTACAAAAACCTTATGGTATAATTTAAAGTCAGCTAGCATGATGCCTCCAGCTTTTTAATTTTTGCTTAGAATTGTTTCAGCTATTCGGGCCCATTTTGTTTCCATATGAATTTTAGAATAGTTTTTTTCTAATTCTGTGAAAAATAGCATTGGTGGTTTCACAGGAATAGTATTGAATCTGTACATTGCTTTGTGCAATATGGATATTTTAATGATATTAATCCTTCAAATCCATGAACATGGAATGTTTTTCCATTTATTTGTGTCATCTCTGATTCCCTTCAGCAGCATACTATAGTTCTTAAAGAGATCTTTTATGCTTTTTGTTAGCTGCGTGCCTCAGGATTCTGTTTTCTTTGTGACTATTATAAAGGGGATTGTGTTTTTAATTTGACTCTCGATCTGGACATTGTTGCTGTATAGAAATGCTACTAATTTTTGTGTGTTGATTTTGCATCTCGAATCCTTGCTGAAATCATGTAACAATTATAGTAGCCTTTAAGCAGAGTTTAGGGTTTTCTAAGTATAAAATCATATTGTCAGCAAAGAAAGAAAGTTTGACTTCCTTTCCTATTTGGATGCCTTTTATTTCTTTCTCTTGCCTGATTCCTCTGGGTAGGACTTCCAGTACTATGTTGAATAGGAGTGGTGACAGTGGGCGTCCTTGCCTTGTTCCAGTTCTCAAGGGGAATGGTTCCAGTTTTTTTCTGTTCAACATGATGTTTTGCTGTGAGTTTGTCATCTGGCTCTTATTATTTTAAGATACGTTATTTCAATGCATAGTCAGTTGAGGGTATTTATCACGAAAGAGTGTTGGATTTTATCAACAACTCTATCTGCATTTATTGAGATGATATATGGCTTTTGCTTTTAATTTTTTTCTTTTTCTTTTTCTTTCTTTTTTTTTTTTTTTTGAGACAGAGTCTCATTCTATCACCCAGGATGGAGTGCAATGGCATGATGTCAGCTCACTGCAACCTTTGCCTCCCAGGTTCAAGCAACTCTCTGCCTCAGCCTACCGAGTAGCTGGGATTACAGGCGCTCACCACCACGCCCGGCTAATTTTTTTATATTTTTTGAAGAGATGGGGTTTCACCATCTTGGCCAGGCTGGTTTTGGACTCCTGACCTTGTGATCCACCTGCCTTGGCCTCCCAAAGTGCTGGGATTACAGGCATGAGCCACAGTGCCTGGCCGCTTTAAATTTTCTTTATGTAGTGAATCACATTTATTGATTTGTATTTTACTGAACCAACCTTGTATCCTACTCATAAACCCTACTTGATTATGGTGAATTAGCTTCTTGATATGCTGCTATATTTTGTTTGCTAGTATTCTGTGGATGATTTTTGTGTCTATGTTGATCAGGGATATCAACTTGAAGTTTTCTTTCTTCATCATGTCTCTGCCAGATTTTGGTATTAGGATGATGCCGGTTTCATAGAATGAGTCACAGAGGAGTCCCTCATATTTGATTTTTTTTTAATAGTTTCAGTTGGACAATATCAGTTATTCTTCATAAACCTGGTAGCATTTGGCTACATATCTATCTGGTCTTGGGCTTTTTTTTAATTGGAAGTTTTCTTGTCACTGATTCAATTTCAGAGCTTGACATTGGTCTATTAATGGTTTCAATCTCCTGATTAAATCTTGGGGGATTTTGTGTTTCCAGAAATTTATCCAAAATGAATTAAAATCTTATACTTACACTGACAGTTTAATATGCCTGAAAAATCAATGGACTCTGAGACATTTAAAAAAATACTTTTGTGTAAAATGATTATTGAGACCAATTCAAAATAGGATTTAAGGATAACTTGATAGTTTACATTTATAAATAAAATAATAGAGACTCCCAAAGAAAGCAAAATCTTAACAAATACTGTTACTGTTTTGGCCATAAAATGTGCAGCTTACTCCCTGATGTAACTTTCCTCACTTCTCCATTATTGTGACTCTGATACATGAAAGAGTACTTATATAACAAAATCGGATTTCACAAAATGTATTCTGTAGCATTCCACACAAGTTTTAAAAATTATGAAGAGAATATTTTAAAAAAAATTAAATAATCTTATTGTCAAATACAATTGATGAAAAATGAGCTAAATACAATTATATTTATTTATTTCAAAAGAGAACTGGATTACATCTCCAAACTTGGTATGCTAACATGTGCTCCAACATCCAAAGAGAAAAACATCTACTTAGACTTTCCCAAGTATATTTGATCATAGACCCAGCACCTCCCTTTCCTTGTTACGAAGGAACACACTGTAAGTAATTCTGTGTTAAATAAACTTTAAGTAAATCTGAGGATTCGAAAACTTCTTGAAGTTGATATGCCAAGCACTATACAAAAGCCCATTATATAAATGAGGACACTTAAGTTCTTTATTTCGTTGAAGAAATAGAGATCATCAAGGGCAAGTAACTTCAGACATCCTCTCTACCTCAAAGTATTCTGAAAATTTACTTATAATTTCCTTTACTGGCTTTTTCAAAGAAAAATCTTGATTATCTTTTCCAATAGTTAATTTTCTATTGTTATCTGCACACTCTAATCTTCTTAGAAAAATGATCAATATTTCCTGCCTCCTATTTCTTACTTCCATTCACTCTTCCATTCATTGATCACTCTGATCACTCCACTAAAAACGTTCTTGGAAAAAATCCCCTATTATCTCATAAATGTGAACAGTTAACAGTTCTTACCCTTCTTGACCTCATAGTCCAATTTGCTCAAGATGACCATCCTGTCTTTAAAACTTTCTTCTTCTTTATCTCCTATTTTATCTCTTTTAGAGCTTCACTAATCCTTTGATTATACTGTCTTTTTTACCCACAAGTTGTCCCACTTTGTTACTAAAATACTGGTATCTCCTAGGGTTTTATGGCTATCCATATTCTCTTCCCTCTCTCTTCCCATGTAAAATAATCTTAACATTCACTAAAATTCAACTATCAATTACATATTAGGATTCTCAAATCTACATCTTTAGGCCTTGCCAGTCTTCCAAGTATCAAATACATCTTCCTAATTGACTGCTTTATCTAAATATCCCACTGTACCCCCAATTTATCCTGCCCAAAGCTGAATTCCTTATCTTCCCTGTAAGCCTACTTCTCCGCCTATTTTCCTATCTCATTATAAATCCTTACTCAGTCACCATAGCTAAAAATACGCCATTCACAAATTCTCCCTTTTTGTAACCTCTAATAGCAAATACAGCATTTGAGTCTGATTTTCTTAAGTCATTTCTTTAAAGGATGCCATTCTTTCTAGTTTTATTATCCTAGTGAAAAAAACTCCTTATCATGACTATTTTGAGAATATGATGGTCGCCTTGCTTAACTTTCTTTTACAACAAAATTACCGTTCATCTTGCTACCAGAGTTATGTCTTTCCATACATATTTCATTGTATTCATCTTCTGTTTTAAAAACTTTTTTTTTTACTGTCTACAGTGTGTAGATTTAACTCTTTACTATAGAATGTAAGACTATTTATTGTGTAGCCCCAGATGCCTGCCCAGTCTCACTTCTAAATCCTACCTTCTTCATTCATTCAATGTTCTAGTCATGAAAAGTAACTCATAGTTGTTTTAAAATATCAGTCATCATCACACTTCCATGACCATACAAGCAATATCTGGAATGTGTGTATGTGTACTTACTATTATTTGCTTTTAAAATTCTACTCTTTCTTTGTTCAGCCAAAATGCACTGAAGTTTTTCAAAACAAAACCTGCTTATCTCTTCAATCTTTCCTTAGCTGAATAACTTTCTTTTTCATCTAAAGTCTCGTGGCTATAGTGAGACTTTTCATGTTAAACATAAATGGAGGTGGTAAAAATAAAATGATATATCATTTGTGAAGTCAGAAATGTCTTAATTTTTATCCCATATCTTCTTTTTACAAGCTGTGAAACCATAGAGAGGTTATTTTCCTCTCTGAAAATTAGTTTTCTCCTTTGTCAAAAGAAGGACTACAAATATATATCAGGGATGGTGAAAATATTAAATAAAGCATAGAGCTTAGCCCAGCACTTTGGGACGCCAAGGCAGATGGATCACCTGAGGTCAGGAGTTCGAGACCAGTCTGGTCAACATGGTGAAAGCCCATTCTCTACTAAAAATACAAAAATTAGCTGGGCATGGTGGCAGGTGCTTGTAATCCTGGCTACTCAGGAGGCTGAGGCAGGAGGCAGAGGTTGCAGTGAGCTAAGATCACGGCATTACACTCCACCCTGCATGACAAAAGCTAAACTCCATCTCAAAAAGAACAGTGATTAATAATAATAAAAATAAATGTTCATCTATAAGGTGCATACTGATGTTTTAAATACTTTTGTAAGCACTTTACGTATATTAATTCATTCTATCCTCACAACAGCCCTAGATGATTACTGTATTTTTTCCATTTTATACGTGATAAATAAAATACTTTAAAAGGCTAATTAATCTGATCAATGTCACAGATATAATTCATTGAGGAGCAAGGTTTTCTGCCAGGCAGTCTGGCTCTAGCTCTCCATCAGGCTGAGAAATGCAATCTTGAAACGTTTTTGCTGTTCGTGCTATTTCTCCAAGCTTTCTCCCTTTCTGCTTTTTGATCAACTCCAAATATGGTCCTCTCCTGCCCCCACCAATCTCAAGTGATTCTGGTTATAAGAGTTTCAGGTGTAGCAAGAGATACTAAATCATTGGAAATACAAATAGATGCAGATTAAATGGACACACAATATTTCTCTTCTTATTTTATTTGCTATGAATAAGTTTTAGCAGAAACCATTAATCTGTAATTCCAAGAGTAAAATTGAAGAGGTTGTAAATTAAGATATTTATTAAGCCTTAATGGCAGATCAAAAGCAATTGCCTTCTTGGAGATGTGCAGAGAAAAAAAAATATTGAAAGCCACAAAAGGAATCTAAGAGTTAGAAATGCCAACATGCCTAACAAGCTTTCCCTTTAGTATCTACATCCCAAGCTAAAATACTCTAAAGATTATAGACCCTGTGGCAAACCTAAGAAAGAAACATTATTTGGTTTGTTAATATTTTTACGGAGATTTGTAAATGTGCATATTGTTCAAAATTCTGCTTCAGTGTCTAGGAACAAAAGAAAAAGTGAGACATTTTGTGACTCACTGACCTAAAATTGTTTCAGTCAATACAATGACCACAAAGGCTAAGGGTATATCTAGAGGTGTAGCCTAGCAGATATCTGCATTCAGCACCTTACAGGTATTGATGGTATGTAAAATTAAATTGCATATTTTATTAACTCATGTCAAAGGAAAAATATTTTTTGCATTGACGTGGAATTAATGATAGCAAACTTCTAAAGAGCTATAGTTGTTAGTAAAGTCAATCAGAATTTGTCATCTTTAGTAGAAAATGTATAAGGAAAAAACTAGTAAATTCTTATCCAAAATCAAGTTTGAAATAGATGACCACTGTGTTCAGAGTAGTACTCTCACAGCATATTTTTCATCTTGTATTATTAACACTGTGCAACAAAGACTGTCAGACTATAGGGAAAAATAATAACTGGACCTATGCTGGGGGAGAAGAAAAATGCTTATAACTGGGCCAAAATATTCACATAAACTCCCTTGGTCTATATTTAATCAATGTCATTTTCCAGCATAAGAAATCCTCATCTTTATTTACAGCTTCTACCTTGGTCACGAAGAATGTTCATGATCTGTTTCACTTGGAATGCTTTTAAAATACTTTTTCTTAAGAAAATTAAGTTTTCAATGTCTTTCTGTAGTAAGAGTCTTCCCTCTAGTAACAAAACATCTTTCCAGGGGGCCCATTAATGTTCAACAATCAAAGTAGCTGTGAGTGGACTTTAAAATAAGAAATCTTATCCCTTACCAGGAGTGTAAAGAAAGTCTATAGGACTTCCTTCCATTCTCAGCTCGTTAGTGGGCCAAACAGATTATTTTATTAAAGTAGCTAATTGTTGTCTCAGAGCTCAAGCAGCAAGACCTTGGGGAAATGGGTCATGGGAACTATAGAATGTGAGTTGAACACTGGGAGATGGGGATCCGAGACAACAGCATGAGCCTTAGTTGACTGAGAGTGTGATGAAGGCAAGTCTTGAACAACAAGCATCTGGCAGAGCTGCTTAATTGAGGCCTTTAATTCTAAAAAAGTTTATCTGGCTGGTTACGGAGGATTGTGATTGCAAGTCAGCAAAGCATGTTCCCACTGGCCTGAAAGACAGAAACATCCAACTTATATCTGTCTAGAGGAGCTGCAGGCAGCCACCAGGAACTGAGAGCAGATTCAAGCCAACAGCCAGCAAGAAAATGGAGACCTCAGTCTTGCAACCACAAGAATTCTGCCAACATGAGCGACCTTGGAAATGAGTTTCGGCACCATACCTTCCAGATAAGAACACAGCTCAGCCAACGCTTTGATTTCAGCATGATAGAACATAAGGAGTGTCCTGACTTGATTTACAGAACTGTGAGATAATAAATGGATTTTCTTTTAGCTGCTGTATTTGCAGTAAATTTTCCACACAGAAATGGAAACTAATACAGTAGAGAAAGTGATGATGATAATATTAAGAAGCAACTGTAAGGAACAGGAAACCTACACATGCTGGCATTAGACTTCAGGAGTAAAGGCAATAGCTCGTTAGGATTTAAAACCTCTGCAGACATGACATTTCAAATAGCAATTTGGTAGAAGGTAATATAAATAAGGTAGAAAATGGAAACACAATATAATTGTGCAACTAAAGTTCACTTTTTTTATGGTGTTTCTAATGTAAAGAAAAAAAAATCTAAAAACACTTAATTGAATTTGTTCCTTGAAACTGAAGAGAAGCATTTCATAGAACTGTTCTGTAGCCTCTCTGTGCATTAGAATTATCCAGGGAGATTTGATTAATCACAGAGATTAGGCTACTCTCCCTCCAGTAAATCAGAATCCTTGGGAGTAGGACCCAAGCTTAAGTATGATCTTATAAACTGCCCCAATTTTTTCAACTAATGAACAGTTCAGTTTGAGAACCAGTGCTAAAAAGTTCGTATCCCCAAAACCGAAGACTTCTGTTCTACTCTAATTTGCAGAGGAAATTCAACTGAAAATTATTATTGAATTTTCATTCAGAAAATAATAGCTAATATCTGACGAGTACTTACTATCTATGTGTTTTTAAGTTATTCCCAACAAATGAATAACTTGCTCAAAGACACACAGCAAGTGAATACTCAAGAACGTAACAGCAGTTGCTCTCCCCACAGTCCCCAGTGCTAAATCTCTTCTCTGTAATGCTTGCATTTATCCAGACTGTTATGTTTTCCCTCGCCTGCAGATGAAAAGCAGATAGCATTTTCTGTAGCAATTTTTTCTCTCAGTCATGTTTCTCCAAATATGTGAAACAAAGCTATTTAGGCTTTTCCCAAAAAGATTAAATGCTCAAAGAAACCTTCCTGACGCTTTAACAACTATTTGATACAAAGGTAACTGTTATTCACTTAGGACCTATAATTAGGACAACATCTCTTCTTACCTAGGGTAAGTCAAAAGCAACAAGATATTCCAACAATATATAATACGTTTCTCTAGAAAATTGTGTAAGAAAGCTTCTGTGATTGTCAAATGAAAGAGATTGCAGAGAAGTTAACACAACTAATTATTGGATGGTAGAAGGAATATTGCCCTCATATCCCTTCACTTTTGAGAAAATCTGTGATGGAGATCATCTTCATAAGCATTGTTCATTCTGTTACACAGTGGCTAGATTTAAACTCTTTTAAAGACAGATTTGTATTCATAAAATTTTCAGAAGTGTCCTGATTTCCGGGTTTAATTAATTCATCAAACACATTATGGTGTATGGACACCTTAGAGGTGCAATACACAGTGCTTATTCTGGAGGATATTAATGAATAGAAACAGACCATCAAAGAGATTATAACCTAGAGGAGAAAATAAGCAAAAGGTACACAAACAAAGCTAAACCTTATAATTATACTACTAAAGGAGCAGGAAAATATGCCATAGGAGTTCAGACAGAGACACAACTTTCAACCAGGCAAAATTTAAGAAGGGTCTATGAGTATTTTATTTAAGTCATTTACTTGCAGTATCATGGTGTGTAAAAAAAAAAAATATGTCACTTGCAGATATTAGAAAATAATAATTATTATGCTTGCTCTTTAAGAATTCCATGAGAATCTATTTTGGACTTTCATTAGTGTTTACTTTTTGTTATTAAAAATTTAAAGAAGTTCTTTGTGACATTGCAGTTTCATCTGTAAAGCATGTGTTCCAAATACATTGCTTTATAGGAGAAACAGCTATAAAGCTTGATTTTCATGCATTCACATTTTCAGTGTCTAAGGATCTAATCTTTGAAAATTCCGCTTGTAAATTCTTAATTTTATGAAATCATTTGTCTTAAATATACATGTTATTTGACGTTGTCCATTGAGGCCTAATGTACTGTAAAGTAAAATTTATTATGTCTTCTATTTTATAAATGAGGAAACAACAGGGAGTTTGTCTTCCTAAAATAACCCAGTAAGTGACACCACATGATTAACATCAGGGATCATAACTACCCTCTAACAGTGTAATGCGTAGCTCACCGCATTATAGTCCCATACCTTCTCTTCTCTGCCCACTAATTTCTCATGAGGATCACAGGATAGAGGGCCTGAAAGCATTAATAAATCATCCTTGTGCTATTAATTGGCATTAAATAGGATGAGTCATGTTGAGCAATATGGGAATCTATTTGCAGCATTTATTGTGTGAAATATTAATATATAATTTTCATCCCACAAAGGAGACAAGGAAAGATGTTGGAAAGAATAGGTAACTCATCCAGAAGAGAGCGTTGCTTATGGTAGAGAGACATGGGCTGGGTAGAACGCTCAAGTGAAAGAAGGAATTAAAAGAACAAATGAAAACAGTTAAATATTTATAAAGTTAATAAGTAAAAAGATCAAATGATCATAGTTTGCAGAGCTTAAAAGGCTAAAAGAAAGACTTCCACAGAAAGCTATTGTCAGACTGGGTGCTTAAATATTTAATTTTAACACAATGGTTAAAGAAAGACTAAGAATTTTCTGTCATTTTTGACTCCGAAGCAAGGAACAGGCATCCTAAATCACAAGAAGTAAATTTTAAAAAGAGAATCATCAAAACTTGAGTAAACAGAAATTCCCTCAAATTCAAGAGGAATTCATTTGCCATTTTAGTTAAGAATTAATACCAGTTCCTTTTAAATATACACTGTGTAGGTCACCCTCTGAAGGTTCTCTGAAAAATAAACCTGCAAAAGGTAGATTAATTGAAGAAAAGGTATAAAAATTTATTTAACATGTATATACAGAAGCCTTCAGAATGAAGACCCAAAGATACAGAGAAAATTGTCAATATTGATGCTAAGGTTCAACAAAGTATGGACAGCCATATCGAAATATGATTGGACAAAAAGCATATGATCTAATGCTAACAGACTGAGCAGGGAAACAGCAAGACCTGTCTGTCTGGAGTCTTCTTGGCCTCACTAAGCATGCATTTCTTCCTTTCAGGTGTAGGGCAGGACCTTCTCTGGAATGGGAGTCTCTGGAAGTTGCTATCTGAGCATATCAGAACACACTGGTAAATATATTTTTCCTTATTATATATATTTATATCAAATTTGCTATGAAATGGGTATCTTTAATATTTCAGAGTTTGCATTCAGTTATTCTCAGCCTGCTTTAAAAAAAACATGTTTTTAATGCTCTACATTTTAAAAAGTACATATTTTTTTATTTAAAGGACACATTTACACTTATCTTCTGACTTGCAAAAAATTAACATTGACTACAGAGTTATATATAAACAGAATGGAGAAAATATATACAAAATAATATTAGATTCAAATAATCATTTCAGCTACAATAGTGCTCAGTGAACATAAAATGAGTAAACAGCATCCTCTTAGAATATGACCTTAACAGGGTATAGGTTTCATTCAGTGTCATTGCATCTTGTATGTGATCACCAAAACAATGCAATAACTAGCAGAGAAGTTGTATAATTAACTACTTGAAATTGAGCATTTTATTGCACTTGCTTATTAATCGCATGGCCTTCCTCTCCCACACTACAAAGCCCTATGTCTGATTTATTATTTTGTTTCTCCAACTTGGCATATATTTAGCAAATGAGTAAATGGGCATGATAAAACTCTTCAACGGAAATGGACCAATTGATGCTATGAAGACACCAAGCATAAAAAATGTAGAGTCACAGATTCCAAACTCAATACAGTACTTGCCTGTTTCAAACCATATTAATATTCATTATCATGAAAGCAGAATTCAGTCTTTCTGAATTTAAAAAAAAAATTCAGAATTTTAAAACATAAAAACAGAGGCAAATTTCATTCAATTTAATGAAACTTAATACTTAAAAAAATAGAAACCTTATCAAAAAGTAGCATGGACTTTAATTTACAAACTATGGATTTCTATGATGAAGGAAAAAAGTATACTTTAAAAATATAAATACAGACTTTTCCTTCTGGCAAAGAAGAGACCACATTTAACCATTTAACTTCCTACCTGAAATAAATTGGAGAAAAAAAAAAAAAAAAAAAAAAAAAAAAAAAAAACAAGCAAAATAGCTGGAAAAAAAAAAAAAAAAAAAAAAAAAGAAACAATTTTCAAGAAAATGGACATCAGGCAAATAATGACAGTGATCCCTAAAAGAAAGGAAACAAAAGAGATGAACCCTAAGATGGTCCAATTTAACTGTTTTGAGTTTTCAGTCTGCAGGGTAAGGGATGGCAACCCAGGAATCAAAAAGATAGAAATGGAAGTGTAGGGGAGTCAAAGCAGCCAGTTCACAGAGTACCAGAAAAGAGAGAACAGCACAAAGAGGGAACTCTGAGATCTACAAAGGGTCTTCCTCATTTGTCTGAGTACTGCTCAGCACATGCATTAAAAAAAAAAAAAAAAAAAAAAAAGTTTAAGACTGGAAAAATAACTTGTAGAAAAGATAAAGGAAATGACTTAAAGATTGCACGAAGCCAGGAATGTTTTCTTTCCTCACTAGCCAGAGTAGAAAATTTAATTGTTGAACTTAGGAAGAAGGGTTTTATCTTAGTAATGTGGAAAATTAAACAAAAATGTGATTCTGGTGCTGCCTAACAAACTGTAAAGCAGGACTTGCAGGAATAAAAGCTTTTATTCCAGAAATACAAGTTTGTTTTAATACTTTAAACACGACCGGCATAATTCACCATATTAACAGACTAAAGAAGGAAGAACTCATGATCATCTCCATAGATGCAGAAAACGCATTCAATAAAATCCAATATCCATTTCTAACAAAAAATCTAATCAAAGAATAGAAAGAAACTTTAAATGCTTCCTGCCTAGATCTGGAACAAAACCACATCCACTATGATCACTTTCATTCAGCATTATACTAAGGTCCTAGACAATGCAATAAGGCCAAAAAATGAAATTAAAGGCACACAGATAGCAAAGGAAAAAAATTTTTTTACTCTCATACATGATTGTCTATGTAGAAAATTATGAAATCTGCAAAAATACTTCTAGAAGAAGTTAGTTTAGCAAGTTTACAAAATACAAGATTAATATAAAAACCTACCATATTTTTTATACTGGCAAAAAATAATTGGAAGTTAAAATTATTAAATTATAATTTGCAAGTCAAAAACATCACATTTTTAGGAATAATTCTGATGAAAGCTGTGCAAAATCTGTACACTGAAAACTACCAAACTCGGTTGAGGGAAATTAAAGAAGACCAAAATAAATTAGAAGATATACTGTGTCTATAAATCAAACAACTCAATTTTATTTTTATTTATTTATTTATTTATTTATTTATTTATTTTTTTGAGACGGAGTTTCGCTCTCGTTACCCAGGCTGGAGTGCAATGGCCCAATCTCGGCTCACCGCAACCTCCGCCTCCTGGGTTCAAGCAATTCTCCTGCGTCAGCCTCCTGAGTAGCTGGGATTACAGGCACACGCCACCATGCCCAGCTAATTTTTTGTATTTTTAGTAGAGACGGGGTTTCACCATGTTGACCGGGATGGTCTCGATATCTCGACCTCGTGATCCACCCGCCTCAGCCTCCCAAAGCGCTGGGATTACAGGCTTGAGCCACCGCGCCCGGCTAAACAACTCAATTTTTTTAAGATATTACTTTCCTCCAGATTGAGCTACAGACTTAAAGCAAATCCAGATCACAATCTTTTTTCTACATACAGAAATTAACAAGCTGATTCCAAAACTGACATGGAAATAGAAAGGTCCAGTAAACAGCCAAACCGACTTTGGAAAAGAACAACACTTTGCAAGATTCGCACTACACTTTTCAAGACTTATTTATAAAGCTACGGTAATCAAGATAGCGGTTTTTAAGATAGACAAATAGATTAAATAGAAAAGAAATTCTAGAAATACATTCAAATATATCCAAACAATTGACTTTTGGCAAAACCAAAGGCCATCGAATGATAAAAAGGATAGTGTTTTCAATAAATGATGCTGGATGTGTTTGGCTGCAGAAAAAAATAGCATATATATCATAAGCAATAATAAAAAAATAACAAATTTCTCCTAAGAACAGTGGCTGACAATTAGGAAAGCTGACTGCCAACCTAATTAATAGGACCTTTCTCGGTATACATTTATTTATTAATTTTTTTTCAGATACCACACAGGGCCTGACATCAGTTTTATTAACCATATTGTTGTCAGCAATAGGCTCTGCACAGGATTAAAAGCAAATTCATGTCCCAAAGAAAGGAAACAGCATGCCACTTCTCAGCAGCATGTCAATCTTCAGAAACTCTAACCTCTGCTATCAACAGGTCTAATGTTGATCAGATCATCATACGCTATGTAGTTAGTTGTGAGGCACATGCTTCACAGAAGCAGAGCAATAAAGGATTATGTAGAAATTTAGAAATGTAAGAAAAATAAAATGCAAAATATTGCAGGAACTATCACAATTCAAATTTATACAGCCATATTCAGGCACAATAAGTTTCATACAATCTGACAATCCCTAATATGCTACCAAATACAACCTCCATGAGTGCAGGAATTTTTGTCTATTATGCTCACTACTGAGAAAGAGGTAAAAATATTTTCTTAGGAATGAATAAATAATCACGTTTTGACCTCAATGACATTATGAGTAAATTTACATTAAAATTTTGAGAGTAATTTAGAAATACACACATACACGAGTCAATCCTCATTATCTGCAGATTCTGTATTTTCAAATATGCCTACTTGATAAAATTTATCTGTAATCAAAACCAATGCACTTGGCACTTACAAAGACATTTGCACAAGAGCAAAATATTTGAGTTGCCTGAGAGCTTCAGGTTCCCACCGAGGTCGAGCAAGGTAATACTCTGCCATGTTGTTTCAGTTTTCATACTGTAAATACATGTCTTACTCATAATCTATTTAGTACTACATTTTTTGCATTTCTGTACTTAATGTTGGTGATTTTGCTGTTTTAAATGGCCCCCAACATGGTGCGGAAATGCTATCTTGTGTTTCTAAGCACCAGAAGACTGTGATGGTCTTACAGGGAAAATATTTGTTACTTAAGCTTCATTCAGGCATGAATTACAGTGCTATTGACCGTGAGTTAAATGTTAATGAATCAGCAAACAGTATATCCAGAAAAAGGAAGAGGGAATTTGCTGATTTGTACATAAGACCATTCTAGAAAGTGTTGTAGTAACATTCATAGCATATAATAAAGCTTTGGAACAGTTGGGAAAAAAAACAGCTAAATTTGTGAATTCATGAAATGACAGCTGATGAGAAAAGAGTATAGTGGACAGCATCCTTGTAAGGCTCAAAGTCAAGGAAAATTACAGTAATGTTACCCAAGGTCAGGAAAATGTTAAATCCTTCTCAGCTAGCGCTGTCTGTCTCACACATTTCAAAAGGTGATACGGTGTGAAAAATGCTAAACTTGCAGGCAAGCAGGTTGCTCAGTTCAGGAGGCAGCAAAAGAATGTTGAAAATATCTGCTAAGTGTTATACAGGAAGAGGGTCATGTGGAAGAGCAGTATTTTAATGTAATTGTGACTGTCTTATTTTACATGGACTTGGGCAAAGGAACCTGTATAACACAAATGACCTCCAAAGCCTCTGGCTCTAAATCATTCAAAGACTGTTCAATCAATTATTTGTAGAATATATATATAAAATGTATTATATATAAACATAATATAATATTATGTAATATATATTACATTACATATATATATTACATAAAATGCTTTAAACAGAATGGCACATAAAACAAAGTTATACATTGAGTGGCTGATGAAAATATGATCAGAGACTCACAGGAATCAAACTATTTCTCCTAGGGGCAGTTGTTCTATATATGCTAATTCAATGCTCATGACAGCTTTAAAACATAACTACCAATGGATAATGTAATAATTGACTCTGTGTTTGTGGGTATGTGTGTGACACTAGATCATAACCAATAGAGTTTGATATTTAAACTAAATAATTTTATGACAACTTATTGTCAAAGGAAAAAAGAAAACCCATCTCTGTGGTTCTTGCTTTGATAAGTAATTCTTCTGTGCTGGCCATTATTTATACCTTTCCAGATATCAGAGTCAGCTCTCCTTTTGCATGCTGCTTGACTTCTGTGGTGAAGGCTCAGGACAAAGTGGGGAAGCTTACCCCTTGCAGTGTGTTGATACAGCTACTCAAAGAGACATTATGAAACTGACTTAGTATACCTTTTATATGTTCTACCTTAATCTGTAAAGGGCAGTGGTTTTTCTGCTACTGCAGTTCTTTTAACACCCTTTGCCCTGGACACTCAACATAACGTAGAAATTCCATTTTTACTGTGGAAATAAAGACTTCTAAACAAGAACAGAGACTTTTTTCAGAGCTTGATATAGCAAGAGAGTTAGCTACTATTATTGTTGTGGTAGGATCATATAATGACACTCCAAAGATATCCATGTCCTAATTCCTGGAACCTGTGAATATGTTATCTTATATGTATGATATGTAAGATATCTTACATAGATATACGTAAATGTAATAAATGTAAGCTATCTTATGTATCTACATTATGAAGAAAGGGACTTTGCAGATGTAATTCACTTTTAAGGATCTTGAGATGAGGAATTACCCTGGATAATACAGATAGGCCCAATGTCATTACAGTGATCCTTATAAGAGAGTCGAGAGAATCACAGTCAAAGAGATACGAAAACAGAGGCAGAGGTCAGAGTGATGCAGCCAAGAGTCAAGGAATGTGAACAGCCTGCAGAAGCCGGTAAAGACAAAGAACGGATCTTCCCTAGAGGCTCGAGAAGAAATGCTGCTCTGCTAGCACCTTGATTTTAGCCTTGTAAAATCCTTCAGACTTCTGATCTCCAGAACTGTCAGCTAATAAATTTGTGTCACTTTAAGCCACTACATTTGTGGTAATTTGTTACAGTAGCAATAGGAAACCAATACAACTTGCATTTGGCACAAATCCAAGGACAGGCCAAAAAGTAGGAAAGCTCTGTAGTGAGAAAAGGGAGGGCTTCAGGTATACAGATGCTCCTCAGCTATGAGGTTACATTCAGTTAAGTCCATTATAACTTAAAAGTCTGGTAAGGCAAAAATGCATTTCATATCTCAATAAACCCTTCATAACATCAAAGCATGAGAAGTAGAATTGTTAAAAGTCAGGGATCATCGCACTCTGACTGAAGGTTGTTGGGATGAGAAAGCTGCAGTTAGAGTGACTCAAAGTGAGAGATCTCACATGATTTGTTACAAATCATATATTTTGTCCTCTGCTTGGTGCTGAGTTGGAAACAGGTAAACTAGGTAAGGGGGCAGTCACTGATGAAGTCCTTCTTGTTACGGACCAACTGTTGCAGAGAGTGTGGTTTGGCTTTCTGGACTGTTGGATGCAGCAATTGTTGGGCAATGCTCTATTGCCTTATTGGATTATCAATAAAAGTGTCCTCCAGATCTCAACAAATAGCCTAACTGGTATACATTTTATGTTACAATTCCATTGTCTCTGTAGAGAAGCAAACACCATTTTTTAAAATACTTTCAGTTCTGGGGTACATGTACAGAACGAGCAGGTCTGTTACATAGGTACACAGATGCCATGGTGGTTTGCTGCACCCATCAACCCGTCATCTACATTAGGAAATTCTACTAATATGATCCCTCTCCAATCCTCCCACATGCTGCTATCCCTCCCTGAGCTCCTCAACCCCCGACAGGCCCTGATGTGTGATGTTCACCTCCCTGTGTCCATGTGTTCTCATTGTTCAACACTCACTTATGAGTGAGAACATACGAACACCAATTCTTTTTCCACTGAAAGTAATGTCTTATTTATCTAACTGAATCTCATATTTTCTCTTTCCTATTTTCTCTTTCATCTTCAGAAGTATGACAATGTCACTAAATGTAGTTAAATATATATTTATCTTTATTTGGATTCACTGAATTTCTTTAATATGTGGATCGATATTTTTCAAAACTTTTGGAAAGTTTTCAGCCATTATGTGATCAATTGATTCAGTTATCTTTCATCTCTACTTCTAGAACTTCAGTTATACACATGTTACATCTTCTGAGATTGTCCCATGGCCTCTGGTGCTCTGTTCTTTTATTTTTATATTTCCTATTCATTTCCCTCGAATTCTTATAAATAGATTTATCAGGAAAAAAAAACAAATAGACAATTAACATACTATGAAAAAGTGTTCAACCTAATTAAACATCAGAGAAATGCATATTAAAAGCAAAATTAGATTCCATTATACACCCAAAAGAATGTCTGAAATTTAAAAAGACAAAAATACTAAATGTTGCTGTTGACATATAATAGCCAAAATATCTTGATCCTACATAATGTTCAGACTTCTCTTTGTGAACGAGATCCACTCTCACATTAATCCTGGAAGTAAAATACTGCATAGGATAAATGTTTTTTTGTTTTTTTGTTTGTTTTACGGGATGATACTAATCAGAATACTAATCAAAAATAAAATTCTTCTGTTAACCCTAAATTTCTCTCTAGTAACTGCCTCCCTTCTATTAGTGACTTCTTTCAACATCATGGCTCTAAATACATCTATATCTTAATGACTTGTAAATATATTTTTAATTCTAATATGTCTCTTAAACTCCAAACTAATACTTCTATCTCCGTTTCCACTTGAATATTTTGTAGGTATCTCAAACCTGAACTCTTGAATAACCCCCCACCCCTGAAAAAAACTGCTTCAGTTAGTAAATAGCAACTCCATCTATCCAATAGTTCCGTCCAAACACCTGGGAATTATCTCTGATTTCTCTCTTATATTTCACAGGTACTCTCTCCCCCAAAATGTAAGTTTTATCTTAAAAATATGTCTAAAATAAGATCTTTTTTTAATCATTGTCTCTATTTCTATCCCTTTTCAAGTCATAACCACTCATCCCATTCATCTCATTTTAGACCTTGCACTCCAACCAATGCAGTCAGAATGATCTTTTTAAAACTCAAATAAGATTTTATCATTTCTTTGCTCAGTCTCCAAATTCCGCTCAATTTTTCAAAATAAACATTAAAGTTCTTAAAATTTCCATAAGCCTCTAATTATGTTTTCTACCTCTCTGATTTCATCTCCCATTACTCTCCTTTAAGTATTTAATGATTGTTAAAAATTTTGTCATATAAACCAAAACCTCAGAAAATATATTATCCTGAATATCAGGCAAGAAAACAAAAATCATTCCAGTAAAAAGTAGTTAAGACGGGGTGGGATGAGAAAAGAAAAAAAAAAAGTAGTTAAGAATTTTGATTAAATCATTTTAAAAATGAGAAATAAGGCTATTGTTTCATTACTGGCCTGTATTTAATATCAATGGTAAGGATTAAAATGTCATAAAAGTAGTTGGCTCCTTATGAGTGACTATATATCTCTAAATATCTCTGGGACGTAAAATCAGATCTGAGGCTGAAGTCCTGCATCTTTAAATTAACAGCGAAATCTCTTTTTATAATATTTTGAAGTCCTTTATTTTATACTCTTTTATAATGATTATAAATAATGTTCACAAGTAATCAGTATTATGTTTTCTGATATTTGTGAGCAGAATACATAAATGGAAAGATTTCTTCTCCAAGATAAGAGCCTTTTAGTAATAGTATTTTTAGTATTTCCTCTTAAATCAACTGCACAAAATTCATGCTATCTCTCGTGCTGTCTCCCTTATACGAGATGTTAACAACACACTGTTGATCACATTACAGTTGACCCTTGAACACCAAGGGTTTGAACAGTGAGTCCACTTATATGCAGGTATTATTCCATGTCTGCTACCCCTGAAAGAGCAAGATCAATTTCTTCTCATTCTCCTCCTTTTTAGACTACTCAATATGAAGACAATGAGGATTGAAGACCTTTATGATGACCCAGTTCCACTTGATAAGAAGTAAATATATTTTATCTTTATTATAAATTTCTTAACATTTTCTTTTATTTTGCTTTCTTGTAGAATACAATATATTTTACATATAAATACACAAAACATGGGTTAAGTGACTGTTTAGATTTTCAATAGGCTTTTGGTCAACTGTAGGCTACCAGCAGTTACATTTTTGGAAAGTCAAAAGTTATATTCAGATTTCAACTGTGTGTATGTGGGGTGGGGGATCAGTGCCCTTAACTCCCACATTGTTCAAGGTTAAACTGTGTTTAAAATAATGAAATGGCATAATTATAAGATTTGAATATTGAAAACATTCTCTTATTTATTCAATCATTTAATAGTTGAGCAACTCCCATAAGCCAGATACCACAATGCATATACAGCAGTCTGCAAAACAGTCATGGAAACTCTCCTCACAGGCTGACAGCATAGAATGTTCTTGCTTTTTTGTAACATTCCCATTGCTGAGTCCTCCAAAAAACTCTGAAACGTCAAATATTTTAAACCTAAAATATATACAACTTATACAACTTTTACTTGTCAGTTATACCTCAAATTAGCTGGAAAAATCTGTAACATATACATTTTATGCTAAGTTAAGAAAGACATACTATCTGGTATCCATCTAAGTTCTCCTTGATTAGCATAGTAATTAGTATGTGTAGACCCTCAATGAATATAAGTTGAGAAATTATATTTAAGGGAAGATATCTTGTTTATTTGTTTTGTATCTCAACCAGCTAGCTTTTATTCTATCACTTTACCATATTTGATAAGTATTGTTACTGTTAGTAAAAAGTAATGACATTTCTTAAAAATTTGCCTTGAGTCAGTCGTTGTGCAAAAATTCCATGCACAATGTGCCTTTTAATCATCCCAATATCACTCTAAAATAGCAACTATTATGCCCCAGTCTACAGATAAGAAATGTATGATGGTAGGTAGTGAACCTAGATTTTCTGGCTCTCGAGCTTGTATTTTTCAGCCCTCCGAAGTCTCACCCACAGTGTTAATTAAGTGCACATGCTGGCCAAGAAACATATTGTTTTCCTTCCTTCATACTAGTCTCCTCATCTAGTTCGATCACAAGTTCCAGTTGCCAAGTTCAACCAGGTATGCCTATTACCTGGCTTAATTTTACTAGTTTCCCTTTTTACTCTCAAAGGTGTCTGCCTGTGGATGATACATCATATGATCACCGTACATCGTATTTCATCCGGGTTGTCACGCCTCCTTATGTTTTATCCAGGTAGAGTAGCTTCTTTATAGATTATCAAGAAGAAGATCTCTTCCTCTCTTCAAGTCACTTTCTTTACCTTTTCTCAGAGAAGAGCTTGGCTAAAGTTTCAAAGAGCTTTCTTTGACTAATAACAGCATGATGACATTTTCCTTACTTTAAAAATCTTTCGGTGATTTTGTTGTAGCAGCAAATTACCACAAACTGCATGACACAAAATAATACAAATACGTTACCATGCTGGTCTTTGGATCAGAAGGCTGGTATGGATCTCACTTTGCTAAGATCGTGGTTTGGACAGTTCATTACTTTCTGTAGGCTCTAGGGGAAAATCTATGTTCTTAACTTTTTCTACCTTCTAGAGGCTATTTGCTTTCCTTGGCTCATGACCCCTTTCTCCATATTCAAGTAGGTAATACCAGGCTAAGTTGCCACACTGCTGTCTTTCTGGTACTCTCTTCCTATTTACTCTTCTACTTTTAGGTAATCCTGTGATTACTTTGAGTCAATCTAGATAATCTCACTATTTTAAAGTCAGCTGATTTGCAACTTTAATTCTATCTGCAGCGTTAATTTCCCTTGATCATAACCTAATGTATTCATAGGTTTCAGGAATTATGACATAAACTTCATTGGGGAATCATTATTCTGCCTAAGACAGCAGTCAATTTTCAAACTTCACTCTTAACTTCCTACCAAGACAACAGAATAAAATGAAATTTCAAAAACAGGTAGCAAGATAAACTCTATAAAACTCTATAAATCAACATATGAGTTCAGTCCCAAAGGACAAGTAAAGTTTTTCTTACAATATTTGTTTTGTTTCTAAAAATGGAAAATCATATTTTATATGCCTTTTTTGCCAGGGGAGCTCAGAAAATTATATTGAGCAATATTTAAACATTTTATCTTGCTTAAAATATTCTTCATGCTGAGTCTTGCCCTGCAAAGAAAATACTTGCCGAATTGATTAAACCTCTAGTCATATACATCTTGAAACAATCAATGGAAAATATCATTAACAAAATTCAGCTATAGAAAATTTAAACAGATCTATTCATTCTTTCTGTTTTATATTCTAAACAAGTGGACAACTCACTTTGATTTAAGAATAGCTCATATCCTGCCTGATCAGAGAATAGAATTCACCAAATGGGAACAGATGCAAATTCTATTTTCAAAATACTACATAATACAAAAACTTCATGAAAATGATGTAATTTACCCAATTAGGGGCTACAAATACTATGCAAAATAAAATTCTCTTAAAATTGTAAGATTTATTTTCTTTATTTATGTTACTTTTGTTAGTGCTGGGGTACCAAATAAAAGGAAGTTAGATGTTTTATAAAACATGTCATCTAGTCAGATATGGCAAGACGTTGTATTATCAGTACAGGAATTTAAAGCCACTATTGTCCATATGCTACGAGTGCTAATGGATAAAGCAGATAGTATGCAAGAACAGTCTGGTAATATGAGCAGAGTAATGGAAATTTTAAAATGAGAACCAAAAAGAAATTCTAGAGATCAAAAATCCTGTAAAAGAAATTAAGAATATTGCGATAGGCTTATTAGTAGACTGGACACACTAAGGAAAGAATATCTGAGCTTAAGAATATCTCAATAGAAACAACTAAAACACTAAAATTAACTCTAGATGGATTAAAGACTTAAACACAAGACCTAACACTATAAAAAACCCTAGAAGAAAACCTAGGCAAAACCCTTCAGGACATAGGCATAGGTAAGGACTTCATGACTTAAAGAACAAAAGCATTGGCAACAAAAGCTAAAATAGACAAATGGGACCTAATTAAACTCCAGGGCTTCTGGACAAGGAAAATGTGGCACATATACACCATGGAATACTATGCGGCCATAAAAATGATAAATTTGTGTCCTTTATAGGGACATGGATGAATCTGGAAACCATCATTCTCAGCAAACTGACACAAGAACAGAAAATCAAACACCGCATGTTCTCACTCATAGGTGGGTGTTGAACCATGAGAACACATGGACACAGGGAGGGGAGCATCACATACTGGGGTCTGTTGTTGGGAAGAGGGGAGGGACAGTGGGGGGTGGGGAGGTTGGGAGGGATAACATGGGGAGAAATGTCAGATATAGGTGATGGTGGGGATGGAGGCAGCAAACCACATTGCCGTGTATGTACCTATGCAACAGTCCTGCATGATTTGCACATGTATCCCAGAATCAAAAGTATAATAAAAAATAAAAAGGGAAACAACTAAAACTGCAAAACAAACAGGAAAAAGACTGAAAAATACAAAACAGAATCGTTAAGAACCATGGAACAATGTGATACAAAAATCATACAAAAGGTGTAAAATGCATCATGTAATGTCAATACAAAAAAGAAAAAAAGACAAAGAAGGCCAGGTTTGGTGGCTCACGCCTACAATCCCAGCACTTTGGGAGGCTGAGGAGGGTGGATCATGAAGCCTGGAGTTCAAGACCATCCTGGCCAACATGTGAAACCCTGTTTCTACTAAAAATAAAAATAAAAAAAAATAGTCAGGCATGGTGTCAAGTGCCTGTAATCCTAACTACTTGGGAGGCTGAGGCAGGAAAATTGCTTGAACCTGGGAGGTGGAGGTTGCAGTGAACCTAGATCATGCCATTGCATTCCAGCCTGGGCATCAGAATGAGACTCCATGTCAAAGAGAGAGACAGACAGACAGACAGATAGAAACAGAGGAAATAGTTGAAAATGACATAATTTTTCCCAGATTAATATCAGATAAGAAACAGATTCAAGCTCAACGAATACCAAACAGGATATATGCCAGAAAAGCTACACATAAGGCATATCATTTTCAAGCTACAACAAATTAACGATAAAGAAAAAATTTCCCAAGAAGTACCTACAAAGGAATAAAATTAATATTTATATCTGACTTCACCTCAGAAAACAAGCAAACAAGAAGGGAGTGAAGTAAAATACTTAAAGTGCCGAGTGAACTTTAAAAAGCCAACCTAGAATTCTGTATCCTTAAAATTATACTTCAAAATTAAATAATAAATACTTTCTCAAACAAACAAAAATTGAGCAAAAATATTTTGCCAATAGGCCTGCCTTGCAATAAATGCTAAATGAAGTACTTTGCGGAGAAAGAAAATTATACAGTTTAGAAAGTTAGAAAGCTGAAATTATTCCTTTATCCATGGGCTGCAAAATGGATGGTGTGTTAGCAGTCATGAAAATAACAGGGAAAGGTAGTATTGACCGGAAAAAAATATATATATATCTGACCTTATTTAAAAATGCAACAGTACTTCCATACAGATTTATGTGGCTCACAAATAGTCTTTGAATGTGGGAATAACCTAAATATATTTTTATTAAGTGTCAAACTGCTCAATAAAGCTTACTCTAAAAACTATTTAAAATCATAGTTCTGATGCCCCATAACCTGTTTTTGTTTTTTTTTTTTTTTTTTTTTTTGTATTAACTTACTGTCATTGTATACTTTTTATCTATCCATTATCTTTTTTTTTTTTTTTTTTTTTTCAGAGTTTTTTGGAGGACTCAGCAATGGGAATCTTACAAAAAAGCAAGAACATTCTAGGCTGTCAGCCTGTGAGGAGAGTTTCCATGACTGTTTTGCAGACTGCTGTATATGCATTGTGGTATCTGGCTTATGGGAGTTGCTCAACTATTAAATGATTGAATAAATAAGAGAATGTTTTCAATATTCAAATCTTATAATTATGCCATTTCATTATTTTAAATACAGTTTAACCTTGAACAATGTGGGAGTTAAGGGCACTGATCCCCCACCCCACATACACACAGTTGAAATCTGAATATAACTTTTGACTTTCCAAAAATGTAACTGCTGGTAGCCTACAGTTGACCAAAAGCCTTATTGAAAATCTAAAGTCACTTAACCCATGTTTTGTGTATTTATACGTAAAATATATTGTATTCTACAAGAAAGCAAAATAAAAGAAAATGTTAAGAAATTTATAATAAAGATAAAATATATTTACTACTTATCAAGTGGAACTGGGTCATCATAAAGGTCTTCAATCCTCATTGTCTTCATATTGAGTAGTCTAAAAAGGAGGAGAATGAGAAGAAATTGATCTTGCTCTTTCAGGGGTGGCAGACATGGAATAATACCTGCATATAAGTGGACTCACTGTTCAAACCCTTGGTGTTCAAGGGTCAACTGTAATGTGATCAACAGTGTGTTGTTAATATCTCGTATAAGGGAGACAGCACGAGAGATAGCATGAATTTTGTGCAGTTGATTTAAGAGGAAATACTAAAAATACTATTACTAAAAGGCTCTTATCTTGGAGAAGAAATCTTTCCATTTATGTACTCTGCTCACAAATATCAGAAAACATAATACTGATTACTTGTGAACATTATTTATAATCATTATAAAAGAGTATAAAATAAAGGACTTCAAAATATTACAAAAAGAGATTTCGCTGTTAATTTAAAGATGCAGGACTTCAGCCTCAGATCTGATTTTACGTCCCAGAGATATTTAGAGATATATAGTCACTCATAAGGAGCCAACTACTTTTATGACATTTTAATCCTTACCATTGATATTAAATACAGGCCAGTAATGAAACAATAGCTTTATTTCTCATTTTTAAAATGATTTAATCAAAATTCTTAACTACTTTTTTTTTTTCTTTTCTCATCCCACCCCGTCTTAACTACTTTTTACTGGAATGATTTTTGTTTTCTTGCCTGATATTCAGGATAATATATTTTCTGAGGTTTTGGTTTATATGACAAAATTTTTAACAATCATTAAATACTTAAAGGAGAGTAATGGGAGATGAAATCAGAGAGGTAGAAAACATAATTAGAGGCTTATGGAAATTTTAAGAACTTTAATGTTTATTCTGTTGTAAAATGGTCTGGATAGACTTGCTGGATGTAAGGTTACCACAGACTTTTTATTTTTAAAAAAATGCAACATCCACAGAGTACAACAAAGCTTAAGTGCAATAAAACAAGATATTCCTGCATTTCATTAAGAAAACCATGCTTCTGAAACATGTGTCTGTTCAGTAACATTCAAACTGCCCATCATGGATACAGCATTTTTTTTTTTTTAGTTTTTCTATTTCTGATGCATGTCAAGGGGAGGGAGGTGGAATATACTCTTCAAGGTCACAGGAATCCATTAAATATAGCTTACAATGCTGTAGTAAAGAAAAAAATATATATTTCTAAGCCTGTATCCACATTAAATTCACAAAGTAGTTGTTTACTCTCAAAATAATCAAAAATAATACCAAGGGAATAAAATTATAACTGCTGAAAGACACTTTTCAGTGATTGTGGTCTTCTGCATCATATGGGTGCCAAAATATAAATTGGGTAAATTCATCCCTTGGGGAACTGAGCAGAAGTCAAACCATGTGGCCAGGCCAAATAGGATGAATTTAATTAGGAATACCACAACATAATATTCACATAACCTCATAAAATTTTATTTTGCTCAGTTAAGCAATAGTTATTTTCAGAACTCACTCACCAGTGGGGAAGAGTTCCCAAAAGGCTATCAGAACTTGTCTCATTAATTGAACCCCAAAGCAAGTTGGGACTCTATATGTCTGGTGACTTGTGTTGACACTGAGCTGAGCTAAAACAGGGAGAGGTAGTATTGACCAAAAAGAAAAAAAAACTCCCAAATATCTGACCTTATTTAAAAATGCAACAGTACTTCCATACCGATTTATGTGGCTCACAAATAGTCTTCAAGTGTGGGAATAACCTAAATATATTTTATTAAGTGTCAAACTGCTCAGTAAAGCTTACTCTAAAAACTATTTAAAATTATAGTTCTGATGCCCCATACCCTGTTTTTGTTTTGTTTTGTTTTGTTTGTTTGTTTGTTTGTATTAACTTACTGTCATTGTATACTTTTTATCTATTCATTATCTTTTTTTCTCTACTGGTATTGTGATATTTTATATTTGTTTCATTCATTATTGTATCTTAAGTATTTAAAATGGCATCTGACACATAAGCTTATCAATAAATATTTGTTAAAAGAATAAATATTTTGAAGTTTCAAGAATTTCTCTTGGGCTTTCTCTTTTAAGAGGAGCTCTGCAATAAAAAGCATTCTGGAGATTTATGAAGTCCGCGCTGAAGTATTCCCCAGTGCATTCTGACCTCTCTGCTCTCATCATATAAGGAAACTCTAAGGTCAATAGTTGTTCACATATTGACACTGAGAAACGTGATAGCTGAAAGAAGCAAGGCATCTTGGAAAGGAAACAGGCATGGAAGTGCAAAAAACAAGCTTGACCACCTCAGGATTGTGTAAGTTTAGGCAAGTTTGCAACATGTCTTAGTCTTGATTTTCTCAAAATAGTCATATAGTTACTTGGTAGATTTTCTGTAATAATTAAATGAAATTATATATATCAAGCATTTATTGAGGTTCTAGGCACATTCAGATAGTGATTATTTCCTCAACCTTAAATTCAAGTCCACAAGAAATGAATTCCTGTCATTTTTCTACCAGCAGTAAGTCCTAGTTTGGAATTCCAATGCTCAAGTCTGAAACCCTGACTTTGCAACTAGGTACCAGTCCCTATCCTCCCTGCCCTAGATTATCCACCACCCTGAGCCTCTTCCTGTTACCTACTAGAAGGCTTTGAAATAATTGCTTGCTTTCCCTCTGCTAAGATAGACATTCTGCTCATTTCTTGGACCGCTTAAGAAATTCTAGCCTTTGCTTCTTGGGTCTCCTGTCCTTTCTCTTTCTTGGGACTCAGAAATCAATTGCCCTAAATGAAGGCCTCAGTCCCAGAAACAAAAGTTTTCCTCTGGCTTTTTGCTGTTGCTTTCAGTCTTATTTTCCACCAAGGCAAATCATAAAAACTAGCATCTCTTTTTCCTAAGGTGGGTCATAAAAGTCAAAACCCCTTTTCCCCAAAGCCATCCATAAAACCTAATATTTTACTCTGGCTTTTCTTCTTACTGTCTGTATAACAACTGGTCATAAAAAAATTGTCTGACTTGACCTTGTTTCATGAGCCTCCTATATCAAAGAGGGTCCTTCCTCACACCCAGAAGGAAGAAATATAAGCTCGGAGAGACCAAGAAGAATATGGACAGACAGAATTTGGGTTTCCCCATGCAATCCATTAATGTTAGATCATACTCTTTTTGTCTAATCATGTTTTTGCATAGCTATTCATACTTCGTTGAAGCTAAGTGTACAAATGGGCATTTTGCCCTGTAGCTTTGGGTCTTTATTCTGAAGGCCCTGGTATACATGTTAATAAAGTTTGAACACCTTTTCTCCAATTAATATGCCTTGGCTCAATAAATGCCTATAATTTTACAATGACCTGTGATCCTATTTTGAGCAAAGGTTTTAAATATTTGATGTTTGACAGATTATCCAAAATCAAATTTTTAAATTCAACATTTATTTTCATTTAACCTCAAACTAACTTTTCAGATATTAGGATTCCTGGAAGTCCAAGAGGGACATATCAGGTATGTTTGGTATGTTAAAATCATATGGGAAACATTATCAAATAAGAAATAATATTTAACTTTCTGTGGTTTATTCAGGACATAGACGTAGGCAAGGACTTCATGACCAAAACACCAAAAGCATTGGCAACAAAAGCCAAAATAGACAAATGGGACCTAATCAAACTCCACAGCTTCTGCACAGCAAAAGAAACAGTCTAATTAGAGTGAATCCACAACCAACAGAATGGGAAAAAAATTTTGCAGTCTACCCATCTGACAAGGGGCTGATATCCAGAATTTACAAAGAACTAAAAGAGATTTACAAGAAAAAAACAAACAAGCCCATTCAAAAGTGGGCAAAGGATATGAACAGACACTTTACAAAAGAAGACATACAGGAGGCCAACAAACATATGAAAAAATGCTCATCATCACTGGTCGTTAGAGAAATGCAAAACAAAACTACATTGAGATATCATCTCATGCCAGTTAGAATGGTGATCATTAAAAAATCTGGAAACAACAGATGCTGGAGAGGATGTGGAGAAATAGGAACACTTTTACACTGTTGGTGGGAGTGTAAATTAGTTCAACCATTGTGGAAGACAGTGTGGCAATTCCTTAAGGACCTAGAAACAGAAATTCCATTTGACCCAGCAATCCCATTACTGGGTATATATCCAAAGGATTATAAGTCGTTCTACTATAAGGACACATGCACACGAATGTTCATTGCAGCACTGTTTACAATAGCAAAGACCTGGAACCAACCCAAATGCCCATTGATGATAGACTGGAAAATGTGGCACATATACACCATGGAATACTATGCAGCCATCAAAAACGATGAGTTTGTGCCCTTTGTAGGGACATGGATGAACCTGGAAACCATCATTCTCAGCAAACTGACACAAGAGCAGAAAATCAAACACTGCATGTTCTCACTCATAGGCGGGTATTGAACAATGAGAACACATGAACACAGGGAGGGGAGCATTACACACTGGGGTCTGTTGAGGGGAAATAGGGGAGGGACAGCAGGGGGTGGGGAGTTGGGGAGAGATAGCATGGGGAGAAATGCCAGATATAGGTGAAGGGGAGGAAGGCAGCAAATCACACTGCCATGTGTGTACCTATGCAACAATCTTGCATGTTCTTCACATGTACCCCAAAACCTAAAATGTAATAATAAAAAATAAAAAAATAAAAAATAAAAATAAAAATTTCTGTGGTTTATATTTTTGAAAATCTATTGTTAATTTATGTTCCAAAATTATAGGAAATTTCTATAATTCTGATATGTCTTTGTATGTTTTCAGTAATAATTATGATTATCATGTTAACATCATTATATACCACAAAAAATAACCAAATTTTATTGTCAATTGTCTTTCACCATGACTATTGTATGATTTTTGTCATCTACAAACAAGCAATATGGTAATTCTTCTCAAAAAGTTGTTTATAATTACTTAGAGTCCAAAATTGGGGTTAATTCTTTTAAAAAATTCATGAAAAGGACTCTCTGACAATTACTCTTGAAGGTTTCCTAATAACTCTGGAGATCATACCATTAGAGTAGGCAAAAACTTTCAGGACTTCAATTAAAAAGCTGATGCATTCATGAGGAATACTACTAATCCAACATCAAATAGAACAAAACTTAAATAAATGAGATTAAACTGATAAAAGACTAAAATGCTTTTTATAATTTTTTAATTTAAAACACTGTTGATTTTTTTTTATACTCAAGAATTTTTTTTCTTTTGAGCAATTTATACTTGACAATTTGGTACAGTATATCTTTGAAAAAAAAAAAAAACCTGATTCTCTTTCTCTTTCTAATTTTTCCAGAATTTAGAAACCATTTGTGAGTATTCTTAATGTATTATGATATAATTATTTACATAAGTTCAATAAAAATTGGTTTTCTTATGTAACAGGAGAAGACAAAAGACATGGTTATTTAATGAAGAATTTGACTGGAATGGAATATATTCCAATGAGACTGAACTGCTTTGAGGAATTAAGGTTGACTTTATAGAGTCAATAAAAATCCTCTTTAAAAGACTGGCTTGGTACCTTGTCTACCTTTACAAGGTTCCTGACCTATGATGAGTTTAAAAAACAAAACAAAACCGTCATTTTCTGATAGGCCAAGGAACTGAGTTACTTGGGCATCCCTCTCCCACAAAAAAAGAAATTTATCCAGGTATTATAGACAGTCTGATAATAAATCCTTTGCTTGGCATCTGAGCCTTGAGAGGCTTTTAAAAGTCTGATCTGAGATTCCTTGAAAAAAATTTCCAACAAAGCCAATTTAAGAAGAATCTACATGGCCAATCACTCTTCTTACTACATTTTATACAAAATGTATAAAATGGCCAAGTATAGTAAAACTATAACTTATTTTACAAATAAACTGGTCCTGCTTTGTCTTTTGTAAAAATGGGGACTAGAAAAAAGTTGTTAAAAAAAATAACTAAAATATACCTGTTATTAGATTCTAGCCATAATAATCACTTTTGAGTTTTTATTATTTTCCTACAATTCAAACTAAGTCCTAAATTCCTTCATGACTGTAAGTTTCCCAATTAACGTTTCCAAATTTTTTCTACTTTTCTGACTTAAAATTACTAAAATTAATACTGCTTTTTCCTAAAGCCCTACAAGCTAAAGATAGAAAACTTGATAAAACTTTTTTAAAAAATCATTATAACAACTTAATATATAATCAGTCTTTGAGCTTGACAATGTGTAGACTACTCAAAAGTTCCCTGGAACACCTGATACAAACTACAAACACACACACAAAAAACATCTATTGGATTGTTACTGTGTGTTCTCACTTCATCTAAAGATGCTTCAAGCCTGACACCTAAAAATTCTCTCAATGGACTGCCTCTTAAACTCAAAAACTAAGTTTATAGTTTTTTCTAAACATTAACTTTTGTTTTTCTTTTGTTTCCATAAAAATGCCTTTTCTTCAATATCTATCTGATTGCTAAAATCGTAAAGAACCCCTACTTTGGGAAAAGCCCATCTGCGACACCACCGCCTGAAATAAGATGCAACTGTTACCTGTTTAGCTTGACTGCCCTGTTCTCAAGACAGAGACTGGTTCGATTAAATGGCTTACACGACAATCCACCAACCCAATTTCCGGACTGTGAAACTTCTTGGGGAAGTTTTAGACCAGAGAATGTTGGAAAACAGAAAACAGCATTCCAAAATGTCCTCAGAGACAGCCTCGGGGGAAAAAAAAAAGTTTGCTCTGATCTTCTCCCGCCCTCCTGCCTTTCATCCCCATTCTCCCCGAGCGCTGGCCAAACTTGAATCCCTCTTCCACAAGGCAGAACATAAAAACCAGAACTTTTCCTCAAAGCCAGCCATAAAACCTAAAAATTTGTCTCCAGCTTTTCTTCTGCCTTTTTGTATAAAAACTAGCAATAAAAAATTATCTGACCCCCATTCCAGAGAGGCTCCTGTTCCATATCCAGAAGGAAGAAATAAATGTTCTGAAAAACCAGAACAAATCTAGACCAAAAGGCCTCACCTACTCAGTCTATTAATATCATATAATACCCTATATGTCCAAACGTATTTCTATGCAGATGTCTATACTTTTTTGAACCTAAGCATAAAAATGGACAATTTTTTCTGTGTCTTTGGATCTTCATGCCAAAGGCTCCTGTTTACACATTACTAAATTTTGAATGCCTTGTCTCCAGTTAATCTGACATTTGTGAGTTCATTTTTCAGTAAACCTTCAGAAGGACAAAGTGAAAATTTCCCTTGGCCCCTGCACCCTCAAAGCTCATTCCTTAAATCACTAACACTTGGCTTTGTCCCATGTTTCCACACAAGATACTTGTTTAATAAAGAATCGACACTTCGCTTTCTTCCGGCCCTGTAGATCCTGCTGCACTCCTCAGCCCCACCAGCCTTCTTACCACTTAAACCCAGGGCCTAAAAGAAGCTTCACTTCAACAAAATGTTTAATACATTTTGAAGGAAGAAAATGGTTTTGATTTAAGAAATACATAGATGGTAGCTTTTGAGATAGACATTTAAAAATATTAAATTTAAGGGGAAAACAGAACAAAGAATCACAAAGAGCTGTTTTAGTAGAAGTTGAAGATAAGGGAATCATGTCCATGGACCCAGACCAGATACATCTCTCAAGGGTTTCTCAAAACCATCTATTTCTCACTTTTCATTGCTACCTCAACAGCCTGAGTTTAGGCTCTAGTTATCTTTGGAAGAGACTACAATCATTGATTCACTACAATCATTGAGCTCACTGTAATCTGTCATAGCCTCTAGTTCATTCTCCACAAAGAAATCAATACTTAAAATGCTAACCTGCCCATCTGAATGGTTATACCCTTAATCATACCATAAAATATAAAGTAAATAATATAAATCAATAGTACTCAAAGTGCTAGTCCAAAATTGTTTGTTATAAATCAATGATTAGCAAAGCTCAGAAATTGGGAATATTTAGAATCCATTGTAGCAATCTGAAATTGCCTTTATCTCCAAGTGTATAATTTTATATTTTATAAACATATCTGACTATATCACATATGAAATTAAAAGATCATAATAAAGTAAAATTGTCCCCTCACCATACATAGTTGGGAAGCATTATTCTAACCATCTTAGCCTGGCAGAGAGTCAATACCTACACTTGTCAGTCCCTGCAGCTGTGCCTTCTGCCTTTCCCAAGCTAGAATTTTAGCCAGTCATTTCAACTCACTTGTTATTCACAACACTCATCAGTAAACCATGGCAAAGCACTATATAGTATGGTGCTCAAGGATATGAACTCTGGAATCAGACAGCAGGGTTCCAGATCTGTGCTCTGTCATTTACTGGCTGGGTGACCTTAGGTAATTCAGTTAAACATTCTGTGCTTCAATTTCTTCATACATAAAATTGAGATAGTAATAGCTGCCTCACATGTTTGTTGGGCATATGAAATGGTTTCATGCCTCACTTATAATAGTACTGAAAATAAATGTCAGGATTGTTGTAGTACTTATTATTTTAGTTTTCATTCCTTGATGGTGTGTTTTCTCTGCCTTACTTGTCCTCCTCTAACTTTGCATTTGGCTAGTAAGCAGCTTTAAAGACAAATTAGAGTTTATCTTCTCCTGAAGGCCTTCCTTGATTTTCCTAGGTTGATTTATGTGTTCATTTTGTGCTACCTCGTCACTCTGAACTGATGCTTCTGTCATGACATTTATCACATGATATAAGTACCTCTTTATGTGTTCGTTTCTTCTACTTTGTTAAGTCTTGATGAAGACTTAACACTTATAAAATGCTTAATACATATGAAAAGACCCCATAAACATACAAATTTAACAGACCCCATTTTGATCCTTAAAAGGATCCATGTTCACATCATCTTACCATTTCAACTGGGCATTGCTTCCTGGAAGAAAATCTGGATGGGAAGAGAGAGCTTTCGTGCCCAGAGTAAGATAAATGGGGATTAGATGCTCTTGGATCGACTTTCTGTACTTACCATTGGCCTTGAGACTTACAGTAGAATATATATCAATCCCAAAGAAACTAGCCCAGGTGAAGACTATATACAGCGTGATCTATGCCATAAAAATGTGGCCCTCTCCTCGTCTGATTATTTTATAGTGTTAATAATACAAACCGTGATGAGAAAGACATTTATAGTTTTCTTCCTGGTTCATCCATTTTCTACTTATTATGCTTCTGACTGTAAGCATGATTATTTGAGGAAGCAAAGAAAGGATCCAAATTTTAAATTAAACTAAAAATGAGTGGTACGTTAACAATGGTTATAGCATTCTCTAATTAATTAGACTCAAAGGTGACAGTGTTTTCATAAAAACTCCTATTCTCATTATAAAATAGCTAAAACTCCAATTATCAATGACCATGTAAAAAAAACTGGCACTCATATATCATTGATAGCCATAATGAAATCTCAAACAATAGTGCTATCATAAGCCTCTTCATAATCTTTATTAAATAGAGCCTAAAAGGAAAACAAAGATTAGTCTGGGCACAGGTTTCTCAGAAAATGGCTAAAGACCATGCAAATTACCTCAACAGGTCAAAAGCTATAAAGAAATCAGGCCTCTGAGGAAAAAATAAAACGAAAAATACAATCAGGTGAATTGATAGAGTACTTTTAGTTATTCAGGATAAAGGAGAGAAGCAGGGAAACATGAACAATTTAAAATTCCAAACAATCTAAAATACTGTAGAAAATTCTTTCAAGTTTTCTTATACTACTAATCTACTTTCACAAGGCATAAAAAAAATAATATCTGCCTGTTCGAGCTTAAGCACTTTTTCGTGGCCCTATTCGGTGTATGAGTATGTGCAGGAGCTGTAAGAACAGAAGTGCAAGGAGAAAGGAGAAAGAAAGCTGGAGGCTGCGCCACTGAATACTGAAGTTTACAGGTACTTTCATGTCTAAATGCTCACAGACTTGCCCCATGTACAAGGGAAGGAAAAGCCCTAGAATTTTGAAAATTACATCTACAAGAGTATTAATACGATGCATGATTTTAGAAAACAGGCTTTTAAATTGCTACTTTATTGAGCAATTTCCATAAATGATTTCATCATGTTAATTTAAAGATGCAAACAGCAAAAACTGAAAGTAAAATAATTTTAACTTCTCATTTTGTAACATGGTGATTTAAAAAAAGTGAAGCAGTCAAAAGGAAAGGCAGTTGAATAATAGGAAAATCTTACGGTGGTACTTAAGACAAATTATTCTTTTCCATCTTAATTTAGGAACATTTATTAAACTCTTTTCAGGGCAGCAACGCTGAAAGAGATTTTAGCGTTTGCAAACATCTAGTGCAAATGTTAAAAACTTGTGCTTCTGGATAATCATATCTCCAGGGTTTTAGCATCACATGGATCTGTGTGGATTATTTTGCAAATGCAAATAATGTATCATCTAGAGAAACAGGAATTCAGTAGTTGGAATCTGATGAGATCAAAAGGGAAAAAGATACATACTTTAAAAACTAAAGATAGAAAAGTTTTAGGTAAAGAGACATGCTTTTTATAAAATCAGTTTAGCAACCCTAGTATCAGTAAGAAACAATACAATACCAACAACGTGGACATGGAAAAGGTCATCATTTGTAAGGTAAACGATGTCCAACATGGTGAAAAAGGAAAGTTACATCAACTGAAACAAGAACGAATACAAATCAGGTCGTTCCTGGCTAAGGGAATGACCTTCCCAAGGGAATGAATTCCCTGGTAAAGAAAGGATGGTAAGAATAAGGCCAGCATCAGCTCATTCTCTTCTTACTTGCAAAAAAAAAAAAAAAGCCACCATGGTAACCCCCAAAATCAATAGACCCAATGCGCTATTTTTAACAGTTTAAGCATTCTGCTACTGATAGACATTCATGGTTTCTTCTTGTTTTGCCACTGTACTCAACAGGATATTTATCATCCTTGTATGTATACCCTTACGTAGTTTTACTTTTGTTTGCACATTTCTGATTCCCACAAGTGGTTTGCATGATATGTGAGCTATTCTTGCTCCTTTTTATCCTGAACGTACATGTGTGGTTGTTATTAGGAGGGTTCAGTGGCTTCACGAATTATATCTTCAGAAAAGCCTTTAATTCAACAATTTGTTTTACTTAATGGACCTTTTCTTATTATAATGGTGAGTGTGATTTTATTTTTTTAAAAAAAAGAAAGAAAAGAAAAAATAGAAAGAAAGGACGAGTCAAGGTACAAGGTTAACAGACGTAAATATAGCACATATGTTTTAGGATGTCATAGAGAAATTTTCATAAGCTGGCTTCTTTCTTATTCCATTCTCATTTTTCTTCTCTTTCCCAGACTTACCCCATGTGCCAGTCATGTTTTGTTCGTTTAAAGCCACTACAGTTTAATGAAATACCACACCTTTTCCCAAGTTCACTTAGACTGTGAACAAACTATTTCCTCTGCTGGAACATTCACCTTACACTACCCCTGCTCCATTCCCACCAGATAATCTCTTTCTTCAGCCTTTAAAACTAGGTTTCATGTCATTCTGGTACGGTAAAGTTCCCCTCCTGGAGACCCATACTTGAATGTAGCTCCATCTTCTAGGTAGCACATTATCACACTATTGTAATGCCTTATCTGTCTCCCTCATTGCAATGTGATTTTTTTGAAGGCAGAGCTGTCTCTTGTCTCTGATAACTTGGTAGTTATTATAGTGCAGACTTTCAGGGTTCTTTTGTTCGTTTGTTTGTTTTACTTAACTGGATGAAAGAATAATATAGAAAGAAGGCAAAGAACATTAACTATTTAGGCACCTGCATTTAAATGACATATGGAGGGAAAAAAGCCTAGTGAGTTACCCAAAAAAGAAGTATTTAAAGAAGTAAATACTGAAAAAAAGCAATAAATCTCTGAGCATGAGAGTTTGAAAAGGAGAGTAGAAAACATTGTCAAATGCTACAGAAAAGGTTGAAAGAAACAGAAAGAAAAAGGAGAATTTTGTAAGAAAGCCCAAAGTGAGAACACAATATATTTAATAACTTTGGTTGGCTATGAAGGCTAAAGGAATAGGTGTTAGCAACTCCTGTGCCTTAGAAGTGGAGAATCAACTAAAAGAGTTTTTAGAAAGGCAATTAAGGGGTAAGGATGAGGCAACTGAACTTGAGTAGATGGTGATAAACTGAGAAACAATAACAGGAAGTGCAAAATAGGGACATTATGGTAATGATCAGCAAAGTCTGTGTGAGATTTCTGTGTTCCCGCCTACCCTCCAAACTCCGTGTCATCCCATTCCCCCACCTCCCACCCTGCTTTACCCTTAGGTAATGGGTATTCCGACAAGTTCAAGCTTCAATCTGCCTAGCGACAGGCCTAATCACATTCTGTGCAAATGGAGATTTCTATCCCAACAAAAGTTTATTCATCATTACTATTTAGAAAGCCCAGATTCATTTGTCATACAAAATAAAAATTAATAATAACAATAAAGTACAATCTGCCACTGTAGCTTCATCCGTTATGCTCTGCTTAGAAAAACAGGGATGTTTATGAAGAGCTACATGCAAGATGAATTTATATTAAACACTTCATTTATTTATTCATTTGTCCAAAATTATATATATAACTACAGAAAAAAATAGTTTATACATGAAATGAGACCAACTAGTAGGCTTTTTAAAAATACGACTGAATTATAACCTCCCTGAAGGTGATAAGAAGTGGAAAAATCACAACTTAAAGAGAAAATCCTCACAGGAAGTTATCCCTGATAAGGAAATCAGTTCTGTGAGTACAAAATTACTCTTTGTAATTTTTAGATTTCATATTTTGTAGAAAAGGAATGTCTTATATAGAAATGCAGCCACTTGAAAATTGGAATACTTCTATGATACAGAAAACTGTATTGATATATTTTTCTTTACTGCAAATTCTAATTGCCAGAGCTTTCCTGCTAAAGACTAGTACATTATCATTAAAATAATCATAGCTGTATTATAATTTATATTATTTTGTTGAGTTTATGAACGGGTAATTACGTAATATGCTTCTCGCCTTTACTCTTTTTTTTTTTTTTTTTTGTAGTCAATTATAAATTTGGTTGCTGGATAAAAATATTGGCAAAAACCATTCTACTGCTCTCCTAAGCCATAGCTTAATGCAGTTCTTGGCATGCTTCCCATATTTTCTTACGTACCATGGCTTGAATTTCTGTCTAATTCTTTAGACTTAGGAAGAAGAATGAAATCAGAAGATAAACAAAAATAGATGTTTTCTAGTGTGGTTTCTAACTTCCTCTGGCTCATGCTTTTTCTAATTTAGAAAATGATGTGCATCTCTGTTTACAATAGCAAAGACCTGGAACCAACCCAAATGCCCAACGATGATAGACTGGATAGGGAAAATGTGGCACATATACACCATGGAATATTATGCAGCCATCAAAAACGATGAGTTCACGTCCTTTGTAGGGACATGGATGAACCTGGAAACCATCATTCTCAGCAAACTGACACAAGAGCAGAAAATCAAACACCGCATGTTCTCACTCATAGGCAGGTGTTGAACAATGAGAACACATGGACACAGGGAGGGAAGCACTGCACACTGGGGTCCATTGGGGGGTAAAGGGAAAGGGACAGGGGGGTGGGGAGATGGGAAGAGATAGCATTAGGGAGAAATGCCAGATACAGGCGAGGGGACGGAAGGCAGAAAACCACTGCCATGTGTGTACCTATGCAACAATCTTGCATGTTCTTCACATGTACCCTGAAACCTAAAATGCAATAAAAAATAAATAAATAAAAATAAATAAATAAATAAATAAATAAATAAAATGTGCTTCTTAGAATGAGCACAAGTCAGAGAGGATCATTAAGCTTCTAATAAAACTTACACATCACCACCTATGATTTAAATTACTTATCTAATGGTGAAAGCTTTCATATACCATCCCCAGTCTCTTGATCAATGGAGTTTCCTTCATTTTCTGTAGAACAGTATGTTCTTCCTAAGTATAGAATAGTTTGATATGACTTGATTAATTAACATATATGCTAAAAAATGTTAAACATGATATGTATTTTATATTTAGTACTATAAATACTATGCTATTAATACAAATTAACTGGTATCTTTGGATTCAATGTCTTAATAGTATACCAATGAAAAGGATCTTGTGATTAAAGACCAAATAATACTAATAATAATTTCTCTGGAATTATCAAGTCATGATAACACATTGCAAAGCAACCCAGATTCAAATGTTGGTGTTTGGAGATTATTTTAATTTTGTTTTATGACCTCTCAATTCGCCAGCTAGGAAAGACTTCAGAAAACAAATTTTAAGACGAACATTCTACGATACATTAGGCATTTTTTTAAGTTGACTAGCAATCTAATTGCTTCATTATTCTCTAAAGCATATTAGCCAATTATGTCACCATTCTTACAAGATTTTCATGGCCAATATCTTCTCTTTTTAGCTTGGGAGAGTTTTAGAATTGTGCTCCCTTAAGAGAATAAGAAAAGGATCATTTTGCTTTCTTTTTAATCTCCAGTTTAGATATTGCTTGAAATGGTCAATTTTCTCACTGTCAACACATTATATATTAGAGATAGTTTCTTGGAATCAAAGAAAACAGAGGATCTCAGAGAGAATTATGATAAAGCTTCCCTATACATTTTATCTGGCAGAGCAGAGGCCACAATGCATATAGAGCAATAACTCTCTTCCCTTTGTGAAATATGCTGCTAATGAAGAGTAGCAATGCCAAATTCTCATGGAGTATTACTACAGTAATTTGTATTATAGAACTACTGGAAATAAAAATGTGCTAACACCTCCCCCTTCCTGGCCTGTTCACACAATTTAATTTAGAGAAAGGGGAACTATTCAGTGAGATAAAGATTAAATGAAATAGAAGTTTAAGGAAGTTATACTTTCCTCAATGGGATTGTGACATAGAAATTGTGATGGTTAATACTGAGTGCCAACTTGGTTGTATTAAAGGATGCAAAGTATTGTTTCTGGGTGTGTCTGTGAGGGTGTGGCCAAAGGAGATTAACATTTGAGTCACTTGACTGGGTGAGGCAGATTCACCCTCAGTCTGGGTGGGCACCATATAATCCGCTGCCTATATGGCTAGAATAAAGCAGGCAGGGGAAGATGAAAGAGGAGACTTTCTGAGTCTTCTGGCCTTCAACTTTCTCCTGTGCTGGATGCTTACTGCCCTCAAACATCAGACTCCAAGTTCTTCAGCTTTTGGATTCTTGGACTTACACACCAGTGGTTTCCAAGGGGCTCGTGCACAGACTGAAGACTGCAATGTAGATTTCTCGACTTTTCTGGTTTTGGGACTTGGACTGATTCACCACTGGCTCCTTGCTCCTTAACATGGAGAAAGCCTACTGTGGGACTTTACCTTGTGATCGTGTGAGTCAATCATCTTTAATAAACTCCCTTTCACATTTAGATATATGAATATATATCCTATTCTGTCTCTCTAGAGAACCCTGACTAATACAGAAATCAGAAACAAAAGGAGTTTGGGTGAAGGAAGAAAGTTTGGGCTGAAATAATTTACATAAATTAGAATTAAGAGAATTAAGGTTAAAGAGATCTTGAGCTCTATCATCATTAACTTCTGTGTGAAAGACTGAAGAAAAAGTGAGAAAGTAAGGTAAATAAAGAGATGACTGAAAATATGAAAGACTTATCATTTGTGCTTTTTTTCTTTCTCTAAATAGTTTTTAAAATGAAGAAACAAGGGCAAATAGACCTAGAGATAAATATTCTCAGGTGAGAGTTTTCAACAAAGGTTTGGACTTTGACAGAAGGCAGATGTAAATGATTTACAGTACAGAGAAAGTTGAGACTCAAGTCCCTGTTGAGGAGGATGTCCAGAGGAACCAGGCCTTCTGGGCTACAGAACTCTTTCTGAAAGGCTCAGAATTTGAGGAACAGAAGTCTTGGGAGCAGGAGATGCGAAGCCCAGCCTCGGCTTAAAGTCTACGTAAAGGTTAGGTTGCCTAGATTCCATCTCTCACCCGACACAGACAACTAAATATTCCTTTCCAACCAAGTAAGAGATGAGTGATTTATTCCCCCAGCAAAATAGAGCAGCAAGTTCCAAGTCTCAGAAACACTCACTGAAGGAGAAATGCAAACCAAAGCCACAAAGTGATTTCAGCACACATCAGTTAGAACACCTAAAATTAAAATGATTGACAATACCAAGTACTGGTAAGGAAACTGAAACTGAAATTTCAGCAATTTACCTGCTGAAAATGTAAATGTACAACCACCTTGGGAAGCAGTTTAATAGTCTCCTATATATTTAAACATATTTCTGTCTTTTGATCCAGTAATTCTACTCCTAAATATTTACCTAAGAGAAGTGAAAACGTACATTCACTCAAGCATTTGTATAAGAATATTTATAACAGCTTTACTCATAATAGCCTAAACTGGAAACAACTCAAATGTCCAATAGCAATTGAATTGATAAACAAATTATGATTTAACAATATAATGTAACGTTACTTCGTAATAGAAGGGAGTAGGTTACTCACACAACAGCATGGATGGATCTCAAAATTACTTTGTTGAAAAAAATACAGCAAACACAAAATGGTATATATTACATGATTTCATTTATATGAATACCCAGAAAAAGCAAGACATCTATAGAGACAAAAAGTAGATATTTGGGGTTGCCTCTGGCAGGATTTGAGATGGGGATTGACTACAGATTGGCATTAAAGAACATTTTATGGTAATTAAATATTGATTGTGTTGGTGGTTATAAAAACATACATGTTTGTCGCAAAGACTAAGCTGTGCTTAAAATAGGTGCATTTTATTATCCATAAATAATATTTTGGAATGTTGATTTTTTTAAAAAAATTGATCAGAGTAAGTCACAGTGTGTATTGTTTTACTTAACATTTATATATTCGCTTTGTAACAGAGAAGATGCAAATGTGTTTGAAGATTTAAGGAAAGATTCTACTGGATTAATAAACCATGTTGACATGAGCAAAAGAAGTAAAAACTGATGGAGCATCATTCGGGAGTTGATGGAAAGGTTCAAAATTATAGGAAAAGGGACTAGCCCTGTAATAGTAACCACCACCGTAACCATTCACTTTGTTCAAGACTCTGTTGAAGACTTATATACATTATCTCAATTCATCATCACAATAATCTTATGATACAGGCAGTATAATTCCCACTTTGCAAACATGGCATTTATGAAGATTAATAGTATCCTAAGATAGCACAACTACTCAGTGGTAAAACTGGGATTTCAGTTAATGTCTTACAGCATTTATTTTAGAAAACTTGTAAACTCTGTCTCTTTGAAATGCACATAAACCTTTTCTAAAGCTAAGTAAACTTGTCAGCTTTAGGACCCAGGAATGTCTTTCTCAAGGACCCAGGAAGCATGTTTTTTAAATGTAAATCATCAAGGAAGACAGGAACCCTAGTTCTCACCTTCTGTGGGTAGGGAGGGGTAGGAGCCTAAGTTTAATGAGTATCTTGCTCCAATCTTCAAAGGTGCCTCTTGTCATAAAGATATGAGAAGTTTATTTTTCCTTTGGATAAAACCAATTTGTGAGCACATATGTTCCCCACAGTTGTGAGGTGAATTTAAGATAAGCTATATGTGATAAATAGTGCTGTCCAGTCCTCTTAATTGTGGACTAATTATTGTGTGTATTGAGAAAAAATATATATAATTGTGGACTGAGTGTTGTTTGTCTTGAGAAAAAATACATATAAATAATGGCCTGTATCGGCTTAGTTATACGAAAGACAGATATTTTTTTCCGTCTTCAACCTCTTTGTCAATTGCTCATGATGTTTCTCACACCCCGGTTTAACGTTTATTCAATAATAAAATTGTTTCTCTTCTACCTTTGTAGAGAGTTTTTCTGAGTTAGGAAGAGATTTTGGTTTTAATTATATACCCCTAACAAAGATTCATAGCTAATTCTATGTTTTTCACAACTAAAATCTAAAAGCTAGTTTTCAAAAATTCATTAATGGTTTTCCTGAATTTCTAGTTAGCTAAAGCAAGCACTACAAGTTAAACTTACTCCTCCAGAGCAATGGAGAAAAGATGAATGCATTTTTTAAGTGAAGTGTTTGACATTTCTCCTCATTCTATAGAAATCAGATGATACATAAGCCTGCAACTCACCACCTGGCATTTATCTGACATACCTTCAATACCCACACTCATTATCCAATTGCTATTTGTACCAAATGTTAAAGCACCATTCACTTTTCCTTAATTTCTCCCTTAAATGTCAACACAATAAAGAATGAACCTACACAAACCATTAAAGAACAAAGCTATGTAAAACATTACTAATAAGTTTCCTGATGTCTGCAATCAGCTACTTCCTTGCTGCTAACTCATTTGGTATGTAGATTGTATCCACTTTCTCATGATGAATTAGCAGCTTTTACAAGTGAATGGGCAGACAAGTAAAGTTAAATTGGCTAATACACACACACACTGTTAGAAAAGTCAATGTATTTTATGCAGTGAAGAGATTTCTTTACAATTCAAAGTAACAAACTAAATTATACATATTAACGTAATGCAGTATTTGTTATTGGATTGTCATCCATTTAAACATGCAAGACCTACACTTTCTCAATGCTCCGTTTCTAAAAAAAACTCTGCCATATTAGCTCAATTCAATTAAACAGGCCATCAGCTGTACCTTTAATAAACATGTTTGGTTTCTCTATTACATAGTGACATGTATTGACATTATAAAGATTATCAGGGGCCAGGTACAGGGGCTCACACCTGTAATCCAAGCACTTTGGGAGGCTGAGGTGGGTGGATTACCTGAGGTAAGAAGTCAAAACCAGCCTGGCCAACATGGCGAAACCCTGTCTCTACTAAAAATACAAAAATTAGCTGGGTATGGTGGTGGGTGCCTACAATCCCAGTTACTCGGGAGGCTGAGGCAAGGGAATCACTTGAACTCAGGAGGCAGAGGTTGCAGTGAACCAACATTGTCCCACTGCTCTCCAGTATGGGTGACAGAGTGAGACTCCATCAAAAAACAAGAAGGAGAAGGAGAAGAAGGAGAAGGAGAAGAAGAAGTAGTAGCAGTGGTGGAGAAAAAAAAAGCTTATCATGGAACCAGAGAAATATGACATTATTTCTAAGTCCAAATTCTAACTTTTGTTCAGGTCCCAAGAAATAAGTCTTAGCTTTGGATTTATATCAGTAGCATCTAACAATAGGAAACAAGAAATGCATATAAAATATTTGTTCCAGGTAATTATACCTGAACATTAGCAGTTGTCATTCTACCTGCACAGGAAGAACTTGCATTACTGAGTTGACGTCACCAGTCTTTCAGGCAACATAAAATCAGTAACCTCATGGGTCAGTTACAACCAACTCAACACTGTACTTCCTATAGAAAAGAGAGGCTAAGCCAAAATATGTGACAGCTCTGTGCCAGCTTTATACATTATTAAAATACATGATTCCTCTCCTTTCACACTGTGAAGGATGAGAGAGATGTGGAGTTGTCAGACATTTGGGACTCAGCCATTCATTAAACAAGAAATGTTATATCAATTCAGTGTTTTGCCTGCCTGAAATGACCTAGAGTCTTAAACAATCTCCCAGGAATGTGATAGCCATCGCTTCCCTATATCTATTTAACATGAAATTTCAATAATTTTCATTATAACTATTATCTGCACTCAGGACTTTCCTGTCTCATGTATGTGTGTCTGTGTCTGTGTTTTTCATTCCCTGTGCTTGAAAGTTCACTTTCAAAATTTGCAAGAAAATTGCTCCACATTGCAGCAAAGACAAAGCATTGTATTTGTTTTAAAAGAAAAAACACTATAGAAAGCAGAAAACTATCTTTGGTGAAGAAATAACTCATTGTTTTTGTTATCGATTCATTAGCCATTTACTTGGATTTCCAAGAACAAACGAGTGGATGCCCTCTACTAAGAAAAAATGAAAGATGGTGGCAAAGCTACCTGTCATATAGTCATGACATGGGCAAAGACTGACAATGAAAAATGCACTTTGTAAAATTAAGATATGAAATGCATATTTCCAATTGTGCTTTCTTCTGGTATATCTTCAAAATATGTATTTTTTTAATTCATAGCCAAACATAAGCACGTTAAAACTAAATCTTCCTTTTAGTACACAAAAATCTAATGTACTATTAGAAAAAAAAAAAAAAAACAATCAGGCTAACTTAATCACTACTTTTTTTCCTCCACTAATAGTGATAAAGGTAGGAGGCAGAGAAATTCAAGACAGACAGGGGTGGGTCCCCAGCAAAACCCAGCCTTCAAGCCGTAAAGCCTGAAATTCACAGCCCAAAAGTGAGAACTTCCATCCCTGTGTGCCCACTCTCTCCCAACTGGTTCTTTTGTCTTTTTACCAATGAAATGTTGCCTTTTCCAAAACTGCCTATGGCCCACCCTGCCCCCTAATCCTGTGCCTGTAAAGATTTCAGACTCAGCTGATAGAAAAGAGAAGTTACTGGATGTTGAGGAGAGGTGACTTGACTTCAGAGATGGCAGCTAGATGTTGAAAAGAGGCAACTTGATTTTGGAAGAGAAAGGCAGAGAGGAGGCTTGACCTCAGAAGAGAGTGACCCTGGACAGTCAAAGACTTTCCTTCCCATCTCCTTTCTAGCTCCCTTCTCTGCTGAGAGCTGCTTTCATTGCTCAATAAAATTATCCTCATTCACCATCCTTCAATGTATCTGCATGGCTTCATTCCTCTTGGGCATCAAATAAGATTTCAAGATGCACCAAGTGCAAATTCCCAATAAGGCTGTCACACAGGCCCTCTGCCCTTGCTGGAAGAGGGTGACCTCCCCGTGTGATGAGAAAAGGGCCCCCTGAGCTGATAACACACTGCTATCCATGGGCAGTGGAGCTAAGGGAGCATTGCAACAGGCTCTCTGGGGCCTTGGGTCACAGGCACCCCCACCTGGATGATGGCGCAGGGCCTGCACAGAGTGTACTCCTGCTGGCGCTGAAGCCGCTGGCCGGTTCTTGCACTCATTCACTCTGTTTCCCATACTCGTTAACCTGCTCACTCCATTCCATGAGGAGCTGAGTAGGGCAGGCTGAGTAAATGGGGCATCCCTGCTGAGTAAAAGGGGTCAAGAAAACATCCTGCATCAATAGGAATTATTCCTTTTTTCACCATTTCAATGAGTAAAAGACAGGATTTCTAACAGTCTTTTTATATGTTCAACTTCACAGCAAGAATGAAAGATCCATTGGGTCAACAACTTTTGGCTGTTTTCAAAGAGGAAAGGTGAGGTTGTAGTGGAAGAATTACTGCCATGGCCTTCTTAGTGGCCTCCCGGTGACACCTCCCTGACATGTCACCATTAGTGATTCATGCGGGGCCACGAAAACCTTTATGCATAAAACTATACATGATCTTGCCAAGGAGACAAGAGTCCCAATGAATCTTATCCTCTCATGTGAAAGTCAGTATGCATTCAGTGTGGAAATGGGGAAATTATGTCCTATGCAGCTATTTTTCATCTGGCAGTCACCAAAAATCTATTACATGTAAAGATGTTCATAGTCATTTCTGCACAACTAGAAAAGAAAGGTAAAGAAAACTCTTATGATATGAGATGTAATAGACATAATGCAGGTACGTACATGGTAAGCAGACCTTCTCAGAAACCACATGATTTTTAGTCACTAGTCTCCACTCTGGACTCTGCTTTGATCCAAACAAGTATTTAAAATGTAGCAAATTTAACTCTCCTAGGTTCCATTACCAAACTGTCTCCTTAAGAATGTGATTTCATAAAAGGCTGTGTCCATCTTTCTGCCAAAAGTCATTGCCTGCATGCAAATGTAGTCACACCCTATTTACCACAAAAATATCATCAGAAATATAATACTAAAAATGTCATCCTGATGTTGCATATTTACTTCCATTAACACTTTCCATTTCAATTTTTTTTCAACCTCAACCCAGGCTAATTCAAGCTGTGATCATCTAGGTTCTTACATCAGCAACATCTGTCACCAAAAATAAATATTCTGCAATCAAAACTTAACTGGCCTAGCAATTTGTTGGTGATGCATGAGGCAGAACAGAATTCAGCTTCATTCTTCCTCAGCTAAATTGACTTTCCAGCACTATGAGTAGGAAAGATTTATGTGTTAGTAAATTAAGCAGAGCTGGCCCAGAGAAAACAAAAGATACAAATACATGCAAGTCCACAGTATTCTTTAATATTCAGTTTTGCTCCTATACAATGTAATATGTTTTAATAATTTGGAAAACAGATAAAAGAAAAGACAATGCTCCTACTTAAAATGGAATTTGAATTTCAGATGTAAACTCTTTAACAGTTTAACATGTGATTTGTCATCTTATTCAATCAAGAAAGAACTGAATACTCTTACGAAATGGTGGTAAGCATTAGTAATTATTAAATCTCTAGTATATTTTCCTCCCTCTAAATAAATAATGCTTTCTGCTCCTGTTGCATCATTTCAGTTTACAAAGCAATGTTATACGTATCACTTCATTCAGTCTTTAAAACAACACTTTTCAGACAGTGGCTCTGGAATTAAAATTCTTATTAAACAGATGGAAAACTTTGGTCTGGAAGTTAAATCAAGATAACAAACCTAAGAACATGCAACAAGAGCTTGGAGAAAAATTAACACTCTCTCCTCTTATACCACAAACAGTTGATTCTTGTTATTCATGGTAACTATGTATGTTATGGTTATATAAAGTCACAATGAGCACTGAATTAATGAATACTGAAGTATTGTTTCTATGGGAAATGTGGAGTTAGGTTCCTATAACCTTGTGGTCATATTTTTATCAACTGACCAATATATAATTTTGTTTTATGCATATTTCTGTTTAAAATCACATTCAGTACGTATTGCTGATTCAGTAACATTGAACGTATGGCCAACAGCACCATAATTAATGCCTGAATGACATTTATCTAGCACACCTACATTCTCCACGGGGCATGTCCCAGTCTTTTGCACTTAGAAACACTCGAGAGCACTTCAGAACTATGCTTGGGGACCATTAAACAACAAAATGACCAAGAAAATGCAACACATACACATACACAAAATAAACCACAAAAAAAAAAACCCACTTGTTTATTATAGGGGAACAGAAACAGGAAGGCAAAATGTCTCTTTGTTTACCTTCAACTGGAAACCTGTGCTTTAAGTGACTCAAATTTTTTGCCACTCTATATACATCCATGTCTGCAAATAACCAAACATTGATTTGGGGGTTACAAATACATTTCAGTGAGTAGGTAAATCCACAATATACGGTTGATCCTCATTATCTATGGAAGACAGATATTACATCTATCTTCTGAAGATGTTTATATATTCATCTTAAATGACAAATTTAGAAAAGGTTAAAATACATTTGTCTGTCTATACTCCTAATGTTAACAGCAACATTATAGTCATAACTGAAAATATGCTGGAGTATAGATGAAAGATGTGACTACCCATGAAGATGTTATACATCTTTAACCCTTCTCTTGGCATTTGGCTGTTTCATGCTGAGGGAAACCTGGAGCTGAAGGGAATAATAATAGATGTAGGGAGAGGGAGGAGTTTGAATTTGGATTTACCCAAGCTGAACGCTGACTAAACTGATTCTGAACAGATTCTAAAGAAAATAATTATGTATTAGTCTGGGTTCTCCAGAGAAAGAACCAATAGTTCTTTAAACTACGTCTGTAGATATTTATAACAAAATATATTCACCATAAATATCTTTATCTAGATAGATATACAGTAATGTATCACTTAATGAAGATACATTCTGAGAAATGCATCATTAGGCAATTTTGTCATTGTGCAAACGTTATAGAGTGCACTCACACAAATATCATAGGGTGCAACCTACTACACACTTAGACCATATGGTATAGTCTACTGTCCCTAGGCTACAAACCCAAGCAGCATATTACTGTACTAGATACCATAGCCAATTATAACATAATGGTAAGTATTTGTATATCTAAACAAAGGAAAAGTACAATAAAATATGGTATAAAATATATATTTTAATTACACCTGTATAGGGCACTTACCGTGAATATAGCTTGCAGACCTGAAAGTCAGTGAGTGAGTGGTGAGTGAATGTAAAGGCCTAGGACATTTCTGTATGCTACTGTAGACTTTATAAACACTTTACACTTAGGTTATACTAAACTTATTTTTAAAATAAAGTAATTGCACTATGATGACAGGTATGATGTCACTAGGTGATAGGAATTTTTCAGCTCCATTATAATCTTAAGACCACCATTGTATATGCAATCCCTTATTGAGATGTCATTATGTAACATAAGAATTCATATCTATTAGATATAAATTTATTGTTTCTAGATGAATAGATAGAGATTTGTTATAAGAAATTGGCTTATACATTATGAAAGCTAAGAAGTCCTAGATTCTGCAGTCAGCAAGCTGGAGACCCAGGAAAGCTAACTTATTTCCAACCTGAGTCTAAAGGCCAGAGAACTACAAGATCTGGTAAAGTAAGTTCAAGTCCAAATCCAAGTCTGAAAGCAGTAAAATATCAAAGTCTCAGCTCAAAGGCAGTCAGAGGAGAGGAAATTTCTCTTGCCTAGCAGTGACAGCCTTTTGACTCTATTCAGGCCTCCCATTAACTGGATGAAGCTCACCTTAGTTTCATCGGAAGGGCAGTCTGCTTTTCTCAGCCTGCTAATTCAAATGTTGGTCTTATCCTGAAGCACCCTCATAGGCATGCTCAGCATGATGTTTAACCAAATATCTGGGCATCCCAAGGCCCAGTTAAGTTGACATACAAAATTAAACATCACTAGATTACATTCTCTTATTCAGAAAGATATGATATACACTTAAAAACAAATCTGCAGAGACTAACAAACAAGAAAGAATGGAGCAGAAAGGAGGAATGTAGCGGACATATAGCATTTGATGTTAACAGGTCAAGACCTTCACAGGCTGGACCTTCAGTTCGAATTGGTGCGCACACTCCATGTATCAGAAATAACAATTCACAACATACCATGTAATTACATTCCATTTTCACTAGTTTCTTTTTTTACACTATATTATTCCTTCTCTATATCATCATGATTTTATCTTTTGAAGTAGAAAAATCTTTTGGTCATATTCATTCACAGCTTTCTTAGATTTTTATTCCATTTATGAATAGAAGAATTAAAGAAATGACTTTGCAAACCTACTATGTTCAAGTCTCCAAAACCAAATCACATATAAAAGTTAAGGATATTACTAGCAGTTTGTCCTAAAAGATAGAATAACTTTTTGACTTTATCTCTTTTCATTTATCTGATCAAAAACCTAAAAAAAATAGTTACACATATAAGTCTTTGATAATTAAGCAAAATATGATACAAACTAATTTTCCTAGAGGCTTACAGTTAGTGTGGAGATGCTTCAATGATTATGAATCAAAAAGTCAGTCATCAGGCTCTAACTCGCCTTCTGCTGACCAAGGGCTATGACTTTGACACTGAGGTGATTTTGTTCATTTCTGGAACTGGAACTATGTATTTGCTAAATGCCTTTTTGAATCAAAATGAATTCAGAGGTAGGAACTACAAGAAAAATCTCACTTTCTGCTCCACTAATGTAATTTCCACTTTAGGAACAATAGTAACCTACTTACTGACCATGCTTTAGAAATCGTACTTCCTGGAAATTTGAAAAGACATAAATAACAAAGAACTAAGAAGAAACATGCCACTTTCAGTGAAACTGTTGCTTGAGAAAATAGAATTACACTAACCAGGAAAAGTGAGACCTCAAAGGTGGGAAATTTTCTTTACCACCCCTGTCTCCAAAGACCTCTAAGGAAGCCGCAGAGAAAAGTATAATAGCTGAATCTGGTGTCTATTATGTTCAAGAAAATGAAGAAATCCACCAGGAAATCATCTTACAAAATCACAAGAACTGCAGTCTAAATAGATATTTAACAGCAGAAATCAAATGGGAATGTACTCATGTGGAAAGTTGCCAGAATGGTCAAAAACCAACCAGTATGCCTTGGGGTAATAAAGAAACAAATCACTGTGACCAGTGGTGTCAGGATTGATTTAAGACTTTGGCAGCATAACACATTCTATTTAAATACATTTTTTTCCATAATTTTCTATACCTATAATTTTCATAATTGTCTCAGACCTATAACTTTCATAATAAATATTAAATACAAGAAAAAAGGTAAAAATTCTGTTGAGATGGTTTGTATTTTAATAGGTTAATACCTTGGATAGTAAATACGTGTTAAAAATTTTAAAAGTTTATTATTTTCAGGGGCCTCAAAAGCAAAAAATAAATAGGTTTTCAAAAGAACAAATAAATATACAGGTTTTGTAGTTAAGCACATACATGAGATTACACAGGACACAAGAGACAAACACAAATCGCCTGAGTGTTCAGGCGATTTTTAAATAAATGTTCTCATTTCAGTACAAGTAAAATAAAGAGAACATTGATCAATGCTTGACGTTCAAGATTTTTCTTTATTAAAACATCACCAAGTTACTATTTCCCTATCTGGAAAGTGTATAAATAGAAATCCTTCCATGGGCTTTAAGAATTTTTCTATTACCAAAACTTAGAAAACTTCTTTATAAACTCTCAAACTGTTTCTCAAAATTATTATTTTGGAAACAAAGTTCTTGTTATTTTCTTAGGAATAATGACAGAGAACATTACAGATAGAAAAGTCATTGAAATTACAACTTAAATTTGAGAATTGAAGATTCATTTTTTGAAAGCTAATGCGAAAGAAACTTACCGCTAGACTGAAGAGCAAAGACTTCTAAAACAAAAAACAATATTTCATGTATCATTTCTAAATGACCAAGTGAAAACTATGTATTAGGTTGTTGCAAGAGTAATTGCATTTTTCACATTAAAAGTAACAGCAAAAAGTGCAATTACTTTTGTACCAACCTAATATAAACTAAGCAAAATGAAATCTAATTATACAGGTTCCAGGATAGATCACTCTTTATTGAACACTTGACTGTCAACTACTATGCAGAGAATTTTATAGACTATAGGTATCGATTACAGAGACATTCAACCGAAAGGCAGAGACATTACATTGTGATTTAAAAAAAAGAAAAGTGTATTCTCCCTCAGCTATAAGACAGCAAAAAGAAATTCTAGCAGACATCAGTCACCATGTTCAATGAAACTGATGCAAGAATACTTAAAGATAATCTCCACCTTTACTTCATTTTTCCTTCAGCCTGCAAAATGAACAATGTCTACATTTTCAGGAAATGTCTTGAAATTTTGCCAAATTACCTCATCCTCTATGCTTCTCATATGATCCCTTTTGTTCTCTGTACCTCTCTTTAGTATCATCTACTGCTAGAAACAACTTAAAAAAATGACTTTTTACAACTCTATTCTTCATTAAATGTGGGTTAACTAGTTTCAGCAAATCAGTGACAACTGCGGTCTGTTCCTCTTTCACTATGTGTGCTTCAACAATCAGGGACACTATGGGCAACTTAGAAAGTCATATGCTTAGCCTCGCATTCAACATACTTCAGAAAGCTCATGAAATGGTGCTAATTAACAGTCAGGAGTCCTTTGCCCCTGAAAATACACAATATGATACAGAAACTGAAACAGGAAAAGTTCCCTTATCCCCCTCACAGGGCGTGTGATGGGGTGTGGCTCACTTTTTTGGTGCCCCACTGCTAATAGCCATAGGGGGAGCAACCAGACAGACAGTTCATGGGGAGTGCCTACCCCCCAGCAATGTCTAGGGTTGAGTATTCACAGCTCCCAAAGCCCAAGCCTGCGTGTGCTACAGTGCACTCTTTCAGTTTTGTCATGTGCAAGTGGCATGTGTTAATCAGTTTAGTTAGATCCTCTACCTTATTGCAAGGACAGAGGGCTTTCTGTATCCTGGGTCCTTGCCTTAGTATACTGGAAAAACAGGATCACACACGGACCTCGAGAATGAGTGCACAGTTTTATTGAATGGTGGAAGTAGCTCTCAGCAGATGGATGGTAAGCCAGAAGGGAAATGGAGTGAGAAGGTGGTCTTTCCGTATGGTCAGGCCACCCAGTGGCCAGGCTCTTCTCTGACCACCCTTAGCCAAACTCCACCTTGTGTCACTGAAGATGGCCTGCCAGTGTCTGCTGGTGTTTGTCAGTGTGTTCTTCTGCCAGTGTGTTTCTCTTGACATCCAGCCATTTGTGTCTGTGCCCACTAAGGTTTCGAGGTTTTTACAGGCACAGGATGGAGGCACGGCAGGCCGGGGTTGGTCTTGGAAAATGCAACATTTGGACATGAAAACAGGAGTGCCTGTCCTCACCTAGCACTGTGGGCACAGGCCCTCACTAGGGTCCCCTCCCTTCTCCCAGCACTTCCCTGCTCCTCTCCCATGTCATTTCCCTCCTCTGAAGAGGTACATCTAACTGCCATTAAAATATGGATGATGACCTATCTTAGCTGCTTCCTGCTAACAGCGGGCCCTGTTTTGGGGAAAATGGTAGTCAGATTCCTCCCAGAGATCTATCTAGGACTTCCTGATCAATGAGCGCCATCATCTGAGGCTCCAGTTGCCTGACCATTTGGAGTTTGGTGGCTTCTAGGCATGAGAGAAAAAGAACAAGTTTTATAAGGTTAAGTATGCATGGTTTAAATATGTGTATTGTACAAGGAAAGAATTTAGTGCCAAATATTACAGAGCTAAGAAGTGAAATATACTAACAACATCGTACCCAGAGCTGTTTCACCCTGGCGAAAGAAATTAAACTTTGTATGGGAGCGGTTAAACTTTAGAAGAGGTACAGATATGTTCTTGCCATATCCGTAGCAGTTAACAAGTGTACCCTAGAAATTCTGTGGTTTGTAACGTTGGGTGGTGGCCATGAAAGCTTTTGCCTCTTTCTCTCTTATAAAAGACTGAGGTAGCTGCCTTCACGAGGTCCTCTAATGTACTGGCTGTCCCAGGGCCTGTTTCTGTAGCTTTCCTCCTGATATCAGGAGCTGCCTCGACTTCCTGGGCTCAGGTGATTCTCTTGCTTCAACCTCCTGAGTAGCTGAGGCTATAGGAACCTGCCACCACACCTGGCTGAACTCTTTTGGTAGGTAAAAGCAAACAGGAGGGCTAGATCAATTCGACACTATTAGCAAAGGTCTGGATTACCTCGCAACGTATAGAAAGCCTGCACATTTGGGGCCTCAGACCATCTGTCCTCACATCTACGGAAAAGTTCCAACTGACAGATGATATTGAAATGACTGGTTCCTTCCTGAGGCCGAGTCAGTCCTTGCTGTGAATTACAATTTGGCCAAACCTTTGTGCAGAGGGCTATGAATCATTTTTCCTCCAGATTCTTAGAGTCAAAGCAGTCCCAACAGTTCAGGATACACTCCAGAGGAGTATAAGCTGGGGGTGGTGATGAGAGCCAGTTGCCCATTCTGAAAGATAGGGAATAGAGGCGTCCCTCATTCCTTTCCTCCTTTGAGTGAAAACTCAGTGTGTGATGAAGAGAGAAAGCAAAGTAAGCATCCTCCCTTCCCTTCCACCTCTTATCCCTGAGTTCCTGGAGACCTTGACCGGTGCCAGCCATAGGTACCAATGAGGTATGTGCCCATGAAGCAGGGAAAACCTAGAGAAATTTTTATAGAAATTAACCACCGTCATCTATACCTCCATTTTTTTCCTGCTGTTGACAACCTTTCAGTTCTCTGGGCCTGTTTATGCCATGGGGTTTGGGGTTTAGTTGGGAAAAACTGGTCCTGCCAATTTACATTGTGCCTATTGCCTGGCTTTGGATCCCTCAGACCTGGTTTTACTTTCTAGGGCCTCAGCCTGAAGCTTGGAATCGTGTTTGGGACTGAAAAGGTATTTCAGAGACTGTTTGTATCTGTTTAGAGTGTGAAAAATTTGCCCTGCCAAATGTGCAGTTATCAGCCAGAAGGGGCTGTTCCTTCATTAGTTTCCCTATCAGAAACAGTGCTGGGAGAGGGGAATCTTCTCACATAGAAAAGGAAATAAGAGAAAAACCATTTAAGAAGCAAAAAGAAAGGTCCTCGGGGAAGAACCCCTTATTCAGTGCAAGTGGGCCACTTTAAGCCCTGTATCCTTCCCCCAGTCCAGACCAGGTTGAATTCCTCAGCCCCGGTAGAAATGTTCTGTTGGCATGGCTGGCGAGAAGTGCCCTGTGGGGCTTGGCTACCACAGTGGTTTTCTCCTGCCCCTTCCACCCCTTGTGGCTGTGGACATGCTCAAGCACCTGAGCTGGGAGGGGAGAAGGGAAGGGGAGCTGCCTTCAAGTGAATGGGTCTGCAGCTGTTAGAGTGGAGGTGAAGATGACCCCTCTAGGAACAATTAGTCTGATTTGCACCTTTAGTGGCTGAGCCATACACTCATTTTACATAATAACATTGCTGCAGCCTATAGCAAAACTGTTAACTTTATGAAGGAAGAGGTAAGAGCTATTTCACACCATGAGTGAGAGAAAAGAGTCAAAATCTGGGGGTTTCAACCCGCCCAGTTGGGGCTGTTCAAAACTCCATGAAGGTAAATAGAGCCTCTTACCTGCAGGAAAGAGAGAAAGATGGCCAGTTCTCTGGAGTTCCCTACATACCAAATCCCCAACAACCCTCTCTGCTTTAGCTCATGAAGCATGCCTTTCTCTCTTCCACTCCTCATTGCTTCTCAGCTTCTTACTATGTGGCTTCTTTACATAAACAAAACTACATAATAGTAAGAACTTTTCCTTGTCTGATGTCCTTCAGTACTTAGCCTGGAAAAAAAAAAAATAGAACTTCTCTTAGAGGATGGGTCAGAAATGGAGGAAGATGTACCTGGGTGATGGTTTGGGGATAATGGAGACAAGAATCCTTATACAGTTATTTCACTCCTTTACTCTCCCTCCTGATACACTTTCAGTTATGAAAACTTGTTCATAATATTGAAATGTAATGTTGAAATTCTATTCGTTTTTAAGATATGATCATATTTCATTGGCTCTATAATTTTCTATAACCAGGATTAATTTATTTCCTCCCAATGTCCATGGTCCTCGACCGCTAATACGTTTATGACACACAGCTTTTCATTATAGTTACCATCCTATCCAAAGTTTCTTAAAACATTGGTAACTCTTGGAACTCAGGGACTAAACCCTTATCTTTAAAACATAGTATCTGTCATTTGCAAACAACAGGTAAATGTTAACATATGTAAGAATCACAAAATGTTGTCATGACATTATCTTCAGCAAAGAGTCTCTTGAACGTTAACTGTTATATTTTCTTCTTTGTCTTTTACTTTTGGAAGGGGCATTACTCAATGTTATTATTAGTAGTATTTGGTAATATTGGGCATAGTTTGCCTACTTAAAGGACATTTATCTAAATAAACATACATATTGCGATATTTATTGTGACAATACTTACGATTACTTCAAGTCAAGACAAAGAATGTTGTATCCTCAAATATACCTCTTTAGTGGGGGATGTTGATAATGGAAGAAGTTATGCATGTGTGGGAGCAAGGAGTACATGGGAAATTTTTGTACCTCACACAGTTTTACTGTGAACCTAACACTGCACAAAAAAAATGACATCTAAAAAATACTATATTCTGACTTTAAAGCTATTACTTTTAAAGAAATACAAACTAAGAAAGAGCAGGGAATAGGTTCAGATTTTGCCATTATAATAATATATTTGTTTGAGGTCCATATCTATGAGTAAAACATTATTTTTTTGCAAAAATTGTGTTACAAAAAAGAATTCTAACAGACTTTCTTTGCTTACAGTGTTGCAAAACTGCATTAATTAAATCATTCATTTATTCCAAAAACATGTATTGATTATTTGGTGTTTACCAGGTCTTACATTGTAAGAACCTACAGTAAATTATAGCTGACTGAGAAGTCTATTTTTTAAAGCATTAAAAAAATTAGTCAGTGAAACTCTTTGATAATTTGAAGTAGACTATAAACATGCAATTATTCACTCACTCAAAAGTCACAATTTATTGAGTGTTGTATGATAAGCAATTTGCTAGGCTAGATGCTGGTAATACAAAGATAAAGAAAATACAGACTAGATCCTAAAGGAACTCATAATCCTATGCTACAAGAGATGTGTTCACAATGTTCAAAGAAAACAACAAGAAACCCCTAACTCTGCCCAGAGATGACAGAAGACTCACTCAGGAGTTAACCTTAAATGGTGTCATGATTGAAAAGCAGCGCCTCTCTTGGTGGTGAAATAAAAGAAAGAAATTGCAGCCAGATGAACTGAATGGGCTAAAGTACAGAGGCTTGAGAAAGCACAACATTCCTCATGAACAAAAAGGCTGTTAACCTGGAACAGAGCGCAACCATAGGCAAATGGCAGACTGAACTGTGAAGGGTCTTATAGCCACACGAGAAGTCTGGTTTTTAATAAATTCTGAAAAGAATGGAGCCCTTCACGTGTCTTAAGAAAATCAGTAGCATATTCACATTTATATTTTAGACAAATAAAGGTCAGGGAGACGTTTAGATATTAGAATCCGCTGAACTTAGTGACAGATAATATGGCATAAGGTAAAGATGACAGAGAGAGAAGATAAAGTGAAAATTCATTTCCAAGTGTCATGCTTGGGTGACCAAGTAGTTGGAGTGCCCATTTACGGAGACAGAAAATATATCACGGTTAGATCGATAAAATATCTAATTTGTACTTGAATATTGTTTCCAAGTCTGAATCATACTTGCAGTCTTATCCTGAAGATTTACATATTGACAAGTAAAGGAAAATTAAGGCAGACTTAAGATCATAGATATGATTTCAATTGTATTCCCTCGCTCATTACTTATATTACTTACTTGTATGAATTAATGAAAGATTTCTTTCCTTTAACAAACTCGAACAATACAATTGGGATTTATGTAAAGGATTAATGTTACTATTTTCTCTTTTAAAAAATGACATATTTGCCTCAACAAGAAATTTTTTTAGTGTTATCTTAGCGTGTTCTCTAATTATTTTAAAATAAGATTACAAGTGAGTGAAAAAATCGATTAATACATATATGTGTTAATGGATAGGACAGATATTCACCTGATTTTCAGCAGAACAGGGGTACTCAAGGCTGTTGTGGTGGGTCAGCAGTCACACTACATGATTGTGGATACCATGAATGTCACCACTACGTATTACACAAACTAGTAAAGCACTGAGGATAATTAATGTGAAACTTGAGTTTAACATAAACCTGAAGAGGATCAAATAGCACTCTGAAAATGAGTTAATAAATGAGAAAAAGTACACAACTGTGTCTAAATGTTTTCTTTTCTCTTTTTCTTTTTTCTTCTGTTTCCCTTTTTCTAAATGTTTTCTATTAAAAATTTTTTTAATTGAGTTGTTGAAGAATTATTCATGAATTCATTTATTAAAATATCAGTAAATAGAATTGCACTGTCTTTTAAGGATTTGTCTGTATTCAGTGCCCTTTGATAATTTTATTCAGTCCTCAAAATAATTACATAACCTGTATTAATTCAAACTGCAAAAACAAGCTAAGGAAAAGTTAGGAAGTTTCTGTAGAGAGTCTCTTTCTAAGTATCCAAAAGCCATACTTTTATGCCTGCCTATGTAGCACTGGTAAAAACTCAACAAGACTTCTAGCTGCATCACAAATATAATTCCTGGAATTTTCCTTCTTAAGTATTCACATCATCACCATTTCATGTAACAAGCATTTTAAATTCCTATAAAGTCAAAAAAGAATTCTTAAAGGAATAGCAATACTCAAACAATTTTGACACGTAAACACCTACGGACTTTCATATTTAAAGATAAAAATCTAAGAGACTGTGTCAAGAAGGATTGCCTGAAAGCAAACCCTGAAACAAGGGTTCTCATGAAAGTGATTTATAGTATTGAGGAGGCAGAGTATGTGAAGTAGGATAGGGCAGGAAAGGATGAACAAGGATGTGGTCTTGGCTGGAACCTCACTTTAGCTTGACCCCACTGGGAACTCAGGACTACACATTAAACCTGGTTGGTTGTACTTTGACACAGGGACTCAGTTCTTTGTACTCTCATATTATCCAATCACTGCTAGTGCCATTGAGTGGAGGTAGAGGTGGGTGTTACATCCAGGCGCACTAGCTCTCACCTGTCCAGAGGGAGGAGTACATTGGCCTAGTGAAAGCAAACTGGATGAGACAACAATATCTACTGCAGAGATATATTTTTAAAATATTTTAGAGAAAGAAATATTTTGTACAAGATCCAAGTGAGCAGTCAATAGACACACTGATGACAGCAATCAAGTGCAGAGAAGAGAAATTAAATAGAGGCGTACCTTCTCCTTTTATTGCACATTGCTTTATTATGCTTCACCAATACTGCATTTTTTTTACAAATTGAAGGTTCATGGCCTCCTGTGGGTAGCAAATCTATTGGCCCATTTTTCCAACAGCATGAGCTAGCTTCATGTCTCTGGGTTACATTTTCGTAATTCTTATACTATTTAACTTTTTCATTGTTATTATATATGTTAGGGTTTTCTATGATCAGTCATCTTTGCTGTTACTATCGTAGCTGTTTTGGGGCACCATAAACGGCACTGCTACAAGACAGCGAAATTAATCATTAAATGTGTGTGTTCCAACTGCTTCTCCAGCTGGCTGTTGTTCCCTTATCTCACTCTCTCTCCCAAAGACTCCCTATTCTCTAAGACAAAACATTGTTGAAATTAGGCCAATTAATAATCCCACAATGGCCTCTAAATGTTAAGTGAAAAGAAGAATTGCACATCTCTCACTTTAAATTAATAGCTGGAAATGATTAAATTTAGTGAGAAAGGCATATTGAAAGCTGAGATAGGCCGAAAGATAGGCCTGTTTTGCCAAATAGTTAGCCAAGCAGTGAATGCAAAGGAAAATTTCTTCAAGAAAATTGGAAGTGCTACTCCAGTGAACACAATAATGATAAGAAAGCAAAACAACCTTATTGTTAATATGGAGAAAATGTGAGTGGCCTGGACAGAAGACTAAACCAGCTACGACATTCCCTTAAGCCAAAGCTTAATTCAAACCAAGGACCTAACTTCAATTCTATGAAGCCTAGGAGAGGTGAGAAAGCTTCAGAAGAAAAGCTGGAAACTGGTGGATGTTAGTTAATGAGATTTAAAGAAAGAAGTCATCTCCATAACATGAAAGTGCAAGGTGAAGCAAGTGCTAATGGAGAAGCTGCAGCAAGTTATCCAGAAAATCTAGCTAAGATTATTGAAGAAAGTGGCTGCACTAAACAGATTAGATTTTCAGTATAGATAAAACAGCCTTGTAAGGAAGAATACCCCATCTAAGACTGTCATAACTACAGAAGAGATGCCAATGCCTGCCTTCAAAGCATCAAAGAACAGACTGACTCTCTTGTTATAGGTTAATGTAGCTGGTGACTTTAATTGAAGCCAATCCTCATTTACTATTTAGAAAACGCAGGGGCTCTTATGAATGATATTAAATCTATTTTTGCCAGTACTCTGTAAAACATGGTTTACTGAGTATGTTAAGCCTACTGTTGAGACTACTGCTCCAGAAAATGAAAGATTATTTCAAAATATTACTGTTCACTGACAATGCACCTTGTCAACCAGGAGCTCTGATAGAGATGTACAAGAGATGAATGTTGTTTTCATGCCTGCTAACACAACATCCATTCTGCAGCCATGGATCTAGAAATAATTTCAATTTAAATTTTTGAGTCTTATTTTTTAACAAATATATTTCATAAGGCAATAACGACCCTCTGATGGATCTTGGCAAAGGAACTTTTAAAAACCCATCTAGAAAGGATTCACCATTCTAGACATTTAAGAACATTCATTCATAATTCATGAGAAGAAGTCAAAGTGTCAATATTAACAGGAATTTGGAAGAAGTTAATGCCAACCCTTATGGATGACTTCGACAGGTTCAAGACTTCAGTAGAAAAAGTCACTGCAGATGTGGTAGAAATAGCAAGAGAAATAGAATAAGAAATGAATCATGAAAATGTGACTGAATTGCTGTAATCTCATAATAAAAGTTGATCAGATGAGGATTTGCTTTTTATGGATGAGGGAAAAAAAGTGGTTTCTCCAGATGGAAACTACTCCTGTTGAAGATACTGTGAACATTGTTGAAATGATAACAAAGGATTTAGGATATTCCATAAAGTTGATTGACAAGGCAGCAGCTGGGTTTGAGAGGATTAACTCCAAATATTAAAGATGTTCTATTGAAGGTAAAAGGCTTTCAAACAGCATTGCATGCTACAGAGAAAACTTTCATTAAAGAAAGAATCAGTCAATGCAGCAAACTTCACTGTTGTCTTATCTTAAAAAATTGCCACAGCCACCTCGAACTTCAGCAACCACCACCCTGAGAGCTGCCATGAACATGTAGGCAAGACTTTCTCCCAATGAAAGGATTACAGATTTCTGAAGACTCAGATGAGTATTAGCAATTTTTAGGAATAAAGTATTTTTCAAATTAAGGTATATACAATTTTTAGTCATAATACCATGGCACACTTAATAGAATATGGCATTGTATACACATAACTTTTCTATGATGGAAATTTTGTCTGACTTGCTTTATTGCAGTATTTGCTGTATTGCTATGGTCCGAAACTGAACCTGCAATATCTCTGAGGTATGCTTGCACTAAAACTGGATGTATGCATACCACTCTAAGTTCTTATACACAGAAGTGTAATTTAATTGCAAACTCCACTAAGGTTAATACAGTACTTATGCTTTAGGAAGCTGTGATCAGTAAAATTCTAGGATGGTCCCATGATCCCCACTCCCTAGTATTAAGCACTGTATAATCTGAGTCTGGGTGGGACTTGTGATTCACTTCTAGTCAATCAAATATGGCAGAGCTGATAAGATGTCATTCCCATGATTATGTTTTATTGTGTGAGACTTCATCTTAGCCGACTGAAGAGAGAGGCTCTTCTGCTTGACATGAGGAAGCAAATACCCATGTGTGAATGGCCAAATGAGAAACCATATGGATAAGGCAAGTACCTGATTTGCCTTTAGGCCTTGAGGACAGCTTCCAGCCAACATACAGCAAAAGACCACTGCCTTCAGTCATACAGTGCAGGAAAATAAATTCTTCTCACAACCTGAATGTGCTTGAAAGCAGATTCTCCCTGATCAAGCCTGTAAATAAGTACACAGCCCAGGTGAAATGTTGATTGCAGATCTTGAAACAGAGAACCCAGTGAAGCCACACCTGGACTGACTCCCGATGTACAGAAACCATGAGATAATAAAGATATACTGTGTTTGGCTGCTGCTATATTTTTGGTAATGCATTATGTACCGACAGAGAACTAACACAAGAGTGTATTTTAAAACCAAATATTGTATGTTTTCACTTATAAGTAGGAGCTAAGATGTGATGAAGCAAAGGCATAAGACTAAATGATATAATGGACTCTGAGGACTCTAGAGGAAGGGTGAGAGGGGATGAGGCCTAAAAAATACACATTGAATTCAGTGTACACTACTTGGGTGATAGGTATACCAAAATCTCAGAAACCACTGCTAAAGAACTCATCCATGCAACCAAACACCACCTGCTGTAGTTCTTTAAATATTTGGTAGTTTTAAGCAGTGAAGCCATTGTTTTCCAGGCTTTTATTTTCTGGGAGAATTTTCATTATGGCTTTAATCTGGTTATTTCTTGTTGACCTTCTTATTGGCCTGTTTAAGTTTTGGATTTATTCAGGTATCAATCTTTGTAGGTGGTATGTGTCTAGCAATTTATCCATTTCTTCAACATGGTTGACGGAAGACGTTTTGTACTAGCTTCCTCCACTAAAAAGTACTAAAATAGCAAGTAGATGATCACACTTTGAAGGTATCATCCAAGAGAAGACACTGGAGTTCAACAGAAAATGAATAAGCAATAACTAAGCAAGGAAAGAAAAAGAATCAAGGCAGTCTTTTCAACCTGGTTCAGTTGGGAGCCAAGAGACTCCCCAACACAAGGAAAGGGTAAATGAAAGACCCTCAGTGGTCCACATTTTTACCATGGATTCCTGCAGTTCTAGCCACAAGAGAGCCCTCTATCCTCACAGATTCTGAAAATAATAGAGGGTATGGCTGGGAGATTTTATTATGACATTGCCCTAGGAAGGAAGCACACACAGGGTCTCTCATAAACAACATCATGCACAAGGGCAATGAGTCCCAGTAACACCTCTAACTTTACAGTCCTTAGTTAAGGCTGCTATGATCCCACTTTACACAGAAGAGCCCAAAAAGAAGAAGGAAGAGGAACTGTCACCTACCTTACCTTTTCCTCAGCCCCGTTATCAGTGGAAAAAAATGAAGGGGAAATGGAGATTTTGCCTCCCCCAACAAATTGGAAAAAAAGACAAGGGATATGCTATAGCTACAGAACCCTGTCTGAGGCAAGCGGCATTAGAAGGGGAGCTCTTAGCCTGCCCGGTTCTGCAAGATGAACAAAGCAATCAGGTGCATGCTTACAAAGAGATAAGAAAAAGCATGAGAGAGAACAGAGCCACTAGCCAATTTACAAAAGGATCAATTGAAGCCATAGCAAACAACTTCCATGTCAGCCCATGGGACTGGTCAGTGCTAGCTGAAACAACTTTAAACGCCAGTCAATACCTCCTCTGGAGGGTAGAACAACATCTAATAATGACCACTGTTTTTCCTCCCCTGACCCTGATGTGGCTCTCTCAAAATATTCATTGGATAGAACAGTAGCCTCTGAAGGGAGAGAAATTACAGGGAGCCCATGAATTAGTTGAGCAGCAATTAGAAGCTGGCCATATAGAACCATCTAACAGCCCTTGGAATTTGCCCATTTTTGTCATTCCCAAAAAGTCTGGCAAATGGAGAATTTTACCTGACTTACAGGCTATTAATGCTAATCTGCAACCTATGGGGCCTCTTCAGTAGGGCCTCCCTTCTCCTGCAACAATTCCTCAAAGTGGCATATAACTGTTACTGATTTAAAAGACTGTTTTTAGACTATTCCACTTGCAGAACAGGACAGAAAGAAAAATTTGCATTTACAATACCAGTTATCAACAATGAAAGTCCAGCTTGCCAATTTCATTGGAAAGTGCTTCCTCAAGGAATTGTAAATCAGGCTTTACCACCCCCTCGCCCAGTAGAAAAGAATTTTCTAACTAAAAGATTATTCATTTGATGAATGATGTATTACTGGCAACCCCAACGGAGCCAGTTCTTTTAAGTTTATATGCCTCTGTTTTAAAGAATACACAGATAAGAGGTTTAATCATAGCACCTGAAAAAGTGCACGTCTTCTCCTTAAAAATATATATTGGGTACATACTAACTTCTCAGTCAGTAAGACCTCAAAAGGTCAAATTAAATACTAGCAACTTACACACCTTAAATGATTATCTGAAATTGCTAGACAATATTAACTGGCTTCACCCCACCTTGGGCATACCTACTGATAAGTTGCAAAACCTATTTTCTATCTTAAAATGTAATACTGCCCTGGACTCTCCCAGGTATTTAACCCCTGCAGCAAAAAGGGAAGTTGAGGAAATAGAACAAGCTATTTCTCACAGGCAATTAGATCTCATAGACCCGCACTATTCAGTTCAATTGTTTGTCTTTCCCACTAAACACTCCCCAATAGGGTTAATAGGACAGATGATACCAGGAATATGCTTTCTAGAATGGGTTTCTTGCTCACATACTGGTACTAAAACCCCCTCTCTATGTATTCAGTTAGTCAATAAAGTCTTCTATGTCGGTTGCAGATAATGCAATCAGTTGCCAGGTTATGACACAGATATCATCAGGATTCCTTTAGGTAAAAAGCAATTCAAAGCAGTATTGCCATTATTGGTGGATCTGCAAATAGTTGTCTCTGGTTACACAGGCCATGTAGAGCATGCCCTTCCTGTTGACAAGCTCCTTCAGTTCTTATCTCGTACTTCCGTGCTTTTACCTCCTAAAATAGTTCAGTCCCCCATACCTAACACTTTAACACTGTTTACCAATGGCTCTGATAAACATGGAAAAGCACTTGTTTGGTGGAGGTCATGTAATTCTCTCACTCAGTCTGGATTTACTAGCACTCACAGACCTGAGGTTGGAGCTTTAATATTGGCCTTAGAGACATTTTCCGCTGAGCCCATCAATATTGTTAGTGACTGCTTACTCTGTTTATTTGTTGCAGAACCTTGAGACAGCCGTAACAGTGGAGCCCATGCTGTCTGTACTCTTTCTTTGGCTTCAGAAATTGCTAGATCAATATACCCATCCTGCTTTTATTACACATCTTTAGGCCCACAGCTCACTGCCTGGCCCATTGGCTTATGGCAGTTATCAAGCAGACCTACAGGTTATGATGTTACTGCTTGACCAAGCCACCCAATCACATTAATTTTTCCACCAAATTTAGAGAAACTTAACTATTTCAACTTACCAAAAGACTAGCTAAACAAATCATCCTGCAATGTCCAGACTGTCAGCTCACAGGCACATCCCCTCCTTCAACAGATGTTAAACCTAGAAGACTAAAACCCAATCAGTTCTGGCAAACAGATGTTATACATGTCCCCAGGTTTGGAAAACTAAGTTATGTATCCATCGATACCAACACTCATCTAATTAGTGCACACACTCTTCCTATAGAGTCCATTCAATATGTCATTAGGTATCTTATTTTAACTTTTGTCTTTATGAGGTGGCTCACAAAAAATAAAACTGATAATGGTCCAGCTTATATCAGCTCAGAATTTCAACAATTTTGTCACACATGGAACATCCCACATTCCACAGGCATCCCATATAGCTCCCAAAGACAGGCCATAGGAGAATGCGCCCAGTCCACCCTTAAAAATATGCCAAGAAAACAAAAAAGGGAGAGTGTGACTAAGGACCCTGAAGCACTACTAGCACAAGCCTTATTTACCCTTAATTTCTTAAATTTCAGATGATAAATTTCAATCAGCTACAGAAAAACACTTTTGTAAAGCCTCTCAAAACATAAAACCTGCAGTGTTATGAAAGGATGTCAATAGCAATAAATGATGTGGTCCAAATCATTTGCTAACATGAAGAAAAGGATATGCTTGTGTTCACACCCCCTCAGCTCCTCTTTGGATTCCAGCATGATGCATCAAATCTTACCATGGCATGGCTAGAATGCCACCTGGTACGAGAGATGAAGAAAATGACCCTGCAGGACCCTCAGTGCTGGATCATGGGGCTTCCACAAACAACACCTGCCCCAAACATTATGCTGAAGAAGACAACTCAGAAGGCTAAGTGAATCCTACTCCAAACACAAACACCATTCACTCCAGATAATTTGTTCCTTTCTTATTTTCTCACTCTGTCTGCAACCTGTACTTGCTACACTCTATTAAGCCCATCTTCTAAATTTTCCCCTTTTCACCTGTTACTTAGGCAGATACTCCTTTCCCAGCCTCTAATGATGCAACTGCTTGGCTAGGAGGAATTAATGGACCCTCAGTGGGGTCCCTCAGTAATGGCACACATTGAACTGAGGCACCAAGTAACAATAAAGGTCACTCCTTCATTGGAAAAGAATGTTACTGATTATACTCATCTTTGTCTTACGTTATATACTAATTCTAGGATGCAAAGCCAGAGCATGAGTTATAAACACTGTGCCTGACAAACCGATTGCTGCACACATCTGTACTCTTCAATCAACAAAGCCTGATGCAAAAAAAAAAAAAAAAAAAAAAAAAAAAAAAAAGAAAAGGGAAAGATACAGGAGTTCAGTCAGGGTGATGGGAAAAACCGTAAAATGGATGCAAACCTTCTCGAAAGGCTGGAGGGTCTTGCAAATGCCTCGGAATAGGATTTGGCTGAAGGCAGCCAGATTCTCTTATTCAGTGCCTGAAACCTTAAGTTAGGTAACTAGGGGCTGTAAAAAAAAACTGACCTAGAGAAGTTAGTTTACTTAGGCCTCAGAATCTAGCCTTTAATCATCTATAAGACGGCTCTCTGGTGACCATGTTAATTAGCTACAAATGTGTTGACTCAAAGGCTTTGTCATTAAATCTATACCGGACAAATGCCTGTAAGGCAGCTTGTAAGGACCATGGCTGCTGACTCTTTAAAGCACCCTCCTCGGTGTCTGTGAGTGACCCGGAGCCCTAGCTGGCTCTTTCACTGGATATCCGTGTCTGAGTGCATGCATTTATCTGTTGCTGGGTCAGGCTCTGTGGGTTGGACCAGACCATCAGAAGGAAGAAACATTTTTAAAAAGTGAGTTGAAAAGTGACAACCTGATTCTTCTGGTGCCATTTACTGATTCTGTGCACACATAAGAGGATAGCTACATAGTAAAAAATAACTCAACACAATAAGATCAATTCTAGAATGTTTACTATTGAGTTAGGCAAAGTAAAAGGCAAAGCTTTCAGGAGAAAACATAGGAGACCAAATTCATGACTTTGGGTCAGGCAAAAATTTATTAATTAAATAAGCTACAAAAACACATTATCCATAAAGAATAAATTATAAAAAGAACTACATTAAAATTAAAGATTATTCTCTATACCATGCCACTGAAACAATAAAGAAATCCTCTCAATCAATAAGCCATAGACTCCGACAGATGAATAGGCAGAAGACTTTAAAAGACATTGAACAAATGAGGATACACAAATGGACAGCGAAATATGAAAATGTGTTCAATTTCATGATATCAGGGAAATGAAAATTAAAATCAAAATGCAATGTCACCAAAATGTCTAAAATTAAAAAGTAAATACAAATAAGTGTGGAAAGCAGAATTCTAAGATCCATGAGTTAGACATCTTTGTATCTATGGTCTTTGCCCAACCTTAAAGTGCGAGCAGCATCTATAACTTGTTTCTAATGCAATATGACAAAACTGAATGGATTGTGCATAGATAATTAAGGTTTCTAATCTGTTTACTTTAAGCTAATAGAAAATATTATGTTGATTTCTTTGAGCAGTGTTTTGCAATTCTCATTGTGGACATCTTTCACCCCTCTAGTTAGTTGTATTCCTAGGTATTTTATTCCTTTTGTGGCAGTTGTGAATGGGATTGCCTTTCTGATTTGGCTCTTGGTTTGGCTGCTGTTGGTGTATAGGAATGATAGTGATTTTTATGTAATGGCTTTGTATCCTTCAACTTTGCTGAAAGTTGTCTATCAGCTCAAGGAGTGCTTGAGACAAGACTATAGGTCTTTCTAGATAAGAATCATGTCATATGCAAACAGAGATAGCTTGACCTCCTCTCTTCCTATTTAAATGTTCTTTACTTCTTTCTCTTGCTTGATTGCTCTGGCTAAGACTGCCAATGCTATGTTGAATAGAAATGGTGAGAGAGGGCATCTTTGTCTTGTACTGGTTTTTAAGGGGGAATGCTTCCAGCTTTTGCCCATTAAGTATAAAGTTGGCTGTGGATTTGTCATAGATGGCTCTTATTATTTTGAGGTCTGTCCCTTCAATACCTACTCTGTTGAGAGTTTTTAACATAAAGAGGTGTTGAATTTTATTGAAAGCCTTCTCTGTGTTTATTGAGAAAATTGTGTGGTTTTTGTCTTTAGTTCTATTTACATGATTAATCACATTTATTGATTTGCATATGTTGAACTAACCTTGCATCCCATGGATGAAGACTACTCGATCATTGTGAATTAGCCTTTTGATGTGCTGCTGGATTCAGTTCGCATTTTGTTGAGGATTTTTGCACTGATGTTCATCAAAGATAATGGCCTTAACTTTTCTGTGTGTGTGTGTGTGTGTGTGTGTGTGTGTGTGTGTGTGTGTGTGTCTGCTAGGTTTTGGTAGCAAGTAGATGTTGGCCTCATAGAATGAGTTGGGTAAAAGTCCCTCCTCCTCAATTTTTTGGAATGGGTTCTGTGGGACTGCTACCATCCTTTCTCTGTACATCTTGTATAATTTGGCTGTGAATCCATTAGGTCCCAGACTTTTTTTGGTTGGTAGGCTATTTATTACTGATTCAGTTTTGGAGCTCACTATTAGTCTGTTCAGGGAATCAATTTCTTCCCAGTCTTGGGAGGGTGTATTTATCCAAGAATTTAACCATCTTCTAGGTTTTCTACTTTATATGTGTAGGAGTGTTCAGATTGGTTTCTGATGGTTGTTTTTATTTCTGCGTGGTCAGCAGTAACATTGCCTGTGTCACTTCTAATTGTGTTTATTTGAATCTTCTCTCTCTTCTGCATTATTAATCAAACTAGTGGCCTATCTTATTAATTTTTTCAAAAAACCAACTCCTGGTTTTGTTGATCTTTTGAATGGTTTTTCATGTCTCTATATGCTTCAGTTCTGCTAGCTTTGGGGTTGATTTGTTCTTGCTTCTTTAATACTTTCAGTTGCAAAGTTAAGTTGTTAATTTAAAATCTTTCTAACATTTGATATAGGCATTTAGTGCTATAAATTTCCCTCTTAACAGAGAAGCCACAAACAAATGACAAAACATCCCATGCTCTTGGAGAGGAAAAATCAATATGACTAAAATAATTCTACTTCCCAAAGCAATTACAGATTTAGTGCTACCAAATGACCAATGACATCCTTCACAGAATGGGAAAAAAATATTTTAAAATTCACATGAAACTATAAAGAAGCCCAAATAGCCATGGCAATCCTAAGCAAAAAAGGAAAAGCTGGAGGCATCTTGTTACCTAACTTCAAACTATACTATAAGGCTATTGTCATTAAAACTGCAAGGTACTGGTACAAAAACAGGAACATAGACAAATGGAAAAGAATAGATAGCCCAGAAATAAGGCCACACATCTACCACCATCTGATCTTTGACAAAGCTGACAAAAACAGCAATGAAGAAGAGACTCCCTATTCAACAAATTGTGTTGAGATAATTGGCTAGCCCTATGTGGAAGACTGAAACTGAATCCCTTCCTTTTACCAGGTACAAAAATCAACTCGAGATTGATTAAAGATGTAAGTGTAAAACCCAAAAGTATAAAACCCCTGGAAGATAACCTAGGCAATATCATCCTGGACATAGAAAAAGGCAAAGATTTTGTGACAAAGACACACATGAATCACAACAAAAGCAAAAACTGACAAATGGGATCTAATTAAACTTAAGAACTTCTGCATAGCAAAAGAAACTATCAATAGAGTAAACAGACAACCTACAGAATGGGAGAAAATATTTGCAAACTACATCTGACAAAGGTCTAATATCCAGCATCTATAAGGAACTTAAACAAATTTACAAGAGAAAACAAACAACCCCATTAAAAAGTGTTCAAAGGACATGAACAGGCACTTCTCAAAAGAAGACATACATGTGGACAACAAGCATATGAAAAAAAGCTCTATATCACTGATCATTAGGGAAATGCAAATCAAAGCCACAATGAGACACCATCTCACACCAGTCAGAATGACTATTAATAAAAAATAATAAAAATTAAAAAAAACAGATGCCAGCAAGGTCATGGAAAAAAAGGGAACACTTATACATTGTTGGTAGAATTGTAAATTAGTTGAACCATTATGGAAAGCAGTATGATGATTCTTCAAAGAGCTAAAAGCAGAACTACCATTTGACCCAGAAATCCTATTACTAGTTATATACCCAGAGGAATATAAATCATTCTGCCATAAAGACACATGCACATGAATGTTCATTGCGGTGGCACTATACACAACAGCAAAGACATGGACTCATCTAAATGTCCATCAATAACAGATTAGATAAAGAAAATGTGGTACACATACACCATGGAATACTATACAGCCATAAAAAATGAGATCATGTATTTTGTGGGAACATAGATGGAGCTATTATCCTTAGCAAATTAATGCACAAACAGAAGTCCAGATACCAACTGTTTCCACTTATAAATGGGAGCTAAATGATAAGAGCTATGGACACAAAGAAGGAAATAACAGACACCAGGGTCTACTTGATCAAGGAGTGTGGGAGGAGTGAGAGAAGCAGAAAAGATAAATGTTTGTACTGAGTTTAATACCTGGGTCATAAAATAATACATACAAGAAATCCTGAAACACACATTTTCCAATGTAACAAACCTTCACATGTAACTCAAAACCCAATTTTTTTTTTTTTCTGAGAAGGAGTCTTGCTCTGTTGCCCAGGTTGGAATGCAATGGTGCCATCTCAGCTCACTGCAACCTCTACTTCTCTGGTTCCAGCAATTTTCCTGCCTCAGCCTCCCAAGTAGATGGGATTACAGGTGCCCTTCTATGACCAGCTAATTTTTTTTTTTTTAATCTTTAGTAGAAACATCACCACGTTTGCCAGCCTGATCTCTAATTCCTGACCTTGTGATCTGCCCACTTCAGCCTCCCAAAGTGCTGGGATTACAGGCATGAGCTACTGTGCCCAGCCTTTTTTTTTTTTTTTTTTTTTTTCTTTCTTGAGATGGAGTTTCACTCTTGTTGCCCTGGCTGGAGTGCAATGGCTCATTCTTAACTCACTGCACCTCCACCTCTGGGGCTCAAGTAATTCTCCTGATTCTCCTGCCTCGGCCTCCGGAGTAACTGTGATTACAGGTGCCTGCAAACAAGCCCAGCTAATTCTTTTGTATTTTTAGTAGAGATGGGGTTTCACCATGTTGATAATTCTATACAGATATGACCTAATCAGGTGAGCCTTTTGAAAAAGGTCTGGAAGTAAGAGTAGAAACTCTCCATTGATGGTTTTGAAGAAGCAAGTTGTCAAGAATCGTACAACTACAAAGAAATTCATTTTGTCAAAAATGTGAAGACCTTGGAAAAAAATCCATTCCTAGTCAAGCCCTTAGATGAGAACACAGCCTGTCCAACATCTTAACTTCAGCATGTGAGTTCCTAAACCAAGAATACAATTGAGCCATGCTCCAACTTCTGACCTACAGAAACTGTAAAATAATAAATAAATATTGTTTTAAACCACTAAATTTGCAGTAATTTGTTATACAACAACTGAAAATGAATACATCAAGTAATTTGAAAGATATGGAGTAATTGGGTCTCTCATATCAGGGATTGTAAACTGATCCAACCATTTTGGAAAACAATTTGGCAGTGGCTACTAATGCCAAACATACACACGAATGCTTTCATTCTGCAATTTAATTCCTAAGTATATATAAAATTCAAACGCAGGCATATCCTCACCACAAAATATGTTCAACAATGTTCCTAAAAGCTCTGTTCACAAAGCCAGTACTAAGATCTACCAATTATCTCTAGTCTTCATAGGAGATATGTAAATGTGATATAGTAACCTACAGAAATGCTTTATAACAATAAAAATAATTTTAACTGAACATAACAATCAGTAAACAAGATGGATCTTATACATATAACTGTAGTATAAAATGAAAAACACCTGCCATGAAAGGTTATACAATGTATTATTTAACTTACGTAAAGCTAAAGGGAAATCAGTTTCTGGTATTATAATTATCATAGTGATTACTCCTTATGGTAATAGTGACTGGAAAAAGCACAAAGGGGGCTTTTAAGGTTCCAAAAATGTGAAATGTACTTTTTCTTAACATGGATGATAATTTACTTTAGAAAAATTTATAAAGTTGTGCTCTAATGACTTGTACACAATAAATGTATAGTCTTCTTCAATAAAAGCTTACTTAAGCATTAGTGTAATGACTCTCTTTACTTTTGTGTATCTCATAAATAGATGTTTGAATGTTTCATGAGGAATCTGCAGAGACATACCAGTTCCTGTGAGTTTATTTGTAGGTAATTTTTCAGGTTCTAAAGGAGAACATGAAGATAAATTTGTGGGTGGGTGTCAAGATCTCTAAATAGTCTACAGTTTTAATAACACCATCAAATTAAAAAGCAATCAAAAATTGTTTATGCCAAGGTGGGTGGATTACTCAAGGTCAGGAGTTTGAGGCTAGTCTGACCAACATGGCAAAACACCTTCTCTACTAAACATAAATTAGCTGGGCATGGTGGCAAGCACCTGTAATTCCAGCTACTTGGAAGTCTGAGGCAGGAGAATTGCTTTAACTCAGGAGGCAGAGGTTGCAGTGAGCTGAGATCATGCCACTGCACTCTAGCCTGGGTGACAGAGTAAGACTCATCTCAAAAATAAAAATAAAAATTTGCCTCTGTGTGTGTGTGTGTGTGTGTGTGTGTGTGTGTGTGTGTGTGTGTGTATAAATTCCAAGTCAATAAGAAATCGATGTTCAAGAGAAAAAGATAGAAAAATACCATCAAGGAGCAACTTAATAATGTAAATAAGCTCAAAATATAATTTCTAAAATAAGTAAATATCATTTCTAATCTGCCAATTGGAAAATTGGCTTAAATGAATATTAACCAGTGTTAATCAGACTGTGGGCAAACAGGCATGCTCCACCTTTACTACTCGCAATGTAAACTATTTGACTTTTTTGAAGAATAGTTTGCATACTATTAACCTTGAAATTCAAATTTTGAAAATTTATAACAATATAATCAGAGACATGTTTTGAGATGCATATAATATTTGCATTTAACTGACATTAATAGTTGAAAATACTAGAAAATATCGTGGAGAACATACTACCTTTTCAGTTGTACTTTCCTTTGTAGGAAGAGAGTCAGCATTGTTGAAAAGGTGCAACTGAAATGAAAAAGTAAAGTGGAGACATTTTATCATGCAAATATTCATTTAAGCACAAACAAGTTATTGAAAATACTGTTATATAAGCTTAATATCCAGAATATGTATACTCCGATTAAATATTGGTAGAGAATTTATAAGTTCCTAAGATGAGTTATATAGAAAAGAAGAAAATTTTCCTGAAAATCTCTTGGAAAGTTAAGAAGAGTGGAGCTGAAACAAAATGATGCAATAAAAATACTTTATTAATATCTTCAAGGAATTCATCTGTTTTATTAATCTTGCTTTGTTTAGCATAAATCAATAATTGAACTAGTTTTAAACAATAACATTAAAGCTTTGAAATTTTAAGACTGCTCTTTCTACTTACATCTCTACTCAGCGGGGAATGGAAAGTCTATGAAAAATCTCTCCCATTGTTGTCACATTTGCAAATACACTTAAAAGCATTTTTACTATGCTACAACAAAGCTGAGATATGAGGAGCCTCCAAAAGTTCAAAGAAAATGTGTATTATATAAAAAAAACAGTGCATGGATTTCAATTTTTTGCACCAAAATAACTTTTACAAGTTATTGATATTACATTTCTGAACAAGATCTAGTTTGAAGCACTAAAAAGGAAAAGACATCAGTGCAAAAACAGCCTCTATCAGAGCAACAGGAATTCTGCTAAAATTGAAGCAAGAAAAACATCATATTGGTGGTGAAGTTTGAGTGGAAGAATGGTTAAATCCCTGATGCTTTACAAGAAGATTATTGGGACAATGCCCCTAAAGAAATCAGCAGTTTACGAATGAATAACTCATTTTACAAAGCTATGAGATCCTGCTGAAGAGGAAGACTGCAGCCACAGACCACCCACATCAATTTATGAGAAAAAAAAATTAATCTTGTCTGTGCCTAATTGAAGAGGACCAATGTTAACAGCAGAAACAATAGCCAGTACCATAGACATCTCAACTGGATCAGCTTACACAATTGTAACAAATTAAAGTTGAGCAGACTCCACTCGATGGGTACCAAAATCTTTGCATCCAGACCAGCTGCAGACAAGACCAGAGTTTCCAATGAAAATTTTAAAGAAGTGGATACCCAATAATAGGATTTCTGGGTCAAATGGTAGTTCTATTTTTTGTTCTTTGAGCTAACTCCAGACTGTTTTCCATAGAGGTTGAACCAATTTACATTCCCTTTTCTCTGCATCCACATCAACTTGTGTTGCATTTTGACTTTTAACCATAGCTGTTCTGAATGGTGTAAGATGATATCTCAGTGTGGTTTTAATTTGAATTACTCTGATGATTAGTGATGGTGAACATTTTTTCATGAGTTTGTTGACTACTTATATATCTTCTTTTGATATTTCTGTTTGTGTCCTTTGCCCAGTTTTTAATGGCCTTGTTTGTTTCTTGCTAAGTTGCTTGGGTTCCTTGTAGATTTTGGATATTAATCCTTTGTCAGAAGCATAATTTGCAAATATTTTTCCCATTATGCAGGTTGTTTACTCTGTTGATTATTTCTCTTGCTGTGCAGAAATGTTTTAATTTAAATCCAGTTTTCTATTTTTTTTATACTTTAAGTTCTGAGATACATGTGCAGAAGCTGCAGGTTTGTTACAAAGGCATGCCTGTGCCAAGGCACCCATCAACTTATCATCTACATTAGGTATTTCTCCTAAAGACACATACATTCATATGTTTGTCACAGCACTATTCACAATAGCAAAGTCATGGACCTAAGTATGGATCAACAGATAAGTGGATAAAGAAAATGTGATATATAAACACCATGGAATACTATGCAGCCATTAAAAAAAATAAAATCATATTCTTTGCAGCAGTAAGGATGGAGCTGGAGTCCATTATCCTAAGTAAATCAACTCAGAAACAGAAAATCAAATACCACATGTCCTCACTTACAAGTGGGAGCTAAACAATGGATACACCTGGACATGAAGATGGAAAAAATAGACACTAAGGACTCCAAAACAGGTGAGAATATGGGGGGTGAAGACTAAAAAATTACACATTGAATAAAATGTTCAATATTTGGGTGATGGATTCACTAGAAGCCCAATCCCTGCTATAACACAATATATCCATGTAACAAACACACACATGTACCTTGCTGAATTTAAATTTAAAAAAATTAAAGAAGTGGGATCAGATCCTGAAGCATTTCTTTGAGGAACTGTCACAAGAAATGAAACATGGCTTTACCAATATGATCCTGAAGACAAAGCACAATCAAGGCAATGACTACCAGGAGATGGAAGGAGTGTAGTCAAAGCAAAAGCAGGCCAGTCAAGAACAAAGGAATGTCATGGCAATAGTTTTCTGGGATGCTCTAGACATTTTGCTTGTTGACTTTCTGGACGACCAAAGAAGAGTAACGTCTACTTGTTATAAGTGTTTGAGAATTAGCCAAAGCTTTAGCAGAAAAATGCCCTAGAAAGCTTCCCCAGAGAATTTATGTCCATCATCACAAGGCACATGCTCATTTCTCTCATCAAACAAGGGCAATCTTGAGAGAGTTTTAATGAGAAATCATCAGGCATTCACCTTACAGTCCTGAGTTTGCACCTTCTGAGTTATATTTGTTTTCTACTGTGAAAACAATGTTTAATGGGCACACATTTTCCCCTGTTAATAATGTAAAAAGAACTCCATTGAGATGTAGACCTCCCAGGATACTCAGCTCTTTAGGAATGGAATAAATGACTGGTATAATCACTAAGAGAAATGTGTTGAATTTGATGGAGCTTATGTTGAGAAATAAAGTTTATATATTTTTTATTTTTATCTTTTAATTTCAGTTTCCATGAACTTTTTGAAGTTTCCTCATATTTAAACACACGTACACACATGCACACACACACACCCATTGAGGCAACTTCTGAAATACCTCTTAAAAAACTAATAGAGGAAGATTCTCCCTATACATAAAGGTAGAATATTTTCTACATTTGTTAGAAGTTATATGTTAGATATGGTATCATTAAGTTTTCCAAATTGTGTATGAGTTGAGTCTATACAATAAAGTTGAAAAAACACATTCTCCTTAGTATTTCCTTGAAGATACATGTGTGAGGGAGTAACACGTGAATCACTATTGCTAAGGAGTAATCATGTTATGATCTACTGAAAAATTCAACAAATTATTCATATCTCCAGTTTGTCAGAAAGTAACTTAAGAGGACTATTGTTAAATAGAACTGTTGAATCACTTCTTGTGTTCACTATAGAAAACACACTTTTTCTGGTTGAGAAATAATTGAACAGATCATTAGACACCATAAGTGATATTTTCAAAGGATGAGCTCTAAGGAGAAATTCTTTCACTCTTTCTCCTTCTAGGCCCCAGTTTCTTTGTAAACCAAATACATCTATAAAGTACTTTCATCACTTATTTACCAAAGATATTTTATTAATTATTCTATGAAATATTATTAAACACTCTGTACTACCTGGTGTAATGAAAAAGGCATAAGATCCCTTAGGATAAAAGAATTTTCATGACAAACACAGTCAAGTTGAAAATAAGAAATAGTCCCTGAATCTATCTTATGCTAGTTTATAAATCTGACTAGCGACAATGTAAAGGTAGACAAATGGTCACTAAACCTTGCTAACAAATGACTGATTCTGACCCAGTGTGAATTATCTTTCCTCCTAGGTTTTGCATTAACAGAGGATGCAGTGTTGAGTTCATAAATTTGATAAATTTTGTCCTGAAGGCAAATAGCTGCCAAGATTTCAAGAAAAATGTTATAAATGAAGTATATAAATAAGCAATACGAGTGTGCAAAAGTAGATGAAGATTAAAGATATGCATTTGTATTATGGAGAATTTACATTAAAAATATCGTGCTGGCCAAGTGAAAAAGAACACAAACATAACCTCACTGTTTTTTACTCCTTTTCTCACGAAAGGTGATGAGCTACTAAATGTCACCACAGTTCCACGGTGCCAATGTACTGAATTAATGAAAGCTGCTAGTTTAAAGGGTAGTTATTGTACTAAGCAATTTGGAGAGCTCTATTTTTCATTCTCTTCCCCATTTTGAAATAAAACAAAATGAATTGATTATTGTTCAGTACATTCTAGTTACAGCCTGTTTTATTATTAATGACAGGAACACATTAAATCATTTCCTGATTGCATCAGAAGCAAGAAAGAAAAGGATAGATTGAGATAACTTTATTTTTCAAATACGGTAATGTTCTGGGTCCCTTGAGCCACATATTGATATTAAGATGTGATTTAAAGTTGCCTCTTTAGTTATAAAGAAAAAGGAGAAGGGGAAACAGAAGAAAACAGAAGAGTCTAGGATTTATTAAACTTCTCTACATTCAACCTCTTTCAAAACAGTTTGAAACTGAAAAACATTCTGTTTGTTAAAGATTTAGAACTCTTAAAACTTTTTTCATTAAGTCTAGTTTTCTCCCTTCATAATAAATATAGATATTTCCTAAATTAAGAATCAAAATGTAATGCAGTCATGATTTGCTAAATATGACCAGTTTTTTTTTTTTTTTTTTTTGGTTGGACAATGATCAATCACTAAACATTAACAAAACAGCTTTAAATGCCAATGTTTCAATCCCCATGTAAGGTATCACGAGACATTATAAAGACAAAAGATATAAAATACTAAAAATGTCTAAAATCTCAGAAGCTAGAAAGAAAAGAAATAGCAGATGTGTGTTTTGTATAAAGTATAACCTTTTTATCATTAGAAAATAAATATACTTCCACACAAAGCCAGCATTCTAAATTTTTTTTTTACTTCTTGGTATTTTAAATCTACTTTTATGTTTCAACTTTCCAAAGACATATATTATGCATGTGAAGATTTATGCTGGTGAATCTAACTTCAATTATGAATATACTCAGGTAGCATTATGAAGATGCATATAGAGGAATGAAACTTAAGCATTCTCTTTCTTTTTTTCCCATCTGCCCTCTTTTTGTAGAAAAGGCAGGAAAAGCCTATGGACAACCATGAATATCTGATATCGGTTAAAGAAGAGAAGGAAGAAAGAAGTATTGGTTATAAATAATCTCATAGCAGCTCAGAGAGCATTTCAACTGGGCCCATGGGGAGTCCTCAAGCTATAGACACCCATTCATTAGAGGAGTACCATGTCCTGCAAGAACAGACGTGCACAAGTACCCCACAGTGCTCAGTCAATTATTGAGATCACTCAGAGAAACTGTCACCTCAGCATGAAAGAGCAGCAAATACAGAGAAGCAACAACTGAGGTTGCTGATCACCAGTGATCCCCAAAGCAAGTGATCTGAGCGACAGTTTTCTATGGCCATTTCCAAACACAGCATTTATTCTGCAATGTATATCTTTTTATATAATCATTAAAACCAGTTCGTGGTGCTGAAATTTTCATGGCCCTATATCTTTCTCTCATTTTCATAGTTATGACTAGTTAATTTTTAGCTCTCTGCCAGGGAATGTCAGGTGCAATTGATAACAGAGATGAAGAGGCAAATCAGTCATTGACATCTTTATGAAGAAAACTACTATTTTCAGTGGGGGGTGGGGAGTTGGGGAGAGATAGCATGGGGAGAAATGCCAGATATAGGTGATGGGGAGGAAGGCAGCAAATCACACTGCCATGTGTGTACCTATGCAACAATCTTGAATGTTCTTCACATGTACCCCATAACCTAAAATGCAATAGAAAAAAGAAAAAAACAAAACAACAACAAAATAAATAAAATGGCAGTAAAACCTGCCATTTTACACCCTATGATTGGTGAGGCTGTTCTAGTCATGAACTCAACATAACAGCAACAAAACTGTAGAGGAAAAAAAAAAAAAAAAAAAGAAACCTCCTGTTTACTCTATTTAGTAGCCTGCTTTAATTTATCTGTCTGAGAAGAGAGATGGGATTTATGGTACTGATTCCAGATGTCACATGAGGTATAAAAAGGGATGTGAGGATTTGGATTTAGATAGGCTTGGGTTTGAATGCCAGCTCAACTGCCTTTGAATTATGCGGCTGGACGACTTCCTTATTACTTTTCTTCACCTGAAGATGAGTATAAAATATTATCATATAGGGCCGTTAAGATGATAAGAAATAATTTATGTAAAATGGTTCTGGCACAGAATGAGTGCTCAACAAACATCCTTATGCTAGGATTATTAATCTTTTCAGAACACAATCTTAAGATTTTGGGAAATGACGAACAGGAAGATCCTTTACAGACATTAAATCTTTCTGGAAATTTTTCTCCAAAACATAAAAGGGGCCATCTATATTTTTAAATTACACTTATTTTGTTGAGTATAAGCATTTTTATCTTAAAAGCAAAAACAAGTTTAAGGGAAAACTGGTATTCCTAAAATTCAGACTCGTGCTTGCAAGCAAGATGGTAAAAGTGTGACCATCCTTTCCATTTTCTACTTAAAAAAAAAAAAGAAAGAAAACCATCTTAGCAAGTTACGTGCAAAATAGCAGTAAGGCCCAATCAACAGTAGCAACACTATCTTCCTGCAAATGGTTGTTCCCACCCCACAGTGTTTAGGCTTACATGGTATCAGCTCTAAATGAGAAGTAATTCTGATGCTGTGGTAGAATTCTTGAAAAAATAAGTCACAACTTAAAAATTATATTTGAAATGCAAAGGTAAATGTCATACCTTCAATGTATACCTCCCATTTTTATCTAATCCTGGGCAATGATATAACCAGGGGTAACTGAATGCCAGAGGAACAGATAAAACTTCGTTTTTTTAAAAAAAAGAGAAAGAACGATTACCTCCACTTGTTGAATTCCAAGAAAAATTTAAGTATATTCCTCATCTTCATGCTGTATTATTTAACCTGAGAAGAGCAAAATTGCATAAATCCCAAATATAAGACAATCAACTATACTTATACTTCTCAGCACGCAGATCACATAATTCTGTGCTTGTACACCAGTGTAAAAATGTGTTCTGGGAAGATGAAATTTCCCAGCTAGTTGTCTAAAGGACATTAACCCTCCATTATTTATTAGGTCGATTATAAAAGAAAGTCCTGCATGGTCCCAAAAGAGAAAAAAAAATTGTCATGGTTCCCAGGAAGAAAAAATAAAAAGCAAGGATTATCCTTGAAAGCAAAGAAGAGAATAGATTTTTTGTCTTTTTTTTTTTTTTTTTTTTTTTAACCCGGTTGTCAGAAGAGTTGCCATGGGCACCATTAGGGGCCTAGGTTTAAATGTCAGATTTCTCTTCAACTACTGTCTTTTTAACATTCTTTTTTGTTGTTCTTGTCCTGATTTCTCCTCCAGATTTTTTTTTTAAACAATTCAACTAAATATCCTGTTTGGCTTTACTATTCTTGAAGTATCCCTTTTCTCCTAAAAGCCCCGCCCCCCCAAAATTTTGCTTTTAAGTAAATAAATTATTGCATTTTATGTTCTCTTATTGTTTCATTGCATCTATTCATATTCATATGGTGTAACAGAAGTGAAAGCATTTAAATCATTCAGAGGACTCCATATACCATAGAACAGTATTAGCCACTATAAATAAAATAGAATTTATTTTAATTTATTTTAGCCAAGTCATGTCACCTTGTCATTATGCAGAAAGCTAATGTATGGCATACAGCATAGTATATTATTTACTTGATAGAGGCTTTACATGTATGTGTGTGAAGGGATAAGAAGGCAGTGCCCATGAGGAAGCAAATGAGAAAGATAAAACTCTGATTATTAAGAGCAAACCCTGATATGTGCTACCCACAGTGAGGATTTGAGCTGATACACCTCATAAACAAGTTTGAAAGAGTTTAAATCCAAGTTTAAGAAAACACTGGGAGAAAGATAAATTGCGCAATCAGGAAGTGGGCAAATGGCTTGACTCCTTTCTATTTTTCAGAAAAGGTGAGTCGGCAAGTTGATTTTGTTACTAGGCTTTCATTGTCAGAAAAGCAAAACCAAACTCAATTGTCTGTCCTAGGTTCCGCCCCCTCCCTCTCCTCTTCCTGGCCGCCTGCCCTCCTCCCATTTGAAAAGTTGGACATTTATGTTTGGAATACTTTTTGCTAGTGTTAACATGCAAATGAACATTACTGAATGCTGAAGCAGCTTCATGAATGGGAAAGGCAGGCATGTGGAGGGATTTATATCTCTGTTGATGCAATTGTCTCAGGATCTCTGGTGAGCCCCCAGCAGGAGTGCCATCATTTGCATAAATGAAGGCCAGCTTCCCATTGGAGGGAAAAGGGGAATGCTACATTTCTTTCAACTGAATGCTTGTGGGCTAATCACTACAGAAAAATGCATGTATTCTGTGAATAGATTTGAATAACCCTTCAGAAGAGGAGTGGTACAGAATGACTGAATAATCCATTTAACTTCCCTCCAGACCAGCAATATTGCCCCTTTACTTCCCACTTAAAAAGTTGAATGTCTTCAAATTAAAAGACATTTAGGTTTAATTGCTAGACTACAATTTAGGCTAGTAACTTAAGATCAGATGGTTTCACAACTTCCAGGAAAATGTTATACGTTTGAGTAACTCCAGAAGAAAAGTTACAATATACTTTTAACATCCCACAAAGCAGTGGTTAAAACACTATTATCTTAATAGTAATAAACTACAATTGCACTGTATATCAAAAAAATAGTATTTGCAAAGCAAATAACAACAACGATGTCTGAATTTATCTAAGCAGGAATAAATGTGGGAGCAACCCAAAAGAGAAAAAAACAAGGAGAAGAGGCCATTTTGAATTCCATTCCTGCTAGAAGGTTGGCCTGTCAGAAAATGCTTCTATTTTTTATCTCTGTTTTTTTATTTTGTCTTAGTAGGAGACAAGCATCACCTTACATAAAAATAACTCAAACCTCAGTAAGCATATACCAAAGATTATGCTCTAAGTTCTATGCTGCAAGTAAAATAGGAAAATAAGATATAGGGAGAAATACGGTAAGTATAAATGCGTGAAAGTAGGAAAGTATAGAAATAAATACAAAATTGTTCTGCATAGATGACAAAAGCTTCAGGACTTCTGAGAAGGGTGGCTACAAAAGTCCAGAAAGGATTTAGGGAAGCCAGGGGATAAGGTGTAGCTCCCCAAGGTGTGCTGCCCACACGATAGCTGTTAGCCATACGGGGTGGCTTACATTTAAATTTAAATTTAACTAAAATAAAATATCATTTAAACATAACTTCTTCACTTGCCACATTTCAAGTACTTGATAGTTACATATGATTATGCAGATATAGAATATTTACATCATTGCATAAAGTCCTAAAGGATTCATGTAATATGACATGGTAAAAACGCCGAATTTGGGAGTTCTAGCAAGGAGATCATGAGTGAACACAGAAAAAAAGGAAAATGACATGACATTCAATTCTAAGGAAAAGGCTAGATTGACAGAACTAGGAATGTTTGTATCGGAAAATAGAGGGGAAAAAAAATATATATATAAGGAAGACCTAATCTAAAGACCTTTGAAACTTGGGCAGATGTGGTGAACAAGAAAACAACATGACAAAAGCTGTACTTAGAATGATTATTCTGACAGCAATGTGATTAGATCAGGGAAGGAAGAGTCTGAATATGAAAATTCTACTGAAGCTGCCACAATAATCCCCCTGTGCAATGATGACAGCCTGCACCAGAGGACTGAGGGTGGGATGGGAGACAGAAAAATGGCTACTAAAAAAATTCTTAAGGATCGTTTTTAGAAATTAAGAGTGAGGGAAATAAAAAACAAACGAGAGAATAAATAATCACTTCAAGTTTGCTAACGTGAGTTTCTAGGAGAATTTCAGTTCTCCTAAACAAAACTAGAAATATGATAGTGATTCTCAGTTGTTCACTCATTCTGTGTATACCCCACATTTCACTTTCACACTCTGCAAGATGATGACTTGACACCTCCTCCTCTTGCCTCTACATTCCTCTGCCTCTCTGCCTCCTCCAACATCAACTGATGGTCTTGTCTCACGCTTTCTTGAGAAAATAAAAGCCGTCATGTAGGAACTTCGTCTTCCCACATGCAGCCAGCTACTCTCTTCCCCAGCTACCCTTTCTCTCTTTCTCCTAACTCAGTGAATAAAGAGAGACTTGTCCTATTCCAAGCTAGCCCCCGTCCCTGTGTTGCGGAGCACTCTTATTAAGTTTTAAAAGTCTTACACCCAAATGAGCTCTACTGCCTATTCTATCATTAATTTCTTCCTGTAGCTTCTTTTCCACCACATGCAACCACTGTACTGGATTGTGAAACGTAATCATTCTTTCCACCCCCATTGTCCCATCAGTCAAATGTTGGATGAGACTGAACTCTGCCTTTGCCTTCAGAGTGTAAGCAATTCAAGTCACATTATTTGCCTACACACAGCTATTGTTTGCGGATGTGACAAGATCCAAGACCTCAGTCATTTGCGTTCATGAAATTCCTCTGGAAATTATAATTAATTTAAGTGGCTTGAATCAGAGTAAATGCTTGGACTTTTGTTTTTCTCTCACTCTGAAATGCATGCTGTGAAGATAAAAAGATCAGATACTATTTTGTTATTACGATAAAAGCTGAAACTGAGTGTAAAGAAAAATATCAAAAACTGCAGAACTGAGAGCTGAAGAAAAAAATAGTTGGAGCCCCCAACTCTGGACTTGTTCAGGTACATAAACTATTCAACGTTCTTTATTGCTTAAGCCAACTTCAATTGTATGTTACAGCCAACAGTAAAATAACTCATGCACGAAGTATCTTCACCCAAAGCCATGTCCTTCTTTAGACTCTTGTTCCCATCTAGCTACTCTAAACATTCTCCACTCCCTGTCACAACAAAACTACTTAAAAGATTTAATTTGCATAGTTTCTCTGACTTCTCGTTCCTCCTTAATATCATCCTCTTGGGCTTCTCTTTCCAGTCTTCTGCTGAACTATAATGACCATCATCACCAATTTCCTTCATGTTACATACCCAAAGATTACATATTTTATTTATTTCACTTGATCTCTCAACAGCATTCAACAGAGTCAACAATTTGAAAACAGTGCTTTCTCTTGTCTTCAATGGAGTTATAGTCACATTATCGGAGCTCAGGTGTAAGAAGTAGAAATCACTGTAGCACCTGAAGATAAGGAGATGTAATACAAGGAATGATGTGCTGTCCAAATAATCAGAGAAGCTGGAGGAGTAGGCTCTCCATGAGTCCTGAGGTTATTCTTAGAATAGTATTTTAGATCTGTAAAAATCAGAATCTTGGATCATTACAAAGTCTTCCTAAATCCTTGTCTCTAAGAATACATGCGTTAGCTATAATCTGAAGATATCACCACCACTCACTTGGTTTCTAGAGCCAAAACTCCAGGAATCAATCTTGAGTTGTCTCTTTTCTTCTCTATATAATCAATTAACAAAGCAGTCAAATCCAACTCTAAAATAAACTCTGTATCTACCATTGTCTGTTATCTGCATTAGCACCTTCCTAGTACAAGTCTCCATAATGTGATCACATAGAGCATAGGCAGCTTCTAAGCTGATCTATCTGCATGCATCAGCTAATTTCCTTCATTCTGCACATGGGATCCAGAATGATCATTTTGCAATCAAAATGAGATCATAAAGTTTTCTTGCTCAAAATTCTACTGTGGTTCTCAATGGCCCCTGGAATAGAATTCCAGCTTCTCATGTGCACAAAGAACTGGCCTCTGCTCATCTGCCCAACCTTCTCATATCTTTCTTTTCCACTTTCATCCACCCACACCAATTCCTTCCTGCTCTTGGGACATGCCAGCTTGATCCCACATTAGGGCATTTGCATTCACCTTTCCTTCCTCTCACAAGATTCTTCTCTCAGACGTGCACAGGACTGATTCCTTCTAATCATTCAGATTTCAACAATTTCATAGAATGGTTTTCTCAGATTTCCAGATCTAACATAGCTTCTGCCACTTCCTCTATCCCATTACCCTGTTTATTGTCTTCATAGCAGGCTAACCATTTAAAATTCTCTGGCCCATTTTCTATTAAGTTCCAAGAAAGCCACGATTTGTCTGTCATGCTCCCCATCTAGACTAATACCTCATCTCTGTACCTAGTCACTGCCTAGTCTTGAGATATAGCAGAAACTCCATAAATGTCTGTTGTATGATTAACTGAATTCTTAGGAAACAGCCACAAACCAAGTGCTTAAAATCTCACATGTACATTTACTGATAGCACAGAATAGCAAACCAAAAAAAAAAAAAAAAAAAAAAAAACCTCATTCCTCTATAGGGATGGAACTCTTTTCTGGGATAGGCATGGAAGACAGCCACAGTACAGAATATGAGATTAGGCCTAGGAAAAGCTACCACTCAGCACTAAAACCAGGGAAATAGTGAGGCAGTATCCTCCTTCCACATTTGTGAAAAATATTAGCAAACATCATACTGACTTCCAAATTTCACTGAAGATTGTAGATTGTTTCACTTGTAAGCCAACTCAATGACATATTGTAGGCCTACATAAAATAAACCAGGGTTTATCTAGTTGCTAGTACTAGTTTAATTCAGTCTTTCTAGTATCTTGGAAACACTTAGTCATGAATTGGATCTCAAATTAACACTTCAAGTCTGAACTTCCGAAAGGTACCCTCTCTATACACTATACAAAAGGATTAAAATTATTCTAAGTAATTCTTAAAAGAAGTAATGTAAATTTGAAATGATATGTTTAGAAGAACAGAAAACCAAATGACTTTGCAAGGAGTTCTTTATGTGGGATGTGTTAGAAAGAAAGGTGACGTCTTTTTTTTTTTTTTTTTTTTTTAATGCCACCTTATTTGATAAGGAAGGGCTGATTCCTAGTTTAGATTGATGATGTTTCAGAAAGCCTCCAAGTTTAAAGGAACTGGGTGGCAAGAAAAGGAATATTCCCAGAAACCTCACCATATTTGGAAAACATAAATATCTCCTGGTGTGAGGAAACTTGGGCTCTCCTGAATAATTGACCTGCAATCTTGGATTGATTATGCATCAGAGAAAATCCTGACTCAGGGTGAGCAGGCAGAAAACTGAACGTTTTCATCCCTAGGGTCCGTTAGAATAATCCCTTTATTACCTAATTACATGTGTGTGTGCTTTGGTATTGTTCTATAGAAATCCATGGTATTAATCCACTTTCTTTTACTCACTAATATAATTGTTACCTATGCCCTTTTATTTATAACATGATTATTATAATCATTAAAATCACTACTGCAAATTATCTTCACTCTTCTCAAAACTAAATATACCTGATCATTCATTTTTTTTAACTATCAAGTTTCCTTACTCTACAAGGAGGTTGGTGCTATTAGTTAAATTTTTCCCTCTTTTTCTCACCTTTACATATCTCTGTAGCTCAATCTTTATCTCATTTGCTCTTATTTCCCATATTTTTTTCTGATTCAAAGTTCATTTTCCAAGGATAAACCCTACTTTTCCTAGTTTCTAAGCACGATATCGTCCCCTATTTTCTTGCACCTCTTCATTTTCTGGGATATCCTATTTTTTATTCATATGTTTACAAATGGTCCAGGGGTGACTCAAGTAAACTTTCAGCAAAAGTGATCTGTAAGGGCAGCAAAACACAGCCTGGATAATCAGAAATTTGTAGAAGTTAGCTCAGGTTTCTGTAGGCAACTCCTCAGATGATTGGCAAAATGTAAAGTGGCAACCTTCCACAAAGTAGACAGCACCCTCAAGTGAATATAAAAACACTTCTCATCATTGCCAATCTTTTTCTACAATTTAAGTATCACTTTTTTCATGTTTAAGCACAAATTCTCAACACAACCACAGATCCCAACACTTTTTCTCTTACCAGTGAGCTAACAGCCCTCACATTATCACTTTTAGATACTCCAGGCTTCAAGATTTTGCCATTACCATTAAAAAGAAAGGATTTTTATAGTCATAATAACTATTTTAGTTTATTATTAACCCTCTAGTATATAATTTTTAATCCCTCACTTTACTAAAATTGTATATCCGCACTAGTTGACTGAAAGTCAGCAAATACCAAGAAAGACTTTTTGTCAGGCTTTAACCCAATTGACTTTCTGTAGCCACTGACATTATTGCTCTTCTAATAAACTCTCCTGTCTGAGTTTAATGATTCTGCCTTCTTCCTCTGCTTCTTCTTTTTCTTCTTCTTCTTCTCCTTCCCCTCCTTCTTGTTACAGTTTCTTACTCTGTTGCCAAGGCTACAGTGCAGCGGTATGATCACAGCTCATGGTACCCTTGAATTCCTGGGCTCAAGGGATTCTCACACCTCAGCTTCATTACCCCTGTACCTTTTTCACCCTTATATAAAAGTAGAAATTTCCCAAGAAAACATCCTCCAATCATTCATGCTTAGTGATTACACATTTCCAAGTCAGATGAGTTCCAGGATTTCTCAAATCACTTAAATTTCTGAAACAACCTCTAACCTTTAGATCTGTGTTTTCTGTACCTGCTGGCTCTCTTCCCCAATCACCTCAAAACTAAGTGATCTCTTTTACTTAGGTTTGTGATGGTCTTTAAAAGTAAAGCCTTAGTAAAAAGATGATAGTTACCTCTAAGTACCCAGAGAACCAGTACATAGAGAAAAAAAAGTAGATGTCTCATGAAGTATCACAGAAAAGAGCCAGCACCAATAAGTTAGAAGGCTCAGAAAAGGTAGATTTTTGAATTATTATAAATAAAACCTTTCTAAAATGTTTTTTTTTTTTTTTGAGATGGAGTTTTGTTCTTGTTGTTCAGGCTGGAGTGTAATGGCACAATCTTGGCTCACTGCAACCTCCACCTCCTGAGTTCAAGTGATTCTCCTGCCTCAGCCTCCCGGGTAGCTGGGATTACAGGCATGTGCAACCAGGCCTGGCTAATTTTGTATTTTTAGTAGAGATGGGGTTTCATCATGTTGGTCAGGCTGGTCTTGAACTCCTGACCTCAGGTGATCCACCCATCTCGGCCTCCCAAAGTGCTGGATTACAGATGTGAGCCACCATGCCCAGTCCTAAAACTTTTTTAGACTAACTTTTAGATCAATCTAAAAATAAAATATTTTATATGAATTTTCAGAGTATTCTGTACATATTAGCTACTTAAGTGTGTATTGCTATAAGCAAAATAATAGAATTCATGACTTCTTACATTGATAATTTGTTTCTAATAAAATTGGAATTATGTGGTGCCAACAAGATTGATTAAATGATAGTACTTTTGCTTATATGTCATATATCATACAAAAGTATGTTTCAAATGAATTCATATTGGCATTCTCTTCCTTTGCCTTGAGGAAACAACAATTTCTTAAACTGCACACTAAACAGCACTAGTCATAAAGAAAAGAATGATAAATGGAACATCATTAAAACTGCAAACTTTTTAAAGAGAAATTCTGTTCCTCAAAAACACCATTAAGGGAATAAAATGATAAGCACATACTAAAAGAAGATACTTGCAATACATAAATCTGACAAAGGACTCATATCCCAAATATACAGGCCAAAATTAAAAGATAAATGTTTCTCTAAGATCTACTTGAGACATTAAGGCCCTAAGAATATCCACAGGGCATATACTTTAGATGCTTAATTGAGGTCTCAGGTAGAGTTTTCTCTGTTTAATAAAAGCTGAATAATCATAAAGACCATTTTACTTCCAGGAATAAAGAGTATTGCATGTCTAGTTTTGAATTCTAGTGAAATATTGTGTTACTTACGGTACATGTGTTTACTATTTCAGATGAGAAGATACTTGACAAGTGGAATATTTCCTTCATTTCTTCTCTTGCTGTAACATAGTAGAATTTCAATGTAGTTCATTTAAAACATTTATTATCATTTTCCTTAGTAAGTTCTCTTTAACACAATTCAAGTAGAGAAGATGCTCAGATGGAATATAGATGACCAGTACTCTTAGTTTGGCCTGAATTGCTTTTTTTTTCTCTTGTTTCTTGTAATAGTACTTTTTATAATGGTTATTACTACTCTGTAACTCATGAATTGTCAGACTATTAGTGAAGCAGGTATGTACTGCTTTGATAGTCTCCCTGGCACCAGAACTCCAAAATAGTCTCTGGTTCATGGTCTGAGGCCACAAATATTAAAAGAATATCCATACAATTGTTGCATGCAATTTTGTCGTGGAAGGCCCGTGGTCAAATTCCTGCTTATAAAACTAAAACTCGCCTAATATCTGCAGTACAATTAATGGTTTTCCGTACTTCTGCACAGGACAAATAAGATTTGTAAGTTAGGACTGTTCACTATTGCATGTAATAAGCCACAAGAAGATAGCCACTATTGTTATCCCTGTTCGATAGAGGAAAGAATTAAAGCACTGATTGGTTAAGTCACTAGCCCATGTGGTACATGGTAAAGCCAGAATTTGTGCACCCTCAGCCTATTCTCCTAATTTTAATTGTTGCTTTTTTTTTTTTTTTCCTATTGAGCTTTTCAGGGGTCTCATAAATATTACTTATTTTTTGCTAAAGTTTGAATTAATAAAGAATAAAGATAAAATAGTGAACATTACTTTCAGTTAAACAAAAATCAGAAATAGTGGCTATAAAAGTCACTATCTAATAATATTTTAATGCAATTGCTAGTGTTTCATAAGTTCAGCTCTTGAGGCTGAGAAAACATATTTTCAGGAATTTTTCCAATGAAGTTATCAGATGAATTATGCCATTATTACCTTGATTGGTATCTCTAAATCAGTACATTAGAATGTTGATTTCAAAAGCAAACTAAAATTAAGTGAGTCATGGGAAATCAATTACTGTAAAGCCAAAAGGAAATCAATTACTGTACAACCCTGTAATGCTGAGTCCCACCATAACGTGAATTTCAACATATTGTGCTAGGTGCCTGACTCCCTCCTTTGCCCAAACCTTGTTTTCAAACTGGAATGGTCTAATGTTTGTGCCATTCCTAAGAATGCTGTTAAATTGCAGCTATTATCACAAAGTCAAAAATAAAGAGATGGCCAAGTAGCTTGGCCAAGGTCACAAGCCCTAGAGGAAATAAAGCAAGATGCTGGAATTTGAGCATTGATAAGTCTGTATTCAAAGCCCATGTTATTTCCAATTTGTAAATTGCTTCTTTTAGCTCTGTATGTAATATCATTGCTATTATTGAACAATTTATTCATATTTTGGTAGGTATCATGGCTGTATTTTGTAATTTACTTCTCATCCTGATGAAATTATTAATAAACTCTAACTATGATTTCCTGACATTATAAATTTGTACCCCTATTCAATTCAGCAAGCCGTGTTTAAAGTCAAATTGTCAATAAGTAACTGAGTAATTGGAGGATTCTTTGCAAAGTGATTTATGTTAATTCTGTAATATGTGTAGAATTCTATGGTTACATTCCAAACAATTCCTGATAAGTACTTCTATCAAATGTATTTCATCTCACTTTTTAAAAGTATTTTCACCAGTAGGCATATTTTACATGCTTAATAAGATAGATACCTTTATCAAAAGAGCAGAAATTAAGGCAAAATCTATGCTTGCCTTATTAAATGAATGTAGAAATTTAGTCTAGAACTTAACTAAGAACAGTTTAGATTCGACTTTGAATAAAAGGGTTGTTATGCCTCAACAAAAGGCTCACTTAATTTTAGTTTGCTTTTGAAATTAACATTCTAATGTATTAATTTGGAGACACCAATAAAGGTAATAATGGTACAATTAATCTGATAACTTCATAATAATAATTTGTGATAACATGTTTTCTCAACCTCGAGAACTGAACTTATGAGAAACACTGGCAATTGCATTAAATTGTTATTTGATAGTGACTTTTATAGACACTATTTCTGATTTTCATTTAACTGAAAGTAAGAACCATCACTTTTTCTTCTTATTTAAATAGCTCTGAACAAATCTCATGTTGCAAATTACAGTATATAACATCACAAATTTATAAAACTATTGTAACCAAATAAATTACATACATATACACACAATATCAAAGTTCTAGTTTAATCCTGGAATGGAAACAACACAGTATACACTCCTTACTTCTCCTTATTACACATTCCTTCTCCCACATCCAATACTCTACCTCCTATTTGTCCTGCAACTGTTCACCTAAAATATGTCTTTACATTTACCAAGGTTTAAACATATCTGGTCCTTAAAAGTTGGTTATAGCCAAGATTGAGAAACTAAAGAAATAAGTTAAATTGGATTTAGTAGACATTTTGAAGTAGTAAGTTCTTGGAAAAATTGAATTACAACATACTGTAGATTTTTTTATTTTAAAATTTGATTTTAGTAACATTTATTTATTTATTTACTTATTTATTATACTTTAGGGATACATGTGTAGAATGTACAGGTTAGTTACATAGCTATACATGTGCCATGGTGGTTTGCTGCACCCATCCACCCATCATCTACATTAGGTATTTCTCCTAATGCTATCTCTCCCCTAGCCCCCACCCCCTGACAGGCCCTAATGTATAATGCTCCCCTACCTGTGTCCATGTGTTTTCATTGTTCAATTCCCACTTATGAGTGAGAATATGTGGTGGTTGTTTTTCTGTTCCTGTGTTAGTTTGCTGAGAATGATGGTTTCCAGCTTCATCCACGTCCCAGCAAAGGACATGAATTCATTCTTTTTTATGGCTGCATAGTATTTCATTATATATATATATATATATATATATATATATATATGTGTGTGTGTGTGTGTGTGTGTGTGTGTGTGTGTGTGTGTGTCACATTTTCTTTATCCAGTCTAACACTGATGGGCATTTGGGTTGGTTCTATGTCTTTGCTACTGTGAATAGCACTGCAATAAACATATATGTGCATGTGTCTTTACAGAATGATTTATAATTCTTTGGATATATATCCGGAAATGGGATTGTTGGATCAAATGGTATTTCCCTTTCTAGATCCTTGAGGAATTGTCACACTGATTTCCACAATGACTGAACTAATTTACAATCCCACAGTGTAAATGCATTCTTATTTCTTCACATCCTCTCCAGAATCTGTTGTTTCCTGACTTTTTTTGTTTTTAATATACTTTAAGGTCTGGAGTACATGTGCAGATTGTGCAAGTTAATAATCACCACCATTCTAACTGGCATGAGATGGTATTTCACTGTGGTTTTGATTTGCATTTCTCTAATGACCAGTGATGGTGAGCTTTCTTTCATATGTTTACTGGCTGAATAAATGTCTCCTTTTGAGAAGAGTCTGTTCATATTTTTTGCCCACTTTTTGATGGGGTTGTTGTTTTCTTATAATATTTAAGTTCTTGTAGATTCTAGATATTTTTATTTTAAAATAAAACATTAATAAGATAATTTCTCTCCCCCATTCTGCTTTAGAAATCATCCAAAATAATAAAAAGGATAAACAGAAATACAAACTCCACTTTCAATGAAACGAGAAGATTTCTACAAACTAAAACTATACAATTTGATGAATGGTTGTTAAAAGCAGTGAAGTTCAACTAGGATACTGAATAACTTGTGAGAGAATGGTAGAAAACAGCTGAGATGAAGTCTCAGACCGTAACTCTCTAAATAAGAGGAACATTTGATATTCAATATCATTAATATTTTGTTTGGAACAACAGGGACACAAGGAGGTGGAGGATGACTACCTATATCTAGTCTGTGATCTGATTTAAGAAGCAGAGAAGATGGCACTGAACAAGGATCCAAATAATATAACCAATTTGCAGAACATCATTTGTCATTTGGACAGGGAAGGAGAAAGACTGCATTAGGAGGTGCCTAAAGCATCAGTATCAGTGAGCTGTCCTAAATAAAAAATACAAGAGAAAAAAATTCACCTAGGGATAACCATAGGTCACGGAGAGAATTCCTGCTACAAGGAATACAGCCTTGTCCCCATTTCTACATGGACATGTTGCAAATAACTGAAACAGAAAACTTCACCTTATTCACTAGAGCATATTAATTAGAAACAAAACAGAGTAGATACTAGAAAGATTTTTAAAACAGAGAACAGAAGAAACAGGGAGAAATGCCAAACAAAATGTACTTACTAACAAAATGTTACCATGTTATCAGTGAAAACTGTTGGTCAATAGTAGATCCATAACAACTTTAAATAAACTTTAAATTTAAGGTTTGTTCAATTTAGATCTAATACCTAATTAAGGCCTCAATAAGATAAGGAAGCCTATTTTTTAGGAAGATACAGGAAAATAATAAAAGGTGAAATTATGACACAACAGAATGCAGGAAAAAATGAGAAAAAAATAGTAGAGAAATGAGGGGAAATTTAGAAACATCATGAAGAAAAATGGACACTTCTGCAAATGCAGTAGAAAAAAACATAATGGATATTTTTTCCATGATTTTTTTAAACTTAAAGCCTCTCTAAAAAATAAATTTAAAAAAATTATCAAATCTTTTATTCTTTTCTATAAAAAATATTTCTGAATTATTCAGAGAAAACAGAGTATAAAATCTGAAAAAAATAAGCAAAGGAAAAAAACATGAAAAAGGATATTCTTTTCTCCTCTATTTTAAACTTTATTCTACAAGAACCAGCCAATGAATTCAAGGAAAAAAGAAGCAAACGTGAGACATTAAAAACTGCACAAGAATAAATAAACTTATCACTATTTGTAGATAATATTATTTGCTTGGAAAGACCAATGAAATCAAATTTTATGAGGAATTATTATGACAGCTGAGTATGAAATTAATATCCAGAAATCAATAGTCTTCATAGAGTCAAACAACCAAATAGAAACTAAAGGAAGAAAATGTCAAATATAACTAGTACTAAAATGATAAAATACCTAGAAATGTACTTAAGAAATATGTGAGATCTGAATAAAATGATAATTTTACAATATTACCAAGGGACACAGAAGGTAAAAAACAATACCATTACTGAATTGGAAACCTTGCTATCATAAGGATATCGCTTATCTAAATTAATGAACAATCTTAATATAGCCCCAATAATAGCACATTTAAAAAAATCAAACCAGGCACTTCTAAAATATACACAGATATAGAAATATGTGTGTGTTTGTCTGTGTGTGTGTGTTGTGTACTCTGTGTGTGTGTGTGTGTGTGTGTGTGTGTTGCAAGAATAACCAAGGCAATGCTGGTAATAAGGGTTGAGGGAAGACTGGTTGTCTAGATACTAAAATATTTTATTAAACTAAAGTAATTAAAAATGTATATTTATATACAATGAGTAAAATAGGTCAATAAGAGATGACAAAATCCATAATTAGAACTAATGCATGCAGGAATTTAATATAATAAAAATAGTATTTCGAACGCATATGGGGAATATGGATTATTTAACAAAGGAGTTCAGATCACTTGCCAGATACATAAAAAAAAATTAAGATGTTTTTCTAACTCATGCCTTACACAAAGTCAATTCCAAATAGCTCAAAGACTTAAACATAAGCATACTCTAAAAGTATTTTTAAAAAAAAGGATAAAAATATAATCTCAGAAAAGAGAAGCCTTTCTGAGGATGTTGCAAAACTCAGAAACATAAAAAAGATACTTTTAACTGCATAAAAATTGACATTTTCTGAAAATAATCAAAAAAACAAAAGACAAATGGCAAACAGGAAAAAATTACAACTTACATCACTAAAGCTAATTTTCTTAAGTATAAGAATCTTACAAATCAGTTAATGAAACTCAAGCATAACTTATAAGAGTTGAAATTAATAACATTCTAAGCATAGAAATGTCATAATCTTTATCAAAATTATAAATTGTTGAACTCTTTCTTTCAGCAATTCTACTAGGACTTTATCCTGTAGATTTGGTAACATATAGGAGAAATGGGATACAGAGAAGGATAGTGGTTATAACATTGTTTGCATTAGAAAAAGATTGACAAAAAATGCAAAGATCCATACTAAACTGTTTTACTGAAGATTGGTAAAACATTTAATGACATATTCCTAAACTAGATACTATGAAGACATTAAAAATAATGATTCTGTTACATATTTTTACCAAGGAAAATTTCTAAGATGCCGTAAGTGGAAAAAACAAGAAACAGCAGGTAGAAGAGTATGCATATATGTTACTATTACTGATTATATATTGGCTATGCATTTATATATAATGTTATATATCACCACTAGATATTACATACATTGTAGACATATTATGATACATAGTGATACATATGTACATGTACACATACAATATGTCTAGAGTATTCACAAAACAACTGGTATTAGTGGCTGTCTTTGAAAGAAATACTTTATACTATTTATATTCCCTATTCTATAAATTATTAAAACATTTTTGAATTAAAATTTAAAGTTTTAATTAAATAAACATCATTGAAAAAAAGGTCTCTTCCCTTTAGCCTTTCTTTTTCCGTGTTCCTCTGCTCTCTTCTCTGTGCAAGAGTGAGTAGTGCAATGTGAAGCTGGTGGGGATGATGAATCGTCTCTCTCAGGCAGGAAGAGATCTGCTCCAGAAAAAATAGAGCCATAAAATTTGAAATATCTTCTGGTTAGGGGTCTGCCAATCTGTACATTAAAGGAAAAAAAAAATGAAAGGTGTTCCAGACTCCAAGGCCAGGAAAAGATGCAGAAAAAAAAAAAAAGTTGGGAAATTTATGTTCGTCAGAGACTCTTTTTTAATTCCTCTGGTTCTTTAGGTTAACATTCTGCGCACATCAGCAAAGTTCCCAAACCCAACTGCCATCATTTCTGAAAAGAGCAAAGAAAGAGGCAGACTTTTCATTCTGGAATCTCCAAGTGCTGCAGGCATCTCTGTGGAGGTGACTATATCTCTAACCATTCTCATTTGCTACTGTAGGCCCACTTTACAATGCATTATAATTACCAGCATTTAAATTAATACAAAGTGCTAGCTTTTAAAATTCCTGTCTTATTATGAATCAATAACCAAAAATACAAAGTTTTATTTCTTATAAATGCTAGTAACCACATTACCCATACCACTCCTATGGCAGATAAGTCCAATAAAAATCTAAACATGTGTTTGCAGAATTCTAAACACCTGTTGCCCTCCTCTGTATAGGGGAGTGGAACTGGGGCAACAAATAGTGTTTTCATTACATCATAACAAATGTTTTGATGGGACCTGTCTGAGTTTTATTTTTCTCCAAAGCTGAGTCTAAGACAAGAATCTCAGTGCAGGTGGCATATGCAGGAAGTGGTCTCAGGAAGTAGAAGTGAGGAGCCACGAAGAGTGACAAAGGGATAGGAAGAAAGCTAATTAAGACTGTAGTACTAAGCTGGTTACCACTTAGAGCATCTGGGTGTCAGTCCCAAGTGAGATCCTCTGAGAAACTGTGTAGACCACATCTCTGATTTGATCCTCTGATAGATGGGTGATTGAGAGATTGATCTATCCATTCTGGTTTGTTATTGGTTAAGGTTGCCCAAAGGGCATTAAGTCCTTGCAATTCCAAGCTGTCCAATTATTGGGCTAAGTGAACTGCTCAGGGCTTCAGAAAATGCTAAGAAACATAGCAAGTGCTTGAGGTGAGAAGCTGTCATTGTGCACAGGAACATTCCACAACAACTGCTTCTAAAGTCACAGGTGGCCCAAGCAGATGTGGTGCATGGTACAAAACATGTCTGTTCCAGAGTTAAAGAAATAGAGTTAAAGACTGCCGCTCAAAGGAAACTACGTAAACACATTTACATCATACCATATGTTCAATCTCCGAAAGTCTTAAAGGATTTCTAAAGTTTCTCCCATTGCAGACTGTTACAGATAACTACCACGATTTTAGTGCACAGGGCTTAGTGATCATGCAGAATAAAGAAATAACCCCTTGTATTTTGGGAAATATTTGCAAATTCAGACTTTTATTATGAGGTTGATGGGATCACCAGTCAAAACGCCCAAACTAAAATACTTGATTTGGGAGTTTCCACTGAATAAAGTGAAACCAAAAATCAGTCTTATTCCACAGCAAGTAACTTGTCCTATTCATGAAGTTCCTTAAGGTTAATGTTTATCATAGCAAGGTAGAGACAGTGCACGGTCAAAAATTCCTACTCACCTCCCACAATGGAGTTATCACTCCCAGCCAGCAAGGAATTGAATTTCCAAAACCCCCTTTGCATCCACTTATCAACATGGAACCTGTGTTTCTGAATTCATTGTCGCTAAGGTTCTTTGTCCCTCCGGAGTCTCTGCAGGCCTAGGGTAGGTGCATTCACCCAGTTTTTGGAACGACAACTGTGATATGGTGGGGGTGGGGGGTCAACTGCTTGAACTTATATAGACAGACTTTCAAACTGCTTTATATATAGACTTTCAAACAGACAACCCACAGAATAGGAGAAAATATTCACAAACATATATATATACAGTACAAGTGGTTTGGTTACATGGATGAATTACACAGTGGTGGTGAATTCTGAAATTTTTGTGTACCCATCACCAAGTAGTACACATTGTTCTCAATATGTAGGTTTTTAATCCCATACCCTTCTCTCTCCCTCCTCCTTGTAAGCCTTCAAAGGGCGTTACATCAACCCTGCATGCCTTTGAGTACTCATAGCTTAGCTCCCACTTATAAGTGAGAATGTACGGTTTTTGATTTTTCATTCCTGAGTTACTTCATTTTGCAGCTTCATCCAAATTGCTGCAAAAGTCATTCCTTTTTATGGTTGAGTAGCATTCCATGGTGTGTGTGTGTGTGTATATATATATGTGTGTGTGTGTGTGTGTGTGTATGTGTGTGTGTATATATATATGTGTGTGTGTGTATACACACACACACACACACACACACACATATATATATATGGTGTATGATTTAACATTTTCTTTATCCACTTGTCAGTCAACAGGCACTTAGGTTGGTTCCATATCTTTGTAGTTGTGAACTGAGCTGCAATAAACATATATGTACCTGTGTCTTTTTCATATAATTACTTCTTTTCCTTTGGTAGATACCAAGGAGAAGGATTGCTGGATCAAATGGTAGATCCACTTTTGGTTCTTGAAGACATCTCCATACTGTTTTCCATTGAAGTTGAACTAATTTATATTCCTACCAGCAGTGTGGAAGTGTTTCCCTTTCACCACATCCACATCAACCTCTGTTGTTTTTTGACTTTCTGATAATAGCCATTTTTGCAGGACTAAGGTGGTATCTCATTGTGGTTTTCATTAGAATCTCCCTTATAATTAGTAATATTGAACATTTTTTTCATCTATTTGTTGGACATTTGTGTATCTTCTTTTGTGAAATGTCTATTTATGTCCTTTGACCACTTTTTGATGTGATTATTTGTTATTTTTCTTACTGATATGATTCAGTTCCTTGTATAATAGATTCTGGATACTAGTCCTTTGTCAGATGCATAGTTTGTGAATATTTTCTCCTATTCTGTGGGTTGTCTGTTTACTCTGATGATTATTTATTTTACTGTGCAGAAGCTTTTTAATGTCTTCAGTCCTATTGCCTCTCCTCCACCACCATCCCCTTTTGTAAAGGTTATTGCTGTTGTCAATTCCTGAGACTTTCTGGTATTGCCTAGCGGGAAACAATCACTTCTGACTTCTTTTTTTTAACAGGCTTGAACATAGGCACTTATTTTCATCCCTTCAGATAAACAGCAAGGTGACAGAGTAGATAAGACAAAATCCAGAGGGTCCTGAGCACAGGAGCTTCTGTCTATGGAGTTAGGGTGTCCCACCCTTTTAGCATATGGATGCATTCACCAACTCAGGGGCTCATCAAATCCCAATGTTTGAGAGTTTTTATAGAGCTAATCAGCAGCCCCCCCATCTCCTCCCCTTCCTAAGGCCAGTGGTTGGGGCTGAAACTTTCTCCACAAGCCAGTGGTTTTAATTTTTCTGTCAGCTAAATTAACTACTGTTTAAGCATCCATTTTTGCTGCTTAAAATCTCTCTTTTTTTTTTTTTTAGTAATCTCAAGCCATCTAAAATTCTTTTAATGTCATTTTACTGCAGTTTCAAGAGTGAGTGGATGCAAATGTAGGCATTCTGTCATGTTTAACCCTTATCCAAACAGAATTACATGTCAACCAAGTACTGGGGATTTTTAAAAATACATATAACCTCTCCTGTTCCTCCAGAGCTTCCTCATAGAAAAATAAATTTAATCTTACCTATATACCAGGTAAGACAGTCTTCCAAAAACTTGCTTACCCTTTCAATCAAATAAGTAAAATGTTGGAAAAATGTTAGAAAATCTCATCCTGTTTTGGGCTATTCCTGGGTAGCTCTTTTAATAGAAAACTAAAGCTATATCTTGCCTATTAGTCTACTTTGTGTGTGTGTTTGCCAAGTTACTCAAGGTAGAATATAAAACTTTGGATGATTCATTGAGATGTCATTCCTGAAACTAATCACTTTCCAAAGTTAAATTTCAACCAGTTGAAAGAAAAGTCATTTATCGCCAAGACGGGGAGTCTTGGATGGAATTCCAGACATCAGTGAGGAGCCAAGTATCCAGAATGATCTAGTCTCCTCTCAGAAAGGAAAGGCTGTTAGAAAGAACTGACAAACAGCTGTGACAGCTTATATAAGTTATACTACACAGATACAAATGAAAAAATGAGGGCACAAGAAGGAAACTAACCTAAGAAAATAGAGGAAGCATTTGTCAGTGCCATTCATTTACTTGATTGTTATTCACAAATAAATACATATAATAATGCTAGAAGCAGCAAGGGCTACAATGAATCAATTATATCACATTTTATTGCCTGAACATTGTCCACTGGCAGCACCTCCAAAGAATTTCTCTTCTATCAATGTGCTACTATTGATTTGTGTAGCTTTGCAACAATTTCCAAAAAGAAAAACCTCCCAGAGAACAGGATTGTATGCAGACAATGTTCCTGATGTTTGTGCTTGAGGTTCCCTCACCAGTCCGCCTGCTCCAAAGCAGTGCTAAACCCATAAATGAGACTCAGTATGTATCTTTCAACACAGTTTATATACATGTTCTAGTATGACAAAGCAAACTGTGTCCACTTCATAGAAAAATCATGGTAAAAATAATGATTTGTAAAATATTGTTGATACCACCACATCCTGATTGTTGTCAACCTCCACAAAAGCTTTCACTTTGATCAGGTGAGGGGGGAAAAAAATAAATTGATATATATGATAGTCTGTCATTTTATTGGAAAAATACCTTCTCAGCCCTCACATAACTATATACACATTTCAGTTAGTGCAAGGGAGAGGAAGAAAGGGAAGAAAAAGGGATTCTGACAACATAAGTGACATTTATCCCAGCCAAAAGATGCTGCCATAGTCCAGCCCATGGAGACATTCTCTCTCTTGCATTCAAAGACTTTTTTGAAGTCACTGAACTCAGTGGGTGAGAGACTAGGGCCAAAACCAGGGAAAGAAAGAGATAATTACTTGATCTTTGTTTCCTTTAAGCATCATTCATTTGCCAGGTAGCCCACCCAGTAAGAAACAGAGCTAAGGAATTAGCCATGACACTGGACCAGGATGAGGCAACATACGAACTTTAGATACCAACGAGGTTTTTAACAAAGTGTTTGGCATCTATGATTTCAAATCACTCAAAGTCATCCCTTACCTTAATATTACTGAATTAGAGTTACTTTTAGCATTTCAACAATTTAACTTTCTGAAACACAGATGAATTGCTTTAATGTTCACTTTATTCTCAACTTCACAGTACAAAAAGGTTTTCATTTCATCACCAGAATCATTCTGAGTGGGCAGGGAGAAGAAAATGCAGAAGGTCAAGAATATATAATTTCACTTCTCTGTGGCTGTCACCATGAATCTCTGGGCCAAGTCATGGAAATTATATACAATCTCCAGTGTTTGGGGAAAGAGGATTTCTTTTCTTTCATTTTCTCCCTTATTTCCTTACTTTGAAGAACTGGACGGCATGATCTATGTTACTCTTCATTTATTTTACTGTCTTGTTTCTCTCTCCCTTTCCTTTCTCCAAGTTCTAGTTCTGACTACAAACCTGCATAGATTTCTCCCTGTTATGTATCCTGATAAAAAGAAAATTTTCAGTTTTCAGGGTTTCTTTCCTCTCCTTATTCACACAAAGGTGCTTACAACAGAGGTTGAGCGAGAAGGTAGGATGTCAGATTTTTTGTTTGTCCCTTGAATTGGGAGAGGAGAATGGTCAGTTCTAAAGTAGATATTCATATCCACTTCCAAGGCAATATGAATGCAATCAAGAGCACTTAGCAAAGTTAGCCTAAGAGAGAGGGAGGACCTCAAAGAGAAGACCGGCGTCCACCATGGGACAGTATTAGCATGTCCATAGGGCAGCAATGGCTGAGAGAAGTGGTTACAAAATTTTTCTAAAGAAATAATAATAATTCCCAATAGGTTGCAAGCAGTATGCAGGGATTTAATAATTTGTCCAATGTCTCAGTATGGATACTTAAAAGTATTGATGGAGTAGAAGGCATCTACTCCATCAATAATTAGCAAATGAGCAAAAAATATCAAAGATAAAACTTTCAGAGTAACCCAAACTTTACTTCTTTTATTATTTATTTTTATTTTTATTTTACTTTAGGTGTATACTATATCCAGCATTTCTTTCCATGTTATCCCTCCCCAGCCCTCACTGTCCCTCCCTTACCCCCTCAACTGCCCCCTACATGTGAGACTCCTCTCCCTGAGTTCATGCATTCTTTACTTCTTATACTCCCAAAAGAATAAAACTAATGAAAGCTCCAAGTATAAAAACACTTCTATTTTCCTACTTGGTATTATGTAAAGATTAACAGCCTCCCAACCCAGGAGCATTAGCAACTTCTCTTTGAAACATTTTACTGCAACTATGTTGTAAAATGTGTCTTCTGTAACTATCACAATATCTGACACATAAAGGTGCATCACCAATGTTGGAGAAAAAAAAAAAAGAAGAGAACAAAAAACAAAAAGAAAAGAAGAGGCAAAGAAATGAAAGAGGAAATTATAAAAGAGGCAAGAAAGAGGGAAAGAGGGAGGAAGAAAGAAAAGTAAGAATAAACAAACATTTTATTTGCTTAATATTTAGCAGCAGAATCACAATGATATTTATTGCATTTTTCACTCCTATACAGTTAACAAGAAACTCTGAGGACTGTTAGAGAAAAACATAAATATATAGTAGATTATCACCCTTATAAATTCATGGTTTCTACCATCACTTGAGCCCTCGCTACTATCGCCTTTTAATACCTGTTGTCAATGTCACCTCCCACTTCCCCTATAGCTATTTTGTACTTTGTCTTCTTTGTAGCTCACTTTTCACTCACAACAGCAATTTAATAATAAAATTGAAACCATAAACCTTTAATGTTCTGCCCTTCTACTGAGGAAGGAGACCCCCTCCTCCTCCTGAGCTTCTAACGCCATTTTCCCTTTAGCCTTCTACATTGCATCTCAAAAGGAGAAGTTAAAAGTCAGGCCGGGCGCGGTGGCTCAAGCCTGTAATCCCAGCACTTTGGGAGGCCGAGGCGGGCGGATCACAAGGTCAAGAGATCAAGACCATCCTGGTCAACATGGTGAAACCCCGTCTCTACTAAAAATACAAAAAATTAGCTGGGCATGGTGGCGCGTCCCTGTAATCCCAGCTACTCAGGAGGCTGAGGCAGGAGAATTGCTTGAACCCAGGAGGCGGAGGTTGCGGTGAGCCGAGATCGTGCCATTGCACTCCAGCCTGGGCAACAAGAGCAAAACTCCGTCTCAAAAAAAAAAAAAAAAGTCAGGCAGAGGAGGGACCCCTGGGCATTGCCAGTCAGGTCTAAAGGATTAAACCCCTACTGCTAACCACAATCCTCTCTGTGGATCACGGATACGATACGGAGGAATTTTCCCCGGAAGGTACTGTTCTTGCTTAATCACGATTAGAACCCCACCTAAGTCACATCCCCCATGCTCTTGACCCTCTCATATGTGCACCTCTTAGACTGCAGGCCTTTAAAAGGCCAGGGTTTTCTTTGTCCGGGAGCTCATTTGTTGAGGCATCCATGCCTTCCACAGCTCCTGGCCAAATAAAATTACCACTTTATTCCCTGTTCGGTGTTCGAGAGGTTTGTTTGCGGCCCTCCGGCTTCACTACCTATAAATTAATTTGCATCCACATCATTGCTTGACTTATAGGTCCAGCGATTGAAGAGGTTCTCATTCTGCTCAAGTTCAACTTTGCTTCACATTCTTTTGATTTATCTCTTGACATTTTCTGGGGCATTGCTTCTTTTGTCTTCCATCTCTTTTATGTATGGTTATTTATTATCTTTCTATTGTATTTTTCTCAATACTAAAAACAAACTGACATACTCCTTATCTTAAAGAGGAAAATATCTTCCAAAATTTCATGTCATCTTACTGTGTCCACTTTTCCTACTTTCTTAACAACCTGCTTAACAAATATCTTTTTGAAGACAGCTCTACTTCTTTTACAACCCATTCCTCAACCACTTCGATGTAGTCTCTGTCCACTACAATGTTATTGGGTTTCTAATGCCTTTGCAATCACCTCTGTGACTTTTAATTTGAAGTTGCCATATACAATAAAGTTGTCTTTTAAAATTATGATCTTACCAGTTCTCGCTACTGCATCTTGACATTGATGATGGTTGTCCCTTTTTAAGTCGTCCCCCGTTTATTCTTGTTATGCTGCACATTCCCAGTTCTTTTAATGATTTGATGTCTGTGCCATTTTTTTTCCTATTTTGGAAAGAGGAAAGATCTTCATCTTCTGCCTGTCATCTCATCATCTGCATCTCTAGTTATTCCATCATCAGCCTGGTGCTCCTCACGAGTGCCCTCATCTATTTATGTGCTAATGACCTCCATATATATGTCACCAGTCTAGACTCTTCCCCATCTCTTCAGACTCTGCTATCCAACTTCTATTTAGAAATGTTCTCAATATTAATCACCAGAACACTCAGATTTAACGCATCCAAAATCATACTCATCATCTTTATCAGTCAGGGTCCCAACAGGTAATTGCTGATACACTTGAAATAGGATAATTCAAGGAGATTTACTTTTAAGGGCACTATTTACAAAGCTCTCAGGGGAGGGAAAGCACAAAAGATAGTAGAGTAACACAGGGCACTCGATCACAGGCCAAAAGAATGAGGAAAGAAAGCGTCAATGGAATCTTGAAGGAGAAAATTTGTACAACATGAGAAAAATCAATGTCTATTGGAGTTCATATAAGTCAGCCTTAAGGGATGAAAACATGAATAGAGAGTACCTCTGATGAAGCAAACAGTAGATACCCAGTGCAATGCATCCCTTAGCTTTTTAGCATTCACTTTCATTCTTGAGTGAAAGTGTGAAACATCAACACAGGAGATTCAAAAAGTCCCACCTGCAGGGGGTATCAATTCAGTTATTTTTCCATGGGAATGCTACAATATTAGTGCAACTGATATTCTTCATATAGGGTAGTATGGAAAGAAAGATGAAAGAAACAGCTAAATAAGCAGAAACATAGCTGTTACAGTTCACAACCCTGTCGCTTGCCATGAGGACAAATTTGGTAAACCTAATTCCTTTTTCCAACACATATCGCAGATTCCCTTTATCCTCTGCCAACCCTTTGACTATACAAAATTACTTGCCTCACAAGAGTCACCCAAACCTTATCTGTGCAGGAGCTGTGTCCATGGTGTTATCTCTTTTTTTTTTTTTTTTTTTTTAGTTAACACTATTTTACAGTGACTATAATATTTGAACAAGGAAATATTAAGAGACTGTCTAGTGAATCCTCTGGATTCCAAAAGAAGTCTTTCTCTCATTGTTTAGCAGCAAGCCAGTCTGTCTGTAGTTATTAGGATTATCACCCCAACAGTTAGATAATTGGCATAGACTCCAGAATGGCCAAGGGACTCATCTTTCAATTTGTTGAAATCATGACTGTTTTTCGTAGTGGAGAAAGCCCTACCTTGGAGTCCAGGATCACCAAATTCACAAACTGAAGATCATGGGAAAAGGAAGCAAGAATTCTAGCAGAAATAAAGGATATGGTGAGAGATAGCTACTCTCATCTCTCTACCTTGTTTGACACACCTATAAATGCACTCTGTGGGAGAGACACCGCCACATATTAGTTATTTGTTTAAGGCATATATTACATGCTACACAACAGCTCCTCCAAACATCAGAAAGCGTGTATGTCAGATTTCTCCAAAATTGAATAAATCCTAGCAATTTATTCATTATTATTCCAAGTCAACTGTTTCTGCACAACAAGGGATGTGGTAAGACCAGTGAAATCCTTGGTAAAGAGCCCATTCCCACATTTCCTCTGTAATCATGAATCACCTCTACTTGAAAGGACTGTAATAAAGGATACTATGGCATGGCTAAGGCATTCTGAAAGTATTGAATGGTGGTGCTAGGAGAAGCACTGTAGGTCAGAAAGACAATCCATATGTACAACTTTGTTTCATGTCAAGACCTAAGAGAGAGCATCTATCACAGAGTAAGAACACAGTATGATTTGCCTCATGGATGTCTTATAGCCTCTGATCTAATCCACCCCTGTGCCTTCATAGTGGGCCTATGAATGGGATTGACTCATTGGCAGGGATGGAGGCTAAAACATGGGTTCCTTCTTATCAAGGTTGATTGGGTTACTGTCAACATTGAAATTCTAACTTATCAACTGTCAACAGTCAGAGACCAATGCTAAAACTCAATATGTTTCTATAATTTGTGGAGATTAACCACAAATTTGGAGCTAATGGATTATTTTGTATTCCTTCAGCTCTGAAGAGGTGTAGTGATTTGTCCTTACCGAGACTATATGTGTTCTTGGTGTGGATTTCCCTTTCTTTCTGCACTAAGTTATTAAATACCACCATTATTCAAAGCGTCACTAAGATGTGATTTACCAAACACGATCCTGTAGCATATTAACCTGGATGAAAGGACCTACTTTATTACACAAGAGGTATAAAGCCAATTTGCACACGACTATGGAATCTACCAGTCCTACTGTATACTGCTTCACCTGGAAGTGTACAGACTAATGGAACATTGGAATTGTGTCTGTAAGGCATCAGTTTGGTGATGGCACTTTATATATATTCGGGATACTCTAAAATACAGCATAGACTTTGAAGCAATAACTATTATATAATACTGTGCTGCTAATAGTGACAATATATGAGTCTGGGAATGAAGAGATGGAAGTAGAATTGACCTCTCTCAATATAATTCTACAAGACTCACGTAGGAACTTTGTGCTTTCTAGGTGAAGGAATGCTTCTATCTGTTGACATAGTATGTATTTCATAAAACACAAAGCTACAGATGTTCCCTTATTCTCTATGCCCACAAATTATTAAGCAGAAAAGTGAGTTACTGTATTGTTGAGGGTAATCTCTGATTGTCATAATGAGATATGGTGGCTGCTACATAATGAGGCTAGGGGAGAAAATGTTAAACTAAGGGGACACCTTGGATCTTCTCTTAGCGCTTCCAACGCCCAATCAAAGCCAAGAATTGGCCACTGCCCCACCCACAGCCTTAAAGGGGCATAGTAAACACGGTTTACATAACTTAGGGGTGAAGATCTTAGTTACCCTACTGAGCAAGAAAACAGAATGGCTAGCTGAGAGAAGGGAGATCTAAAACAAGCAATAGAGAAGGCACATAATAAAAGTCAAATATGGTTTTGAAACCAACTAGAGGAGCAGAGACAGTTTATCTCACTGTACTGTTTTGAGGCTCTAAAAAATAAAAAAGAAGAAGAAGAAAAAGAAAATGCAACTTTCTTGAAAAGTCAGTGAGAGAACAGAGAACTTATATACCAGAGATAAACATGCCTCTGTATTTGTTTCTAACTGCTGCTGTAACAAATTACAACAAACACAGTGGCTTAAAACAACACCTAGTTACCATCTTACAGTTCTGCAGGTCAGAACCCCAAAGCAGGTTTCACCAGGCCAAAAGCAGGTGTTGGCAGAGTCATACTTCCTCTGGAGGTTACGGAGGAGAATCTATTTCTTGCCTTTTCAGCTTCTAGTGACCGCTCCCTTCTATCTCCCAAGCAAGTTATTTCAATCTCTGCTTCTGTAGTCACATGGCCTTCCCCTCTTCTGTAATCAAACCTCCACTTATTTCCCTCTTATAAGAACACTTGTAACAACATTTAGGGTTCAGCCTAATAACCCAGGGTACTCTCTTCACCACAAGATCCCTAACTTGATCACATCTGTAAAGACATTTGTACCAGATGAAGTAACATTCACAGGTTCTGAGGATTAGAACGGCTATCTTTGGGAGCAATTTTTCAGCCTATGACAGCCTTCTTCCCTCATCTGACTCACTTCATTTGCTTTCCTACCATGCTTCCTGGAATCAGCTCTCAAACAAACAACTTGCATTTAAATTCTAGTCTTAGAGTCTGCATCTGACATTAAGATAGTTGCAGTTACTTATTGGTGGTTCCTGTTGCAAAGCCTGTCTCTCTTGATTCTAGCAATAAAATATCCTGTAAATAATAATAACATTCCCATAAATAATATTGTCTTGTCTTTTCTGTACATATAATTTTTGATAGTATTTTTAAAATTTCACATGCCAGTGTCGATATTTTAGGTACCAATGAATTTCCAAATCTTAAACAAGGACCACTGTGACATATAGGAATTATCCCTTACTGTCTTCCTCAAAAAGCAAGTTTCTCCCCCAAACATTTGGACTTATTTCCACAACGGCACCAAGTCTTTTCTTCCTGCTTTAAGTATTTTGTTCCTTCTATTCCAAAGTTAAATTCTTCCATTCATTGCTTAGTTAAGCCCTACTCATTCCTCAGGTCTTATTGTAAACATGCCCCAGTGTCTTTGACACTCTGTCGAAGTCTCCCATCTATAGTAGCTCATAACGTCTTATAATTTCCTTCTTTTTTATCTCTTGTCGCCATTTACAATTATATATGTATCTGATTAGTACTGAGCATCTGCTACCATAGTAGCCTCTAATTTCACAAATCAAAGATCATATCTGATAAGTTCATAAACACAATGCCTATTACTATGTCTATCACATGGGAAGTAATCAATGCATATTTTTTAAGTAAAAGACTAAAGGAAGAAAACGAATAAAGAAAACTCTAAAAGCCACCTTAGTCTTGCAATGCATTGTCTGGGCTGGATATCTCATATTAAAGGAGTGCATAAGCTATTTATTTTATTTTATCTGTTTTTGTCAGGACTGTGGTACAGAATATCCTTTAAAATGCAATGCATAAAATATTTAAATTACACAAATAAGCTTTGCTTTTCAATTTTATTCTGCAGGCTATAAATATTTAGTGTTTTATTCACTTTTATATTTTATAGCATGAGCTAATTTCTCTTCTCTGCAAAACAGATAAGCAGTGTTACAATCTATGTAAATAGGTAGCATTAGCATTTGTGGTTTCTAACCTTAGCTAAGCACTGACATTCATTAAGACCATTTGTCTTTCTTTTACTTTTCTCCAATTTTTTTCTTTTTCTTTGTGCTTATTTCTCAAAGCTAATTTTCTTTGGACTGTTTTTCTTTTCTAGGCAGAAGCAAGAAAAACAGTAAATATCATTATCAATTTAAACATTGCATGATGAAGATGAAAAGTAGTTTTTGTTTTTATGGTTTTCTTCTGCTGCTTCTTTGATTTACAACAATTTTCATACATCTATGTTGTCATAATTTCCTCTCCCTGTCTACAACTTCCCTACCACGTTTTCATGCCATTCCAAGGACTGACTCAATCATCACCAAAAATTTTTCAACTAAAGAGGAAACTCCACTTATTTAAAACTCATTTATTCAACAAATTCATTAAATGAATATTCACTCATTCATTCATTCATCCACTCAACAAATATTCACTAAGTACCTATTCTAAGCCAAACACTCTTAAAAGCTAAGGATCCAGCAGAGGACAGGATAAAGTGCCTGATTTATAAAGTTTAGAATTTCTGGCACACGCTAAGAAAATGATAGTGTAAATAACTATATGAACATGGTATACATGGGCTCTAGGAAAAAAATAAAATCAGTTAAGTGGGATTGGAATTGTCCTGGGGCATTTGCATGAGGATGATTCTTACTTTGAACAAAGGAAAAACTTTAATGAAAAGGTGACTGTTTTATTCAGGGTTCTCCAGAGAAACAATAATAGGATAGTGCGAGAGAGAGAGAGATTTATTTTAAGAAACTGGTTCACACAAATGTGCTGGTAAGTCTGCAATATGAAGAGTTGGCCAGCAGGCTGGAAATTCCAGCAGGTGTTAATGTTGCAGTCTTCAGTCCCAAAGCAGTCAGAAGGCAGAGTTCCTTCTTCCTCAGGGGACATCAGTTTCTTAAGACCCTCGACTAAATGGACAAGGTCCATCCACATTATAGAGAGTAATCTGCCTTACTCAAAACCTACTGATTTAAATGTTAATTACATCTTTAAAACTACCTTCACAGCAATATCTAGACTGGTATTTGACCTAAAAACTGAGCACCATAGCCTAGCCAAGATGACACATAAAATTAACTATCACAGTGACATTTCAGACAAATTTGGAAAATTTGAGAAAGAATAAGCCATGGGACTATTGGAGGGAGGAGGGGAAAAAGTTTTTAGGCAGGGGACACAGCAATGCAAAGCTGAAGTAGAATGTTTATGAGCAAGGAGTAGGCCAGCGGAGATAAAGCAAAAGGTGTGTGTATGTGAACGGAGGTGAGAGTTACTGGGCTATGACGTCTCAGAGGTAATGAGGGACCATACTGCAAAGGCTTTGGCAATAATAACACCAACTTTGAATTTTACTGGCTTATAATCAATGGGTAACATGATTTGGCTTTTTTTAAAGGATTGCTCTGAATGCTAGGTTAAAAATAGATTACAGAGGCACAAGGTGGAAGAGGGAGAGAAATGAAGCAACAATAAATCAGGAAGGAGATGAGTGGTTTTAAAAGAGATGGTGAGAATTAAAACAGATTTACAAGAAAAAAACAACCCCAGTCAAAAGTGGGCCAAGGATATGAACAGACACTTTACAAAAGAAGACATACAGGAGGCCAACAAACATGAAAAAATGCTCATCATCACTGGTCATTAGAGAAATGCAAATCAAAACCTCATTGAGATACCATCTCACACCAGTTAGAATGGCGATCATTAAAAAATCTGGAGACAGCAGATGCTGGAGAGGGTGTGGAGAAATAGGAACACTTTTACACTGTTGGTGGGAGTGTAAATTAGTTCAACCATTGTGGAAGACAGTGTGGCGATTCCTCAATGACCTAAAACTAGAAATCCCATTTGACCCAGCAATCCCATTACTGGGTATATATCCAAAGGATTATAAATCATTCTACTATAAGGACACATGCACACGAATGTTCATTGCAGCACTGTTTACAATAGCAAAGACCTGGAACCAACCCAAATGCTCATCGATGATAGACTGGACAGGGAAAATGTGGTACATATACACCATGGAATATTACACAGCCATCAAAAATGATGAGTTCGTGTCCTTTGTAGGGACATGGATGAAACTGGAAACCATCATTCTCAGCAAACTGACACAAGAGCAGAAAATCAAACACCGCATGTTCTCACTCATAGGCGGTTGTTGAACAATGAGAACACATGGACACAGGGAGGGGAGCACTACACAATGGGGTCCATTGGGGGGAAATGGGGGAGAGACGGGGGGGTGGGGAGTTGGGGAGAGATAGCATGGGGAGAAATGACAGATAGAGCTGAAGGGAAGGAAGGCAGCAAACCACACTGCCATGTGTGTACCTATGCAACAATCTTGCATGTTCTCCACATGTACCCCAAAATCTAAAATGCAATAAAATAAATAAATAAATAAATAAAAGAGAAAAAAAAGAAGAAATATCAGATCGTAAATATATATATAGGCCTCATTGTGCTATTCTATTCAGTCCCTGTATTCAAATAACAGCATTGATTCCATGTTTAGGTAACAAAAGGTACCAGTTACTGAAATTAATTAAGCCACTGAGTTTTAGACACAGAGAATTTAGATAACAAGGGCTATCTGCATTGTGAGGTTGGACCTAATAGAATCTTCTAATGGGTCATATATGGGTAGAAGTGGGGAGACTAGGGTAACTCTAGCTGCATAAAAGAAACTGGAAAGATGAAGTTGAATTTACTCAGATGCAAATAACTGCAGGAGAACAAATTAAGTTTAAGATGTTTACTAGATATCTGAGTGGAAAATAAATAGGCATATAGACAAATCTGGAGTTCATGGAAAAGGTTTAAGCTACAGATAAAAAACTAGAAATTGTCAGTATATAAGGGATGTCACTTTTAGGGATATTAAATTCACTACTGAAATGTTTCCATAAATTTTCCTTACTATATGGTTCTATGGTAGAGTGAGACACACAATACATTTGTGTAAGATTTGGAAAGTGGAAGTTTACCAGAAGGCCCAGAGTTCTGGAGGCTGGGGCACCAGGCATCGCTGTAAACTTGTCATTGATTGGCTTGTGCACCTTAATGGCATGTGGCAGTATCCAGGTTATCATTTGTCCAGCTTCCACTAAATTCCTTTCTTTGTCTTCTCCAAGTTCTGTACTCACCTAGGTATAGTTCCATGAGGAAGGGTACTTGCTTCTTCCACTTTGTCCGAGTCGGATGCAGGTTCCAGTTTCTCCTTGCGAAATCCAGTTTTTGCTTATTCATTGGATCTGGGTTGTTTCTACTCTCCCAAGCTTCACATCCAGATTTTCTCCCAACTGTCAGCCATTGAGGATTTCCTATGACCCTAAGCTCATACCAGATGCAGAGCCAACAGCCCTCCATAGACTTCTTCACCAGCAACCAGAGCAGTTATAACACCTGCAATGAATCTTATTCCATAATTTCATATCATTCGTGGGATTTCTGCTTCCCTGATCCAATTAACTGATGTAGATGGCACTTAAAGCTGTAAAACTAGAGAAATTTACATATTATAGCTATGAAAAATAAGAGGTAAGGATTGGGCCTTGGCTCAGTCTTATCTTTAAAGGTCAATTTTATGAGAGAAAAAACAAGCAAGAAAGACAGAGAAGTAGCAGCCACTACGTTAGAAAAAAAAAAACAAAAGCAGAAAGTTTTTCAAAAGAGTGTGAGCAATTACACCATATATTATTGCTATGTTATTAAGATAAGCAATGAGAGTTGACCACTGCACCAAATAGAGTTAAATAATAAAAGAAGACTCACAATAGGAAAGAAAGATTGAACTCAACTCCACTGAGACAAAGGTGAGAGGATTTTTATAAGCAATGATGAGCTAATAGAAAAGTCCTAGAGGACAATGGAAGAGGTTGGTCAATATGATCAGGCCGTCTGTGTTTGCTAATTGGTGCTTATCCAAGATAGACTCCTACACTCCCACAGACCAGGATGAAGGGGTGCTATACTTCTTGATGACTGTATTTCAAAGAGACAGCTCTCAGGTCCTTGAGAAAGACAGTCATGAGTTGCAATATTGACAGGAGTCTGAGAGATTTATATCAAAGGGGCAAAGATAGAACTTATAATTGCTAGTGTTCTGAAAGAAATGATCTAAGGAGAGGGAGGTCAGAGGCCTATAGTCAAGAAGAAACCTGTCTAAAGTTTAGTCAAGCTAAGGGGAATGTTAAAGCCCGTCTTTGTCCATTTATCGATGGTGAAATCATTAGTGATCTTGGCAAGAGCAGTTTTAGAGCTCAAGGCAAAGGACTAATGTGAGTAGGTTCAAGAGAAAAGGAAAAAAGAGAAAGAAAAGACAGAATACGGACAGCTCTTAAGGACTTTGGCTGTGAAGGAAGTAGACTGATAACCTGATAGCTGGAGGGTAAAGTGGCAACCAAGAGAAGGTGTTTTCGATAAGAGAAATAACTGCATGTTTATATGCGAATAAAACTGATCCAGGAGAGAGTAAAATATTAATCATGCCTACAAGAAAATGGAAAAATCCTGGATGCTGTTAAGTAGTCAAAAGAAATCGTTGTAATGTACAATTTAAAGGGTTGACCTTAGTAGCACTAACTGCTAATTATATTAACAGGAGGAAGGGTAGTCTTTTAGATACAGGAGCAGGAAAGAGGGAAGATATATTGGTGGTAACCTGTGAATGTCTCTTCTGTTTGCTACAAGAGAAAGTTTCGTTTTCCATTAAGCATAAAAATGGAGAATAAACTAATAAAAGATTCAGATGTGAAGAGAAGGTCTGATATAGTTAGCTGCCCAAGAACAATAAAATCATGAATGGACTGGAAAACATGAATTGCCAGGCCATCCTAAGGGTTAACTAAAAATTAGTGCCCATAAATTTAAACTGAGACCAGTCAGCATCATTGTATGCTTTCTCCAAATTAAATTTTATTTTTAAAGGTGCAATCAAACAGTCTGTGGAGAATTAGGTTTGACCAGGATGGGAGGTTTGCCATGTGAGCATACTAAATGTAGAAACTTTGAAGATTATATATTCATGACTACAGCTGTCCCTTAGTATCCACAGGGGATTGGTTGCAGGACCCCAAAGATATGAAAATCCATGGATGCCCAAGTCCTTTATATAAAATGGCATAGTATTAACATGTAACCTATGCACAGCCTCGTATGTACTTTAATTATATTACTTTTAATACCTAATATAATGTAAATGCTATGTAAATACACTCATGAGCAGCAATAACAACTCTCTCAATGGCAGATCACATATATGGAAATGGTCCATATGATTACAATGGAGCAGAAAAATTCCTATTGCCTAGTGACTTCATGACCCTCATAACATCACAGCACAATGCATCAGTTACATGTTTGTGGTGATGACGGTATAAACAAAACTACTGGTATCCAAGTGATATAAAAGTATAACAATATAATTATTTATAGTACATAGTACTTGATAATGGGATAACTGTGTTACTGTTTTATGTATTTACCATGTTATACTTTTAATTGCCATTTTAAAATGTATTTCTTCTTTATATAAAAAGAAGTTTACATAAAAAAACAGCCTCAGGCAGGTCCTTCAGGAGATAATCCAGAAGATATCATTATCAAAAGAGATGACAGCTCCGTGCACATTAATGCCCCTCAAGACCTTATAGTTGGACACTATGGAGGTGAAAGACAGTGATAACGATAATCCTGACTCTGTAAGCCTAGGCTAGTGTGTGTATTTGTGTCTCTATTTTCAACAACAACAAAAAATAAGAGTTTTAAAAAATGAAAAAATGTTTAAAGTAGGAAAATGCTTGTATAATAGGAATTTAAAGAAAAAAATATTTTTGTACCACTGATCAATGTGTTTGTATTTAAGGTAAGTGTTATTATAAATGAGCTCATGATAAGACAGTAAGTAACTCAGATATAAATCCTGTATGGGGTTTTAGAAGCTAGGCTCCTAATCACTTCTTTGCAGATGTCTATGAATTAAATGGCCTGCCTGCAGCTATTCAGCATAAAATGTAGATGGATTTTAATTAACAAATTAGTTAGAAAAACATACACCCATGAAACAAAGACTGAGGAAAACAGACTGGTGTCATTATATTATTATACAATGTTTATAGATTAGAAATTCATATATAGAATATAGAATGAGAGTTGTCAGAATGGATTTTAAAGGATGGGTAGTATATGAAGACAAGGAAGGAAGCACCCAGATGGTGGGATAGCAATAACCCTAGCAAATGGCTTTGAACCTAGTGCACTGAGGAAGAGAGTAACAGATGAGGCAGGGATAAGGTAAGATTGAGTTTGGATGGGTCAATGGGAAGTAAATCTTGGAGGGGTTAGCAGTGGTAATAAATTTGTGCAGCGGGGGTTTTGCAGGAGATTCCTTAAGATATATTCAACAGAGTTTACTAAGCTTGATTGGTTGGTACCGTGAATCCCTTCTGATGAGTCTCATAAGAGCGAACCATATTTGATCCCATGGGGCATGAAGGAGCCAGCAGCCATGGGAATGTATGCAGAGGAGGGGCTGTGGTCACGTTACATTCATCTTTTTCCTTCCCACTTCCTGAGCCCATTTTCTCTACCAACACCTAGTAGATGTTTAATAAATGTCAAATAGAAGAATGAATAAGTATCAATGGGATTTGATTATTAACTGAATAGGTAATAAAGAACATGTTTGCCTGTTTCTTAAGCACTTGTTTCCTCCTTTTATCAAATTTTTAAATTTATGATTGTATATGGTTATGGGGAACAAAGTGATATTTCAACACATGAATACATAGTATAATAATCAAACCAGGGTAATTACCATAGCCATCATTCAATGGGTAATGTCTGTATTTTAAATTTTTTAGCAGACCTAGAAATTATTAATGTTAATGACAAAATGAAAATATTGACAAGGGAAAGCAGTTTTGGGAGAATAAAAGTTTCACAGCAGCCGGATAAGAATAAAAACTGTGCTTATCAGCAATTTACTCACATATGTCAGAATTGCTCATTAATTAAGAGAAGTCACCATCTAGCAACTAAAACTGGTAAAAACATAAAAAATGATTTCTAGTCACAAATTTATTGTGCAATGCCGAAAGAATGAAAAGAAGTGTATTCTCTTTTCTTTTTGCCTTGTCCCTGGGTGGGAAGCCTGAGAGCAACACAATAACAACAGCAGCTGTGCTTATACATATCTCCCTCCTCCTGAAATAGGGTTGTTCAATGAGATGCAAACCTGGTGTGTAATTATGTATTACAAGGCATACATAATAATAGCTTGATGGTAACCACTAAGGAAGTAAAATGAAAAATTTAAAAATACTGAGTAGTGAATGTAAAGAAGCCAGAAATACTCTGCTGCTCAGTGTACCATGCACAGTCCTTTATGAATAAATTTCATGTGTGCGAATGAAGAGAAGTTAATTTGACAGCTAACAATATCAAGTGGATAAATCACCCTTTAGCAAACGGTTATGAATTTAGATATTTTTTTCTCCCAATTTTCTCAAGCTTTGGTGGGTGAAATTGTTAGACTCAGGTTTTTCTCACTTCTAAAAATAGAATTGTAGTGATTTGTGGTTATTGAAGTGGTTTGAACTGTGTCAACTTGCTTAATCTGAAATCTGTTGTCCCAGAATTCCCTACAGGGTTCTGCATCAGAGCAATGTGTATACAATTTGAAAAACAGGTAAGGCAGCAGCCACTAATCCCTGAAGCAGTTATATTTACATGCAATGACAGAAAGGAGCAAAGATGCCACAGGTTCTAACTTGTCTTCCTTCTCCCTAGCTCCAAATCCAGCTTTTTTTCCCAACTGCCAGACTCACCAGCAGTGGCCCCAGCTCCATCTACAGACTATGAGTTGTGGACCTTCAGAAGCAGCTGAGGTAAAGAAATTCCCACTGATTATTTTACTTTACTAAAATATAATTTTAAAAAATGTTTGTTGGCTGGGCGCGGTGGCTCAAGCCTGTAATCCCAGCACTTTGGGAGGCCGAGGCGGGTGGATCACGAGGTCAAGAGATCGAGACCATCCCGGTCAACATGGTGAAACCCCGTCTCTACTAAAAATACAAAAAATTAGCCGGGCATGGTGGTGCGTGCCTGTAATCCCAGCTATTCAGGAGGCTGAGGCAGGAGAATTGCCTGAACCCAGGAGGCGGAGGTTGCGGTGAGCCGAGATCGCGCCATTGCACTCCAGCCTGGGTAACAAGAGCGAAACTCCGTCTGAAAAAAAAAAAAAAAAATGTTTGTTGTTTCAATAGCTTTGGGGATACAAGTGATTTTTGGTTACATGGATAAATTAGATAGTGGTGAATTCTGAAATTTTCATGCACCTATCACACAAGTAGTGTACATTGTAGATAATATGCAGTTTTTTATACCTACCCACCCCCACCCATTCTAACCTTTCCCTTCTGAGTTTCTAAAGTTCATTATATCACTCTATGTACCTATAGCTTAGCTCTCACTTATAAGTGAGAATGCAGTTTTTTATTTTCCATTCCTGAGTCAGTTCACTTATAATAATAGCCTCCAGCTCCATCCAAGTTGCTGCCAAAGACATTATTTCGTTTCTTTTTATGGCTAAGTAGTATTCCATGGAGTATATATACCTATGTATACCATATTTTCTTTATCTTCTTGTTGGTCGACAGACACTTAGGTTGGTTCCATATCTATGCAATTTTGAATGGTGCTGCTATAAACATATGTTTGTGAGTTTCTTTTTCATATAATGACTTCTTTTCTTTGAGTAGATACTCAATAGCGGTGTTGCTGGATCAAATTGTAGTTCTACTTTTAGTTCTTTAAGGGATCTCCATACTGTTTTCCATAGAGGTTGTACTAATTTACATTCCCACCAGTGGTGTGAAAGTGTTCCTTTTTCACCACATCCACATTAATATCTATTGGTTTTTGATTTTTTAATAATGGCCATTCTTGCAGAAGTAATGTGGTATTTCATTGTGGTTTTACTTTGCATCTCCCTGATTAATAGTGATGTTGAGTATTTTTTATATGTTTTTTGGCCATTTGTATATCTTCTTTTGAGAAATGTCTATTCATGACCTGTGCCCACTTTTGATGGAATTATTTCTTTTTCTCTTGCTGATTTGTTTGAGTTGCTTGTAGATTCTGAATACTAGTTCTTCTTGGATGTGTAATTTGCAAATACTTTCTCCTATTCTTTGGGTTATCTGCTGATTATTTCTTTGGCTACACAGAAGCTTTTTAGTTTAATTGGGTCTCATATATTAATTTTTGTTTTTGTTGCATTTGCTTTTGGGGTCTTAGTCATGAATTCTTTGCCTAGCTCAATGTCTACTAGAGTTTTTTGGATATTCTCTTCTAGAATTTTTGTGGTTTCAAGTTTTATATTTAAGGCTTTGATCCATCTTGAGTTGACTTCTGTGTAAGATATGAGATAAGGATCTAGTTTCATTCTTCTGTATGTGGCTTGCCAGCTTTCCCAGCACCATTTATTACTTAGGGTGTCCATTTCCCAAGTTATGTTTTTGAACTGTTTGTCGAAGATCAGTTGGCTGTACAAATTCAGCTTCATTTCTGGGTTCTCTTTCTGTTCCATTGGGCTGTGTGTCTCTTTCTATGCCAGTATGATGCTGCTTTGGTAACTATGGCCTTGTAGTATAATTTGAAGTTTGGTAATGTGATGCTTCCAGATTTGTTCTCTTTGCTTAGGATTGCTTTGACTATTCCAGCTCTTTTATGGTTCCATATGAATTTTAGGATTGTTTTATTTCTAATTCTGTGAAAAATGATGTTGATATTTTGCTAGTAATTGCATTGAATCTGTAGATTGCTTTGGGCAGTATGGTTGTTTTCACAATATTAATTCTTCCAATCCAAGATTATGGGATGTGTTTTCATTTGTTTGTGTCATCTATGATTTCTTTCAGCAGTGTTTTATAGTTCTCCTTGTCTTTCTTCCATAATATCAGTGATATGGTTGGATCTGTGTCCCCACCCAAATCTCATGTTCAGTTGCAATCCCTAGTGTTAGAGGTGGGGACTGATGGAAGGTAATTGGATCATAATGACAGAAATCTCATGGTTTTTGTCATTATGAATGATTTAGCACCATCCCCCCTTGGTACTGTATAGTGAATGAGTTCTCATAAGATCTGGTTGCTTAAAAGTATGTAGCACCTCCTCCCACCTCTTGCTGTGACCATATGAAGTACTGGTTTCCTCTTTACCTTCTGCCATGATTCTAAGTTTCCTGAGGCCTCCCAAGAAGCCAAGAAGCTGCCAGAATCATGCTGTACAGCCTGTGGAACTGTGAACCAAAAGAGCCTCGATTTTTTATACATAACTCAATCTCAGATATTTCTGCCTAGCAGTACAAGAATAGATTAATATGATAGGCATCTAAAAAGTTCAATTGTCCCCTAGGACATATTGCAATGGTTAATTTTCTGTGCCAGTTTCACTGAGCTAAGGGATACCCAAGTAGCTGGTAAAACATTCTTTCTGTGTGTGTCTGTGAAGATGTTTCCAGAAGAGATTAGTATTTGAATCTAATATTTGAATCTAGTATTTGAATCAGTAAACTGATTTGAATTTAATATTTGAATCTAGTATTTGAATCAGTAAACTGAGTAAAGAAGATCTTCCCTCTCCAATGAAGGTCTTCCCATCATCCAATTCCTTGAGGGCCATAATAGCACAAAAAAGTAGAGGAAGGGTGGCTTTCTTTCTCTTCCGGAGCTGAGACCTTTTTCTCTTTCTTTTGGACATCAGAGTTCCTAGTTCTCAGGTCTTTGGACTTCAGGAGTAACATCAGCAACCACCTTCACCCCCACACCCATGCACCCTAAGTTCTCAGGCCTTTGTACTTGAACTGAATTCCATCATCACGAATTTTCCTGGTTCTCTACCTTGCAAACTGCAGGTAATGGGACGTTTTAGTTCATAATCACATGAGCCAATTCTCACACACACACACAGGAAATATGTACATATCCTATTGGCTCTGTTTCTCAGGAGAACCCTAATACACCTATATTAGCCACATGTTACAAATTTTTATACCATGTCAATTTAATTGAGAAAATTAAAAGAATTAAGAAAATATTTCTTTTAATACTACTTGTTTGACCCATGAGTTGCTTAAAATTTACTATTTAATTTCCAAATATTTGGAGATTTCTATATAACATTTTTTTTAATTCAATTACATTGTGGTCAGAGAACAACTTGGAGAACTCAATGTTTTAATTTTATTAAGACTTTTTAAGATCAAGTATATAGTGTATCTTGATAAGTGTTCAATATGCACTACAAAAGCATTATAATCTTAAGTTATTGGATATATTATTTCATAAATATAAATTTGGGCAATTTGAGCAATTTGGTGATAATGTTCTCCAGATCTTTTATGTTATTACTATTTTTGTCTCTGTTTTATCAAGTGTTGAAAGAAGGATGTTAAACAAATTACCTATTTATCCTATTTATTCTGTCAATTTTTGCTTCATCTATTTCGAAGACTTTTGTATAGATTTATGATTGTCATGTCTCCCTGAAGAATTGACCCTTGTGTTGAAGACTACATTGTCTGAATCAGACAGAGCCATAGGAGCTATATCTTATGTTACTATTTTCATGCCATGTCTTTTCTTCAGCCTTTTATTTTTAACCTACCTAGATCACTTTATGTAGTATACTTTTCATGCATATAGTATTTAGTTGGGTCTTGTTGTTTATCCAGTATGACAATCATTGTCATTTAATGGGAATGTTTACATCAAGGAAATGTAATTATTGTTGTAGCTGCATTTAAGGCTACCACTTTAAAATTTGTTTTTCAATTTCCCCAAATTGTTTACTTGCTATGGCTTTTTTTCTGTCTAGTTTTGGTTAATCAAATACATTTAGCATCAAATTTTATTTCCTCTAATGGTGTTTTACCCATATGTATAGTATTTAGTTTCCTCTATATGAAACTATATGCATGATTTACTAATCAAAATCTCAGTGTTGGTCCTTTGATACATTACTATTCCCACTTTACAAATGAAAACCTCTTATACAATATAATTCCATATACTTGTCTCCACTTATCCTTTGGAATACTGTTAACATTATTTACTTTTATACATATTATCAATTCCTCTATACACTATAGTCTTTTATATGTTTAGCACATTGATAATTTCTAGTGCTCTTTATTCCCATAGATCTGAAACCTGGTAGGTGTCATTTCAATTCAGTGAATAAATAACTTCCTCTTACCTTTCCTGTAGTGCAGGTTTCATGAAATTGAATTCTTTCTGCAGTCATTTGTGTAAAAATGCTTTCATTTTTCCTCAGTTTTGACTGACATTTTTGCTGGATATAAAAACCTGAATTGACGGGTAATTTTTAACATTTTAAATAAATTTGTTCAATTATCTTATCCTTTCACTGTTTTGATGTGAAGTCAGCTACCATTTGTAACCTTGTTCAACTCTATAAAATTCTGACTGTTTGGAAGATTTTCTCTTTATCTTTGATTCTCAGCAATCTTACCATTAATGGCAAAACCACAATTACTTTTGCACCAACCTAATACAATATGCCTAACTGTGTCTATTTTACTTAGGGTTTGCTGAGCACATTGAGCCTACAAGTTGATGCTTTTTTTTTTTCAATTTTGGGGAAATTTATGCTATTACTTCTTTGCATTTTTTCTCATGTTTTAGGATTTTAATTATCCATATGCTAGACTTACTATATGTCACTCAGGGAACACATGCAGCAGTGTTCATTTTTCACAAATCTTTTTTCTCTGTGTTCTTCTGGTTGGATAATTTTCATTGACCTGTCTTCAAATCAGCTTATCTTTCTTCTGGCATCTGAGTTTCTAAAAGAAACACATCTCTGATAGCTACAAGATTAAAATTTCTGAAAAAAATAAACAAACCAAATTGTGTATCTATGGATGTTAGAACATTTATTTATGTACAATTAATTGTAGGATAAAATTTTTCCAAAGTACAATCTGAAAAGTAATCACCTGTGCTCTAGAAAATCACCTTGACCTCAATATGAATGTCCTCTTCCTCAGTTATTATGTTGTTCTAATTCTTTTATATGCATAATTATTACCTTAACTGCATAAAGCTATAAAATAGATTAATTTATATTTACTTATTAAAATTTTCAAGAGTTTTCTTTACCTATCTGTTATAGCTGGCCCTCTATATCTGTGTATTCTCAATCCACAGATTTAATCGTTATAAATTGAAAATATTCAGGACAAAGGAAAACAATAAAACAAATGATTAAAAAATTTTCCCTAGGGAAAAGATGGCCAACTGGACAAAGCCAGGAAGCATTTCTCCCAGTAAGAGATACAAAAATTATCAAGTAAACCAATAAATTTCAAACAGATCTTTGGAGAGAAAACACTGAGCATCAATAGAGAGTCGACACAGGCACTGGGGCTGGGGCTGAAGAGGAAGGAAACTGAGAGCCCTGCATGGGATTGCCGAGCACCAAGAGTAGTTCCTGTTCCTGAACAGCTCCTAAAGTAGGGGCAAGTGAAATAACTGCAGGACAACCCACTGCCACCATGGACCTCTGGGATTCTAGCTATAAGAGATCCCACAACCCCCATAGATATTTGAATTGGCAGGGGAATCTGTCCAGAGAGTAGGCAGAGAAAGAGCTCCAGCCTGCACAGAGCCTGGGGAGTTTCTGTGCTGGGCAGCTGCAGCAAAACATGGCCATACACAACAATCTGCCAAGTCTCTTTATCTTCCTTCAAGTAGCTCTAACCCCAGCTGATCTCCCGGCCAGGACACAGCAAGGCCATTGTTGCCAGAGGATAGCACAGCAAGAGTGCTATCAACAGAGTAACAGACAACCTACAGAATGGTAGAAAATATTTGCAAACTGCATCCAACGAAGGTCTAATATCCAGAATCTATAAGGAACTTAAACAAATCAAAAAGTAAAAATATAAATATCCCAACTGAAAGTGGGCAAAGGACATGATTAGACCCTTCTCAAAAGAAGACATACAACTAGCCAACAAACATATGAAAAAGGGCTTCACATCACTAATCATCAGAGAAATGCAAAACAAAACCACAAAGAGATACCATCTCAAACCAGTCAGAATGGCTTTTGCAAAAATGACAAGAAAATAACAGATGTTGGCAAAGCTGAGGAGTAAAGGAAATGCTTATACACTGTTGATGGGAATGTAAATTATTCCAGCTACTGTGGAAAGCAGGAGATTCCTCAAAGAACTAAGATTTGAACTACCATTCAACCCGGTAATCCCATTACTGGATAGATAACCAAAAGAAAATAAATCAATCTATCAAAAAGACACATGCACGCATATGTTCATTGCTGATCTATTCACAATAGCAAAAACATGGACACAACCCTGGTGCCCACTGACAGTGGTATCAATGAGGAAAATGTGATACCTATATGTCATGGAATATTGCACAGCCATAAAAATGGATGAAATTATATCTTTTACAGCAATATGGGTAGAACTGAAGGCTATCATCCTAAGCAAACTAATACAGAAACAGAAAACCAAGTATCATGTGTTCTCATTTAGAAGTGAGAGCTAAACTTGGGATACATGTGGACATAAAGACAGCAACAATACACACCAGAAACTACTAGATGGGGAAGAGAAAAACTACCTCCTGTGTACTATGCCTATGTACTATGTGGGTGATGGGTTCATTCATACCCTAAACCTCAATATCACACAATTTACCTTTGTTAGAAATATACATATGTACACCTTGATTCTAAAATAAATGTTGAAAGGAATGAAAATAACAATACAACAATAAAACAATACATATAAACATATAAAACATATAAAATAAAAAATACTAACAAAAAATAATACAGTAGAACAATATTTTACATGGTATGTACATTGTATGAGGTACTGTAAGTAATCTGGAGATTAAAGTATACGAAAGGATATGCACAGGTTCTTTGCAAATACTACACTATTTTATATTAATGGCTTGAGTAGCTGTGGATTTTGGTATCCCTAGGCATCCTAGAGCCAATCACCCATGGACACCAAGGGATGAATACATGCCTTTAACACCAGTTTGAAAACTCTGAAATTTGTCATGTTTATGTAAGTCTTTGTTCATAATTAAGTTCTAAGTTTACAGGGTTGATTTTATCCCAATTTGATCTATTTTTAAATATAAGATTCTAAGTGAAAGAATAACAGGTAAAATTGGAGCCTTTTTCTGTAAAGTTTTTTTTTTTCGGTATAGTCCAATGAAATTGAGAAAATGAATGACTCTAATGTTTGGGTTACAAATTCATTTGTAAAACCAGTGATATCAAGTTCTTTATATTAACAAAATCAAAGGAGGACAATTATAATCAATTCTGATGGGAGCACAAGAAGACCCATCCTAAAAATGTCAAGTCTTTACCGGCCACCTCCTGTCCTTCCTTATTGAATATGCCAATATATAAACTGATGAAGGCATTAGGGATGGTAGCCATGCATGAGATCAGCTTTGTGATTTGACCTAGCTACCATCATTGCTAACTGCCTAAACTGCCAACTTACAGGTCAGGCCAATGCTGAGACTCTGAAATGTCACTAAATTTGGCAGGAACAGCCAGATACCTTGTCATTGATTTATTACATTAAAACTTCCCATTGGTAGGATACAGTGTTTCATACTCATAGGAGTACATACATTTTCTTGGCACAGATTTTCTTCTCTGCCTGCAGCATTATTTCTGGACTTTCAGTAGTAAAGAAGCTCAGGGTTTTTTTCTACCCATGACAGGTTGAGGGCTGTTCCCAGGGATATTTACTATTTAGCATTTCTGGTTTGCTTTGCTCAGGGGACCAAGCATACTCTTGCAAACAGAGAAAGTCCCCTGGATGAAAGTGGCAGTTATTTGCAACAGGAAAACATTAATAAGCCTAGAAATGGTGAATGCCTATGGAATGTGGGCAAGACATTAATAACATCTACTAGAAATAAATTTCAGTTTTCTAACATTATGTTTGTGGTAAAGTGGATTATAAGAATTTGTAAGAATTATTTTTAGGAAGTGAAATGGAAAAACTTAGAGCCATTCATGGTATTGCAAAGGAAATATAACCAAACACTTTAAAACTTATAATTTCTGGAAACTATTATATAGCTGGGATAACCCAAATACCAACAAATAAAACTGAATTATAAATAAAAAGAGTTATATTTCTGCCCTAGTTCATCCTGTTGTAAATGGCAGTATCTTCTTTCAAAGCCTAAAAAATATTCCATTGAATACATATAGCACCATTTCTTTTGAACTTAAATAAAGTATACAGAATATTTACTATTATACTTACAGCTTATTTTTCATTTAATATTGGGTTGTGGATTTTTTGTTTTTGGTTTTTGTTTTTGTTTTTTTTTTTAATGTGTTTTGTTGTTTTATCCTGTTTATTTTTGGGGTTTTTTTTTTTCTGTTTGGAAGGAATTAGAAATTTGAATACTACCTTCAACTATAAAATGGGGATTTGGGTGATAAATTATTTTATCTCTAAGATCTTTAACAGATGTTATATTTTATAAATAGTGAAAAATACATAGTATTAAAAATTATGAATAAACAAAAAGACAAACAGTAGCCACATAGTTAGAATAGCTATATTGTGACATGCTCAGGTTAGTTTAAAACTATTAACAAAATATTCAGGAAAATATTATATGATAGCCTAAAAGTATTCCCCTAAGACTTTTACTTCTTTTTGAAAAATTAATCTGAGAAAATTGAGGAATAAAAAAGTAGCTGTTTAAAAACATGCCAAGTTATTATTAATAAAGAAGAAAGGGCAATGATGAAAAACTAAATGTTTCTTCTTAGAAATTAACTTACTCGTAATGGAAACAGAGATGAAAGAGAGTGATGAGCACTTCATTTTGTCTTCAGTATTTAGCTCCAAAGACAATATTTCCAAAGATAGCATTCAGCATTTGTTTTCAGCTAATACAAGGAGCTGAATCCATTCTATTCTTAGCAATAAATCAATTCAATGGAAAAGCTATTGTCAGAATGACATAAAACTGCCAAGTGTAGTGAGAGAGCACAACCAACAGTATTAGGACATGTAAGTTCTAGTTCTGGTTCTACCATCTAATAATCTTAGTCCTCCTGGCCTCTTTTCATTATTAATCCAACAGAGATAAAAATTCCACTTATTGCAAAAAGTTCTTTTAATAGTCAAAAGAGATGATATATGTGAAAAGATCTTGAAAGCTGTAATAAGTTAGTTGTTGCAATTGTGCATAAGCCTGTGAGTCAGGATTCTCTTGTTTCATCCTAGAGACTGCAGTCAGTAGGGAAAAAAATGGAAATCTGCAGAAATGTCTTTGGTTTAGTTAGTAATTATTTCTCCATTACTAACCAGAATATACAGCAAAGAAATAGTACAATAAGAATACCATGGAACACTATGCAGCCATCAAAAGGATGAGTTCATGCCCTTTGCAGGGACATGGATGAAGCTGGAAACCATCATTCTCAGCCCGACACAAGAACAGAAAAACAAACACCGCATGTTCTCACTCGTAAGTTGAACAATGAGAACATACCGACACAGGGAGGAGAACATCACATACCCAGGCCTGTTGTGGGGTGGGGGGCTAGGGAAGGGATAGCAGAGGGTCAGGGGATGGGGGAGGGACAGCATTAGGAGAAATATCTAATTTATCCTAATGGATGCAGCAAACCACCATGGTACGCATATACCACCATGGCACGTATATAACTACGTAACAAACCTGCATGTTCTGCACGTGTACCCTAGAACTTAAAGAGAAAGAAAGCAAGAGAGAGAGAAAGAGACAGAGAGAAAGGAGAAAGATAGAAAGATGAAAGAAAGAAAGAGAGAGAGAGAGAGAGAAAGAAAGAAAGAAAGAAAGAAAGAAAGAAAGAAAGAAAGAGAGAGAAAGAAAGGAAGGAAGAAAAAGAAAGAAAGGAAAAGAAAAGAAAAAAGAGAAGGGAGGCAGGGAGGGAGGGAGGGAAGAGAGAGGGAAAGAAGGAAGGAAGGTAGGAAGGAAAGAAGGAAGGAAAAAATAAAGGAAGGGGATTTTTCAGTCTTCAGAGTTAAGAATTCAAGATAGAGTTACTAGACATTGTAGTTTTTCTAGTGTTCTGGTGTATAGATGCTCCTCAACTTACAAGAAGTTACTTCCCAAGAAACTCATCATAGATTAAAAATATTTTAAGTAGAAAATGCATTTAATACACCTAATGAGCATTATAGCTTAGCCTAATCTATCTTAAACATGCTCAGAATGCTTACGTTACCCTGTAGTTGAGCAACAGCATCTAATACAAAGCCTATTTCATAATAAAGTGTTGAATATCTCATGTAATTTATCAAATACTGTACTGGAAGTGAAAAACAGAATGCTTGTATAGATACCATTCTATAGTTGAAACTATTGCAAGTCATGGGTAGTCTATAATTATTAATAACACCCCATTTTTTTTGCTAATGGTGTCCTGTTTAGCCAGTAAATTACATAACCACTATAGGGGGCTAATAGGTGCTAATAATGTGCTGTCCCAGTAGCAGGTTCGTATAGGCAATAGTGCGAAACTCTCCAATGTTCTAGGTATATAAGGTGCAATCAAATTTTATTCCCAAGTCCCTTCTGGGGAGAGTGATGAAACCCATCGAAAAGAACAAGCTAATTATTGGGATCATTGATATATATTCTGAAAAGCATGAATACTATGGTTGAAGTTTCTAACTGTCCACCAAAATCCATTTTCCTCTTATTCCATAGAAATAGTTGTATCTATGACAGGGCTGCCAACCAGAGAATATATGTCCTTGCATCCCTTATGCCAGGTGTTGCCATTTGCCTGAGTTTCTATTAATGAAATGTTAGTAGGAATGATGTGTGTCTCTTCCAGGCCTGTCTGAAAAGCATGCACATGCCCCAGGGCCTTCCCCTTGCCACAGGTATAATCCATGACAACTCAGCTTTGATGGTACTGATGACCATCACATGATAGAAGCATCTGTGTAGTGCACAGCTGAATGTTGCTCTAGGTCACTCATCTAAGGCAGTTCATTAGGAGATAAACTAGCTTTTATGTCATTATGTTTTTAGGGCTTTTTGTTGCAATAGCCCCTTTTTACCTGAGCTAACATAGATAGCTCTGAAACGCATCTTTGGAAATAAAGAACAATGGCAAAAGCAGAAGGAGGAGGAAACCAGAACTATGAGGCTTTTTAAGAGACTTGCCTATTGAAATGGGGGACAAAGGTGACTTAGGGAGCCAGCTGGCTGGCCTGAATGAATTCCTCACTGTCTCTATTAATTTGCTGTATCCAGAGTTAGGAGAGGCTGGCTTCTCCCTCACACTGGCAGCATGGTGAGGAAATGGCAGTTATGCCTAAAAGCTCACTTTTACTTGAAAACAGAATTCTCAAAATAATTCAGAAGAAACATCTCAGATTTCCAACAGATCCTTCACACACACACACACACACCCCACCACCACCACCACCAACAACAACAACAACAACAACAACGACAACAACAACAATTCAACTCCATCTTTCACTGCCTTCTGTCCCCCACTTCCAAAGAGACTGAACTTACATAGCCTAGAGTTCTGACTCACTGACTCACATGGCTGTAGAGCAATCCCACTAAATCCTGACATAGGCAGGTACATAAAATCCACAAGCCATTTAAGTGGACACACTAGTTGGGAGGAGGTATAACTAATTGAACAGAGAGAACTGGTGTTCTGATGATGCTGAACTCCTGAAAAACATACAAGGGAATTGTAATATAAATATTATAAGAATGGCTAAATAGTTACAATTAGTAAACATAAAGATTTTTCAAAATCTGGCTTCTGTATTTAAGATTCAATCAAGCAATTAAAAAAGAATAGTCACTCCCAAATATTAAATTAGTGTGCATAAAATTCAAACAGAATACATACGCCATAACTCAAAAGGGAAATTAAATTTTAAAAATGAATGAAATATTAAGCCTGGAAGAAATAATAGGAGTCTTACTATATAAATCATCAAGTAATAATAGAAAGACAAAATCATAACACAAATAATGTAGAATTAAAAGTAAGTATAAACTGGGTATACAAAGAACATAATTAAGGGTAGCTATAAACCAGGAGCCCTGGAACAAATAACCAAAAATAGGCTAAATACTGCTCTCATAATTCAGTGACCCTCAGACTGAGTTAAAATCAAAGTTCAAATCAGAGAACTAGAAGATAAATAAAGGAAGTCCTACATAATACACTGTATATTTGTAGTAGAAATCACCGCTAGAGGAAAAAACAAGGGGCTTTGGTTAAAAAAAAAAAAAAAAAAAAAGGAAGAAGAGAAAGAGGAAGAAAGGAAGGAAGGAGGGACGGAGGGAAGGAAAGAAGGAAGGGAGGAAAAGAAAAGCTGTCAAAAAGAAATATATCTAAAGTAAAGTGATTTTTTAAAGAATAAAAATAAAGAGTGACTAAAAACGTATCAAATAAACAACAGCAACAGCAAAACAGAACTGTGACATTGTTAGTACAATATAAAAGAATTCAAATACAAACAACTAACTTACATAAAGGACTTTTAGTCACAATAAAACAGAAATCCCAAAATTTGACATAAAGATACAAACACATATGTATCTAGTAAAGAAAATCAGACTAAATATTTGATAGAATTGACAAACTTGCGAAATGTTGCTGGAGTAATGAGAACAGAAGCAATTATCATGGTTTTATATCTGCATAAACTTGCAAACACGGTTTTATTTTCCTTTGCTTATAAGACTATGTTATTTAATTCAATTTAACTACTTATTAAGCACAGACTATATGCAAGACATTGGTCTACGAATGAAATTTAGGTAGGTAAACATTGATGTAAATTGTAGAACATTGCTCCTGTTTAACTTTCACAAACAGAAAACAATCTATAAATTGAATTTGATGTGATATACTTACAATATTAATGAGTTCAAAAATTATATCATTGACTTTTTAATTAGAAGAAATAGCGAAGTATTTAAAAGCTGAAAGAAAATCCAATTCCTTTTCATAAATTCCTTTTTACTTGGCTAATAGAGACCAATGCAATACAAAATGTCGAAACTATTTGTATAGTTAATAAAAGGAATTCCTATATTTAGCATACAATAACACATTTTATTGTACTTCACTTCATTTTACTTCTCAGAGATTATAATTTGTACAAAATAAAAACTTGCAGCAACCTGTGTCAGGCAAGTCTATTGAAGTTTTTTTCTTCTTCTTTTTTATTCTTTTATTTTTCACTTTTCCTTTTTCCTTTATTCTAAAATAATTTTTAAAAAACAGGATACATGTGCAAAACATGCAGGTTTGTTACATAGGTATATGCGTGTCATGGTGGTTTGCTGCACCTATTAACCCTTCATCTAAGTTCCCTCCCCTCACCTCCCACACCCCAACAGGCCCTGGTGTGTGTTGTTCCGCTCTCTGTGTGCCTGTTTTCTCAATGTTCAACTCCCACTTATGACTGAGAACATGCAGTGTTTGGTTTTCTGTTCCTGTGTTAGTTTGCTAAGGATGATGGCTTCCAGCTTCATCCATGTCCTTGCAAAGAACATGATCTCATTCCTTTTTATGGATGCATAGTGTTCTATGGTATATATTTACCACATTTTCCTTATCCAGTCTATCATTCATTGCCATTTGGGTTGGTTCCATGACTTTGCTGTTGAGAATAGTGCTGCAGTAAAAACATGTGTGCATGTGTCTTTATAGTAGAATGATTTATATTCCTTTGGGTTTATACCCAGTAATGGGATTGCTGTGTCAAATGGTATTTCTGGTTTTAGATCCTTGAGGAATCCCCATACTGTCTTCTACAACAGTTGAACTAATTTACATTCCCACCAACTGTGTAAAGGCACCCCACAGCCTTGCCCGCATCTATTGTTTTCTGACTTTTTAATAATCACATTCTGACTGGCATGAGATGGTATCTCATTGTGGTTTTGATTTGCATTTCTTTAATGATTAGTGATGTTGAGCTGTTTTTCGTATGCTTCTTAGCCACGTAAATGTCTTCTTTTTAGAAGTGTTTGTTCATATACTTTGCCCACTTTTTGATTGGGTTGTCTTTTTCTTGTAAAAATTTGTCTTTTCTCTTGTTTTTAATTCTGGATATTAAACCCTTATCAAATGGGTAGATGCAAAAATTTTCTCTCACTCTATAAGTTGCCTGTTCACTCTGAAGATAGTTTCTTTGGCTGTCCAGAAGCTGTTTAGTTTAATCAGCAGATCCCAATTGTCAATTTTGGCTTTTGGTGCAATTGTTTTTGGCATTTTTGTTTTGAAATCTTTGCCATGTCTATGTCCTAAATGGTAATGACTAGGTTTTCTTCTAGGATTTTTATGGTTTTGGGTTTTACATTTATTTATGTCTTTCATTCCTCTTGAGTATATTTTTGTATAAGGCCTAAGGAAGGGGTCCAGTTTTGGCTTTCAGCATATGGCTAGCCAGTTTTCCCAGACCATTTACTGAATAGGAATCCTTTCCCTATTGCCTGTTTTTGTCAGGTTTGTTGATGATCAGATGGTTGTAGATATGTGATGTTATTTCTGAGGTCTCTGTTCTATTCCGTTGGTCTATATGTCTATTTTGGTACCAGTACCATGCTGTTTTGGTTACTATAGCCTTGTAATACAGTTTGAAGTCAGGTAACATGATGCCTCCACCTTTGTTCTTTTTGGTTAGGATTGTCTTGGCTCTATGGAGTGTTTTTTTATTCCATATAAAATTTAAAATAGTTTTTCCTAATTCTGTGAAGAATGTCCATGTTAGTTTGATGAGAATAGCATTGAAGCTATAAATTACTTTGGGTTGTGTGGCCATTGTCACCATTCTTCCTATCCATGAGGATGGAATATTTTTCCATTTGTTTGTGTCCTCTCTGATTTCCTTGAATAGTGGTTTATAGTTCTTCACAAGGAATGTGAAGAGGTCCTTCACATTCCTTAGCTGTATTCCTAGGTAATTTATTCTCTTTGTAGCGATTGTGAAGGGGAGTACATTCATGATTTTGCTCTCTGCTGGCCTATTGTTGGTGTAAAGGAATGCTTGTGATATTTTTGCACACTGATTTTGTATCCTGAGATTTTGCTGATGTTACCTATCAGTTCAAGAAATTTTGGGGCTGAGATAATGGGGTTTTCTAAATATAAAATCATCTCATCTGCAGAGACAACTTGACTTCCTCTCTTACTATTCGAATACCCTTTATTTTTTTATCTTGCTTGACTGCCTTGGTCAGAACTTCCAATACTATGTTGAATAGGAGTGGTGAGAGAGGACATCTGTGTCTTATACTGGTTTGCAAAAGGAATGATTCTAGCTTTTGCTCATTCAATATGATATTGACTGTGAGTATGTCATACATAGCTCTTATTATTTTGAGATATGTTCCAGCAATACCTAGTTTATTGAGAGTTTTTAACATGAAGTGATGTTGAATTTTATCAAAGGCCTTTTCAGCATCTACTAAGATAATCATATGGTTTATGTCTTTGGTTCTGTTTATCTGATTTGTGTATATTGAACTAGCAGCCTTTTAGCCCAGTGATGAAGCCAACTTGATTGTAGTGGATACGTTTTTTGATGTGCTGCTGGATTTGGTTTGCCAGTATTTTATTGAGGATTTTGCATTGCTGTTGACAAAGTTTATTGGCCTGAAGCTTTCTTTTTTTGTTGTATCTCTGGTAGTTTTCTGTATCAGAATGATGTTGGCTTCATAAAATGAGTTCAGGAGGTCTCTCCTTTTCAGTTATTTGGAATAGTTTCAGAAGGAATGGTACCAACTCCCTTTGTATTTATGGTAGATTTCAGCTGTGAAACCACCTGGTCCTGGGACTTTTTTTTTTTTTTTTTTTTTTAGTTGGTAGGCTATTAATTACTGCGTCCATTTCAGAGCTTGTTATTGGTCTATTCAGAGACTCAACTTCCTGATTTAGTCTTGATAGGGTGTATGCATCCAGGAATTTATCCATTTCTTCTAGATTTTCTAGTTTATTTGCAATTTCTTCTAGATTTTCTAGTTTATTTGCATAGAGATGTTTATAGTATTCTCTGATAGTAGTTTATATTTCTGTAGGGTTGGTGTTGATATCCCCTTTATCATTTTTATTGTGTCTATTTAATTATTCTCTCTCTTATTATTAGTCTAGCTAGCAGTCTATTTTGTTAATTTTTTCAAAAAACCTGGATTTTTTGAAATCCAAGATCCTAGATTCATTGATTTCTTTGGAGGGTTTTTAGTGTTTCTATCCTTCAGTTCTTCTCTTAGTTATTTCTTGTCTTCTGCTAACTTTGGTTACTTTGCTCTTGCCTCTCTAGCTCTTTTAATTGTGATGTTTGGGTTTACATTTGAGATCTTTTTATCTTTCCAATGAGGGAATTTAGTGCTATAAATTTCCCTCTTAACACTGCTTTAGCTGTGTGCCAGAGATTCTGGTACATTGTCTCTTTGTTTTCATTGGTTTCAAATAACATCTTGATTTCTGCCTTAATTTTGTTATTTACCCAGGAGTCATTCATAAGCAGGCTGTTCAAATTTCACGAAATTTTGTAGTTTTGAATGAGTTTCTTAAATCTGAGCTATAATTTGATTGCACCGTGGTCTGAGAAACTGTTATGATTTCAAGTTTTGTATTTGCTAAGGAGTGTTTTACTTCCAATTACGTGGTCAGTTTTAGAATAAGTCCCATGTGACATTGAGAAGGTATAGTCTGTTGATTTGGGATAGAGAGTTCTGTGGACATCTACTAAGTCCACTTGATCCAGATCTGAATTTAGGTCCTGAATATCCTTAATTTTCTGTCTCATTGACCTGTCTAATACTGACAGTGTGGTCAGTATTAGACACACTGGTCAGTATGAGCTCCCACTCTTATTGTGTGGGAGTCTAATTTTATTTTTAGATCTCTAAGAACTTGTTTTGTGAATCTGGGTGCTCCTAATTGGGTCCATATATATTCAGAATAGTTAGCTCTTCTTGTTGAATTGTTCCCTTTACCAATAAATGCTCTTCATTGTCTTTTTTTGATCTTTGTTGGTTTAAAGTCTGTTTTTTCAGAGACTAGGATTGTAACCCATGCTTTTTTATTTTCTTTCCATTTGCTTGGTGAATTTTCTTTCATCCCTTTATTTTGAGCCTGTGTCTTTGCATTTAAGATGGGTCTCCTGAATACAGCAAACCAATGAGTCTTGACTCTTTATTCAATTTTTCAGTCTGTGTCTTTTAATTGGGTAATTTAGACCATTTCTATTTAAGGTTAGTATTGCTATGTGTGAATTTGATCCTGTCATCATGATGCTATTTGGTTATTTTGTGCACTAATTGATGCAGTTTTTTCACAGTGTCATCGGTCTTTATATTTTGGTGTGTTTTTGCAGTGGCTGGTACCAGTTTTCCCTTTTCATATTTAGTGCTTTTTTTCAGGAGCTTTGGCAGAGCAGGCCTGGTGGTAATGAAATCCCTCAGCATTTACTTGTCTGGAAGGGATTTTATTTCTCCTTCACTTATGAAGCTTAATTTGGCTGGATATTAAATTCTGGGTTGAAAATTCTTTTCTTTAAGAACATTGAATATTGGTCCCCACTCTCTTCTGTCTTGTACAGTTTCTGCACAGAGATCTACTGTTATTCTGATGGGCTTCTCTTTTTAGGTAACCTGACCTTTCTCTCTGGCTGCTGTTAACATTTTTTCCTTCATTTCAACCTTGGAAAATCTGATGATTATGTGTATTGGGGTTGATCTTCTCATGGAGTATCTCAATGGTGTTCTCTGTATTTCCTGAATTTGCATGTTGGTCTGTCTCACTAGGTCGGAGAAGTTCTCCTGGATAATATCCTGAAGTGTGTGTTCCAGCTTGTTCCCATTCTCCTCATCTCCTTCTGGTACTCCAATAAATAATAGGTTTGGTCTTTTCACATAGTCTCATATTTCTTGGAGGCTTTGTTCATTCCTTTTCATTCTTTTTTCTCTATTCTTGTCTGCATGTCTTATTTCAGTAAGGTGGACTTCTAACTCTGATATCCTTTCTTCTTCTTGGTTGATTTGGCTGTTGTTATTTATGTATGCTTCATAAAGTTCTCCTGCTGTATTTTTCAGCTCCAAAAGCTCATTTATGTTCCTCTCTAAACTGGTTATTCTAGTTCGCAATTCCTCTAACCTTTTATCAAGGCTCTTAGCTCTTTTGCATTGGGTTAGAACATGCTCATTTAGCTCATCATAGTTTTTTATAACCCATCTTCTAAAGCCTACGTCTGTTAATTCATCCATCTGATCCTCCATCCATTTCTGCCTCCCTGATGGAGAGATATTGTGATCATCTGGAGGAGAATAGGCACTCTGACCTTTTGGGTGTTCAGCATTTTTTCTTTGATTGTTTCCAATCTTCCTGAGTTTATCTAGTTTCAGTCTTTATGGCTTCTGAACTTTGGATAGTGTTTCTGTGGGGGCATTTTTTGTTATTGATGCTATTGTCATTTTCTGCTTGTTTATTTTTCTTTCAATAGTCAGGTCCCTTTTTTGTAGGGCTGCTGCAGTTTGCTGGAGGTTCACTTCAGACCCTATTCATCTGATTCTCTAATGTGCCTGGAGCTGTCACTCAAGGATGCTGGACAACAGCAAAGATAAGTGCCTGCTTCTTTTGGGACCTCTGACCTTGAGGGGCACCAACCTGATGCCAGTAGGGATTGTTCCTGTATAGGGTGTTTGACAACCCCTGTTGGAGGGTCTCACCCAATTGGGTTGCAAGGGGAACATAACCCATTTAAAAAAGTACTTTGTCCGTTAGTGACGAGGTATGCTTTACTGGGGAGAAACCCACTCCTCTGGGCTGCCTGGATTCCTCAGAACTACCAGGAGGAGAGGCTAAGTCTGCTCAGCAGAGACTGCAGCCACCCCTCCTCCCAGGGCCTCAGGCCCAGCGAGGTCCAAATTCTTTCCCTGAACGTCTGGCTGGAGTTATTGGAGATGCTACAGGGAAGCCCCATCCACTAAGGAAGGATGGGTCAGGGTTAGACCTGAAGAGGCACTCTGGCTGCACAGTGCCACAGCCATTGTGTTGGGCTGTTGGGACAGGTCTTGCGACCAAGCCATCCAGCCTCCGTAGCTCCAGAAGAAGAAAAGCACAGCATGGAGCTACAGACATGGGTGTCACCCTACTCCAACACAGGAAGCATAGCACGTTAGGCAGTTGAGAGTCTCAGTGCTGGTTGCTGTCCCTCCCTAAAGGAGCTCCAAAGGCTTAGACAGGAGGCAGCCACCGCCAGTGCTGGCTGCCCCTCCCTCCAGGAGTTCAGTAGACTTAAGCAGACTTCAACTGAGAGGCTGTAAGAATCCCACTCACAATTGAACTGTGGGTTGCACAGTTCCATGGAAAAAGCAGTTTCCCTGGCTTGGTAGCATGCTCACCCACTGCCTCCCTTGGCTGGGGTGAGGGGGTTCCCCTACCCCTTGTAGCTCTCAGGTGGGCCTCCCGCACCACACTGCTCTTCCTTCTCTCCATGGGTCATGCCAGCCTTCTAGTCAATTTTGATAAGAAAATCTGAATAACTTGGTTGCTGGTGAAGGATTGACACATTTGTTATGGTTTTTTTCTGATGACAGCCTCCAAATGGCGTTGCTTCTGGTCAGCAATCTCAGCCCCACCCCCTGAAGTCATTTTTCAACAACACATGCTTACTTCATGACTCTGTCACATTTTGGTAATCCTCACAATATTTCAAATGTTTTTATTTTTATTATATCTATTATGGTGATCTGCAATCAGTGACCTTTGATGTTACTATTGTAAATGTTTTGGGGTGCCATAATCCATGCCCATATAAGATGGCAAACTAAATACACACATGTTCTTACAGCTCCACCACCAGCTTTTCTCCTATATCTGTCCTCTGCTCAGGCCCCACTATTTGCTGAGACACAATATTGAAATCAGGCAAATTGATACCTCTACTTGTTCAAGGGAAAAAAGAGTCACACGTTTCTCACTTTATGTCAAACATTAGAAATGATTAAGCTTCATGAAGAAGGCATGTCAAAAACCGAGATCAGCTGAAAGCAAGCCCTCCTGTGCCAAACAGCTAAGCTGTGAATGCAAAAGCAAAGTTCTTGAAAGAAACTAAAGTGCTGCTCCAGTCAGCAAAGAAACAATAAGAAAGTGAAACAGCCTTATTGCTGAAATGGATCGTTTTAGTGGTCTGGATAGATCAAACCAGCCATAATGTTCTCTTAAACTTAAGTCAAAACCTCATCCAGAGCAAGTACCTACCTCTCTTCAATTCTTTGAAGGCTGAGAAGAGTGAAAAGGCTTCAGAAGAAAAGTTGGAGGGTAGCAGAGGCTAGTTCATGAGATTTAAGGAAAATAGCTGTCTTTAGAACATAAAAGTACGAGGTGAAGCAGTAAGTGCTGATGGAGAAACTGCAATAAGTCATACAGAAGATTTAGCTAAGATCATTGGTGAATGTGGCTACACTGAACAACAGATTTTCAGTACAGATTAAACAGCCTTATAGGAAAGCAGATGCCGCCTAGGACTTTCACCGTTAGAGAGGAGAAGTCAATGCATGGCTTGAGAGCATCAAAAGACAGACTGACTCTTGTTACAGGTTAATGCAGCTGTTAACTTTAAGTGGAATCCAATGCTATTTACCATTTAGAAAATTCCAGGGTCCTTAAGAATGATGCTTAATCTACTCTGCTTATCTACAAATGAACCAAAGCCTGCATGACAGTATACCTGCTTACAGCATGATTTATGAATATGTAAAGCTCACTGTTAAGACCTACTGCTAAGAAAAACAGATTTGTTTCAAAATATTACTGTTTGCTGATAATATATCTGAACACCCAAAAGCTCTGATGGATATGTAAAAAGAAATGAGTGTCTTTTTCATGTCTTCTATATTAGTCCTTTCTCACACACTGCTATACAGAAACACCTGAGACTGACTAATTTATAAAGGAAAGAGCTGTAATTGGCTTACAGTTCTTCAGCTGTACAGGAAGCATGGCAGCATCTGACTGGGTTCTGGGGGGACCTCAAGAAACTTCCAGTCAGGATGGAAGACAAAGAGGGAGCTAGCACTTCATATAGCTGAAGCAGGAGGAAGAGAGAGGGCAGAGAGGTGCTGCACACTTTTAAACACCAGATCTCACGAGAACTCACTCACTCAATCTCATGAGAACAACATCAAGGTGATGGTGCTAAACTATTCATGAAAGATCTACCCCCATGAGACAATGACCTCACAGGAGGCCCTACCTCCAACACTGGGATTAAAATTCAACATGAGATTTGGTGGAGACACAGATTCAAACCATGTTACCTGCTAACACATTTGCAGCGCATGGATTAAGCAGTAATTTTAATTTTCAAGTCTTATTATTTAAGAAATATGTTTCATCAGGCTATAGCTGCTATTAGTAGTGGTTCTTCTGATCTGAGCAAATTCAGTTGAAAACCTTCTTAAAAGCATTCACTATTTTTGATGCAAAGAAGAACATTCAGATTTGGGGGAGAAGTTCAAAGCATCAACATTAACAGGAGTTTGGAAAAAGTTGACTCCAACCCTCATGAATGACATTGAGGGGTTTGAGACTTCAGTGGAAGAAGAAACTGCAGATGTGATGGAAATAGCAAGAGAACTATAATGAGAAGTTAAGCCTGAAGATGTGACTGAATTGCTGCCATCTCATAATAAAACTAAAATAGATGAAAAGTTGATTCCTATTGATAAGCAGAAAAAGTGGTTCCTTGAGATAGAATCTAATCCTGATGAAGATGCTGTGAACGTTGTTGAAAGGTCAACAAAGTTTAAAATATTACATAAACTTAGTTAAAAAGCTGTCACAGAGTTTGAGAGGATTGACTCCAATTTTCAAAGTTCTACTGTGGGTAAAATGCTATCAAATGGCATCACATGCTACAAAGAAATCTTTCATTAAAAAGTCAATTAATAAAAATAGTCAATTAATGTGGGAAACTTCATTATTGTCTTATTTTACGAAAGACACAATGCCACAGCCACCTTAAACTTCAGTATCCACAACCCTGATCAGTCAGCACCCACCAACATCGGGGCAAGACCCTTCACCAGCAAAAAGACTACAACTTGCTAAAGGCTTATATGACCATTAGCATTTTCTAGCAATAAAATATTTCTGAAGGTATGAACATTTTTAATCATAATGCTACTGCACACACAGTAGACTCCAGTATAGTGTCAACGTAATTTCTTTTTTTTTTTTTTTTTGAGACGGAATTTCGCTTTTGTTACCCAGCCTGGAGTGCAATGACGCGATCTCGGCTCACCGCAACCTCCACCTCCTGGGTTCAGGCAATTCTCCTGCCTCAGCCTCCTGAGTAGCTGGGACTACAGGCACGCGCCACCATGCCCAGCTAATTTTTTGTATTTTTAGTAGAGACGGGGTTTCACCAGGATGACCAGGATGGTCTCGATCTCTCGACCTCGTAATCCACCCGCCTCGGCCTCCCAAAGTGCTGAGATTACATCAACGTAATTTTTATATGCACTTGGGGACCAAAAAGTTTGTGTGACTTGCTTTATTGAGACATTCACTTTATTGCAGTGGTCTGGAGCCAAATCCACAGTATCTCTGACATTTGCCTGTATTAAGCATTTATCATCAGCAAACCAGTGAAAAGACCTAGAACCACACACTGAAAGATAATACACTGAATTAATGCAATAGGAGCATGTTTATGAGTTAATAGAATAAGAAATCGTTTAAGTATCGATCATATTTATATAGTAAGATTTATAACTATTGATGTGCTGCTTTAAGATGGCACAATCAAAAAGCTATTTTATTCTTTCTCCCTGTGCTCCTTCAATACCTCTCTAAAATCTAGTTCTTTCCTTAATCCCTTTAATTAAGTCATTTGGCCTTTATAGCACATCTAAGTTACAAGGGTAATCTCATTTCAATAATTAAAATTTCCAGTCCAATCTAATGTAGTATTATGACTTCAAGATGAATTCAATATAAACATATCTCTTGACCTATCTCAGGTCTGCTTTAGGCTTAGAAGCCTGAAGAACAAGAAGTGTATGAAAAAAATAATAGTAAATAAGTAAAGAAAAAACCTCTGACAATGTATAAAAGGGCATCCAAATTTTATTACAATATTGCTGCTAAAAAAAAAAAAAAAAAAAAAAAAAAGAAGAAGAAGAAGGGCTTTAGCAGACTTATTCAGCAATTTTCTCTTGGCAGGAACATTTGATAAGAAAAGAACATGGTCTGAAAATTATTAGACTATTAGATTAAACCTAAATTGAAAGGAATGAATAGCTCCATTAGATGAATAATAGTCAGTGGAGTAGGTGGGTAAAGGACGAATAATTTCTCAAAGCAAGTCTTAATCCCATTAAATGCCAGAAAATGGTTTAAGCAATTCATTGGTAATACTGATTATTTAGCAAAGGAAATTAAAAATCTCGTTACACAAAAATACTGTATTTCAAACAAGTTTGGGGGTTATTTTTCATTGAGAAGTTAACAACTTTTCGTCCCTACTTTCTCTATGCTGCTATTACTGACAGAGAGAAAAGAGATTAAATGAAAAAGGAACAAACATTTGGCTGGAAAGGTGGTGATCTATCCTTGGTGTCCTCTGGGTTTGGTAGATGTTTGCAGTTCACACCTTCTCCTATGAGTCACATTGATGCGTTCATGTGATAGCCCTTCACTGGAAGCTTCCATCTGCAAGCATTGACCAGAGCAACATACTCCAGCTGGCTGCTTTTGGCTCCCCCTCATCATCTGGGCTTCTGAAGTTCTGTTCTTTTTTTACTGGGTCATTTTAACCATCTTGATAGCCACTTGGAAGAAAGCTCCAGAAAAGATCCCACCCACATAGTCCATATCTGGTCTATGGGTGATAACAACTTTTGGCCCCACCACTGATGGTGAAAGTACAGTTGACTTCCCACTTAATCCTGTCTTTTCTCTGCTGCCTCAGACCCATCTAGGCACAGCATTTCATCTTCGCTTTGATATTCTCTTAGATTCTGAAGGCACCTCTCCATATTTCTGAGTAGTTCTCTTGAATTCTTTTTAACATGAAGTGGAGGAATCCCACACATACACTCGTCTCTCATCTTTAGGAGTGGGAGGTCAGTGCAGGATATGTCTTTATACTTCAACAGTTCTCCCTAATGGAATCCTCTCCTTATATTCACTAATCCCTACTCTTTTATAGGACGGAGCTAGAAGACTTCTTATTTTGGCAGAATCAATTTTACAGACATTTATCTCATCCTATATAACTCACTTTAAGTTATGTAAATGCTTACACCTATTGTATGTTTCTGGTCTTTGATATTTCAACTGAAACTCAGAATAAGGAAGAATTCAATTTTAGCATCACAGAGTAAAAGTGAAGGAGAAGACAAACAGCTAAGTTGGATAGGCAACGGAAGATGTTTTGCAAAAGTAAGACTTTTAAAGGAAAAGAGAAGGTAAGCAGAGGATGTTTAGCAGAACTGCTTCCAATCTATTTGCTGGAATTTCTACTCAAACCTGAAAACCCAGAGAAAATAGTATAAGATATTTACAGACCAGAAACATATAGGAGAAACTGTGCCCTCAGCAATCTCATTTACTCATGTATTCATTCCCTTAACAGACATTTATTGAGTGCCTACTATGTTTGGCAAAGGAAGTGCAGAGGTGAAAATAACACTTGCTTCACACAAAGAATTGATAATTTCATGACAGAGACAGACATGCAATGAGGTGTGCCTATAAGGAAAATGGTACAGGACAAAGAAGTTGAAGCTTCAGTGACTGGCTTGTAGAAGAGATTATCAGTAATTGAAACTGACATGAAATAAACTAAGAGGAAACAACATCTTAAAAAGAAAACTGAAAAAATTATTTGATATTTTGGTAAATTCTAAGAAAGGAAAAGGCAAGTTGAAGACTTAATTTATCTTTAAATTCTCTGTTGACTTATAAAATTTGATTGGTTTTCAATAAGAATGAAGAGCTACACAAATGCTAGATAGCTTTAAATAAAGAAAGAGAACGTGATAAACCTAAGAACTTTTTAGCCAACTTGTTTATAGATAATCCAATTGGGGAAAAACATACTGAGAGTTTCCTTTTAGAAAACAGATGCTCTATTTAAAACAAATAAACATGAGCTTACTAAAAGAAAGCCTGGGCCAAAAAGAATTATACCTAACAAAACATTAAATTCAATGGAGCAAAAGATTCAAATGGTGAATGCAGATCATGATTTTTCAAAATAGCAAAAGTCATTTGGCAACCTGTAACTAGAGACAAGGAAGACATAATTACCACAACAAGCATCTAAGAATAACACTCGTGAGCCCTGACCTTCAGGGGTCCGTAGATGGATTATAATCTGGTGTTCCTATGGGCAAGATGGGTGGTCAGGCAACATGAGCAATACAAATGTATTGCTCTTATTACACAACTAAAACAGATCAAGAGCAAGTAAGAAAAAGGCATAGACAGTCGTGGTGGCAGATATGGAGGCTATGGATGGCTCAACAGCAAGACATACAGCTCACCATGGCTTATCTAGTTACTGCAAGTATTTAAAGTCCAACAAGAAAAGCACTGAGATCCTTCCTCTATGAAACTACCCCTCAAGGAAACCAACCAGCAACTTAGTAGCAAAGAACAGCAATTTATTTTGACAAGAATCAACATTTCTTCCAGATTTGGATTTGGCTTTCCTGCCTATAACTTGCTTTTAACATTTTAAGGGTACACATAGTATCTGATTTGCATCATGGGATCCTGCATATGTTACATGTGGAGTCCATTTCTCAGTTTAAGAGGTACCACCATGAGTCTATAGTTGTTGTTGTTGTTTTTTAACAATTTATCAAATTACCCAGAAACAGCTCCTACCTGCAACCTCAGCCTCTAAAAGGCTCGACTGGCAAGGCATTAGTTTGGAGATGTTATCATGCAATGTTTTGACACTGTCATTCAATATCCTTTATATACTTTAAACGAATAAATATTAGTATCCTTGAAATTATTATTATCCCTGAAAAGTAGAGTATTCAGGTCTGGAACTTTACTCATGGAATTAAAAGCAGCTTTCTCACCATTAATCACTCTTGGGAAATTTGTGCTTTCATCAAGCTCTGCTGAACTAGATGTCCTGGTTCTAGGGAAGAGATGTCTGTAACAGAAGACATGCTAAGGCATCCATTAAACTTAAAGTTAGGGCTAGGCTACTGTCTGGTGCTTTTAATACCAGCAGACAAGCAGGTAAAAAAACAGATTTACTATAAAGGTAAAAGAAACTGATCCTGACTATTATGAGCAGACAATACTACTGCTTTACAGCAGAGAAGGGAAGAGTATTTCTGAAATTCAAAAGGTTGACTGGTTTTCTTGGTGCTTCTAAAGGCTAAATGTAAATGTGCCTAATAAGGCATGGTAGCCATGGGTTCCAATCACTTAAGGTGAAGCTCCAGAAAGAGACTTTACCACAATGATTCTTGTGAAAATTTATTTATTAGGGAAATTTCCCTAGGAAAATCTAGTAATAAGAGTACATTAAATGGGACTGGGAATGGGTCATCAAAGGTATGATGCCAGGCAAAGATTCATGGAAACTTTTTTCATTCCACAAGACAGCTCCAGAGACAGTGTATGTTACATCTCAGAGTGGTACTGAACACAGGTAAGAGAATTGGAATACCTATATCCTTTCACCTGCCAGTCATTAAGAGATGTCCCTCATGGTGACATAAATTCCCATGCACTTCTGAGTCTTCCTTTTCTGTAGGCAAACTGGGTTCCAGCAGCCTGATGATTGAGCAGTGGCAATATAATGCAGGTACTGACTGTTGGACATGAAAGAACATTCAGAGGCAGCATGCACCAAAAAATAGTGAAGGGACACAAGAAGATGTGGGCAAGGCAACTGCTACAGTCTCTCTAGGTTATACCACTGGGCAAGCAACAGAGAAGTGCGAGGTGATGGTTGTGAGGTAATTTAAAATCCGTGGTAGAGAAGGGAAATGGTAAATATCATTCATAACCTTGGGACAACTGGAAGTAGCAAAGACTAAAGCTTGCACTTCGGCCTCCCAATCTTTGCAGTGTAAGTAAGGCCTTTGTCTTTTTAAAAAAGTTGTGACCTGCCACCACCGTGACAAATGGAATGTGAGCATGCAAGGAATAGGCTGTAGCAAATGAAGTTAGTGCCCTACCCGTATTCCTTGAGCCTTTCAATTATGGTGCTATTTGGAAATCTTCCAACTGCCAGAATCTGCATCTGTGTGTCTGAAAGCTTATTCTAGATCTCTACAAAACAGTTCTGTTCACAGGTGCAGCAGGCTGGAAATGTCAGGAAATTAACACTTTTTTTTTTTATTTCTCTCTCTTGCTAGAAAGAAGTATCCTTCAACCAACTCTGATTTATAAATACCACTCTCTCTTGCTCCTCTGATGGGCTAATTCTGAAGCATGCATTTTACACAGTTTCCCAGTTTCACTGTAGGATTAAACTTCCATCCTTCATCATGGTAGCCATTTTAAAGTTGTATGTTTTTTTCTAGAAGCTTTTCTTCCTTTTCTCCCTTCCTTATTCCTCTGCTGATGTTTCTTATCCCTTCTCAATAAACTACTTATACTCAAAACTTGTCTTAAGGTCTGTTTCTGGGGTAATTCAAACTATAAGAACAAGTTATATAATTCTTGGGTGCTTTAAGCTAAAGTTTTTATCTAGATCAATTATATAAACACATGGAGTTTCAAGAGAATGATGCGGGAAGAATCTTTGGAGATAGATATTAGAATTATTACCTGTATTACCTGTTGAAAAGAGAGAGAGCATAAGGGTGCCTCCTTCTTCACCTGAAGTATATTAAGGGCTACAGGGATGGACAGGTTTGTATTTTCTGCAGTTTAGAGGCATTGGGAAGTGAACCATCTGAAAAATCTTAACTGAGAAGATATGGACTACTAGTTCCCTCATCCAAAGAGACATAGCCAACCTCTTCAGAGCAAAAAACTTCTTTAGTATGTGAACAAGACATGGGCCATGAAGTAGTAAAACTAGCTCAAGGTAAGTTTGTTTCCAGTAGAATTGCCAATGGGGAATGGCAAATGGTCTCCAACAAAGAGTGTCTGCTTGGAGAGTACTGCTGGAAAGCCAGGAGCTGAAGAGTGAGCAAAAAGCTGGAGGAATAGTGTGCATATAAGAGACATCATATAATTTATAATCGGAGGGACCTAAAGGAAGTTTCCAAAGAATCCATGGTAAGTATAATCTAGGCCTAGAAGTAATGATGGCAGTTTATAACCCATACCAGTAAAATAAGAACTTTCTTCCCTTATTTTTCTTTTCTTCCTTCCTCCAAACTCCAAAAGGTCATAAACAGCAGCTTGCAAGTGGTAGAGTAACCTAGCAAGACAGAGGAGAGAAACCCATTTTATACTTTTCTATAGTGGGCAGGAAGTCTACAGGGCTTACATTTGACCTGGACTGGACATTCCGGTTTTTGTTTTGTTTTGTTTTGTTTTTAATAAAAACTTGGTTTTAAAATTTGAAGAAGGCATTGAACGTTCTATTGCCTAAGATAACCCAGAAACTTCACAGGGCTTATTACTGGTTGAATTGCGGCCCTCCAAAAGTTATGCTAAAGTCTTAACCCCTGGAAGCTGTTAATGTGATCCGATTTGGAAATATGTCAGTACAGATATAATAACTTATGAACAAGTCATTAGGGTGGGCCCTAATTCCGTCAACTAGTGTCCTTTTCTTATAAGAGGAAAGCACCATGCAAAGACATAGGACCAATGGTGATGGAAGTAAAGACAGGAGTGATGCATCTATAAGCTAAGGAGCTCCCGGAATTACTGGAAAGCCACAAGAAACTAGGAAGCATCAAAGAACAATTTTCCTACAGAGAGGGATTCCTCTTTAGAGTAAGTACAGCCCTGAGAACACTTTGATTCTGGACTTCTAGCTTCCAGAAGAGTAAGATAATACATTTTTGCTGTCCTAAGCCAACTAGTTTCTGGCATTTTGTTATGGTAGCCCTACAAACTAACTCCTGCCAGAGATTTCAAATATTTGCAGAAGAAAAACTTTCCTTGCTAAGTAAATGTTAAAATGACAATGAGAACAATCTAAAAATAAAATTAAGAAAACAATTCCATTTACAATAGCCTCATGAATAATAAAATATTCAGTAATACATTTATAGAAGAGGCTCAAGATGTGGACATTGAAAACTATGAAACATCACTGAAAGAATAAGATATAAATACATAAAAGGAAACCTCATATTCAGTGGTTGAGAACATGAATAATATTCAGAGGGTAACATTCTCCAAAGTGGTCTACACAGGCAATGCAGTCTCTGTCAAAACCTTAGCTGATTTTTTTTTTTTTTTTCAGAAATTGAAAACCTTCTTTTTAAATTTATATAGAAATGTAAGAGACTCAGAATACTCAAAACAATCTTGAAAAAGAAGAAAGAAGATTCACACTTCTTGATTCCAAAGCTTATTACAAAGCTACAGAAGTCAAGACAATGTGGTACAGTGCAATGTCTATAAGGATGACATAAAGATCAATGGAATCAATTCCAAAGTCCAGAAATAAACTCTTACATTTATGGTGAATTAAGTTGAGACAAGGATACCCAGAGAATTAAATTTGGGAAGAAGAGTCTTTTCAACCAATTGTGTTGAGACAGCTGGATATTCATATACAAAAGAATAAGGCTAGATTCCTATCTTTCACCATATAGTAAAATCAATATTGTAATAGGTAGAACACTCTAACCAGGAGATTGGTAGACATCTGAAAGGGCAGGCAGAAGAGAGCTTTTATATGTGTGTGTGTGTGTGTGTGTGTGTGTATATATATATATATATATATGAAACATCATGTATATATATATGGAACATCATATATATATATATATATATATATATATATATATATATATATATATTGTGTGTGTGTATATATATATGGAGAAGTAAGCAAGGCTAGACAGAATCAGTGTGAGTAAGTGGGATAAACAAGAGGGATAGGATGGAACCGTAAATCAGGACCTGCTCTACTCTGAGGTCAGATTAATCTCAGGAGGGACGGATAAGAACTGGCTCATGCTGGGAATGGATTAACATTCAGGCATCTGGGAATGACGATAAACTTTACCAAAACATTTCATTAACATGCATTTTGTAATTAACACTGGGGACAAAACAGTCCAGGTAACATTTATGATGCAAAGAACGAACATTTGGAGGGTGTGTTTCTGGCATTCATAGGGAACTAGGGGCATGTGCGACACTTTTCTAGTCACGTGGTGAAAGAGGGCTGTTCTTTGCAGTCAGTCATATCCCAGAACAAAAAAGGGTAAGAGGATTTCTTACATTATTACTATATATTTTCCAGGAGGACAAGGTTTAGTAAAATTCAACACTGTGATTACTTAAATACAAAGATTGCTAATTTCAGCTTCCCAACAGAAGGGAAAGAGAAAGCCACAGTTTTATAGATTTCCGAGACCTAGAACCCCCAAGCAAAGGTATACACTGGAACAAAGAATGAATGAGCTCCAAGAGCTGAGCCAGCTGGAGGAGAACCCAGTCATGTGCCATCCCTAACTCTCTAAGCAAGTCACAGAACCCCCAAATCAGTGACAGGAGACAATCTAGTTTCAGTACAGTGGACTTGGATTGGAAAAATATCTACTAGCCATTGCATATTAAATGGGAGAAACTATGAACATGATTTTCAGAATTAGATCAGAAAAGTGAGGCTGCTAATAACCAAGTTATTATTTGAAGGGCTAAGGACACATCATCAGCCTTGCCAGGGTGATTCATTCTAGGAGTGGGTAGCCCCCACTCTTAGAATGTGTAACAAGAAGGGAAAATGAGAAATGTGGAAAATTCTAGAGCAAGACTCATTGCTCTATAGGCACAGACGAAAATAAAAATTATGGTTATAAAAATGAATTTCTTCACGAAATGCATGAAAATTAAGAAAGAAAATATCTGGTTGGCATTCTTGACATTTTAACAAATTGTCATACAGTTTTAATAAAATTCAAGAAGCTTAGCCTTCAGGATAATATAAAAATCCAGGCACAGTAGCTCATGCCTGTAATCCTAGCACTTTGGGAGGCCAGGGTGGGTGGATCACCTGAGATCACGAGTTTGAGACCAGCCTGGTCAACATGGCGAAACTCCGCCTCTACTAAAAATACAAAAATTAGTTGGGCATGGTGGTTGTACCTGTAATCTCATATACTCGGGAGGCTGAGGCAGGAGAATTGCTTGAACCTGGAAGGCAGAGGTTGAAGCAAGCCAAGATCGAGCCATTGCACTACAGCCTGGGTGACAAGAACGAAACTATCTCTCAAAAAAATAAAAAATTAAAAATTAAATGAAAAAAAGAAAAATCATGAATAAAAGTAGAATGGCATGAAAAACAAAAACAAGGAAGTTTAAAATTCAATTACAATTTGAATTTCACTGAAGGCTATAAAAACAAAACATAGCCCCAAAATTGAATTTCTAGTGTGAAAGAAAAACACAGCACTCATTAACAATGCAGAGAAAAAAGACAAACACAACATAAGAAGTAATTTTAAGCTAGAAATCACAGATGTTAAAATGAAAGAATAATATTCAGAGATACAGTACAATAAAAATTTTCTCAAATAACAAAAAGGGAAATTCTTCAATCCAAAGGAGCCTTCAGTTACAAGTAATTTCAGTGAAATAAAAAGTCAAACTTGTACCTAACCTAGTAATTTTTTTACTTAAGTGTTAATGTTGTTTTAATCTTCAAATCATTCAACAGTCTTTCAAATAATTTTTTTTAATTACAAAAGAGAGAAAAGGGAAAGGAAAATCATGATTAGGAATTAGAAAGAAGGTGGAAGATAAAAATGAAAGTTCGGTTTTTGTTGAATATTTGCTATCATTCCTTTTTATTAAGAGGAATATAAAACAGTTGCACAATAGTATTTTGGGAAAAAAAGGAAAAAGTTCAAAAGCTGATCTAAGTTTGAACCCCAAAAACAAACTATGGACTAAACTGAACTATAACTACATGTATCACAAAATTTACCTCAAAATAACACTCCTAATATAGATAGCAATTTAAACCAGCTCCTTTAAATTTCTGAGTAGCAGAAAATTTGAAAAGATGTAATCACCTCTAAGTTATGCAAAATTATGAAAAAGCGTTTAAGTCATCTTATCCATGAACTTAATATCACACACACATGCATGCACAAAAACACATACACATACCAGTAATAGTTTCTAATTTTACTAATAATAATAGAAACGAATTTCCCCAAAACCAATGATAATATTCAGGTACGCTTCTTTGTGCTGCAATTTTTTTCTAGAAACTACTGAAATAACGAAAGAAGAAAATGAAAAATAACAGCTGCACCCTTTGTCAAAGAGGACACAATTAACAGAAATAAAGGGGAAAGCTGTATCTATAAGCATGTTCATAGCTTTATTATTTAACTAGAGTAATTAAAAATTAGAACCAACCTTAATCCAACAATTAACATACATTTCTTTTTATCTTTGAGAACACATGGACACCTGGAGGGGAGCAACACACACTGGGGCCTGTTGGTTGGAGAGGAAGGGAGAACAGCAGAAAAAACAGCTAATGCATCCTGGGCTTAATACCTAGGTGACGGTTTGAAAGATGAAGCAAATCACCATGACGTACATTAACCTATGTAACAAACCCGTATGTCCTGCACATGTGCATCAGAACTTAAAATAAAATAAATTTAAAATACCCATTCCTGAGTCATACAGATGATACTCCAGACATGAAATAGCTTTCCCCTGTACTCGCCCCAGCTCAATATTATTCATAATTTTCATATCTTTTTTTGAAATCATATCCATCCAAATGCCTGTTCAGACTATTAGACCAAATACATACATGTTTTTTACAACATTTATCTATGCATATAAACCCATACTTTGGCTAGAAGACTTACCTTAATTAGTTTTTTAATTTTATGTTTTATGTATTTACATGAACTTCACAAATACACTATATCACAGGCACTAAGATGCTGCAATGAAATATTTGCTTAGCAAATATCAGTGAAAACAGAGCAACCATGTGTATTTATAATCTATTGGGGGAAAGAAATCAAGCATTTATATTTAGACTAGAAATGCATGTGCAAGCTTCAGTATTTTCAGAAATGTTTTCCTCTGTTTTCAGCTTCTTTGGTAATGAGCAAATAAAGCATCCTGTCATCTAAAATATAAAGGTAAGGGATTTGGAAACAAGACATGCCACGTGAGCATTTTTTCTGTGCAATGCCTGAGTCAAATCTACAGAAGAGAAAGGAGGCTTGTAATGAGACATAAGTAGTTGTGAGAAAAGACATCACCGGCAGCTTCCTGACAGAAAGACTGAGATTTAATCACCCGAAGCTGCTTTTGCAGCCGCTGCTGAGGCATGTTAGCTTCACTGTCAAGGAGCAGGATGCCTGTCAAGACCGCAGTAAAGCAAACAGAATTGCTGCCAACGTGCTGCCTACGGACGGCAGATGAGCCTCATATGCCATTTATTTTACTTCTGTACATTTTGATCTTGTGTTGTGTTATCTATAGAAAACACCAAGCCTGTATATCACTACAAAGGAACATCAAGAGAGAAAATATTGTTATTAAGCCTATGAAAAGGGAGACAAAGTTTCTCTGGAGTTATTTAAGATACTCAACAGAATCCTGCTGAGCAAAGCAGAGATTTATTTTAATCATAACTTCAAAAGCACTTTAAAGGCATGTAATTAAAAATTTTGACTTGGAAGGAGAGACGAGATAATGAACTTTATATATTTTGTGTATTACAGTAATAGTTCCATATATAGAGAGGCTCCTTAAGTCAGCTAAGTCAGCAATAGTTCCATATGTAAGAATGTCCCTTAAATCACACTGCTTACGTGACCTTGAGCAAGTAACTTCACCTCTGTGTTAGTCTGTAAAAAGTGATACTAACAGATTAACTTTTTTTTCCATTCCATACAGCTAGAGTAAATTTCCAGATTATCAGACTTTATACTTTATATCACCCCTGATTTATTATAATTATTTAATACATATTTGTTATTAAAATACTATACAAAATAAAAATTACAATTGTATGGTTTCATGCCCACACTTACTGGAATATGTGAGGCTACATAGATGATTGGAAGAAGACAAAAGAGGACTATTGTCACAGCACTGGAAAAATAACTAACTAAATGTAGAATTTTCATTAGTTTTAAAATTGAGTCATCTTGATACCTTATTGTGCCGACAAGAGTAGAAATACATGTAATTTGAGGCATCCAAATGATTATTGCAGAAGTTTTTTGGTTTTTAGCTCTCGTGAAATTATAAAATAAAATCATGAGCATAGTAATAGCCTAAGTACTGAGCTGACACTATGTGCTCTCTAGAAGTAGTACCTGTAGTGGGCTGAATAATGGCATACGCACCCCATCCTGAAAAGATATAACTGCCCTGAACCTATGAATGTGAACTAGTTTGAAAGAAGGGTAAGAATATAATTAAGGATCCTGAGACAAGATCATCCTGGATTAGGGAAGGTACTAAATCCAGTGACAGGTGCTCTTATAAGAAAGAAGAGGGAGATTGAACAGAGACACACAGAAGGCCATGTGAAAATAGCAACAGAGATTGAAATGATGTAGTCCCAAGGAGTCTTGACAGTCACCAGAAGCTAGATGGGACAAGAAAGGATTGTCCTCTAATGTCCGAATACAGAGTGTGGCCCTGCTAACATCTTGATTTTGGATTTCTGGCCTCCAGAACTTGAGAGAATAATTTTTTTTTGTTTTTTAAGACTTCAAGTTTGTGATAGTTTGTTACAGCAGCCATCAGAAACTCATACAGTATTTTTACTTTATTCCTACAGCAACTATAAGGAGCAGATGCTACTGTCCCATTTTCTATATTTAGAAATTCTGTCTCAGAAAAGAAAGTAATTAAGTTCAGTGAGAAAGAGTGTGACTGAGCCAGGATGCAAACCAGGTCTATCCAGTTTTAAAGCCTTTTTCTTTAAAACCAATTTTAAACTTTAAAAAACAACAAACAAACAAACCCGTTCTTCTTCTAACTCTCTGGCTTCTGTCTTATAATTCCACACCTTTTTCATTACCATTTTCTAGAAAAAGTGAATAAGTTTATGCTAAGAATACATTAATATCATTCTACTCACATTCTTTTAAGTCAAAAAGCTCCTAAAGCAGGTTGAGGAGGAAAGAAACATTGAAAATTGGCTTAGTTAATGAACACCATAAGGTCGTTTCTAGTTTCTTGGCATCTCAGAGTCTAAAGAGACACTGCTGTATGACTTTTTATTGGGGGTGCTGAACCCCAGTATTAACTTCCTATCTCTTATTTATTCATAGTTTCTCAACGGGGCCTCTGGGTTCCTTGATGATAGCTTCCACGGATCTGGGAATTTTCAGATCATCTTTGAGAAAAGTCTGACTGGCCCCACTAGAAGCAAGCCGCTGAGTAAAGATAACAACTGCTGGGAGATATTCCCCCCCAAAAAATTCAGACCTGCCAATCAATTCCAGCCCTGAGCATCGTCTCCACTTCTGGGAGGTCAATTGTCACAGACTATTTACAAAGATGAGTCTGGAAATTTCTCGCCACCCCTATCCTGTCCACTATATTGTATTTATTTCCCTACATTCTCACATTTACTTTTTTAACAGTTTTCTTGAGGTATAATTTAAATACAATAAAATTAAACTATGGCAAGTATACATTTTATGCATACTGGCAATGTACACAGTCAAGTAGTCACCACAACAAGGAAAATAAAGAATATTTTTATCACCACAAAAATTTTCTAGATGCCCTTCTGAGGTCAATTGCATTTTCCTACCCCTAGCCTCTGGCATTCATTATCCGCTTTCTGTCAGTATAGCAGTTTTTCCTGGAACTCCATATAAATAGAATCATAATGTATGTAGTCTTTTGTGTCAAATTTCTTTCACTGAGCATGGTGTTTAAACATTCACTCAAAATGCAATCTGTTTCGCATTGTTCAGTGGTTCATTCCTATATGTTGCTGAATTTCCACTGCATGTCTGTACCACAATCAGTTATTCATTTATCAGCTGGCGAACATTTGGATTGCTTTCAGTTTGAGTGTATTATTAATAATCCTGCTCACATCTAATTTTATTTACTTATTTCACTTTCCTTTCTTATTTTCTTTTCTTCTATATCTTCAAGACCATCTTTCTCTTTCCTACTCCAAACTGACCAGAAATAAAGCTCTAGGAACCCAGGGCAGTGATTCTTAACTAGGGATGATTTCAGCTCCCAGGAGATATGTGACAATACCTGAAAATATTTTTGATTGTCATGACTTAGAAGAGGAGACCCTACTGGCATCTAGTGAATAGAACACAGGTATGCTTTTAAAGATCCTGAAAAGAGCAGCTCCCCCCACAACAAAGAAGTATCCAACCCAAATATCAGTAGTGCGAAAGTTGAGAAACCAAAGTGTACGGAGTGAACTTATACAGAAGCATGTTCCATGAAACCTGCTGCTATGGTCGGAGTGTTGGTGTCTCTTCAAAATTCATGTGCTAGGAACTAACACCCAATAGTATTAAGAGGTGGGATATTCTGTGAAGTGATTAAGTCATGAGGGTGCTGCCCATAAAATTTTATCTTTCCAGAGACACATTTCACATTGTTGTGTCTCTGGAAAGATAAAGGCTAGAGTGCAGTGGGGTGATCACAGCTCACTGCAGCCTCAAACTCCTGGGCTAGGGGAATGCTCCCACTTCAGCCTCCCAAGTAGCTCTGACTACAGGTGTACACCACTAGGCCAGTTAATTTGTTTTTTTGTTGTTGGTGATTTTTGTTTTGTTTTGTTTTGTAGACAGGATCTCTTTCTGCTGCCAAGCCTCCCACCTAAAACTTTATAAAAGAAGTCAAAGGGAGCTGCCTTTCCCATTTCTGCCATATTGGGACACAGCAAGAAGGGGTTATCTTTGAAGCAGAGAGCAAGCTTGCACCAGACACTGACTGGCTCTGTGTCCTGATTGTGGGCACCCCAGCCTTCAGAATTGTGAACAATCAATTTCTACCCTAAGATATTTTGTTACAACAGCCCAAATAAACTAAGACACCTATTATAAAGTGGGACTATTAGGTTTATATATATATATATATATATATATATATATATATATATAAAATATAAAATGTTATATATGTGTATATATACATATATATAAAATAATATTTTATATTACTGAGAAAAAATCCTGGAATTCAAGGAATGGCTTTTCATTTTTACATACATAGTCTTCGTTACATGCACTGACTTCTAATAAAAATATACAAGGTAATACATGAATCACTGAATGAGTTAATAATTCTGTTCAGGGAAACCAAGCAACAAAATCACTCAACTCCCAGCTAAAATCTTTAGCTAATGTGTATCTGATGAGACAGAAGTTTATAACTCAAGGAACAAGTGTATCAGGACTTGCCAGGGGAGAAATGGCTATTTTGTCACTGTGCCCCACCAATCATAAAGGGTAACAGTGTTACACTATTCATTTCTCCAGAACCTACTGGGCTATCTTTAAATCCTTCAAAAGCTTCTAGATATCTCACAAGGTTGCAACTTTAGCAAGGGGAAAACTAGCAAATGAAACCATTTTTACCTTGAAGAAATGGCCACTTCAGAAAATGAAGGAATTTTACTTGAGGATGATTTTATTTTTGAAACAAATTCAAGGAGCCCCTGCATTAAACATTATCTGAGTTTAGGACAAAACACATAATTTACTCAATAGTGTCATTAGTCTCCAAATCTTTTATGTAATATTCTGAAAAGAGCATGGATTTGAAGCCAGACAGATCTGAATTTTATTCAAAGCTCCAATACTTGGATTTTGTACAAACAGGGCCAACCCTCTTAATTTCTCTCAGACTGAACATCATCATCTATAAAACGGAAAAAACAACAGTGAACCTAGAGTTTCAGTTTTAATACAATGTTCTTTATTCCAGGCCTGTTACGTAGCATGCATTTGATAAAGGTTGATTTCCTTATTGTTCCCTACTGTCAGCTTCAAGCTAAGTGACTTTTTAAAAAATGAACATTATCTCCAAAAACAATTATTAATATTTGTTTATATAAATGCTTAAATATTATATATGCCACATGCTTAATGGGGGGTGTATTTTTTAACAAACATTCATGAACCCTAAGCATTAGACTGATATATAATTCTAAGAGAAATTTCAGAAGGCCCACTGATAGAACTACATAATCCGCAAAAGAAAGTCACAAGATGATACACTTTAACCTAGCTGAAGTTATGTATGTTTTTTAAAATAAAAATATATGATTTGTAATACTGAACTAATTTCTCAGTCCCTTATTATTGAAGATGTTCATAATCCATGAAGTATACTTCACCCAAAATAAGTGACCAAAAGATTTTAATTAACTATGCTGCTTGAGAGACAAATACAGCATCTCTCTTTTCTTATGGATTATTCTTGCATCTCTTCCTATATCATGGATTTTTAACTTAATACTTCTTTTTTGAGCTGTAAATCCATTTGAGACACATTATACTCCTAAGGTATTACAGAAAACAAAATCATATTATCATTTTCTAATTTAGAATGTAAATGGAAATTTACATGCCCAATACAAGTAAAATACCTCTATCTCTTTACTAACTGCACATAAAAAGAGGAAGGAAATAAAAAGGGAAGAGAAGAAGAGAGAGAAGAAGCAAAAAAGAAAAAGAAAAAAAAAGAGAGAAATGTGTACCCTTTACATTAAGCAGCAGTAGCAGCAGCAGCAGCAGCAGTGTAACACCCTGTAGTGTGGGGGAAGCACTTTCCATTCTCTCCTTTGGGGATCTCAATTTTTCTTGGTCTTTGGGATTATGCTTCATGGAAAGTGCTAACACTAATGACACTAATCTATTCAATGATGTATAGAGATCCTGTTCCTCTAAGAAGAAAATGAAAACAGATGTCTTTCTTTATGCAGAGATTCCTGCGGGAATTACATTACTAATGAGAAGAGGAGCTAGAAGAAGAAAGGAAAAAAAAGGCTATGCTCAGCCACAAATATGTAAAGTAGAACTTTTATTTGACAATCTAGAAACTAAGTGCACTCTTGGAGCAGTAGAGATAGACATTCTTCTGTGAAGAATGGCTTTTCAAAATATGTTTCTCAAGTAGCCAGTTCCAGATATATTTTTAGCATATTTAGCAAAAATAGGACTGCTACTTCTTGATTGGAAAGATGACATTGGCTGTCATATGGGGGCATTTCTACATATCTTCCGAAAATCCATTTTAAGAATTTTCTTTTCTTACCTCTAAATAGTTATAAGAGTGTTTCAGGTAAAATTGAACTAGGTATTGAAGAAAAAACATAAGGAAGTTAGGGAGGTAGTTTGCAAAAAATAGAGAAATTGATTAAAGGATATAGATATATAATTATATAATTACTTATATTTATTGTACTGAAAAACATCATCAATGTGATTTACATTAATGCAAATCTAATTCTATTACTCTTCTGTTTAAACTTTTTCAATTGCTCCCCATAAAAACTCTGTACTAGGGCATAAAGTACCATTTCGTTATGTGTATCCTGAACATCCATTCAGTTTCATTTTTTTTTTTTTTTTTTTTTTTTTTTTTTTTTTTTTTGAGACGGAGTTTCGCTCTTGTTACCCAGGCTGGAGTGCAATGGTGCGATCTCGGCTCACCGCAACCTCCGCCTCCTAGGCTCAGGCAATTCTCCTGCCTCAGCCTCCTGAGTAGCTGGGATTACAGGCACGTGCCACCATGCCCAGCTAATTTTTTTGTATTTTTAGTAGAGACGGGGTTTCACCACGTTGACCAGGATGGTCTCGATCTTTCAACCTTGTGATCCACCCGCCTCGGCCTCCCAAAGTGCTGGGATTACAGGCTTGAGCCACCGCACCCGGCCAGTTTCATCTTTTACCATTCCACTTTGATTCTAAATGCTCAAGTAATTTAACATCATCTGTTGTTCCCTGACAATTCTCATGCATTTGAACATAACTGCCTGGGGTAATCCCCCTCACGTGTCACCACCTGGAAACCAACTAATCTTCCTTGATGACTCAGATTTCATTTTATGGGAGGCTTTCTCTGACTCTACCCAGCTGATTTAAGAACATAATATTCTGTACAACTTTTTTTACTCTATGTATAACTCCATTATACAAATCAAAATATTATAATTGTCACTGTGATTTTTAACTACTAAGCCACAAACACTACGAGTGTAGAAACTGTCTTTTCATCATTGTGTGCAACTATTAAATGTTGTTTAAAAGCCTGAATGAAAATAAACTAGATAAATGAGTGAATAAACTTACTATGACTAGAAGCACAAAGAGATAAGTGCTCATGAGGCTTGAAGAACAAAAAGTGAAAATCAGAACAGGACGAACATTGGTTTTTAATCAGAATTAAATAAATGTAAACAGAACATCCCTAATTCTTAATTCCATTGATGCAGATGGGAGTCACTTTAACAATTAAAGTTATATAGTAATCATATAAATATTCCGCTTTTGTCTACTTTTACCCACAAAGTCTCCAGTCTCCTAGACTGGAGATATATGTTCCCTAATATATCTTAGGCCTCTCTATGTAAGAGCCTATATAGACTCTCAAACCTACCTTTGGAAAACTTGCCCTGACCTTGTTCTCCTGCCCTAGCTTCTCCTTAGCAATAACTTTGGTTTCCCCACCACCCCCCACCCCCCGGCTGAAGGTGCCCAACTACCGTGATTTCTGATGCTGCTGCCTATAAGAACTCAACAAAGATGCTGCCTCTCAAACGTCCCAAAGCCAACAATTAATAAGAACCAGAAAGCCACTAGTGAAACTGTGTGCCCCCATATTTGTCAATTGTTGCCACACAGGTGATCTAACTTGAACTATTGTGCATTTTCTCATTGTATCTGAAAAAAAGTTTTAATGAAAATAATATTCCTTCCATGCCTCTTTCCATAGGTGCTCAAGAAAATGTGTAGGCAGCTTGAAAGAGGATCTGACCCTTAATGACTCTTTCATTGTCTTTTTTCAAAGATCCTGTGCACCAACCTCTCCTTTCCTCTCTCAGCCAAAATTATCAGGCTGTCATGTAAATAGACCACTGATTGCCTGTAATCACAAATTCCTCAAATAGATCCAGAGAAGTCTGAATTCTTTCTTGGTTTAGCAAGGATTCTGACTACAAAAAGATTAGGCTGATGTCAGAATTTTAGAATATTATTACTCCTCAAAATGTTAACTAATGCTTCTTTCATACATTCTTTATGTGGGAGAAGAAAAAGAGCAAGGGTGAACTAGAAGAACAAATTATTAATGTCTACATACTAGGTAACCCAGAAAACATACTTGCATAGCACTAAAGAGCAGAAGTTGTTTGGAAATGAGAAAGTAATCTAGATAGGTTGCCCAGAATGGGGAATACCTACAATCTATCTAGAGACTAACATTTTAAAAGTTCCCATACACCCAGAAAAATTCTGATTACGTTGTAGTCATGAAAACAAATAACCACAAAAATTCATTTTAAATCAATCAGTGATAGATTACCTCAGTGAACACACTTTTGCAAACCAATCCATGACAGTCCTTTGCTTTCGAAAATCAGCTAAATAAGAATAAGCTTACCCCATGAGCAAGCTTTTAAAATCCAATCTATCAAGTATACTCTTGCCAAAGTAACCATGTTTCTAAAGCTGAGATCAACTCATCCCTAAAACTCCACCAACTAACTCCCTGACTCACTATTTCCCAAAAGCCTTTTACACTATCAGCTACTTGCTATGCTCAGAGAGAATGTACCTAACCAGCATAGTTCTGCCTTACTTAAGCAAGCAATAAATTCAGCACTGTGTGTGTATGTGTGTGTGTGTGTGTGTGTTTCCAGATACTAAATGGTGGCCTCATTCTTTGATATCACCAAAGTTAAACATGTGCCATTGGTTGGGAAAGCCATCCCAAGGAATTTTAAGTGGGGTGGCAATACCCAAAAGGCCAAATTTGACTTAACCTTGAACATTGCCATGAACGACAGCTGTGTCTATTCCCAGTAAATGCCTTTTGGAGTCACTTCCTGAATCTGACCCAAATAAACTTTTTAAACTTGCATACTTAAATTTTCTTAGCCTTTCATTCTTCCTCTGTAAAATAGGCATGATACTATCTCACTGTGTTAATATGATTGCTAAATTACATGATAAAAGTATTCTAAACGATAAAGCATTCAAATATTTCTAAGTGCTAGTTATCAATTTGCACAGCCCCATTCACTCCAGGAGCCAAAACAAAAAAAGGTATAAATTTTAAAAAATCTTCCTTCCTGCCTTACCTTCTCTTCTTGTCTTCCATGCTTCAGATGCAATAAATGTTATTAATTTCTGGTGAATTCTTCTAGATATGTTCCTAGAATAACATAGCATCGTGTGCTTTATTTTTTAAAATAGTACATAATTTGTACACATATTATACATTTTTTCTATTTTTTATTTTATCATTGATCTTAAGGCTTATTATATGACACTATAGAGTCTCCACCCTTATCCTCTGGATGCATTCTAAGACCCCAGTGGATGCCCCAGTGGATAGCACCAAACCCACGTATACTCTATTTTTTCTATCTGAAAACAAAGATGGCTACTAAGTGATGGCAAATAGCATATACAATGTGGATATCGTGCACAAAAGGATGATTCATATCCCAGGTTAGATGAAGCAGGATGGTAAAAGATTTCATCATGCTACTCATAATGGCTCACAGTTCAAACTTATGAATTGTTTATTTTTTGTTTTCTTTTTTTCCCCTGAGATGGAGTCTTGATCTGTTGCCCAGCTGGAGTGCAATGGCACAATGTTGGCTCACGGCAACCTCCGCATCCCACATTGAAGCAATTCTCCTACCTCAGCTTCCCAAGTAGCTGAGATTACAGGCACCTGGCATCACATCTGGATAATTTTTGTATTTTTAGTAGAAATGGGGTTTCATCATGTTGGCCAGAAATGTTTAGTAGAAATGGGGTTTCATCATGTTGATCAAACTCCTGATCTCATGGTCCAGCCTCCCGAAGTGCTAGGATTACAGGTGTGAGCTACCCATGCCTGGCCACTTACTTCTGGAATTTTCCATTTAATATTTTTAGATCACCATTGACCACAGACAACTAAAACCACAGAAAGAAAAACCACAGATAAAAGGGGGCTACTGTATATGGAATTGTATTGTTGTTTTTTAAGGGCTGCTTAGAATTCCACATTATAGTAATTTATAATTTCCTTAACCAATGACCTACCATTGGGAATGTAGGTGGTTTCAAAACTTTATATCAAAAATTGTGTTATTAAAGAAATTATACAGATACATTTACACACACACATTGCATGTCTAAGCTATAGGAATAAATTCTCAAAGTAGAATTGCTAGATGAAAGAGTAAATGCAGAATGATAAATCATTCTACTACAAGGACACGTGCACACGAATGTTCATTGCAGCACTGTTTACAATAGCAAAGACCTGGAACCAACCCAAATGCCCAACGATGATAGACTGGATAGGGAAAATGTGGTACATATACACCATGGAATATTATGCAGCCATCAAAAACGATGAGTTCACGTCCTTTGTAGGGACATGGATGAACCTGGAAACCATCATTCTCAGCAAACTGACACAAGAGCAGAAAATCAAACACCATATAGTCTCGCTCATAGGCGGGTGTTGAACAATGAGAACACATGGACACAGGGAGGGGAGCACTACACACTGGGGTCCGTTGGGGGGAAATGGGGGAGGGGTGGGGGGGTGGGGAGGTGGGAAGAGATAGCATGGGGAGAAATGACAGATACAGGTGAGGGGACAGAAGGCAGCAAAGCACACTGCCATGTGTGTACCTATGCAACAATCTTGCATGTTCATCACATGTACCCCAAAACCTAAAATGCAATAAAAAAAAAAGTTAAAAAAAAAAAGAAAGAGTAAATGCATTTTACATTGTAATAGCTATTGTCAAAAAGCTCTCCTTATATCAATTCATATCACCATCCATAGAAAAGAGAATACATCTGTCAGTATATTAATCAACTTTGTTAATCAAAATTCTGTCAATAAAAAAGGTTTTATTTACTTAATATTATTTTCCAAAATATTATGTGCAAAGTTGAATCCTATTCTTTTGTTTAAAAATTATTTTTATTTTTTTCCTGCAAAGTCTGGGCATGTATTTCACTCGTGTTTGAATTATATGTATACAGCCTATACAGCCTTTGTGACTGCTTTATAGGAGTTTTTATATTTTATAATTAGGCTTTTCTCATGTTTTCCAAATATTTTCCGAGCTTGCTATTTGTTTTTTTGAATTTGCTTATAGTATTTTTCTATCAAAAATCAATCTTTCATGGCTTTTGAATTTTTGCATTGCTGTCCTTATCTATAGTAATTTTTGTTCCAAGTTTTATTCCAATACTTTTACAGTTTCAAATGATTTTGTTATAAGGAGTGAAACAGAAATCTAAGTTTATTTATCCAAGTGCTCTCAATTGTCACTTATTCATTATTTTTCATTTATGAAAAATCTTAAAACTACTCTTTTGTACATATAGATGCCTTTTTCTATTAGGTTCCACAAAATTATATCAGTATCATGTCATTTTGATTATAACAATTTCATAGTATGCTATAGTATCAGATAGAGCTAGTTCATTCGATTACTTTTTTTTCCTTATTTTTTGGCTGTTCTTGCACATTTTTATATACACTGTACACTTCTGAATCCATTCGTCTAGTTTTATAGTTTTTAAATCCTTGTAGATTACTTTATATGGCACTAACAGGTTCAAAAACTGATCTTCCCACTCAAAGCACAGGCTGTCTTTTCTTATTTTTAGTTTTCCTTTTGTTTCTGATTATAGCAATAGTTTTTTTTCATGATTATATTTTAACTATATTTTGTAATGCTACAGGTTTCTATATATTGATTTCTTGAACTTTCTTATTGTTTATAATAGCTATTCAGATGAAGTTACTGGTTTTTCCAGAAATACAGCCAGATCTTCTTCAAGTAATGATACTTGAGTACCACTTTTATAATTAGAGAATGCTTGTTAACAAAATATATTTCAAATAGGAATATGTCATAATATAGATTCACTATGTATTCACCTTGAAAAGTAGTGGTAGAAGAGTGAGTCTGTGTGCTCACAAGCATCCCTTCCTTCCTAATATATCTTAATCTTATATTAAGAGGTCTTTTACCTGCAAGGAAAATAGAGAATGAACCTGTCTCATAAGATTTATACAATTCTTGAGTAAACTTCTTTAACTATGGTCAATACAACATTACTTTGAGGGAAAAGACAAGATAGTTGACTAGACACATCCAGGAAGACACAGCCACCAAGAGATCAGACCATCAATAAGACTGGCACACTCCAAGTAGATCTTTGGAAGGAAGGCATTGAGAGTGGATGGAGAGAAGATGCAGACACTGGAATGAAGAGGGAGGAAACTAGGAACTCTGCATGGGGCTACTGAGTACTGGGACTCATTCCTGGCCCCAAACACCTCCTGGGAAAGGGGTGAATTAAACAGGCACGGAGTAGCCCACTGTCACCATAGACCTCTGGAATCCTAGCTGCAGGAGACCCCTTGACCTCCATGGACATTTGAGCTTACAAGGAGAGCTGGTTGGTGGAGAGTTGACAGGGACAATATTCCAGCCTGTGTGGAGCCCAGCCGGTTTGGCACAGGAACAGCTGCAGTGGAGCACAGCCATGGATGCCTGTCCTCCGAGGCTCATCTCACTCCTTTAGGCGGCTTTGGCCTTTGTTGACAGTGGTTCCTAGAAAGAACAAGGTTATCTTGCCTGTGGGATGGGGCCAGTCTGATCTCAGTGCCCCTCTGTCTGTCAGCCTCTCCCAGGGTCTCTGCCTGGCTGCACCTACATGCAGCTAAGCCTCACATGATCTTGTAAATGATACAAGAGCTGAAAGATGAAATAGTCATTTTTAAAAAGAATGAAACTGATCTAATAGAGCTGAAAAAACTCACTATAAGAAATTCATAATATAATTTGAAGTATTAAGAGCAGAATAGACCAAACTGAGGAAAACATCTCAGAGCTTGAAGACCAATTCAATCAACTCTGTCAGACAAACATAAAAAAAAAAAAAATCAAAAAGAAAGAACAAGGCTTCTAAGAAATATGGGTTATGTAAAGAGACCAAACTTGTGACTCACCACCATCCTTGAAAGACAGGGAGAGAGCAAGTAATCGACAAACATATTTGAGAATATTGTCCCCCAGAAATTGCCCAACCTCACTGGAAAGTTCAAAATTCAAATTCAGGAAATTCAGAGAACCCCTGCAAGATAGTACATAAGATGACCATCTCCAAGACACATAGTAATCAGATTCTCCAAGGTCACTGTGAAAGAAAACATATTAAAGGCAGCTAGAGAGAAGGGGCATATCACCTATAAAGGGAACCCATCAACTAAAAGCAGAGTGCTTTGACCAGAAACCCTTATAAGCCAAAAGAGATTGAGGGGGACAATATTCAACATTCTTAAAGAAAAATAATTTCCACCAAGAATTTCATATCCAGCCAAACTAAGATTCATAAACAAAGGTGAAATAAAATTCTTTTCTAACAAGTAAATGCTAAGAGAATTTGTTATCACAAGAGGTCCTTAAGGGATTGTGAAACGGGGAAACATAAGACCATTACTGGCTAAGAAAAAAAAAAACCACTTGAGTTGAGTCCATAGATTATTGACACCATAAAGGAACTACACAATCAAGTCTACATAAGAGCTAGCTAATTTCACAGTGACAGGATAAAATGTGCACAAATCAATATTACCCTTGAATGTAAATGGGCTACATGCCACACTTAAAAGGCACATAGTGGAAAGTTAGATGAAGAGGCAAGACTCAATTTATGGTGTTTTTAAGAGACTTATCTCTTATGCAATAATACCCAAAGGCTCAAAATAAAAGGATGGAGAAAAATGGTGCAAATGGAAAACAAAAAGAGCAGGGGTTACTATTCTTACTCCAAATGAAACAGACTTTAAACCACCAAATATTAAAAGGGATCAAGAAGGAAATTACATAATGATAAAGAGTTAAATACAACAAGAAGACTTAACTATCCTAAATATATATGAACTCAACACAACAGTACCCAGAAAAAACAAGTTCAAAGAAACTGAGGTAACCACACAGCAATAGTGGGAGACTTCAACACCCTATTAACAGTATTAGACTGATTATCAAGGCAGAAAACTAACAAAGATATTAGAGACCTAAACTCAACAGTTGACCAAATGGACTTGATACACACCTACAGAAGACTCCATGTAAAAACAACAGAATTGACATTCTTCTCATCTACACATAGCGCATACTTTAAAATTAACCACATGCTTGGATATAAAGCAATTCTCAACAGATTTTTAAAAACCAAAATTATACCAACCACACTCTCAGACCATAGTGAAAAAAAAAAAAACAGAAATCAATACCAAGATCTCTCAAAATCATACAACTATGTAGAAATTAAACAATGTGCTTCTGAATGACTTTTAGGTAAACAATGAAATTAAGGCAGAAATCAAGAAATTCTTTGAGACTAATGAAAATAAAGATACAACATACCAGAATCTCTGAGACACAGCTAAAACAGTGTTAAGAGGAAAGTTTATAGCTCTGTATGCCTGCATCAGAAAGAAATATCCCTAAAAACCTAACATCACATCTAGAGAAACTAGAAAAGCAAGGGCAAACCAACCCCAAAGCTAGTAGGAGAAAAGCAGTAACCAAAACAGAACTGAACTGAAACTGAGGTGCGAAAATCTATACAAAAGAGCAACAAAACCAAACATTTGTTCTTGGAAAGAAGAAAAAGGATTAACAGACAATTACCTAGATGAATAAAGAAAGAGAGAGAGAAGATCCAAATAAGCACAATCAGAAATAGCAAAGGGAACATTATCACCAACCTCACAGAAATATGTACACACACACACACACACACACACACACACACACACACAAATTCTCAGGGACTATTACAAACACCTCTATGCATACAAACTAGAAAACCTACAAGAAATGGTTAAATTACTAGAAACATACAACCTTCCAAGATTGAACCAGGAAGAAACTGAAACCATAAACAAGGCAAAATGAGTTTTGAACATTAATCAGTATTAAAAAATCCTACCCAACCAGGAAAGCCCTGGACCAGACAAATTCATAGCTGAATTCTACAAGATATATAAAGAACTGGTACCAATTTACTAAAATTATCCCAAAAATTGAGGAGGAAGGACTCCCCCATAACTCACTGTAGAAGGCTAGTATCATTCTGATATCAAAGCCTGGCAGAGACACACACACACAAAATAGAAAACTTCAGGCCAATATCCCTGATAAACATAAATACAAAATCTTCAACAAAATACAAGCAAAGTCAGTCCAGCAGCACATCAAACAGCTAATCAACCACTATCAAGTCAGCTTCATTTCTGGGATGGAAGGTCAGTTCAACATATGCAAATCAGTAATTGTGATTCATCACATAAAGAGAACCAAAAAAAAAAAAAAAAAAACCACATAATCACCTCAATACACTCAGAAAAGGCTTTTGATAAAATTCAATACACCTTCATGTTAAAAAAAATAATAATAAACTACACATCAAAGGAACATACATCAAAATAATAAGAGCCATCTATGACAAACACATAGTCAATACTGAGCAGGTAAAAACTGGAAACATTCCTCTTGAGAACCATAACACGACACATACCCACTCTCACCACTCCTATTCAACAGAGTACTGGAAGTCTTAGCCAGAGCAATTAGGCAAGAGAAAGAAAAGGCATTGAAATATGAAGAGAAAGTCAAATAATATCTCTTCACTGAACATGTGATATGATTCTACATCTCGAAAACCTCCAGTCTGTGGCCAAAATCTCCTTTCTTTAATAAACAACTTCAGCAAAGTTTGTAATATACAAAATCAATGTACAAAAATAAGTAGCATTCTATACACCATAACATCCAAGCTGAGAACCAAATCAAGAATGTAATCCCATTCACAATAGGCACAAAAATAAGAAAATACCTTAAAATACAGCTAACAAGGGAAGTGAAAGTTCTCTATAACAATAGCTATAAAATGCCACTGAAAGAAATCAATGACACAAACAAATGGAAAAACATTCTATGACATGGATAAAAAGAATAAATATTGTACAAATGGCTACATTGCCCAAAGCAATTTACAAATTCAATGCCATTTCTATCAAGCTACCAATGTCATTTTTCACAAATTTCTTTTTTTTTTTTTTTTTTTTTTGAGACGGAGTTTCGCTCTTGTTGCCCAGGCTGGAGTGCAATGGCGTGATCTCGGCTCACCGCAACCTCCGCCTCCTGGGTTCAGGCAATTCTCCTGCCTCAGCCTCCTGAGTAGCTGGGATTACAGGCACACGCCACCATGCCCAGCTAATTTTTTGTATTTTTAGTAGAGACGGGGTTTCACCATGTTGACCAGGATGGTCTCGATCTCTTGACCTCGTGATCCACCTGCCTCGGCCTCCCAAAGTGCTGGGATTACAGGCTTGAGCCACCGCTCCCAGCCTTTTCACAAATTTCTAAAACTCATAGAGAACCAAAAAGTAGCCCAAATAGCCAAAGCAATTCTAAGCTAAAAGAAAAAAGTTGGAGGCATCACACTATTCAACTTCAAACTATACTGCAAGGCTACAGTAACCACAACAGCATGATACTGGTACAAAAAGACTAATAGAAAAGAGCAGATAACCCAGAAATAATGCCACACACCCCCAACCATCTGATCTTCAATAAAGTCAACAATAACAAGCAATAGGGACAGTATTCCTTAGTCAATAAATGGTGCTAGGATAACTGGCTAGCCATTTGCAGAAGATTGAAACTAGACCCTTACTTTTTATCAAACACAATAATCAACTCAAGATGGATTAGCAACTTAAATGCAAAATATAAAACTATAAAAACTCTAGAAGAAAACCTAAAATATACGAATCCGGACACTTGCCCTGGCAAAGATTTCATAACAAAGATACCAAAAGCAATTGTAACAAAAACAAAAATTGACAAGTAGGACCTAATTAAACTAAAGATCGTCTGCACAGCAAAAGAAACTATCAACAGAATAAACAAACAACCTAACGGGTGGAGAAAATACTTGCATACTATGCATCCAACAAAGTCTAATGTCAAGAATCTACAATAAACTTAAACTTATGAGCAAAAACCAAACAACCACTTTTAAAAATAGGCAAAAGATATGAACAGACAGTTCTCAAAAGAAGACATATACATGGCCAACAAACATATAAAAGAATACTCAATATCACTAATCATTACAGAAATGCACATCAAAACCACAATGAGATATCATTTCATACCAGTTAGAGTAGCTACTTTTAAAAATTCAAAAGAGAACAGATGCTGGTGAGGTTAAGGAGAAAGGGAAGATTTAGTTACTGCTGGTGGGAATATAAATTAGTTCAGACACTGTGAAAAGCAGTTTGGAAATTCCTCAGAGAAGTAAGAATTGAACTACCATTCAACCCAGCAATCCCGTTACTGGATATATACCCAAAGGAATATAAATCGTTCTACCATAAAGACACATGCACACATATGTTCATTGCAGCACTATTCACAATAGCAAAGACATGGAACCAACTTAGATGTCTATCAACAGTGGACTGGATAAGGAAAATACGGTACATTCATATTATGAAATCATACCTTCATGAAAAAAGAACAAAATTATGTCCTCTGCAGCAACATGGATGCAACTGGACGTCATTATCCTAAGTGAATTAATAGAGGAACAGAAAACTAAATACTGTGTGTTGTCATTTATAAGTGAGAGCTAATTTTGAGTACACACAGACAAAAAGAAGGGAACAAGATATACTGGGATCTACTTGATAGTGGAGGGTGTGAGGAGTGTGAAAATAAAAAAAAAACACTTTGGGGCTACTATTCTCATAACTTGGGTATGAAATAATTTGTACACCAAACCCCAGTGACATGCAATTTACCCATGTAACAAACCTGCATATATACTCTGTGATCTTAAAATAAAAATATAAATAAACTTATCACTTGTAAACAAAACCTATTATAGGTACTATAAGTATTATATTTTAAGTAATAGCTATTATTTATAAGTGGTAAAGAGCTTATCACTTCTCTAGACATGGAGAAATGTATAATTCTGAGACTAGAGAGCTTTCATAAAGATGTATTTTCTTTTATGATGCACAGAACAGCAAAATTTTCAGTTCTGAAAACATGTGATGGCATCACATATCTCCAAAATTGATAGTGGACTGGACCATTTGCGGCATGGAAAGTTGGAGGAAGATGAGGGTCAATGTTTCTTAGAGTTGGGTTTAACCTGGTCTATTTTATTAAGACAGGGTCTCACTGTGTCAGCTAGGCTGGAGTGCAGTGGTGCAACCATGGCTCACTACAGCCTCACCCTCCCCAAGCTCAAGGGATCCTCCCACCTCAGTCTTCCAAGGAGCTGGATTTCAGGTGTGCACCACCATCCCAGGCTAATTTTTTGTGTTTGCAGTAGAGACAGAGTTTCACCATATTGCCCAGGCTGGTCTCAAACTCCTGAGCTCAAGTGATCTGCCCTTCTCATCCTCTCAAAGTGCTGGGATTACAGGTGTGAGCCACCACACCTGGCCCTGGGCCTTATTTTAATGTACTATGTTTGTTTGAAGATTAGGTGACTCTGATGGAGATTGTCAGAGTAGAGCAACAAGTTGGAGCCGCCAGTGAATACCATTTATTAAAAGTCACCATTCAAACCACTCCGTATCTTTTCCCTTTGAATTTCTACCAGACAGTGCTGCATACTCGGTATCTTTTGTTACCCTCATATTTCAGTCCTAGACACATAACTGATGTTCAACAAAATAATTACAGATTAACCAGTAATAATTGTTTATTTCTCAAAAAATATGCAGTGGACCTTAAACAATGCAGGAATTTGGGACACCAAACTCTAACCCCCCCACAGTCAAAAATCTATGTATTACTTTTTATTACCCAAAAACTCAATGATAAATAACCTACTGTGGACCAGAAGCCTTACTGATAAAATAAACAGGCAATTAACACCTATTTTGTATATGTATTATATACTGTATTCTTACAATAAAGTAAGCTATAAAAAATGTTATTAAGAACATCATAAGAAAGGAAAATATATTTACTAATCATTAAGTGAAAATGGATCACGATATAGGTCGTCATCCTCATCGTCTTCACATTGAAAATCTGCCTATATTTGGACCCACATAGTTCAAATTTGTGTTGTTCAAGGGTGAACTGCACCTATACTGGCCCTATTTTAAAAAATTATTTGGACTTATTTTAAAAAATTATTTTAAAAGAATTTTATTTCTAATGTTTCTAAGGTGCTAATTTAAGTTTCCTTCACTAAATTTACACATCAGTGGAGTTAATGTTTCATGACCAGAACTTGTATATGTCAATATATTAAGCTCTTCTTTAACATCTTCTACCAGTATTTGCAGAACTCAGCTTTACAATTTTTAAGAGAGGATGTATTTAGAACTCATGCTATTTTTGAATTGATTACCTAACACCAAATATAAAGCTAGCCAACAACATTATAAAATTGAAAGTGCACAGAAAAATAAAGGAACATAAATACATTAGGATATCTGCTTAGGATGCATTTAAAATAACTAAAGGAAGTAATTGGTCTCCTCTCCTTGTGTGGTTTGAAAAACAGTTACTTACATGCCTGTCTCTTCCTTTATCCTCATAACCACAAGGCAAAACTCAACATGATATGGTTTTTTCTGATTGTTTTCTCCTCCTGTAAAGGGCCACTGCTTCCACTCAAATGCAAGCAATGGGGCCCCAATAAGCACCAGCATCAAGAAAGGTAGATGTTCTGTGGAAATATTCTGTGACTTTCCTACCAAAGTGCAAGAATATTTGTGATGCAGGAAGAAAACATTTTGCCTCCATGGCTGACTGACTTAGTTGGGACTTTAGGTGGCCTTGGGTTAAAAGAAAATAGACTGAGAAAAAAGAATATGCCATAGATTTTAATTATTCCTATCCCAACCACAACATGAACACCAACTATAAAAGTTTATCATCTGATAAATTTTCCCCTTTCACTGAAGTGTAAACCCAGCTTTAATAGCCATTGTGTTCTAAGCTATTGGTTCCAAATTGTTAAAAATCAAAGAAAGTGCAGGCAAAGGCCCAACATTTTACACATGATGTGCAACTTCTATGTTTCAACAACTTTGCACTTGTGAAAAGCCATCCTCAAGTGTCGGTGACGCTTAATAAACACAGGCTGAAAACATCTGAAACCCTCCTTTGGATGCTCCTGTAACAATGTTAAAGTCCCCTCTGCACAGAGCCTGAAAATGAAAACTGGCATTAAAACTTGGGGCATAAGCAAATCCAAAATTCAGTTAAAATGACACTAGCTAGAATAAGCTGTTCTGTTTTCCTCTTCCATTCACAATAATAAATGTACATGATTCACTGATGTGTCAGAATACACAGCTGGGAAAAAAATATGCCAAGGTCAGGAACTCATTCAGTCATTCCACAACTTTATGGAAAACTTGTAATGACACAAGACTGAACAACATGAAACAGAAGCACTAGGCCAGTGGTGTACTCTAAGAAACACAAAATTAACTAGTCCTCATGAGAATTTAATTTCACATTGCTAAGCCGGGTGCAGTGGCTAACACCTGTAATCCCAGCACTTTGGGAGGCCAAGACAGGTGGAACACTTGAGGTCAGGAGTTTAAGACCAACTTTGCCAACATGGTGAAAATCTGCCTTTACTGAAAGTATAATTAGATGGGGCGTGGTGGCGCACAACTACAGTCCCACAGACACAGGTTGATAGTCACCAAAACAAAAAAGTTAATGATAATTGCAATTACTGCCATTTATTAAGGGATCACCATAAGCCAGTTTTTGTACTGAATAAGAAATATATGCATATGTGTATGTATTTTTATAAATATATATATATACATATATATACATATATATACACGTATATATATACGTATATATACACGTATATATATACGTATATATATACGTTATATATATACGTATATATATACGTATATATATACGTATATATATACGTATATATATACGTGTATATATACATATATATACATATAAATATATATATATTCTAACTGAATCCTTATGTAACTTTATTCTGCCTCCAGATAAACTACGTAACTCCACAATATCACTCAAAGTCTCCCTTTTGACAAGATTAACATTCCCTATATAAAGGTCCCAAACCCCGGGGCCACAGATGTATAAATCAGTGGCAGCATTAGATTCTCATAGGAGCATGAACCCTATTGTAAACTGCACATGAGAGGGATCCAGACTGCATGCTCTTTATGAGAATCTACCTAATGCCTGACAATCTCAGGTGGAACAGTTTCATCTTGAAACCATCCCCTCCTCTTCACAGCTCTGTTCGTGGAAAAACTGTCTTCCATGAAACGAGTCCCTGGTGTTGTAAAGGTTGGAGGCCACTGCCCTGTATAACCTTATCCTGTGATATGTCCTTTAATATCTCCTGGACATTCAAGCTGACACACAGAATTCCTGTTTGTTATCCTGAGTCACCCATGAAAGGAAAACTCACAAACTGACACTCAGAGAACTATCTACCAACTTCCCTAAGTAACTGGCATTGCTATACTGTCACCTCCCATGAATACAGAGCAGGAGATGACTGGGAAGTAAAAGTTGTAATGGGAACTTGATGTTGTACCCTGGTACAGAGCTCTACGAGTCAATCAGTTACATTGAGTAAGAGGTATTCCTATTACGCCTAAATAATTTTTTTTTTAAGTTGGGGGGGAGAATATGTGAGCTGTAAAGAAAAGGAGGTCATTATACCAAGACAGATAAGATCCCAAAGTACTGCAGCCCTGTGATTAGGAAACACTTGATCTGGCCAATATGACTTGCCCAGCTAAATCCTATGGCAATTCCTCATTCATGGGGGCTTGCAGAGCATCTCCCACCTGAACCAACCCTGTTGTCTTTTCTTATGTATGTAGGAAACTCAATGACTGCTTACCAAAATCTAGAGAACCTGCAGGGGTTAGACACCAAACAAGGCTCCTCCTCTCATTGTCTTTAGCCCCCCACCTCTTATGTCTGACATCACAGAAACCAGGAACTTGCCACTGCTCATGAGGCATATATCCCAGCTCTGATGGCATGGGGGTATGGGAGAGATTGAACGAATAGTATGCTCTATGGAAAGGCACAGATAAGCTTGAAAACAAATTACTAGACTCCCTCAAAAAGCAAATGAAAGGTCAGTTGGGACCATCCATAAAGCTGCCAGAATGGTCTTCTTAGAGATACAAAATAATGGAGTCTTATAGATACAAAAAAGTATGTAGAAATTAGAGGGTGGGAAAAGGGAAATCCTTTCCTCTTTGAGACTGTAAGAGTAGCACTCAGTGCTTCTCAAGGCTATGAATACATTTGATCCTGAATAGCAGTCAACTGTTTACTTCCTTCACTTAGGCTTTGTCTCAAAATTCAGAGAAGTGATTTTCAAACTGTACTCCAACAAGCTGTGAGGTTACAGGAAGGCGCCTCAAGTTTCCACCAGCAGGGATTTGGCTGGCTAAGGTACTGAGACACAGAGTCTTTGAGCTTTCCATTTCTGTTCGCAACAAAGCAGCTCCACTCCGTGTTGGGATTCCACATTTGGAGAAAATGGTTCACCTGTTTAAGAATTTTTGAAAACCATTGGCTTGGGGACAGTGTTATCAGTGAGATTTTTGAAAATGAAAATGTAAATCCCTTGGCACACATTTTGTTAACGTGTGCTGCATATCATTTAGTACAATGAGTCACTCCAGCAATTCCCAAGTTCCCAAATTCCAAGTTCTTATTTATAAATCTCATGACAGCTGTAGCTTTGTAGAAGTTATATAAACGTATTGGTTTATAAGAAAAAGACAGAGAGAGAGAGTGGGAAAGAGAGAAAGAGAACAATTCCCCCTCCTCAGAAGATATGAAGCATGGAGAATATGCTCTACTTTGGGTAGTATGACTTACAACAAAAAAATGTGAGGCAAGGTGAGGGATGGTTTAAATGTTTAATGGCAGCCAGTGAGGGTTTGCTTTAACACATAAACACAAATTGTAAGTCCCTGTGGAGATATACTGTAAAAAGAGTAAAAGGGTTCATGTCACTGCTGAAAGTAAAGGGAACTCTCCCAAGAATAGAATTGTGAAGAACTATAGTGTGTAGAATTAAATTGTGAAGAACTAAAGGACGAGAGGATTAAAGTTCCGAATTAAGAATAGTTCATTGTTTGTGGGTAAATGAGAGAGAATTAATCTAAAATAGCAAAACTGATCACAGCTGTATGAGTTGGGTTCATGCAGGATTACCTCAAGTAATGAGAGGTTTATTGTAAAGATCAATTTTCACATGAGGACCTCTGAAATCTCATAGAAATCCCAGAGCGTAAAATGTCACAGAAACTAAAACACAATTTGGAGAGTGGAGGCTCAGGCAGAACTCTGGAGTTTCAATAGATTTTCTTATTACCTGCTGTGAGGCAGGAGGCTGTTGCTTCTCTGCCTGCATGGTACTGTGCTCTTACTTTCTCTGTTTGTTCTCCTTTCACAAACTGAAAACAATAGCACCCATTACTATTAGCTTATTTTCTCATGGCTTCCTGTCCCACCACTTTTTTGAATGTCTTTTTCAACTTCTGCTTCTACTCCCTAATCTCTTGGCCCTTATTTCCAGTTGAAATTAACAAGAGAAAGGTCTAAATTTCCCAGCTTATCCTTTTTGGGGGCAGAGTTTCCACCTGTCAAATTGCCTCATGGGTAAGCCTACACATTGCTCAGTTGCCCACCCTGGTACATGTAGCTGACAGTGAGGAACCGGGGAGTCATATGGTATAGACCACAGTCACCCCATCTCTGGAGTGACTTAAACCTCTTCCCTTTGCAGGAGCTGTAGGTGAGGTAACTTCCCTCAGGCAGTTCAATATCTTGGCCAAGCTCTCTCACAGATCAGTGATGGGAAACAGGGAAATCAGTTGAAAGAGATGAGAGGAGGGGAAAAAGAACATATCCGGAGTGCTATAAAGAGAGCACAGAGATTAGGCACCACAGGACCTACATTAAGGTTAGAGAAAGAATCTATGTGCTCTGAGGAACATTTTTAAAAACAATCCTGAATCAGTGAGGAATGTGGCCATAAAGTCAGCTCATTAATTAATAGACAGAAAAGTAAATGATTAATAGATAGATGATAAATAGCTAGATGATTAGCATAAAACTAAGATTTTATTTTTGTCCTAAGTAACAGCTAAATTCCTGGCAAATACTGCATCTTCATCAAGTAAAGTTACCTCCATTAGCAGCGCCTCATTAATTTAGCACTGAGGCCTGGGTAAAGCTAACCTCATTCATATATTAAATATGAAAATAAATAAGGAAAACAGAGAAATTCATGTTAAAACATCAAGTTTTCAATGAAGAAAGATTTTGATAATAATAAATTTTTTGTGTAACTTTTAAGTTAAAGCTATGTTACGTTAAATATTAAAAAAAATGTTTAAAAGACTTTTAAAAACCAAATAGATTAAGAGGATATTTTGCTCATAAATTACATTCAGTCCTCCTTGCAAAAGGGACTACCAGTTAGTTCTTAATATCCATCCACTTTCCCCACTTTCTTTATTGACAAGAAATTTAATTTTTGGATGGGCATGCTGCTGCCAAGCTATAAGTTTATAGCTACTATGGTTTAATAATTACATTTTAGTCAATGATATATAAATGAAAGTATGGTGCTCAACTTTCCACAAGTATTCTTATTAGGAAAGTGATAGCCATTTTTCCTTTTTCATGCTTCCTGTTACACAGCAATCACCAATAGTGTCAAGGAGCTCCAATACCATTTTCAGGTTTGATGATTAAGAGTAGGACTCACAAGCTCCCAAAAAGCTGTTACACTCATTGTATAGTTTATGACAGGAAGAGGATACAGATTAGAATTAGCAAAGCAAAGAGGTGGATAGGGTGGAGTCTAGGAGGTAACTAAGGAAAAGGGGTGTCTGTTAAAGGGGGCTAATCCCAATTATAAAGAGTCTGCTCTCATGACCTAATCACTCCCAAAGATCCCATCTCCTAATACCTTAGGAGTTAGGTTTTCAACAGAGGTATTTGTGGCAAACACAAATATTAAGACCATAACACTTATCTTAATGGTTGCAGATGAACAATACAGACACCGAATTCTTCCTTTACAGAGTCATAGGGTAAGGAGTGCCATGCAGGATAGAATAGAAGCGGGGAGCTCTTGGAAAAAATATTAAATAGTTCAAGCTCCAAGCCTGAGCTAAGCTACTTGGAAGCTATAAAATAAATTTGTGCATTGATAATTGGAGAAGAAACATCTTTCTCTAGTATTCCTTTCAGGAGAAGGATGGTATTCTTTTAGAAGAAACTCCTTGGCTGGTCCTTTTACAATAGGAGCTTAGACTCTTATGCACCCAGAAATTCTCTGCCTGAGACAGAAAGAAGCATTTGTTTTTCTAGAAGAAAGAAGAAACAAAAGTGTGGAAAGTGGTGCCATGAGATGACTAAGACCACAAACTTCAAAATAAGACATATTAACATTGAATGTAAATGGCCTAAATTCTCCATTTAAAAGATACAGAATGGCAGAATAGATGAGAATTCACCAACCAAGTAACTGCTATCTTCAAGAGATACCTGACACATAATAACTCACATAAATTTAAGGTAAAGGGGTGCAAAAAGATATTCCATGAAAATGGACACCAAAAGCAAGCAGGAATAGCTATTCTTTATCAGACAAAACAAAGCTTAAGCCAACAACACTTAAAAAAAGACAAGGAGAGACATTGTGAAATGATAAAAGGATGAGTCCCACAGGAAAATATCACAATCCTAAATACATATGCACCTAACACTAAAACTCCCAAATTTATAAAACAATTACTACTAGGCCTAAGACTAAGACAGACAGCAATGCGATAATACTGGGGTATTTCCATGCTCCACTGAAAGCACTAGACAGGTTATCAAGACAGAAAATCAACAAAGAAACAATTTGCTTAAACTATACCTGAGAAGAAATGGACTTAACAGATATTTACAGGGCACTCTACCCAACAACTGAAGCCTATACATTCTTTTCATCAACACATGAAACATTCTCCAAGACAGACCATATGAAAGACCACAAAACAAGTCTCAACAAACTTAAGATAATTGAAATTATAGCCAGTACTCTGTCAGACCATAGTGGAGTAAAATTGGAAATCAACTCCAACAGGAACCCTCAAAATCATACAAATACATGGAAATTAAATAACCTGCTCCTGAATAATCATTGGTTGACAATAAAATCAAGATAAAAATTTTAAAATTATTTGAACTGAATGATAATAGTAACATAACCTATCAAAACCTCTTGGATACAGCAAAGGCAGTGCTAAGAGGAAAGTTCATATCAAATGTCTACATAAAAAGTTGGAAAGAACACAAATAGACAATATAGGTCATACCTCAAGGAGCTAGAGAAACAAGAACAAACCAAACCCAAACCTAGCAGGAGAAAACAAATAACCAAGAACAGAGCAGAACTAAATGAAACTGAAACAACAAAAAAATACAAAAGATAAATGAAACAAAAAACTGATTCTTTGAAAAGATAAATAAAATTGATAGGTCATTAGTGAGACTAATCAAGAAAAGAAAGAAGATCCAAATAAGCTCAAAAAATGGGAGATATTAATATACAGCTTATACCAAAGAAATACAAAAGATCATTCAAGGCTACCATGAACACCTTTATGTGTATAAACTAGAAAGCCTAGAGGAGACAGATAAATGTCTGAAAATATACAAGCCTTTTAGATTAAACCAGGAAGAAATAGAAACTCTGAACAGGCCAGTAACAAGCAACAAGATTGAAATGGTAATTAAAGTTATCAACAAAAAAATGTCCAGGACCACATGGATTTACAGCTGAATTCTATCAGACATTCAAAGAAGAATTGGTACCAATCCTATTGATACAAAAGATAGAGAAAGATGGAATTCTCCCTAAATCATTCTATGAAGCCAGTGTCACCCTAATAACAAAACAAGGAAAGGACATAACAAAAAAATAAAACCACAGACCAATATGCCTGATAAACAGAAGCAAAAATCCTTAGTAAAATAGTAGCTAATCAAATCTATAGTACTTATACCAACATGGTACTGGTATAAAATAGGTATATAGACCAGAACAGAATAGAAAACCCAGAAATAAACCCAAATACTTACAGTCAACTGATCTTTGACAAAGCAAACAAAAACATAAAGTGGGGAAAGGACACTCCTTTCAACAAATGGTGCTGGGACAATTGACAAATCACATGTAAGAGAATAAAACTGGATCCTCATCTCTCAGCTTATACAAAAATCAACTCACGATGAATCAAAGACTCAAATCTAAGACATGAAACCATAAAAATTCTAGAAGATAACGTCATAAAAACCCTCCTAGGCATTGACTTAGACTTTATGACCAAGAATCCAAAAACAAACACATGAAAAAAAGAAACAAACAGTTGATGCTTAATTAAACTGAAAACCTTCTGCACAACACAAAAAATAATCAGAAGAGTAAACAGGCAACCCACAGAGTGAGAGAAAATCTTCACAATCTATACATCCGACAAAGGACTGATACACAGAATCTAAAAGAATCTCACACAGATTTACAATAAACAAAGAAACAATACCATCAAAAGTGTGCTAAGGACATGAATAGACATTCTACAAATGACCAACAAACATATGAAAAATGCTCAACATCACAAACTATCAGGGAAATGCCAATGAAAACCACAATGCAATACCACCTTTCTCACAAATGTATGGCCATAATTTAAAAATCAAAAAATAATAGATGTTGGCATGGATGTGGTGAAAGGGAACACTTTCACACTGCTGGTGGGAGCAGTACGACCACTATGGAAAACAATGGAATCTTTAAGAAAAGTTTCCTTAAAGAACAAAAAGTAGATCTACCATTTGATCTATCAATCTCACTCCTAGGTATCTACCCAGAGGGAAAAAAGTCATTATACAGAAAAGACACTTGCACACTCATGTTTATAGCAGCACAATTCACAATTGCAAAAATATGGAACCTGCTCAAATGCTCATCAATCAACTAGTAGATAAAGAAAATGTGGTGTATATATACTATGGAATACTACTCAGCCATAAAAAGGAAAGAAATAATGGCATTTGCAGCAACCTGGATGGAATTGGTGAACACTATTCTAACCGAAGTAACTCAGGAATGGAAAACCAAACACTGTATGTTCTCACTTATAAGTGGGAGCTAAGCTATGAGGAAGCAAAGGCATAAGAATGATACAAGGGGCTTTGGAGGCAAGGGTGGGAGAATGGGTGAGTGACAAAAGACCATATATTGGGTATAGTGTACACTGCCTGGATAATGGCTGCACTAAAATCTCGGAAATCACCACTAAAGAACTTAACCATGCAACCAAACACCATCTGTTCCCCCAAAACCTACTGAAATAAAAATAATAACAATAATAAAATAATGCAATTTCAGATAGTAACAAACTAGGAACCTCCACCTCCTGGATTCAAGTGATTCTCCCGCTACAGCCTCCTGAGTGGCTGGGATTATAGGCACCTGCCACCATGCCCAGCTAATATTTGTATTTTTACAGAGACAGGGTTTCACCATGTTGGCCAGGCTAGTCTCAATCTCTGGACCTCAAGTGATCCACTTGCCTCAGCCCCCCAAAGTACTGGGATTACAGGTGTGAGCCACCATGCACAACCTATATTAGCATTTAAAAGTGTCATTGCCAGTAAAGAACAGTAAAATTCATGTTAAAATTTAAATTTGTAATTTTTCTTTACTCAGAACACTAAGGAGAAAAAAAAGATGCTTCCAGTTGAGAGACAATGGAGGAAAAGAAAAAGCATAATATTTTAGTTATCTTTAATGGTATTTTTCTGCTTTTTGAATAAAGGGCTTGGAATTTCCTCTTGCACAGGGTCCCAGAAATTAGCCATCCCTAGCGGAGAGCTACAGTTATGTAGACAGAGAGCCTTTTCCCATTGCTCCCTTTTCCTGGGGAGCTGAGAGTAAAGCCTCCTTTTTACAAAGGAGAAGTTTGGAAGAATAAAGGGATATTAACTGGTATCTGCTTCCTGCAACCCTACATCCTAGGATTTTTTTTCCCAATTCATCTCTATCAGTTTTCTGTTGCTGCTGTCACAAATCACCACACACTTGTGGCTTAAACAACAAAATGTATTATCTTACAGTTCTGTAGGTCATAAGTTTGGTTCTGGTCTCAGTGGTGTCAGATCAACGTGTGGGCAGGCCTTCATTCACTTCCAAAGGTTCTAGGGAAGAATCAATTTATTTGCCTTTCCCAACTTCTAGAGGCTGCCTGCATCCCTTGGTTCATGGGCCCCTTCCTCCATCTTGAAAACCAGCTACTTTTGGTTGAATCTTACTTGTACTGTTTTTCCTGTAGTCCTTTTCATCCATGAAAGGCTCTCTGCCTTTACAAACTCAAGTAATTAAGTTCACTTGGGTAATACAGGATAATTTCCCCATCTCAAGATCCATCACTTTAATCACATCTGCTAAGTTCATGTAAAGTAACGTATGTAGGCTGATCCCTGGTTTTGTGTTCTAAGCCAAGCCACCATTTATGAAAATAGACCATAAGATTTTAAGTACAGCTAAGTCAGAACCATTCAATCAAACCATTTTTTTCATAGTATGCTGCTTAGTCTTTTAATGACAAGACAGCACACCACAGCATTGGTTTGCACAACTGCATAATTTGTAATCTGTGAAAAATGTAACTTGCTCTTTGGTTGCTATAGTTTTTTTTACTCCAAAATGCCTTGAAGTTGCATGAAGCAGAATCTAATTACCCACCCTGCTTCAGTTAGAGCTCATTTCTGCCAGATCTTTTAAAACAGAGACACAAAAAGCTCTAAAGCACAGAAATTTCCTTGGCATTCAGAAATTTATATCTAGACTGCTTTCTCTTAAATTCTTCACATTACATTCCTAATTCCACAAGTATGATTCTATATTATATACAAATATAACATGTTACCAATAAATAATGGTGATGTTCCTTATGTCTAAATAAACGTCATCATAAATAAGAATATTAAAACAAAGGGGAGATAAGTGTAAGAAAAATATTTTTCTTTGAATTTAATTCAAAGATTATATTAACATAAAAATGATTACAATAATGAATATTAACTTCAAAGATACATTCAGAAAAATATCTACTACTGCTTCTGATTTCATAGAATAAAAATATATATATTATTTTCTCTTTCCCTACAGTCCTGCTGAAATATCAGAAAATTATATAAGAAATATATTCAGGAGAGTCTATTGCAAAGATGACAGCTTGTCTGTCTAGTGACTCCCCAGAGGAATGCCAAGCTTGTTATTCACTAGGGCAGGGAGCAAACATGGACCATGGGATGATAAAAAGGGACCACAGCAGAGCTGATTAGAATATTTCCAGATGCCATAATTAGAGTGCTGTCCAGTTGCTCCTAAATCCTCCCACTCCACTTCACAGGAGCCACAAGGGTCTGGTTCTTTTGTTTGCAGGTTGCAGATTCAGGATATCATAAGCCATAGAAGAAAGTGGTAATTTTAATTTTCCTAGGAAACTATCCTTTTGCCTAGATTTTCAAACTTACTGTATAGAATTATACCTAGCACTTACTGGTAAAATTTTTAACACTCTTGTTTGAAGTTGATATATTTGCTTTGACATTTACATGTTCTTAATTTATATTTCCCTCTCTGCTTCTTTGGTGAGACTAGCCAGTTTGTTTTTCCTTAGAACATTCAGAGAATCAACCTTGATGTAATTGATCACAAATCTTATTGATTTAATCCACTTAGTAGTTCTCAAAACTTTCACTTCATACTCATCATTTTCAGACTTGGTTGGCCAAACTACCATCATGCTTTGCATGCGGACTATGAAAGCCTCTAACAGGGCTGCGGACATCCTCTCCCTGACCTCCCCCAATCCATTCTCCACACTGCAGGCAAAGTGACCAGCGCAATAACACAAATTTTACTCCTCCTCCATCCCTGCTTAAAAATTTCACTAACTTCCAATTATGTACCCATAGGAAAAAACAAAACTCTAAGACGGCAGCATCCGACTGACCTATGATCTCCAACCTTTTCTCACCCCATGTTCGTCACTTGTTCCCTCTGTTTCATCCACACCGAATTCCCTTGAGTCTCTGCCTTATCCCACCGGGCCTTCCTTTGCCGTAAGGGGAGTAAACACTCATCCCTGCTCTCTTTGGTTAGATAATACCTACTCTTCCTTCAGATCAGAACACAAATATTATTTCCTCAGAGAAATCTTTGCTAATCTCTCTTATGTGGCCAAAGCCCCTAAAATAGTCTTGCTTGGTACTGTGTGCTGTAAGTGTAACAACGGAAGTCTTACATTATTTGGTGAGATGGCTTATTCCTCTCTCTGGCTCACTAGAGGGGAAGATCTATGATAACAGGCTCCCGCTCACTGGGCTCCCACTTTATTTCCAGTACTTAGTAGAGGACTTGGCACATAACACACACTCAATACATTTTTGCTAAATTGACTAAATAATTGATATTGACAAATCTATGAAATTTTATGACGAAATGGCATGGTATGGATGGTGAACCTTCTGAATTTGAAAATAAGTGTTTGATTCCTTGAATTATTTCTTAGATTCCTTCCCTTTCAACTCTGCTTTCTTTTTCTGGCACTCCTCAAAGATGTTTATTGAACATCTTTGGATTCCTTACGTTTCTTATCTTTTCCCCACAGTGATAGATCTCTCTGCATTTTTGGTTACTTTCTGGTAGATTACTTTGACTTTATCTTCTTAATAACATATTTTTATTTGTATGTATTTTTAAAATGTAAGCATCCTCTTATTCTCCCTGTATGGTATGTTTTTGTTTACATAGATAAATATTATCTCTTTTGAAATGTTCTTCTGTCCCTGTATTGCTTGTGTTTTCTTTGAATTCCACTTTCTATTAATTTGCCTCCATTCCTGTATTTTATCTTGGAGGCTTCTCTCAAATATTTAATGATTATTTTTTGGTTTATTCATATTTAAGAGAAACTAATGGGCAGATTGGAAGTTCTGCATGAATGGGTACATTTTGTTTAGTGGAAGCCCGCCAATTTGTTGAGATATTTCCAAATGTTAGTAACCATATGTCTTTCCTTGGGAACTATTCAGTTTGTCCAAGAAAAAATCTACTGAGTAAACTTTAATCTACCAGTAATGTTATGTCAAGAGGCACAAATCCAAAAGACAAAAGAGAGCTGGATGATCTCACCATCAGTAGGTGTGTTTTTACATAATCGTCTCTTTTTGGTATGGCAACTCTTGTGTATAGTCTGCTAAGCCTTCTGTCCCTGGCCTGGAATCCCGTTGTTCAGTTACCCCCAAAAAAGAAATCTCCAGATTCCTGCCTAAGTCAGGGAGGGACAGGTTCCTACCTGTATAGGATGCAGGAAAGGACCAAAGTATCTGACTGATTTATTTCAAACTTTTCTTTTTTTTCAGCCTTCAGTTTATACCTTTAAGAATTTTCATTATAATCATCACCACTACATTTTGGAACAACAAAAGAAAAAAAAAACCTTAAAGGCAGTGATTTCATAATTTTTCTAATTTTATTCCAAGACTGGAAGTCCCCTTATAATCAGTAATCATTCCATGGGACTTTTTCCCCTACTACTAGGATCACTAGTTGTTAACATCTGATATACATAAAATATGGGTTGTTTCACACATTTCTGTAGCTATTTCTTCTCCAGCAGTAGAAATGACATATGTATTCAAGTTTAAGTCACTCAATAATTAAATCCACTATAGACAGGGCATTGTTCTTTCCTTGAGAAGCAGCATGGACCTCTGAGAAAAAAAATATATATCAAACAAGGAAAAAAAATCCCAAATACTAATTTTCACTTTCTCAAAATTTTAGTCTGTACCTTTAGACAGCTCACTTCACTTTCCTTGACATCAGATTTTCCTCTGTAAAATGATAATGTTGGATCAGTGATCTCTAAGATCCTATTTCCAACATCACAGCATTGAGTAAGGTGAGGTGATTAAGCATTGAGCAAACTATAATTGTAGCTGAAAATACCTACTGTGCTTGTAACTACTCTTTAAGGAGACTTTGGCTGTCAAACACGTTCAGCAATTGGCTGACACAATTAATTACAAGGTCACCTAAAGATGAAAACATTATAACATATACTCACATGTTCAGACAGAATCATAAATACTAAACTCATAAAAATTGAGACAAATTCCAACCCTCTTTAACAAATAAAAATTAGTTTAACTTCCTTCCTAATACTGCCAGAGCTGTTTCTTTCTATAAATGTACATAAATAATTTCATACATTTATATAGTATTTTGTAGTACTATATAAAAATGCTTCTCAACCCATTTTTACAAGTATTGGCATTATATTCATTTCCCAGAAGGAAATCTAAGGAAACTCTGTCACAGAGATAATACGTGGCAAAACCAAGACGTCTAGCTTCAAGCATGATTTCCCTATCTGTGCTGCTTTATCTACTGGAAAGTTTCTGAAGATAAACACACTACCCTTGTAAATAGATATGTCTCAATTATTTTCTAAAAGTCAAAATTAATTAAAGATTATGAACAAGTAAGCATTGGATCCAGTGCTTCATTCTCAATCCACCCTGAGATTTCAAAGTAATGTTCACCTCCCAACTAAAATAAGCACGTTCAGCTACACTTCAGTCAAACTGATGTGTGTTATTTCTAATATTTCCCAAGGTTCTCACTGGCCTACACGGTTAATGCCATCATCTCGAAAATGATGTTCCACAATAATTTTATAATTCTATGTTGGAATTAGTCACCAAACTTGGAACACAAAATAACATTTGAGTTCAGTTACTTCATCTATCCAACAAAGCAAGATGTCCTTCTCCCTTGTGACTTCCTGGTGTCCTAAACCTTAAAAAGACACTGGCACTTGTTAGGTAGGGCACTTCCATCCAAATCTGAAATCCTCCCAAAGTCTTATCATGGCACTGGGTTTGTGACCCTCCATGCCACTAAAGAGTCCCCTTCCCAGAGCAGAAAGATTGGATCTTTTGTTCCCCCGATTACTTCCATTAGGCTTTAGAAGCACACAGATAATGTTGAATTGTCCATGATGTAGTGTAGCACCCCCTGCCTTCCAAATGAATGTGAACACTGTCCTCAAAACAAAGCTCTCACTTCTTCCAGGAATGGGTCATTTAAGAATGTGTTTCAAGAGTTTAAGCTGTCAATGTCAAGAAGGTGCATTTATACAGAATTCACTGAAGCAAACAACAAATTTAAATGGATCATCTCATCCCAACTCCTGTTAATAATTCCCAACCACAACTTAGATCCATGAAAAAAAAATTATCTTTTCTGTAATAACGGAAAGTAGATTAAATTATAAAATTTTAGATTTTCATTCTGTGATATTATATAGCAATATATGTAATTTATTAGTTTACAAAACTGAAATGTCTAGAATTATGACTGATAAAGTGACTTGATGCAGTTACTCAAATAATAGCACCCATGATTTATGTATTTCCATGGTTCTGCTATGCTTTTTTAGTGAAAGATGCAGCCTCAGGCTCTACCCAGTGACCTCTGGCAGTGGACTCTACCTTTGTGGTTGCAAAGTGCCTGAGGGGTTTATAAAATTTACATGTTTATGTTCCAGCAAAAGTTTTCCTTGACATCATTGGCTCTGTCTGGGTTATTTACCGATCCCCCAACAGATCTCTGCTGAGGGTCATTTGACCATTCCTGAGGTCAGTTCAACTACATGCAAACCATAAGGAATTAAATGAGTGTTTTCCAAACCGTAGATGATAATCATTTGTGGGACATGCATCAATACAACAAAATCCAAGTAATAATTTTTTAAAGAATAGACTCATGTGGAATAGAAATAGAAATACCAGAATCTATAACCATTAGTAATATTTTTGCTGAAGCTTGCTTAGTTTCATATAAATATATGTGTCTGGTGGGAAGTGATGCAATTTCCTTTTCTCTGGGCTGCAGAAGAAAAGTTTTAAAGGTAGTACTTTGAGTAAGAAATTTGAATACTCCCAAGAAAAATCAGGGTGTCAACTGGAAATAGAACTGGATGCTGGGTAGCAGCCAAAATATAAATATATACAATATAGAATTTATTTGATACCCATTGATTTATAATCTTTCTAATATGCATATTATTTCTTTTTTTACTAACTGTACTTTACTAGAGTAAGAGCAATAGCAGTTTGACAAATGTTTTCTGTGAGTTTAGGAAAGCAATATTTTTTTAAAGGCCATTTAAATCTGTCATCTCTGCCACTTTGAGTAAGAGGTATATTTCCTCTTCTAACAAGCTTATTCCACTCATCCGTGAAGTAAGACCTTTAGCTCTAAAGGCCTTCTGGATACTCAAATACCAAGTTATTTTTTACAATTCCCGTCTTTTTATTCATGACGGTTATTTTTATTTTAATCTAGAGACTTTCCTATAACCAATCTCTAGATGGTGTCTGAGTATATAAGGAGGAACAAGATAACTGAAAGATGACAGAACCAGCAATCAGGACTTCCAGACACCAGCTCTAGGTTCACTACCAATCAGTTCTAGAATCTTGGGGCTTCAAGTTCTCCGTGGCTCAGTGTCCTTACATATTAAAATAAGGAGGATTGTGAAGCTTAGTTCTAAGAGAACTGTATCTTTGCATGACCCATTTGAGTAACAATAAGTTGAGCAGAGTCATTCAGTTGTTCGGAGAAAAAAACAAGGCACCTTTTATCTCTGTATCACAAGATCATAGCACAGTAGAAAAAAAGAAGTCTCCTGACATCAGCTACCTAGGGTGAAAGCACACCCAGCAAGAGGAAACATACACGAGGCCAGTCAAGAAAGCATCAGGAGTTCACTCTGACTATACTCTCAATCCCGTTCCTTCTTCCTCCCCAGCACTGTACCTTTATCTTGCTCACAAATTCTTCATCTGTTTTTGTAATCCTCTAGACTGTTTCCCTATCCTTACTTTACTGTTCCCAGGTGATAATCACATGGTCTGCGACCTAGAATCCTAAGAGGTAAGACAGACAATTAGAGTCTGTCTCATATTAGTTCCGTAATCTCTGTCAAATTACCTAAGTACTCAGTTTTAATAAGATAGAGATAAAAATAAAGACCTCACAGTGTTATTTTACTAAATGTGTTAACAGCTTATAATATATAGCACCTTGTCTGGATATTAGCAGGCTCTCATTAAGAGGGAAAGAGTACCATATTAATAAACACGTGGTAAATAATGTTTAATTTCATCGGTAACAAAAGAAATACAAAATACTACTTTTCGCCAGTCATATTACCAAAGATGAATGACAGTGATTATGCCCCAAATTGTTTTAGATATGAGATATAAGCATTAAAGGCATGTTTAAACATTTGGAATACAATAGTTATCTTTGTGTTGAGGCAAAAGTAAGGGGAAAGAAAGTAACGAGGACTCATAAATAATTTTTTAAATGAACCATTACCATTTCCTTGACAAACTGCCTGAATGACCCAATTCTGCTCTCAATATGATATAGCTCTTTGAATTGTGTATCCATTGTTCAAACCATTAATGAGAGTTTAATCTGAGTTGTGTCAGAAAATATGCATCACGTCTCCTGTGTGTCCTGTTCTTAGTTATGTATTGTGGTGAATATAAACGTAGAAAATAAAATAGGTATTCTTAAAAAATACACAAATTTATAAAGAAGATAAGACTTCACATTAGAATGTAGAAGGCTACTCTCTACAAAGAGCAGACGCCTAGAGATAAGTGGCCAGTTATGGAGTACAGGCTAAGTGGTATAGAATTACAGAAAAGGAAAATCATTATCAGCTAACTAATCAGAAAAGGTTTCAGGTATGAGGTGAAATCTACTGTTACATTCTACAGAGAAATCCTGTTTCCACTGGCCTCTAAAATAAATGAAGTTATAATTTTAAGCTGTATTTCCAAAAAGCCCTGGAAACTTACTGAGATAAAATAAATGAGGAAATGGTGTTTTTAAAAACATTAGAAAGTTTCCGCCAGCCTACTCATTTCATTCAGAATTGCCCTCCATCCTCTCCGACTCTGCAACTAAAAGATTTTTCTTGCTAGAACAATCCACATGGGTCACTGGACCAACTACAGCTATGAATGGAGCAGCCCCCTCTCATCTACATGCTACTTGTGGCTGTCACATGTCAGATTCCCCAGGAAGAAAATGCTGAGACTGAGCTTAGTATGTAAGACAGTTATTAGGAAGTATTGGGCTCAATTCCTGTGGAAAAGAAGAGGAACAATTAAGATGGGGCAAAAGAAGCTCAGCATCAGTGCAATTTCAATGAAGGCCTAAGCCGCCTCTGTGAAAAGCTGTAATGCTGAATGACCCTTCAGAGTTGCCCTGAGTTAGGAGGATAAGGTCAAAATTTTACATCCCATGTACATCAGCCATTGCACGCAGGTCACCCTAGAAATGCAATGTGACTTTGGGTGAGGTGGCTTCTCAGCAGAGGCATATTTTTCTGTAGGGGTGACAGCCAAAGTCTTTCTGATGACAGCACTTCCAACAACAAAAGGAGTAAATTCTTCAATTCTGAAGTGGAATTCTGGGTGATGGATCATAGTGTTCACCTTGCAGCCCATGTCACTAATGCTGCATCAGCTCAGTATCCCTGTGGGTACCCAGCACAGAGTTCTGCTGTCATCTTCATGCACATTCCCCCTTTTCTTATTGGTGTTGCTGCTTAAAGACCCCAAACTATATCCACCAGTAGGTAGAGAGGCAGGGATGTGAGAAGCCTTGGCATAAAAGTCACAGCCAGGTCATAATTCTGGAGTCAAGGAACTTCTAGTCAATCTGGTCTGTGCGTGTTGCTAGAATTATTTTTTTTTCTCCATTCCAACGTACTAGATAGTGGAGCAGTGGCTCCATGTTCTATCAATACAGTAGCCTGACTGCTTTTCTTCTTATGTCTGAATTAAGTAGGACTCCAAGAAAACTTACCACCCAACTCAGCAAAAATGACACGACCACAATATGAAGCCAACACTGCAGCTTTAAGACAGATCAAGCTCTAGGAAACATACAAAGCCACTCATCTGTAAATGTGTTTGGAAGACTCAAGATCAATTGACACAAATTAATCTTAATCCAGAAAACACAACTGAGAAGACAGGCTTCTTGTGGAAGAGTATAATGTTATTCATTCCAGATTTCAACATGACGTGCTGGAGATCTATGTTAAACGGGCTGCCAGCCGTGTGGAGCTAGGCCTGATACAAGGAAAAGAAAGTTGTAAGCTAGCTGTTTCTCAGTATACCACTATGTTCAAAGTGTCTGCTCCAGAATCAGATCTGGGGCGAAAGCCCAGATGCTTGGCTAAAGAGCTCCGTGATGTATTGCTGGTTGCTGCGCCTCTCAACCTATGTCTACTGGTTGGAAAATGGGAGAAAATACCTTTATCTTACAAGATTTTTGTGAAGAGTTAATGAAAATGAATAAATAAATAATGTTCCAATCTAGTAACTGACAGATGGTGGGCACTCAGAAAGCAGGAGCTGTAACTATCACTTCATATGGAATCTGATGGGGCCTGGCATCTCCAAGGAGTAAGCTACTCTGTACTCAAGAACATTTAGATTTATTCTATGCTGCACCTATATCTAATTCTTTGATATCTCTCTCTGCTAAGATGTTTGAAAAGTTCAGGTTTTCTGGGTTGCTTTTGAGGAAATCAAAATCAGAATTTACCTTCATGCATTGGCCAGAGTACTAAGACAGGAGCTGGCCACCCTGTGGTCAGTCAACACAGTCGTTGTGCTAGTCACTAAAGCACAGAAATATATTGTAAAAAACCTGGGTCTTGGTCTCCAGATTCCTCTTTTCAAGAGATTATCTAAGTTTAGAGGTTCTGGCTATTATCACATTAAGGATGTTGTTTTCTGTGATACCTGTGTTGCATAAGTAAAGACAATACCTGTATTACAAAAGTGAAATGTATTGGGTCTTTTTTGACAGAATGCTGACATGACTTAAAAGTAGTTGACTCTTAAATGCCTGTAGAGGCTTGGCAGGCAATACATCAGTGAAGCAAGTCAGATGTAAGAACCATTTGAGAGACAGCAGGAAGTTTGCAGGGCTGTGGTGTTCAGGACAGGTGAAGAACAAATGCCCTGTCCTAAAGTGGGGATGCTAACAGCTTAAAAATGTGACCACAAATTTCTACAACTTCCAGTTTTTTTCTGGAAGAAAACAGTTATCAGGAGTTGAGTATGAAGTTTATCAGTTTTTCACCATTGGCCACTCATTCAACATTTTAGACTCAGTCCCACTTGATTTGTGCAAGCCCTACTTCTCTGTATAGCAGCCTTTTTAAGAGGAATCATTTGCCATATTATTGGAAGAATGCTTCAAATCCAAGGTTTAAGGGAGGGGGTTATTGGAGGAAGTAGAGGATGGTTACCATTTGCTTGATTTTCAGGGCAATTTTGTGGTTTAGGAAATCTATATAAAAGGAGGTTTAGAAGCATAGCACTAAAATTAAATATTCTTGTATTAGTCCATTCTCATTTATTATAAAGAACTACATGAAATTGGGAGATTTATAAGGAAAAGAGGTTTAATTGACTCACAGTTCCACAGACAGTACCAGAAGCATGGCTGGAGAAGCCTCGGGAAACTTAGAATCATAATGGAAGGCAAAGGGAAAACAGACGCATCTTACATGGCTGGAGAAGGAGAAAGAGAGAGCAGAGGGAGTTACTACACTCTTTTAAACAAACAGATCTCATGCAAACTCACTCACTACCACAAGAATAGCAAGGAGGAAATCCATCCCCATGATCTAATCACCTCCCACCAGGCCCCTCCTTCAACACTGGGGACCACAATTTGATGTAAGATTTGGTCAGGGATATAAATCCAAACCATATCAATTATCTACCAATAGGATACTCTTCTATAACCCATAGCCACGTGTGTACCTATGCAACAATCATGCGTGTTCTTCACATGTACCCCAAAACCTAAAATGCAATAAAATAAAATAAAATAAAATAAAATTAAAATAAAAAATAAAAAAATAAATATCTTCTAATGGGGATAGTAAATAATTATTCTTCAAAGACAAAAAATAAAAATCAGTTTTTCCCTCAAAAAAACAGAGAACCAAGATTCAGGAGACCAGGTTCTAGAGACAGCTCTGGAACTAACATGCTATCATCTTAGACAAATCGCTTCACTTTTTTGAGTGCCATGTCTTTAAAGTAAAATAAGATAAAATAAACAAAATTTTAAAATTAGTACTAAATCCAGAGGTTACAAACTGCTCCAGGCTAGATATGGCATGCAAATAAATGCATTTTGGCCCACTGTGGTTTTATTTTTCTAATTTGAATTATTTTTCAATGCTAAAAAGAGCATTCACATAAACCTCTAGTTATCTAACTTCTTTTGAACAGTCACCCTATATTTTCCCACAGCTATCAGCAAGACCTCAGTCACTGTTGCCCTGTTTGGTGGAGTCATACACTATAAAAGGAACCTAAACAGCTCTGTTAATTTATTATTTGAATTTATAACTCCTGATCTACATGATTCTCTTTTTTGGTATTTGTTTGTTTGTTTGTTTGTTGTTGTTGTTGTTGAGACAGAGTCTCACTTCGTCACCCAGGCTGGAGTGCAGTGGTAGATCTAAGCTCACTGTAACCTCTGCCTCCACGTTCAAGCAATTCTCATACCTCAGCCTCCCAAATAGCTGGGACTACGGGCAAGTGCCACCACACCTGGCTAATTTTTGTATTTTTGGTAGTGACAGGGTTTCACCATGTTGGCCAGGCTGGTCCCAAACTCCTGTCCTCAAGAGATCCACCAGTCTCAGTCTCCCAAAGCACTGAGATTACAGCCATGAGCCACTGCATCCAACCTCTATGTGATTCTCTTCCTGGTTTGAATGGAGGTGATTAGGTCATGAGCATAGCACTCTCATGGATGGATTAATGTCATTATCTCAAGAGTGGGTTAGTTATCTCCAGTGTCGGCTTTTTATAAAAGTTAGGCCTTCTCTTGTGTTCTTGCTTTCTTGCACTTTCTTGCCCTTCGACCAGGGGATGACACAGCAAAAGGCCCTCACAAGATGCAGACTCCTTGACCTTGGACTTCTCAACCACTAGAACTATAACAAATGAATTTCTTTTTATTACATATTACCCAGTCTGTGGTATGCTGTTACTGCATCACAAAATGGAAGAAGAGAATTCCTAAGCTGGCCAGGCACAGTGGCTCATGCCTCTAATCCTAGCACTTTGAGAGGCTAAGGTGGGCAGATCACTTGAGCTCAGACGTTCAAGACCAGTCTGGGGAACATGGTGAATCCTGTCTCTACCAAAACACAAACAATCAGCAGGATATGGTGGTACTCTTGCAGTCCCAGGTACTATGCAGGCTATGGTAGGAGGATCACTTCGGCCCTGGAGACAGAGGTTGCAGTGAGCCAAGATCATGCCACTCCACTCCAGCCTGGGCAAGAGAATGAGACTCCATCTCAAAAAAAAAGAAAGAAAATTCCTGAGCTCCCAAAATGCCTGAATACTCTGAATATACACCAAAAGGATGGAATATGATTGGATGCATATTCTATTATTTTCATTGTATACCATTGCTTTACAACTTATTTACTATAAAACATAACCATCTTTAAGATTATATATATGACTGTGTTGTAAGCAAACACGTTTTGGAAATACAATAAATTATATGTATATAAGTAGATGAAATACATAGAACAGATGTTATCAGATAAGGAAACATAAGTGATGTGCTACTGGATCATATGTATCTTCACAGCAGATTCACTAAAACCATCCAAGGTTGTATATAATTTATAGTGTTCTGAATCCATCATGTTAAATATGAGATGGATGGAACCTAAGCTATAAACTATAAAAAGAAATTATTTTTCATGAATATTTTAATAAATCATCAATAAACCATTAGCTAACTACTAAAATGCAGTAAACACATTTAAAACGTTAGAAGACATTTCAAAGAAAAAAGTCTTCAACTTACATGTCTGAAGCTAGTTATTTCTACTTTTTAACTTTTCTTCCAAGATATATCCATATGGACTTGGATTTATAGTTGTGATAATCTTATACACAAAATTTTGCTTTCCGCTTTTTGCCATTTCATCTGACATCACAAATACTTTTCCACGTTGATCCAACTTAATGAGTTTTACTTAATGACACTATAATATGACATCAACTGGCTATACTGTAACTTAATTGTTCTCATGTTTATAGTATTAATTTCATTTTAAACTTCCCATTATAATCATTGCTGTAACAAGCTTCTTTATATTCATAGATCTTTTTTTATACTTTAAAGAGTTTCCTTGGAGTACATTCCCAAGAGTGGAATTACAGAGTCAATAAATATAAACTTCTCTATGATTTATGATATATAGTACCAAGTGTTTTCCAAGAGGTATGAGAATCCATATTTAATATACCAGCTTTATTGGAAAGCTGCCAGCATCAAGCTATTATCATTTTTAATGCTTATGCTCATTTAAAAGTTGTTAAGATTGCCCTGTTATTGTTTAAATTTGCATTCATTTGAATATTAGTAAAGCCAAAAATTTTAAAATGGGACTTCATATACTAGATCAAACAATTAGATACTCAGTTTTCCTTTTCCTAAACAGAAAGAAGTGCCCTCATAATGAGTCTTAATACCACAAGGATGCTGGAAAAAGAGAAAGAGATTGAGAAAGAATTTCCTCACTCTATTCCAATCTGGACTAAGATAAGCATAATCATTTGTTATGAAATCATCTGTCCACATGGAATTATTTTTCTACAGGTGACTCCATAATGGAGCATTCTAATATTCTACATATACCTAAAGGTTAAGTAACTCTTTGCTGCAATAAATTTTCATGTAGTTCTGAAATAGTTCTGTTTACTTGAATCATAGAAAATTGGATGCATTTAACCTTTCCTCATATGGCTGCCTTGAATTTTTTTTAAAAAAAGCATCTTTAATTGATTGGGTTCACAATAGGAAACATTTCAAAAAATTCAAATGCAACTTCAACTTTAGAATAACAGTGAAACACAGACTATTTGGGTGCGAGGGTTAGTAAAGATGAGATAGTTTCAAATGCCTCCAGCAAAGTCCACACTTTCTGCTTTTTTCTCCATGTTTTATTGTAGATACAGTAGATGTCTCTTAATCTATTCATCTGGATAATTGCAGCTGTGTATAATATCCCCCTAATTTCAACTATCAGTAGTTTATAAGAGTTTATTTCACCAAATGGATTAGTCACACTAAAGGCTTTTTGTAGCTGACCCTAAATTATTTTTCTGTACAGTTTGCTTTTACCAAATAATAAATGTAATATGCTTAAAAAAAAGTTAAGAAATTGAGTTCCAGAGTTGAATAAAATAACTATCCAAGTATTCATATTGGTTATTAAAACATATTCTCCATTCTTTTTATTTAAAATTGTACTTTAAAATGAACTGATAATATTTCTTTATAATGCTGAAAACAGGATAAGTTTCTGCATTAAGTGTATAATTTGCAAAAATCGTTTTTTATTTTTGTTTGACCAAACTTCCACTTATGTTGGCAAATAAAATTTAACTTCACATTGGGAGAATTGTCAGTTACAATAAAGCTAGTTCCTATGATTTTGTACAACAGAATATGGTTTCTAGAAAAGTTAGCTCAATAAGTATTTTACATACCTTTTGAAGAATGTTACCCCCAAATTGTAATCTAATCAGGATGCATTTCATCAAGTAACAATATTTATAGTTAAAAATTTTAAATATTAAAGAAATAATCCATAACAGACTCATAATGCATGTTTACTGAAGGAGGAAGGAAGGTAGGAAGGGAAGGATGAGTATTTCAATAAATAAGACTTTCTCTGTGATAGGTTAAATTAATAGGTCAAATACTAAAATACAGTACTATCTGAGTTGCTAGAAAGGTTTTGCTTTTGGATTAAAAAAGAAAATTAGTTAAGTTTGGAATGAGTTATCCTTAATGTGAACAATACAACATATCACAAACTACTACCTAATGCCAAATACCACAGATATTCCCATTTACACTGGAAAGAAGTCAAGGTTGTTGTCTATCAAACTGAAAACTAATACCGACCTGAAATTTCTTTCTAGTGCCAAAGTAAACAAAGGAAACAACTGATACATATATACATATGTATTTCTATTGGAAAATAGAGATCAAAAAATAGTTTTATCATCTGTTTGCCTAGAAAATTTAAAAGAACTAACTACAAAACTTGTAGATTAATTTTAAAAATACAACAGAGCAACTGGATAAAAATCCAGAGATTTCAATGCTTTTACTATTTATATTACAATGAGTAACAAAGAGTTTTAAAAGACTCCTACTTACAATAATAAAATATGTGAAAGATGAAAACACAATCTTGACCTGAAGAATGTACATATGAAGACAATTTTAAAACCTCTTTCTATAAAATATTTTTTAAAGACTAAAATAAATGAAGGCATATTTTGGAGTGAAAGCCAAAGGTCTTAGATATATTTATTATCCTCAAATAATATTCAGATTAAATATTTTATAATCAATAATTATTAGTAAATATTAATATCAATCAAAATAAATTATGAAATATTTCGTGACTCCAAAAATAATTCCATAATTCATGAGGAAGAATAAACAGACAATATTTTTGAAAAGAAATTTTTTTAAAAATGAGAACATAACCATATTCAATATTCAAATGCATTATAGAGCCAAATTATAACTTTGCTAAGGTTCAAGACTAGACATGTTTCATTAAAACAGAATACAAACCTTATATAAGCTGCATTTAACAAATAATGAAAGAATTATCACAAATTAGTAGGAAATAAATGGATTATTCAATAAATGATATTGTAATAATTAGCTATTTTGAATGAAAAACAAAAACAAAAGAATCACTCATCTGCCACCATCCACCAAAATTAATTCCAAAGAATTAAAAATATAAACATGAAATGGAAAATCATAATAGTCTAGGAGAAAATGTCAGTAAATATTTTTCTCATTTCTGGTTGGAGGAACAAATTCTAAGGATAAAATCAATAGGGAAATCCCATAAAGGAAAAAGATATGTACTTAACTATGTAAATATTAAAAGCTTTTATAGATCAAAAAAGCATAAGAAAAACTAAAAGAAAACAAAGTCAAACATGTCATAATAATAGATTTTAAAAGGGGGGTTATGAGTTCTGCTGCAGCAGACTTAAATGTAACTGTCCAGCAGCTCTGAATGAACAACAGAGCTCACAGCTCAGTACTTGAGCTCCTATAAAGGACACACTGTCTCCTCAAGCAGCTCCCTGACCCCAGTATATCCAAAGAATCACCTCATAAAGGAGAGCTCAGACTGACATCTGGCAGGTATCCTTCTGGGACAAAGATAGCAGAAGAAGAAACTGGCAGCAACCCTTACTGTTGTGTAGATGCTGCAGGTGATCCCAAGGTAAGCAGGGCCTGGAGTGGACCTCAGCAGTCCCACAGCAGAGGGGCCTGAATGTTAGAAGGAAAACTAAGAAACAGAAAGAAATAACTTCATCATCAACAAACTGGACATCCACTCAGAGACCCAAACTGAAATTTAACAACTACAAAGATGACAGGTGGATAAATTTACAAAGATGGGAATAAACCAGCACAAAAAGGATGAAAACACCCAAAACCATAACGCCTCTTCTCCTACAAGGGATCACAACTCCTCACCAGCAAGGGAATAAGGCTGGATGGAGAACAAGTGTGATAAATTGACAGAATCAGGCTTCAGAAGGTGGTTAATAAGAAACTTCTGTGAGCTAAAAGAACATGTTCTAACCCAACTCAAAGAAACTAAGAAACTTGAAAAAGATTTGACAAAATGCTAACAGGAATAAACAACTTAGAGAGGAAGATACGTGAATTGATGGAGCTGAAAAACACAACATGAGAACTTCGTGAAGCATACACAAGTTTCAACAGCCGAATTGACCAAGCAGAAAAAAGGATATCAGAAGACGAAGATCAACTCAATAAAATAAAATGAGAAGGCAAGATTAGAGAAAAAAGGAATTAACAAAATCTCCAAGAAATATGGGAGTACGTGAAAAGACCTAATCTACGTTTAATAGGTGTACCTGAATGTGATGGAGAGAATGAATCCAAGCTGGAAAATACTCTTCAAGACATTATCCAGGAAAACTTCCCCAACCTAGCAAGGCATGCCAATATTCAAATCCAGGAAATACAGAGAGCACCACAAAGATATTCCTCAAGAAGAGCAACCCCAAGGCACATAATAATCAGATTCACCAGGATTGAAATGGAGGAGAAAATGCTAAGAGCAGCCAGAGAGAAAGGTCAGGTTACCCACAAAGGGAAGCCCATGAGACTCACAGCAGAAACCCTACAAGCCAGAAGAGATTGGGGGCCAATATTCAACATCCTTAAGGAAAAAAACTTTCAACCCAGAATTTCATATCCAGCCAAACTAAGCTTCATAAGTGAAGGAAAAATAAAACCCTTTATGAACAAGCAAGTACTCAGAGATTTCATTGTCACCAGGCCTGCTTTACAAGAGCTCCTGAAAGAGGCACTAAACATAGAAAGGAACAACCAGTACCAGCCACTCCAAAAACATACTAAATGGTAAAGAGCATCAACACAATGAAGAAACTGCATCAACTAATGGGCAAAACAGCCAGCTAGCATCAAAATGGCAGGATCAAATTCACACATAACGATATTAACCCTAAATGTAAATGGGCTAAACACCCCAATCAAAAGACACAGACTGGCAAATTGGATAAAAAGCCAAAACCCATTGGTGTGCTGTATCCAGGAAAGCCATCTCACATGCAAGGATACACAAAGGCTCAAAATAAAGGGATGGAGGAAGATTTACCAAGTAAATGGAGAGCAAAAAAAAAAAGCAGGAGTTGCAATTCTCATATCAGACAAAATAGTCTTTAAACCAACAAAGATCAAAAGAGGCAAAGAAGGACATTACATAATGGTAAAAGGATCAATGCAACAAGAAGAGCTAACGATCCTAAATATATACACACCCAATACCAGAGCACCCAGATACATAAAGCAAGTTCTTAATGACCTACAAAGAGACTTACACTCCCACACAATAATAGTGGGAGACTTTAACACCCCATTGTAATATTAGACAGATCAATGAGACAGAAAATTAACAAGGATATCCAGGACTTGAACTCAGACCGGGAACAAGCAAACCTAATAGACATTTAAAGAACTCTCCACCCCAAATCCACAGAATATACATTCTTCTCAGCACCACATCACACCTACTCTAAAATTGACCACATAATTGGAAGTAAATCACTCCTCAACAAATGCAAAAGAACGAAAATCATAACAAACTGTTTCTCAGACCATAGTGCAATCAAGTTCAAACTCAGAATGCAGAAACTAACTCAGAACCACACAGCTTCATGGAAACTGCATGACTGGCTCTTGAATGTTGACTGGATAAACAATGAAATGAAGGCAGAAATAAAGATGTTATTCGAAACCAATGAGAATGAAGACAAAACATACTAGAATCTCTGGGACATATTTAAAGCAGTATCTAGAGGAAAATATATAGCAATAAATGCCCACATGAGAAGGAAGGAAAGATCTAAAATTGACACCCCATCATCAAAATTGAAAGAGCTAGAGGAACAAGATCAAAAAAAATTCAAAACCTAGAAGAAGACAAGAAATAACTAAGATCAGAGCAGAACTAAAGGAGATAGACACACACACACACACACACACACACACACAAAAACCCTTCAAAAAATCAATAAATCCAGGAGATGTTTTTTTGAAAAAATCAACAAAATAGACAGATCGCTAACCAGATTAACAAAAAAGAAAGGAGAGGATAATCAAATAGATGTAATAAAAAACAATAAAGGGGATGTCACCACAGATTCCACAAAAATACAAACCATTATCAGAGATTATTACAAACAACTCTATGCAAATAAACTAGAAAACCTGGAAGAAATGGATAAATTCCTGGACACTTGCCTCCTCCCAAACCTAAACGAGGAAGAAGTCGGAACCATGAATAGATCAATAACAAGGTCTGAAGTTGAGGCAGCAATTAACAGCCTACCAACCAAAAAAAGCCCAGGTCCGCATGGGTTCACAGCCGAATTCTACCAGACATACAAAGGGAAGCTACTACCACTCCTTCTGAAACTATTCCAAACAATCCAAAATGAGGAAATCCTTCCCAAATCATTTTATGAGACCAACATCATCCTGATAACAAAACCTGGCAGAGACTTAGCAAGAAAAGAAAACTTCAGGCCAATATCCATGATGAACATAGATGCAAAAATCTTCAATAAAATACTGGCAAACCGATTCCAACAGCACATCAAAAGGCTTATTCACCATGAATAAGTAGGCTTCATCCCAGGGATGCAAGGCTGGTTCAACATACACAAATTTATAAACATAATTCACCAAATAAACAGAACCAAAGACAAAAACCACACGATTATCTCAATTGATGGAGAAAAGGCCTTTGACAAAATTCAACAGCCCTTTATGCTAAAAACCCTCGATGAACTAGATATGGACAAAATGTATCTCAAAATAATAAAAGCTATTTATGACAAACCAACAGCCAATATCATACTCAATGGGCAAAAACTGGAAGCATTCCCTTTGAAATCTGGCACTAGAGAAGGATGTCCTCTCTCACCACTCCTATTCAATATAGTATTGGAAGTTCTAGCCAGAGCAATCAGGCAAGGAAAAGAAATAAAGGGTATTCAAATAGGAAAGGAGAAAGTCAAATTGTCTCTATTTGTAGATGACATGATTGTATATCTAGAAGACCCCATCATCTCAGCCCAAAATCTCCTGAAATTGATAAGCAACTTCAGCAAAGTCTCGGGATACAAAATCAATGTGCAAAAATCACAAGCATTCCTATACACCAATAACAGACTTAAAGAGAGCCAAATCAAGAACAAACTGCCATTCACAATTGCTACAAAGAGAATAAAATACCTGGGAATACAACTAACAAAGAACGTAAGGGACTTCTTCAAGGAGAACTGTGAACCACTGCTCAACAAAATAAGAGAGGACACAAACAGATGGAGAAACATTCCATGTTCATGGTTAGGAAGAATCAATATCGTGAAAATGGCCATACTGCCCAAAGTAATTTACAGATTCAACACTATCCCCATCAATCTACCAATTACCTTCTTCACAGAACTGGAAAAATACTCCTTAAACTTCATATGGAACCAAAAGAGAGCCTGCATAGCCAAGTCAATTCTAAGTAAAAAGAACAAAACGGGAGGCATCACACTACCGGACTTCAAACTATACTACAAGGCTACAGTAATCAAAACAGCATGGAACTGGTACCAAAACAGAGATATGGACTAACGGAACAGAACAGAGGCCTTGGAGGCAACACAACATATCTACAACCATCTGATATTTGACAAACCTGACAAAAACAGGCAATGGGGAAAGGGGTCCCTGTTTAATAAATGGTGTTGGGAAAACTGGCTAGGCATGTGCAGAAAGCAGAAATTGGACCCCTTCTTGACACCTTACACTAAAATTAACTCCAGATGGATTAAAGACTTAAACATAATACCTAACACCATAAAAACCCTAGAAGAAAATTTAGGCAAAACCATTCAGGACATAGGCATAGGCAAGGACTTCATGACCAAAACACCAAAAGCATTGGCAACAAAAGCCAAAATAGACAAAAGGAACCTAATCAAACTCCACAGCTTCTGCATGGCAAAAGAAATAGTCATTAAAGTGAATCCGCAACCAACAGAATGGGAAAAAATTTTTGCAGTCTACCCATCTGATAAAGGGCTTATATCCAGAATCTACAAAGAACTAAAACAGATTTACAAGAAAAAAAAATAATAATAATAATAAGCCATTCAAAATTAGGTGAAGGATATGAACAGACACTTTACAAAAGAAGACATACATGAGGCCAACAAATATGAAAAAATGCTCATCATCACTGGTCATTAGAGAAATGCAAATCAAAACTACATTGAGATACCATCTCACACCAGTTAGAATGGCGATCATTAAAAAATCTGGAGACAACAGATGCTGGAGAGGGTGTGGAGAAATAGGAACACTTTTACACTGTTGGTGGGAGTGTAAATTAGTTCAACCATTGTGGAAGACAGTGTGGCGATTCCTTAAGGACCTAAAAATAGAAATTCCATTTGACCCAGCAATCCCATTACTGAGTATATATTAAAAGAATTATAAATCATTCTACTATAAGGACACATGCACACAAATGTTCATTGCAGCACTGTTTACAATAGCAAAGACCTGGAACCAACTCAAATGACCATCTATAATAGACTGGACAGGGAAAATGTGGCACATATACACCATGGAATATTATGCAGCCATCAAAAATGATGAGTTTGTGTCCTTTGTTGGGACATGGATCAACCTGGAAACCATCATTCTCAGCAAACTGACACAAGAACAGAAAATCAAACACCACATGTTCTCACTCATAGGTGGTTGTTGAACAATGAGAACTCATGGACACAGGGAGGGGAGCATCACACACGGGTCTGTTGAGGGGAAATAGCAGAGGGCCAGTGCGGGGTGGGGAGTTGGGGAGAGATAGCATGGGGAGAAATGCCAGATATAGGTGATGGGGAGGAAGGCAGCAAATCACACTGCCATGTATGTACCTATACAACAATCTTGCATGTTCTTCACATGTACCACAAAACCTAAAATACAATTTAAAAAAAACTATAATATAAAAATTCTCCTGAAAATTATTGAGAAAATCCCCAAATACCAAGAGAAATTAAAACAGAATACAGGTACATGTATGTCAGAGGAAACACGTTCTTGTCAATAATAAACTTTTAAAGTTTATCTTAATTAATAAATAAATGCAAGTTAAAACAATGGTGAAATTTCATATTTTACCCATCAAATTTCCAAAAATATGTCAACTCTTAAGTAAAATGTAAGAAAAATTCTCAAACATTGCTACAAAGATTATCAACTGGCATGACCTGCCTAAAAAGTAACTCCTAAATATGCATCCAACATTATAAAAATACTTTTATTATCTGAAGTTCCTTCTCTAGAAATCTAGCCAAAGAAATAATCACAAATATAAACAAAGATCTGTGTTGTTTGTTCATATCTGTGATTATTTCTTTGGCTAATTTCTACAGAAGAATATTAAATTGCCATTTTGCACAAGTATTTTACAATATTTATAAGACCAAACTATTGGAAATAAGCAATACAGAAATAATCTAATAATCCACTTACATAAAAGTTCATTTGTTTTCATATATGTGTAAACTTATGTATATGTATACATAGATATATTCATTTTTCTTTTTCTTTTTTTATTTGAGATAGTCTTGCCCTGTCTAGGCTGGAGTGCAATGGCACTAATCTCAGTTCACTGCAACCTCCGCCTCCCGGGCTCAACCCATTCTACTGCCTCAGCCTCTCGAGTAGCTGGGATTACAGGCATGTGCCACCACGCCCTGCTAATTTTTTGTGTTTTTAGTATAGACTGGGTTTCATCATGTTGGCCAAGTTGGTCTCGAACTCCTGACCTCATGATCCACCCCCATACCCAGCCGATAAATTGATTTTTCTAATATCTATAACACATATGCACAAATATACAGAAAAGTATCGAAGTTACTCAAATGTTGACTTTTTTTAAGTTCTATAACATAGATTGTCTTAATAATCAAAAGCAAAAAACATTTAAAACAGAACAATTTAATTTGATGCTATTTATTCATTTTAGAGCATACTCATACATATTTACATTAAGAAAGTAATCTCTTACCTGTTCTGAACAGTTAAGAATTGATAGTATCTTAGAATATATGAAAATAATATGTTTCAAAGTAGCTGGATGAAAAGCCTATGTCATTATTTTTGAACTTGGGGATTATTTCATATATAATTTCCTCTCATTTTTGTGCCCTTTAGATTTTCCTCCCAACTCAGAATCCTTCAATTGTTCTATCACCTATCTATGTTTCTTCATTCTTTGGTGTCTAGATCATTAAAATGAGATAGGATTTGACCACAAGCTTATAATCAATGAGATCACCTCTGTTGCTCGACATGAAGCAAGAGCTGTTGCAAAAACTGTAGTTCATTGACTGGCAAACAACTTTAGAGGTCTTCTCTTGTTTACCTTTAAACTTTCAATTATGAAATCAAATTAAAGATTTTTTTGTACTTTAAACCTTTACATTCCAAATAGACTGACATCATATTGCTACTTATCTCTAAAACAATTTTATCTGAAGCTTCTTTTTCACAAATGTGAGTAACTGTAGACTTTTTCTAGAAAGGGAATATATACTACTTAAGTTTTGGAACAAATAAACTTTTCAGTATCCAAATTACTTAATTGTCTTTCCCATTTGACCTTTCTTCACATCAGCAGAATCAAAAAGAAAAATCAAAGGACCTCCATAACCCTAAACTTAAAAGCATCAGGAAACAGATTTTACGCAAAATATTTCCCTGAGGCTAAAAGATGAGATCACATAGCCTTTCTTTGGTTTCCTAGCAGCTTAATTCTTTGCCTTGGCACTTTCTGATAAAATAGCAGTCAGACTCTAAGTGATAATACTCTATAGAGTGATAAATTGAAGTGAGCTTGTCCATTAAACCACAAGATAGTGTGCATTTATGAAGTTAATGGTAAATGATCTTTTTCTGTATTAATGCATTACTTAATTCACTATAATTATTGATCCCTAAAAGCTATTCTTTCTACTAAAGTGCTTTAGCCAAAGTGCATTAATAGAAAGTTCATTATTGACCTCATAAAATGACACACACACAAGCAAAAGAAAAATAATTAAAGGAGTTAAGTCACATAGAGAAAAACATGAATATGACATATACCACTGGAAATCCTTCAATAGAAATAACATATGAACAAGTAGTACAAAGACCAATCTAAGGCTTATGGAGACTGGGTTCAGTCCAAAGTGGAATCCAACTCAGATTTCCTGCAGGAATACTGCAGTGATCAGTCACATAGCAGACATCAGGAAGTGGAAAAACAAAGGTAATATGTGAAAACACATTTTTAGTAGACCTCAGACCAAGCCCTATAAATGTACAAATTATTAATGTAGAGGGGGAAAGTATGTCCCTGCATAGCACAGTAATTCTTCTTTACCTAATAAGGCATATGCCACACTCAAGTGTGCATAAATTATTTGCTGTTTGTTCCATTTGTACCATATGTGGCTTCACAGGAGTACTTGGGACATGGTTGATGTCAAAGAGAACAAATATTACCACAGCTAGACAAAGAAAAGTTATACTGTATTCCTTTGCTAAAGGAACAGTATTCACCTCTACTAATCTATGATTAGGAACAAGTTCCAATCAGCAGTTGGAATTAGATAAATTAGAGCTGACATAACTAGAAATTTTACGCTCAAAAAGAAAACCCTTCTTCTAGCAAACAATATGGCTTGGCAAGCACTATGAAACAAATTCAAATTCTAGCTATTCTAAGTTTACCCTAGAATATTTTTACTAGGTAATATCACAATAGAGATAAATTCAATTAATCATTTTAGAAAATCTTACAATCTCGTCTTATAGATAACATATACAATCAATTATGCATCAATTATTTTCTAATACTTAATAATTCATTTGATATTATAGCTAAAGTATTTATCCCACAAGTTCTTTTGTTGTTCTTTTACTATACTTCTGTCTTCTTGTCAGTATATTCCTTGGAGATCTGTTTTAAAGCTATTATGAGAAAGATTAGAAGGAAATACATTATAGAAGGCGCATGTTGAACAATACGTGTCTAAGAAAGAGGTCAAATAGATTGATGAGCCCTTTAAAAAGGACATTCAGAAAAATTACCACAGATCTGCTGATTTTTGCAATGTTGTCTGTTGCAATTATTTTTATCCACTTTCAAAAAAGAATGCTTAGGACAGCTAATACTATGACAACTGTAATGTTGTGATGTTTTTAAAAATGTTTGCTATAAGTCAATATTAAAGCAGTGAGAAACACATCTTGAAATGTCCTTAGGTATATTTAATATTCAGATTTAAGTTCTTCATTATTTTATCTATGCATTTTAGAAGATGGGAAAGCTCCTATTCTCCTGAATTAAAAGCCAATGACTAAAACTAAAATCTCAAACCAAACCTAACTTAACATCCAGGTTCCAGGTTGGGAGGGTACCCTACTGGTGGTGGAAAAATAAAGATTAATTTTCAGCCAGTGTTTTTTTTTTTTTTAACAAATGGCAGTTCCCCATATGTAGCATTATTCCCAAGATAAAATGAGTTACGTTCTTTCTTCTTACTACTGCATATAGGCCTCAGACTGTACATTTTGTTTTTATATTTTTGCATTAATATTATATTTGATGTCTTTTTTCAATCTGATCTCTCCAGTGTAATACTTGGGCATGTGAGATATAAAGATATTTAGGACCTAAGAACAGGATAGCTCACAGTGTGACGGGTCCCAGGCCTCAAATATTGTCTCAGATAATCATGTGAAGCATACTCGATTTCAAATCTACATCTTCCTTTCTTATTCTGCATTTAAAAAATTCTTTCATACTGTAGTTTCCTTATCATTTCAAAGGAAGTATGTGTTTTCCCTTGCAATTGAGTCAGGATACTATGGGAAGAGAAAAAATATATTAATAAGAAGCAGTAACATATTATTTTAAAAATCAAGCTAAAATACTACTCAGGAACTTTATAAGATTCTGCTTGCCCTGTGGAGCTTGTGGCACTTACAGGGGTGAAGATTCATCGTCATCTGTGATGTTAGCACCCCACTCGATAATTTCATTTTATTGTTCTCTTCAGTCCTCTTCAAGGCTCTTCAGTCTTTCCAGTTTTATTTTTAGTGTTTTTCTTCAGCATCAAAATCTTATTGAAATAAAACCTGACTGTGGAATCATTATAGGATTTGTTGACAGTGGGATTGTTAAGTTTGTATGAGCATCTCCTTTGTCTCTGTTACATCTTTGTTCTTTTAAGGGCATAACATAAAACTATTATTATTCCTTTTGAGGGAAGAAATGTTTTTCTGTATGTTCTAAAATAGGAGCAAGAGAAATCCCACAGCACTAAATCCTGAAATTTTTAGATCAAAGCTAGCACAGATAAATAAAACATGGCTACAATGTCTACATTGTCTACAATGTCTACATATAGATTACAATTTTTCATTTATAGAGATGATAGTTACTTAAACAAACCAACCACTATACCCAAAAATATGGCACATAAGGACTAATGGAATCACTAGAGTCAGGGAATAAAAAGAGATTTACAGTTTCTAAACATTTTATGGCTTCACTTCATGAATAAGGAAAATTTAAAAAGAAGAAATAGGAATTTAAATTTTACAGTGCACAGAAATCACTTAAGGTGAAAGGTAAAACTATGGTTCCCTCATGCTCCCATCAAAGATTCTAATTTAATAGGTCTACTGGGAATCTGCCTTTTACCAAATGTTCTCAATGATTCTGATTCAAAGACTGTTTGAGAAACAAATAAATGGGTAGAACTCAGGGACCTTGACTCCAAGTTCAATATTGTTTCTGCTACACTACAAGATCTTTGACTTTTATGGATTCTTTTAAATTCACTTTTAAACAAAGTGCTATTAAACCTGATACCTAAGTTGAACACATTAAAATTCCAAAGTGATCACCGAGTTTTTGCCATCACTTACAGAAATCAGTAACTAGAAACTTCATTCTCTCTTCCAACTTGACTCCATTCATTTCGTTACACAGCAGTCACTTGGACTATATCCATATTATTGTGGTTCTGGCTACAGAGAGGAATGACTAAGATCTGATTGGTGATTACTGATCAAAGATATAGCTGGAGACTCTAAATGTGATTTGGGCTAGAACAGAACCTATAACTAGTGGTGAGTTTATAGGATAACACCACCTTGAAAAGAACTGCCCTGGGAACATATGAGATATTGGTAGCATTTGATTTAACATCATGAATGTACTCTGTTTAAAAAAAAAAAAAGTACTGTACTTCACTGAAACTGATTTATTTTTAAAATGGAAAACCATTTAAATACTTTACCTTCTATAGAAACTTCGAAAATAAAACTGCAGCAAAATAGAATCTGGAGTGACACATCAAATATATGAAGCAATTTGCCTATGGAGAGGAAACAATAAACCACTCCACCTTCAACCAGCTTCATACTTCACCTCCCAGAGGCAGAGTCCTTGCATGTTCTACCTTAATCAATTAGAAAAACAACCAAATCTAAAATTGTGTGAAATGTAAGAAAGGTAGAATTTCTTTTATTTTCAGAGTGGGAGAGAAAGCTGAGTTGTTTAGCTAGGGATAATTATCAGCTTCTTCCGATTTAAATAAACACAGAGCTTTTAATTCATTAATTATCTGCCATGTATTTAAAATACCACACCTCCAAAAATAAGTTTCTTTTCACAAGAATGAGAGTAGTTCGTTGGAAATAATTTAAGAACCAGAATCAAAGGCTTCATTTTACCACTAATTTGAACCTCCAAAAGCCTCAGATGCTTCACCTGTGTAATAATATGTGAAATCATCTAAGACTTCAAGGAGATTAAATTATAAAAGCATTTGCAAAGCATAAAGCCATCGTCGTACATCCCATCTATACTTTAATTTTCTAGTTACGGAATCTATTTCTGTTTTTTTTTTTAAATGTTTCTAATATAATTTTAAGGCATTATCAAATTTTTTAAAGATTTCAGCTGCTCTACTAAGTACAGTGGACTGTGCATCAAGGGACCCTGCCATCAGCGCTCCCATTGTCCTACAGTACAAAGTCACGTTGAAATACCCTGGAGCATTTTAGAAAAAGACCACTTCAATTTGGTTATTATCTTAGTCCGTTTTATGTTGCTACAACAGAATACCAAACACTGAGTAACGTACAAAGAAAAGAAATTTGCCTCTCACAGTTCTGGAGGCTGGGAAGTCTGATATCAAGAAGCTAGATAGGATGAGGGCCTTCTTGCTGAAGCACTCCATGATGGTAGGTGAGAGGATAAGAGAGAGCGCAGGAGAGGGACAAACTTGCTTTTATAATAAACCCAGTCTCACAATAAGGAACCTACTCCAAAGGTGATGAAATTAATGCATTCATGAAGGCAGAACCCTCATGACCTTCTAAAGGGTCCCACCTCTCAACACGGCTGTATTAAGAATTAGGTTTCCTTAATACACATGAACTTTGGGGGACACATTCAAACCACAGGAGTTATCTATACTCTGTGAAGTACTCTTGAACATGAAAGCCTCTGAGTGTTAACTGACACCTTCATTTTGAATTGGAGAGCCTCTATAAATTTCCAACATTTTAAAATATCATATTGTACTTCTTATTTTTTGCTTAATTACTTCCAAAGGAAATATAGTATGATTTCACAGACAGGATTACTTCCATCAAGAACAATACACAGGAAATGCAATCCCCAGAGCTATACCTGCTTAATATAACTTTAGTTCAGAAGATAAGATTGCTACAGAATTCCAGAATTCAGGTTTATAGTTCCTCATTTTATATACTCTTCTTAAATCTTTCTTCATGCTTGAATTAAACTCACATATTTTTTCATTGAAAACAATCTTTTTTTAATAAGTGCAAAATATAGTCAATGAATTTTAGTCTGTATTTATCAATTAACTGCCCTAAAAAATGCAGAAGAGAGGTGGGGTTGAGACTATCCTTTTCAATAGGGAAAAAGTATCAGGTACTTCATGTCATCTAAGTAGGGTGGATAGAAAATTATCTGGGTTAGGGAATGGAGAAATCACAGAGGTCTGAGTTAATCTAAGACAGATTCCATGAAGAAGCTAAAAGTTCAATTGAACTTTAAAGGAAAAGTTTAATTAGGTAAGTGCAGAGCGGGTTAGAGATCATTGTAGGCTGGAAAGTTGAGAAAAGGTTAGAAGAAAAGGTTTGCTTTAGGGATAAGTTTATGAAGACAAATTGGCACTATTATATAGAGGATTAGAACTACTACAAACCTTGGACTTGAAATTTTTTAAAAGAAAACTCTCAAACTAAGATTTAGCCAATCTTTAAATTTTAAAAAGCTATAATTAATAATATAGTAAGTTCAAGTTTGCATAATGTTTAAGCTAGTGATAGAGTCTGGCTTTGTGTCTCCACCCAAGTCTCATCTTCAATTGCAATCCCACAAACCCCATGTATCATGGGAGGGACCCATAGGAGGTAATTGAATAATTGGGGCAGTTTCCACCATGCTGTTCTCATGACAGTGAGCTCTCATGACAGTGAGTGAGTTCTCATGAGATCTGATGGTTTTGGAAGTGTCTGGCATTTCCCCTGCTGGCACTCATCTCTCTCCTGCCACCCAATGAAGAGGTACCTTCTGCCATAATGGTAAGTTTCCTGAGGCCTCCTTGGCCATGTGGAACTGTGAGTCAATTAAACCTCTCTTCTTAATAAATTATCCAGTCTCTGATATTTCTTCACAGCAGAGTGAGAATAGACTAACACAGCAAGCATTTGAAAACTTTAGCAAAATCACAGTATAATATGTACAAATTTAAAAATTAAGTAATGACCTGCAATTCATCAGTGAACACACACACACAAAATCTAATTTAAGTACCTAAAATAAGCTAAAATAGCCAATTGTTAGAAACGTGACTTCTTTTATGTTCAGTTATTGAGGTCAAATTTCTGAGTGCAAAAATATGTGGTATAAATTGACTTTTTAAAAATAGTTAAAATTTATGAAAATGATAAATGGGATATTTTTCCTCTTTTATGCACATACTGGTTTGATTGGATTTTTACATCACCACCAGATGTTTTAAAGTAATTTGTTCAAAAACTTTATCCTATAAACATAGAAGCCATGACATTTAAATGTCACAAATATTTGCTAAAAAGGTCTTCATTTTCAAAATGTTAGATCAAAATACTAAAAAGAAGTACACCAAAATATTAATAGTGATGTCTTTGAGTGTAAAGTAATGGATAATATTTCTTCTTCTATGTTGTATTTTCCAAACCACCTATAATAAACATGAATTCTTATTATAGTAAACAGTAAAATAAAACAAATGCTAGTTAACAATATTTATTGTACTATTTGGAATAATTCAGCATCAAGTGACAGAAAATGCAAAATAAAAAAGACTCAAACCAGATAAATGCTTATGTTCACATGAATACTCCTCAGGAACCTGGATCTCTTTCAGCTCGAGTATTCATCACCTTGAAAATGACCCTTCAACTTCTTGGTTCAGTAAAGTTATAGCAGAATCCTAAGCAATAAGATGAAAGAAGACATGAAAAAACAAAAAGGGCAAAGAGTATGTGCCAGCTTCCTCTGAAGAACTGTATTAGTGCCACATAACAAATTGCCACAAACTTAGCAACTGAGACACCAGACATTTATTATCTCACAGTTTCCCTAGGTCAGGAGTACAAAAACAGCTTATCTAGATACTATGCTTAGGGTTTCATGATGTTGCTATCAAGATGTTGATTGGGCTCTATTACAATCTGGGCTATTGACTGGGGAAGAATCCGTTTCCAAGATTTGCTATCAGAATTTATTTTTTGTGGCTGTGGGACAAAAAATAAATGTTGGCTGAAGCCTTCCCTGATATCCTAGAATTCACAATTCCTAGAGGCTATTCATTATTTATTGAGGCCTCTTACAGTTTCTTGCCACATGAGCTTCCCCAATGTGGCCATTTGCTTCATCAAGCTAGAAAGGAGAGCCACTAGGATTATCTGGTAGCAAGATGAAGTCTTATGTAACATAACATAATGTAACGTAACATAGCATAACGTAACGTAACATAACATGAGTGAAATCCCATCATATTTGTCTGATTCTATTAGTTATAAATAAGTCACAGTTCCTGCCCACACTCAAGGGGAATGTATTTCACAAGGACCTTAACAGCAAGGGGTGGGTAACATGGGGGCTTCTCCAGTGTCTGTCTGCCACAAGGCAGTTCCCAGAAACAATCACACAGTCCTTCCTCTACAACCCATTGGCTAGAGTTGAGCCCCACCTTGTTGGAAAATGTAGCCTCTCTTTCTGCATCATCATGTGTCCTATTACAGATGCTATTATTATAGAGGGAGAAGAGACTAAATATTGAAAGACAACTGACAGATTGCCTTCCAATCAGAGACCGTCCAATCAAAAATCCTGTAGCAATTAGGTGAGATGAACAAAACAGCATCTGGCAGTCTCAGAGGTGGTCAAATGATGTCCTATATTATAGCTACTAAATTTACTTCTAGAGTTAGTATTTTTAATAGAATAGAAACTAAATTTCCTTTAAAAAAAGAAAAGAAAAAGATTTGAGTAGAAAATTATGTTCACTTCATTTTTTCACTAAAATTTAAGTCTTATGTAAGTTAATTATATCTTACCTTATAGCTAATACGTTTATTCTTATAAACATGACCAATCTGATAATCTCATCTTCTTAAAAATATCATTTATTTACATATGTTTCTGTAAATTTCATAGCATTTTCTCACATGTTTTACCCTCGATTCTTTCCTCTGAAGGGTCCATTGTTCTCACTTACTAGGTGAGGTGAAGCAATCAGCCCAAAGTTAAGTAACTGGCAAGTGGCAGAGCCAGAGCTGAATCCCAGGTCGTGCAGCTCTACACAGAGTCCGCTAAACTATATTGTCAAGAAATTGATTTCATTGAAGAACAAAAATGTGAATATATTAACCATTTGGACAAATATTTGATGTTGGTCATGCTCCAGAAATGTAGCAATATCCAGATAATTGATGACTTTCCATTTTGTCTCTCTCACTCTCTCTGTTTGCTGTGCTTGTTGTAGCCCCAACCAAAAGAAAACTGTCACCTCTAGCATAGACAGGTATGAATAAAAAATAATTCTAATACCATTCAAATCCTTTAACCCAGTTTAAATTTGTTTTATTCTGCTGTAAGTACAAAGCTGTTACAGCCTTTAGAACTCCAGAGCGTCTCTGCTAACCTTATATCCTTGCCCTGATCAATAATAAAGTCTAAATGTGTAACTTATATGTAATGACATAAACACAAACTACACGTAGAATTTTTCAAAGATTAATTCTTAAATATATTTTACCTACAGGGATTAAGAAAAATAAAATTTTAAGAATTGAATTCATTTGCTCATCAGTATTATTTACCTTTATCTTTCCCAGAGAGCTGAGCTGTATCTTGTGAAAGGATTATTAAAGGATCATGGTTCTCAATAACTAAAATGAGACTTCAAAAGAAAAATATTTTGTGCTTGACCATTAGTTTCTGTAATTTTATTTTATTTAGGTGTTTGAGTGCTTGAGTTCAAGTGTGTTTTAAGAAAAATGAACGAGGGCATGTACTCTCTTATCTTCCAGAATGCAAAAGGTGTGGTGGAACACTTGAATTAGCGCTGTGTGAACAGGGTTTTCATTGTCTATTTCTTCCGTTAGTACTGAGAGTACTTGTTTGTATTTGAGGGAGAAAAACCATATGCACAGACTGTTCCATTTTCCAATTAAATTTTCTTTTTTATACTCACAGTACTCTAATTGTAACTCAGATGTTTGGTGGAGAATTCAGTCAAAAAGCCTCAAGACTAACAATATAGTATTTGTAATTCACAATGCACAGGGGGTCTCAATTTTTTTTTATTTCTCTTGTTTATAGCAACTTCTCATATAACTTATTCAAAAACATATTTTCAAAGGAGTTAAACTAAATTAATTCATACAACTCCTACTTCTTGAATATTTATTTTCTTCAACCTCCTGAAATCCAAGGATTGGGTACAACAGAAATACACCATTGTAACATGGTAAAAAAATATTCTGGAGTGTTTATGAAGCTTGTTTTCAGACAAATTGGGAGATAAATTATCCATTTTATTCACAAAATGAATCTCTCTTGTACTACATGGCATAAGGCCAAGCTATAAAATGATGTTTTAATGTTGCAAGCTAGATCAAAGAAACACCTTAATGATATTTGGTCCTGCCTGAATATTACAATATAGCTTTGAAGACTCAAATTGTTCTACAATCTGATCATTGCTTATATTTCCCCATTAAGATGGAGCAAAATGACAATAATTTCAACAGTTTATGCTAAACCTATAGATACGAACATGTTTTTACTACCAAAGAGTCATCACCCAAGGCTTGTAATTACCTACATACCTACAATCAGCACATAAGAGTTTAGAATACTCTCACATTGAGAGAAAAAAAAAGCTATTTTTGAGAAAAATGCATTCAGAATTTAAACAGAAAACAATGTGTAAAGGTAATTTTTGGCTAAGAATTTTTTTAAATTTTTGACAGGATAAAGCAAAGTTACTTCCATCAGCAAGGACAGTGTAAAATACTACCTGTTACACTAAGAAAGTCATTTCTTTCTCTTCTTTAGTGTGTTTTAAATGATCACTGGTGTGCAAGGCAGTGCACCTAGAGCAGGGGGAAACACCAAACGAATGGGTGATAGAGGCGGCCCTCGAGGAGATCAGAGCACACCATCCATTCTCCCTTTTCCAAATTCTGCTATTTTACCAAGACAAAGGCTGTATATTTAATTGATGATATAAAAAACTAATTCAAATACTGAATTTACTGTATATTTATTATGAGAACTACAAAAGCAGAAAATTAGCTTTGAAAATCAAATAACCTATTCAGTAATACACGTTCATTTTTATAGACCCACATAAAGACACTGGGTTCTCAATAATGCTCTAATCCAGGGGTTCTCGCAGTATGGCCTCAGACAAACCCCACTTGCATCATGTAGGAAATTGCTAAAATCCAAATTTTCAGGTGCTACCTCCTGGTCTACTGAATCAGAAACTCTATGAGGCCAAGCAACCGGTGATTTAATAAGCCCTCTAGCAATATTAAGGAACACTAAAATTTGAGGATTACTGTTCTAATCTAGTCTGTTAAGCTTAAAGTGGTGGTTCATAAAAATTAGACTTTAATACTACTAATTCGGCCTTCTTTACTTTTCACAGAAAAGGTTTGCAAGGAGACTTAGAAGCAGGTAAGATTTATCTTTCTGCGGCTTTAGGGCAGCCTGAAAGGGGTATACCATCTCCTTCCACCTTCCTCCCAACCAATCATTTTGCTAAGATTTTTGGTTTTGATGTGTTTTCACTTTGACATCTCTTAAGACAATCAAAGTTAGAGTACATTTCCTTGGACTGAGTTAGCAGTTCCTAGTTAAAATACGATTTCCATGAAATCTTCACCCTATTACCTTTAAGCAGCTTAACAGTGTCATTAATTACTATAAAATCCACGCTGAAGATTTTTAAAGAAATTGTAATCACATGCTTATTAGCTGTTTCAAGTGAGAAATACCAATGTGTCCTATATAAATGCTTGTATTTTTTTTATATTTGTTATAATAGAATAACATATGGCTTTAAATTAGACATTGAAAAATAGAACTCTGGAAATTAAAATTAGTTTCCCAAAAGTCTTTTATAATCAGCACCCTCTACATAGAAGCATTTAGATAAAGGACAAAAACCCATCAAAAGATACAAATAATTTTTATCTTATATAAAGCAGAAGTTATTAAATTTCTACATCACCATGAGTTGCTATTCAATACCTTTGGCCTCAGTGACTAAATACAAGGATTATTTCAATATAAAAAGTACAAGTTTTACTTTTTTCTTCTTTTTAATGACTTCTATAGGCATTTAATTTACAAGCAGATGCTTCCTTTTGTGTCTGAAGCAGGGATTCTAATAAAAATATACTGTCTCAAGGCTTCTCAGAGTTTGGAAGAAGTCTGAGCCTCTTCCATTTTTTGAGATTCTCAGTATTTATATAAACATTAATAACAGGAATACCAAAGGTGGTTACAAAAACTGTAGAATATCCCAAAATATTAAACTAAAGCTAATTCATTTATTCTGTTAAAAAAAATATTGCACAAGTTGATTTGGAGATGGCTCTATTTGAAGTGCTTCACTTCAAATGTCTGGCCTTGAACCAGATGGCCCTTCTCCACCTCTACTTTGGTACTGCCACAGTGTTAGACTAATGGCTTATCTCTCTGGAGGAAGGTTCACTGGCCTTAATGTCCCTGGGTTAGGAACAGAAGATCAGAAGAGAGGGCTACAGGGGCAATGGTTGGCCATGCTGTCTGTACTTTCTTACCTCTCTGCTGAGCACACAGCCCAGGATGAAGGAAAATATAGGCAACATATCAATCTGCTACTACACTGGCTTAGATGACATATGTGTGCAAGTGAGGACTTCTCTAACAGAGCTATAAGATTTGACCATCTTGGTGGGGTGCAGTGGCTCAAGACTATAATCCCAGCACTTTGGGAGGCCACGGCGGGCAGATCATGAGGTCAGGAGTTCGAGACCAGCATGGCCAACATGGTGAAACCCTGTCTCTACTAAAAATACAAAAATGAGCCCAGCATGGTGGTGGGCACCTGTAATCCCAGCTACTCAGGAGGCTGAGGCAGGAGAATCGCTTGAAACTGGAAGGCAGAGGTTGTGGTGAGCTGAGATCATGCCACTGCACCCTAGCCTGGGCCAAAGAGCAAAACTCCATCTCAAAGAAAAAGAAAAAAGATGAAAAGAGCATGACCCTAAGCTGTTTGTAATTCCTGATGGATGGTTGGAAGGAGCAGTAGCTGGTGAAGGCAGCAACTCTCCCAAACAAAAGCAATGAGAAATTTGATTGTCTCTTATCCAACCTAGCTGAAGAAAACCCAAAAATACAGTCATAAGAATAGTCAATATCTTATTTTGTAGAAGTTTTTCTGTTTTTTCTTTCTATGCAGAAGAGGTAGAAAAAGAAAAGAAAAAGTGAGTATCATTTCTGAACCTGCCTACATTCCCTGAAACATTTAGGAATTTATGGATTCATGTATCTTGTCCATTCTCTGAAATCTTGTAGAAGAGCCTGACCGCCTATTGCTTTATCAGTATAAGCAACTGAAGGACAGAGAGTGATAATACTTCCTTTTTTTCAATATTATGTATTCCCAGAGCCATTTAGTAGGTGTTCAATAATGTTTTGATTACTAAAATGATGAATGCATGGCTGCTCAGAAGACAAGGCAGGCTCTCTCTAAGGTAAGGAATACATAGAAATAAATGCAGGTTCTTAAAATTCCTGAAAGGCACAAGACTTCCAGGGGACTCCAACTAAAAACTAAAATAAACAAAGCCAATCTAATGCATGTTATTTGGTGAAAGAATTCTAGCATCTTGACATTTTTGTGGGCTTCCAGAAGGAGCAATTGGTTCCGCCACTTCTGTAACCACTCCATAACATAAAACAAAAAGGATATATAACTTTCTGGCTTTTAAAAACAATTCCAACTAACCCTTTCAGGAATTGGATTCTAACTGAAGATCTTGTACTATGAATCAAAATGCTCTGATAAAGTTAATAAACATCCAGAATATTTAATTTCTATATCATCATTTGGGTCTCTTTCAGTTTCAATGGGTAGAAAATGTAGTCCAAGATGACTTAAGGTAAAAGTGAGTGTATTTGTTTATGAATGAAAAATATCCAGAGATAGAACTTGTTTCAGCCAAAACTCGATTCAGAGCTTGAAAATCTCCATCTGGGTTTCACTTTTCTCCAAGTCCCAGGTCTGCCTTCTTGAGTATCCGCTTTATTTTCAGACTTCACATAGAAACACGAAAAGCTCTAAGCTCACATCTTCATAATTCAAAGTCCAGTAGAAGAGAGTCCATTTCCTTAAGGGAAGGAGGAAAAAAAAAGTCCCAGAATGGTGGTTTTTGTCTCTGATTGGCCAGATTTGGTTTACATACCCACCTATGCTACCAGGATATAAAGCTACCACTGGCCAGACCTCAGCTGTGGGTCTACCAGCGAGTCAGAGCAGCGGCTGACATCACTTGAAGCAAATGGGCTGACGGGTGGGATCAAGTGGTTGGATCTTCCAAAATAAGCAGATGTACTGTTTCAACAAGAGTGTTGGGAAGCAAAACCACACATGGCCAATACAAAGTATCATTGGTAGACCTCACTTACTAAAACTCACATGTTAGTGGAACCAAATGAAATTTTTAAAAATAATTATCATTCGAGTCAGACTTCTAATCAAACTACAGTTCTGGTGAGGACAACCTCACACCTTGAATCCAAAGTGTCTCTTCAGTCGCCGGCCTTCCACTTGTCTTCAGGAGCTGGAGCACACGGCCTTTGACAAAACTGGCGAACAGAGGAAACTTGCAGCCCCGCAGCCACCCTGTGTCCAGTGCCGACCGCAGGAGCACGACAGGCGGGGACGGGACCGCGCGGGTGCGCCCCAGCTTCCCAGCGTCGCCTCAGGGACTCGCACCCCTTTCCCTGGCCGCGCGGGTTTTATCCTTGGCGGCGGCCGCCAACCTGCCTGGAGGGGCCGTTGGACCTGGTAACCCGGGAGCGAAACCCCTGGGGTCTCCTTATCCAGGCCCGGGCAGCAGATTTGCAAGGCCGGCCGGGGCGTGAGCCCCGCGGATGGAGGCGGCTCTCGTCCCCAGCTCCCACTCCCTCCCCTTCCCCGGGGCGGGCGCGCGCGGGCCTGGAGCTGGGAGGCGGCGGCGCGGCCGGGCGGGTCCCGGGGCCCGCAGTTCGCATCCCAGTTCCCGCTCGCCCCGCAGCCGCCGCCAGAACAGTCGGAGTCGCCACCCGCCGTGTCCGCCGGGGATCCAGGGCGCGGAGGGGAGGGGTCGCCCCCGCCGGACCCGGACCCCGGGCACGGTGCGGTCCCCGAGAGCCGCCCAGACGCGGGGCCGCCCCGGGAGCGGCTGAGGCCGAGGACCCGGGGAAGGAGGAGCCCGCGGTGGCCGCAGCCCCAGGTAATCTCCGTGGAGGACGCGCCGGTCTCCGCGCCCAGAAACCCGGGCCGGGCGCCTCGGAAGGCGGACTCCAGAGGCGGCACCTCCGCAAGACAAGTTGATCGCGGCTTGAAATGAGGGAGTCCTGAAACCGACGCTCGTTTTATTTAACCAGCTTTTTTTCTCCTGTTTTAAATAAGTTTATTTAGACAATGGAAAGATAAAAAAGCAAACGGCCTCTTGGGTAACTGTGGGTTTGTAAATGTAATCCTTAAAGTTTTTCATGGCGTGGTTATTTGCTTGCGCATGTTTATTAACCTGTTAATTCTTCGGCTAGTCAGAAAATTGACATGTAAAATATTCTTTGAGGAACGTTACAAGTTTGCTGTTGCATACCAGCATCCTGTTATTTATCAGCTTAGTTAGCATCTGCCTTCCCCCAAAGTGGTACCAAAGTCAGTCCCTTGGCGACGGGTCTTGCATGTGACACTCTTGCCCTCTAGTGCCTCACCAGCTTGGTAGCAGTTTGATGGCTAATATTAATAAGATGTTACATAATATGAGAGTACTGGGCCAGGACTGGTGTTGCTGCCACTTGTAAAGTCAAAAAGCCTGAGCCGATGGTAGCGAGTGCTACTGTTTCCGTTTCTTTTCCATCTATTGCAACTTTCTCAAGCATTTTCAGCTCTGAACTTTAATTCCAGGTAAGTGTATTTATTTATTTATACTATGCATTAATGCCTCACTCATAAATGTAGGGGCTTTTAAGAGATAACTTTGTTTCCAAATCTAAAAATTTCAAGATTGAACAAGTGCCTCATGTTATTCTTGAAAAAGAAATATAGAGCATTTTGATTACATTAAGTGAAACAAAGGACTGTCTCATTCAAGGATAATTTTAAAGCTTCCCTTTCATAAGATTACAGTATTAAAGAAATAACCTCTTGTAGTTGTTTAAGATATTCACCAACTTATAATGATTCTGCAGTAGATTTGTTTAACAGATCACATGTCTGTTGCCTTGACAAAATTTTGTAAGGAACATCAGAGACTTAAACTAAACTACCTGCCTGTCTACACAGTAATGATCCCCTAAAGGTTTTCTATTGGATGCAGTTTATTTTATAGACATTATTTAAAAGTATAAAATTAATAAAATTAAATGCAACTGGAAAGAATCAATCTAGGTATCAAATAGAGAAACTTTAAATTTAAAGAAAATAGATATATCTTCTATTTAATATATTCATTTTGTGGGAGCAGGTAAAAACAAAGTTACATCTTTAAGGGGTTTTCTCAGATCGTTTTTCAAATAGTTTTTCTAATAGCTGGATACTGTTTAAGCATCAAAGTTATTTAATGTCGAAAATTTATTAATATCTATATTCTTTATAAACATTGAAATACAGCAATATATGTAATCTGGAAGAATTTAGAAGAAAACACATCTAGATAATGTAAACAGCTACATTCTTAATACATTTGTATTAAATTAAAATACAAATCAAATGTTGAGATATGTGCAACTGATCTGGGACACGCTTTTTTTTTTTATTTTTTTGCCTTTAGAAATATCGTCTTATCAACTACTGAGCAATGCTGTTCACCACAAGAGAGCAGAATGATATGACACAGAAACTGTAGAATATCTGATATTTAGCCGTAAAGAATTTTTTCTTTTTCTTCATCTATAGCTTTCTATCAATATTATATTTGAGATAGAGATTTCAGATAGAAGTTTGAAATAGGCTCCTTTTGAAAATAGTACTGAACACGTAAAGAGGCTTGCCTAAGATAAGCTCTTTGTTTTTTTCTTTCTCTGGTTAACACAGTATTTACCATTTCTAATTTTGTTATTGTTTTTCTTTAGCACCTTGATGGTAAAACAGAATATTTGTTTCTTTGTGTAAATAATGTTAATTTTAAGCTCATCACATGAATTAATTTTCTTCATAGTCTTTAAAATGAAAGATTCTAACATTACTAAAATGTTTTAGATAAAATAAAACTTTTATCTCTTTCTGGAGATATTTATTATAGTTTAATTTGGTGGAGTTATATATACTATACCTTCTCTTAAATTTTCTTGAGAAAAGCATTATTTCTGAACATTGCAGCAATTATTAATTTTTAGTGTAACTGAAAAGTTTGTTAGAAGTATATATAGTAAAAGAGATAATCAGGCATTGGAGGTTCTTTTTGTAAACAATATATTCTGCTAAAGAAGTTATTATAAGCTAAAATATAAATATTTAATTGTTTACCTGTCATTTCAAAATTTTAAAAATGTAAAGAAATTACAATTTTTTCTTTTAATCTTGGGACTCTGATTGTATGACTTCCTTGAAACCTGGTTGAGTTTCAGCTGCTTTTTGGTGATTAGGGCCAATTTTGTAACCTAAATGTGCATTTGTTAAGATACAAAATATATTTTTTAAAACTACATACAAATACTTTGTGATTTATATGCACTATAAAATCAGGGAAATTGAATAAAGGATAAAAACACTATTCTCAATTAAATGAATGCCTTGAATTTCTAATTTCTTAACAGTACAGACAGTAAGAGAAGACAGCGGAAGTTCACTTTCCCTGTGCTATGTCTGTTGTAAATGGGCATTCACACAGAAATGCATGAACTCTGGACACCTGTCCAGATTAGGGAACGCTGCCAGGCCGCAAAAGTAACAACTTGCATCATAAAGGTAATCAGTCTGAACAATGGTCAAAACTATTGTATGACTGAAGTTTCTCTTAGATTAGTGAAGAGGTGGTTTTAGTATTTGTTGGTTTGTCTGTTTGTTTGTTTATGGTAAAAAACTACACTCTTAGATACCTGCATATGACAATGAGTGATTTATTCTTTCCTGTTACTCTAAATATTTTCATCAATTTCATGTGAGTTATAGGATGAGGAAAAAAAAAAAAGTAGTACCTACTACAATTAATTAATGTCTATAATAAATAATTTCCCAAAATCTTCTACAAATTACTGAGGACTATAATTCTTGATTATCTGCCAAATAAGAGCTTAAAAATCAATTATTGTAGTCCTATCCTAAAACCTTTAAGCATCTCAGTGATGAATATCCATTTTACATATATTTCATTGCTGAATGTTTGTGTTTGATTAAAATATTTGAAAATGACATGAAGGTAGATCTAAATTCTAGACCTGGCTCTGCCAAGAGAGGAGTGGCCTTGAACAGCTCCCTTGCTGGCTCTGGGGTTTGGTTTCCTCACCTGAAAAATGAGGATTCCAGAGACCTTTTTTCATCCTGTTTGTTCAGCATTTTAGAAATTGCCCTGGAGGACAGGATGAAGACACATGAAAAAACATCAGTAAATAATACAAAGTTCAACTTGGTGATAAGTACTATTGTCTAGATTTTTGCTAGTAGAGATGTTACAGTTCATACTCATAGAATGGTTACCTTGTGCCAGGCACTGTTTTACTTTACGTATTAATTTCCAGCTTATATAATTTTCACAAAGATTATTTAAGGTAAATATTATTCCTGTTCCACAAATGAGGAAATTGAGGCACTGAGAGGGTACCTACCTGCCTAAGATCACATCCCTGGCAAGTGGTGAAGCTGGAATTCAGCTTGTCTGGCTCCAACACACACTCCTTTAACCATTATATTACATTGTCTCTCTACAGGTTTCAAATATTTGTTCTTGATATGCCTCTTGATGTAACAGAGGCAATCCATATGCCACTCCAACAATTTCCACCACTTCCCTTACATAAGAAATACTCATTCATTCACCCAGGAAGTATTTACCAAGCATCTACTTTTGTGCCAGGCATAAAGCACACCACAGGACAATTAAATGAGTATATAAAGTATAAGTTAAATTAAGTTAAATTAAGTATATAAAGTTTAGTTTAGGCGATTTCTTTCTCCTCTTTTGCTACCCTAGTTAGGTTGAGTCTCTCACTTGTTCTAAAAGGTGCCCAAGGTAACAGAGGAATAATTTACCTGACTCCTTTATTGATGTGTCCATCAAATAGAACCTTCAACCTCCTCAAGACTCCCTATACCATATTTTTTCATTATTCCTTCCTACCCTTTTTGCATCATCTTCTCTCTGCACATTGGGTGTCTTTCCTTCTCCGGTTCATGTAACCTAATAGAGCCAACACTGATTCGTAACTTTACATCTTACAGTCCAGGCAACTAACGAGGAGTCAGGTTAACACTCTTTTGTTCCAATTATTCTAGTGAATAACAAAGAAAAGGCTTGGATTAGACCCGGAAAGCTTCATCGTCAGCACTCACATGTGTCATATGTGAGCATACGTGACAGAATATGTCAGCATATTTTGATGCATGCATTCTGGTCCAATCTTAGAGGGTATAGGCAGACATTTTTCCCCTTAAATAGAGAATAAACAGCAAACAGCAGTGGGGTGGTTTTCTCCTCTTGCGTTACTGGATGGCATAACACTGAGGGAGGTAAATAAAACATATTCTTCCCTTCATAATTTTTAATACAAAGAGGGAGGGAGAATTACAATGGAAAGTCATTTTCCATTTAATGTACCAAACAAAGCTAATGCTCTCAAGTGCAGCTTTTCTCTCATCCATCTTTTAAAAATTGCAGTTCTAGAGACAGAGGGTATTCTTGGTCATACTCCATGTAAATCAGCTTCTTACTTGCCTACCACAGCAGGGTTTAATTAACGTGACACAATTTCACACATTCTTTCCCCAAGAAAAGCTTGCTCTTGTCAATTTTTAATATTATTACTAAATTACTTTTAGCAAATCCACATAATGTATTTGAGGCCTCCCGCTGCATTTTTCAACATTACAAACTATAATTTTATAGTTCATTCCTTTTTCAGGAAAAGGAATATTGTCAGCATCTTTTAAATATCTTTCATTTATGTTAGAACCTGAAGCTCTTTAGTTATTAATACTCATTTTCCAGATGGTAATCTTTTTTCACTTTTCTTGTACTGCCAACTTTAACATGATTCTATTTCATTTAGAAATTGATTTTTACTTTGGGATGATGGTGGGTGTTAGTGGAAGAGAAAAGATAGGTTACGTTGACAAGTAGGCACTTCCTCTTGCAAATATTACTTGCAAAATATATGTTTGTATATATTGGGTTCTTTCAGTATGTATATGGAATTGTCTGTGATTCCAAAAACTAATTACTTCCTCTGCCTTTTGTTAATGGTAAATAATTAATGGCTAATATTTGCTTGGTGGAGTCTTTGTAAAAACAGATACACTGCAAAGCAATTCTATTCATGCTGAATTCTGAAAAATCTCAGAATGGGAAAAAATAAGTAGTTGAGTAAATTTCAGTGAAAAGCACATTCTGGATACGCCTGATTTATGGCTCTGATCAAGTGGTCACTGCTATTCGCAACGTTTATATTATCGCCTTGACTGTTTGAGGCCAGTGTGACTGATGAAGGTAGCCGTTCATGGAAGATGGTTTGACTTAAATATTGCCCTAGTTTGTGAGTGCCAGCTGCTATTTGTAAAATTTAGTAGAGGCCTTTTTTCACTCATTCAACAATTATTCAATGGGCTGTTCTCACTTCAAGCACTCTATTAGACATTAAAAATACAGAAGTGAACAGGACAAGTACTTACAGATGTTTCCAAGCTATACAGAAAAATTATGTAACTAATTATAACAGAAAACCGCATAAGTAATTATAACTTTGGCACATACTACAGAGGTAAAGTAGAAAGTGATGTGAGAATGCATAACAGGGAAGCCTGACAGATCATGGGGATCAGGGAAGACTTTTGTGAGGCAGGGATATTTATACTTAGAACCATAGGATTGGGAAGATGAAGCCAGATGGGGAAATGGAGTAAAAAACTTCCAGACTAACAGCATGTGGAAAGACCCCAAAACAGGAAAGAGATTATCTCTTTGGGGGAACTGAAAGAGGACCCATTTGCCTGGAACTTAGAAAGGAGAGTATCATATAACCAGGCCTGAGAGATAAAAGTGGAAAGCATACCACACAGGGTCTTGTGGGACATGTACAAGAATATGAATTTTAACCAGCAAGTAAAATAAGCAGCCATTGACAGGATCTCAGCTGGAAAGAAGTAACAGAGTTCCGCTTTGATGTTGCATTGAGAAAATGGTAGAGGGAGCCAAGAACATTTGTGGTGAGATTAGTTGCTGCAAGTGAAAGAAGGTGTTAAGGATGCACAATTAGGTGATTGTGGGGACCTGAGGATGGCTTTAGTAGGAAGATTACAAATTCAGTTTTAGACAGGTTAAGTTTGCTTGTGACATGATTCTACTGGAATATAATAAGGAAGGGCACAGTCAATGGGAGTTGTTGTTGCTATTATATCAAGTTGATAGTTCAGTATAAAATCCTAGAGCCTAGAGGAAGGAGGTCTGAGTTACAAATGAACATTTGGAATTTACTAGAGTGTAGATGGTAATGGAAACCAAGAAGTATATGAGCTCATCTAAGGAAAGGGGGATGGATAAAAAGAAGCCCAAGGACATGGTGCTGGCAATGCCTCTGACTGAGCCTCTTTGTTCTAAGATCCATCTGACTTTAGATATCTGCACTAAGGTGGGCTTATGTGCTTCCCACACTCTGCTCAAGCTAAAGTGCTCATACCTGTCCCTTTATGAACCCTTAGTACACTTTTCACTGGCCATCTTCGGGATATTTCTCTCATTTCCTGTGTTATTTCTATTATTATCATCATAGCAGATAAATTTTGTTTGTTCATTGTATATGCCAAACACTATTATAAAGAGCTTTGTGTTGTTGTTGTTGTTGTTTTGAGACAGGGTTTTACTCTGTCGCCCAGGCTGGAGTGCAGTGGTGTAATCATGGCTTACTGTAGCCTTCATCTCCCAGGCTCAAGCAATCCAACCACTTCAGCCTCCCAAGTAGCTGGGACCACCTACCACCATACCCAGTTAATTTATTTATTTATTTATTTATTTATTTATAGATTTATATAATTTATAAACAACAAAATTTATATATAAATGTGTGTGCATGTGTATGTGTGTGTGTATATATATATATATATATATATATATATATATATATATATAATTTATAGAGATGGAGTTTTGCTTTGTTGCCCAGGCTGGTCTCCACCCCTAAGCTCAAGTGATATGCCCACCTCAGACTCCCCTTGTGCTGGGATTATAGGGGTGAGCCACTGCACCCAGCCTCATTAAAACCCTCTTAGGAAGGTATCGCAGCCAATTTTCTTATAAGGAAGCTGTAGCATCTAAAGGTAGTAGCTTCCCAATATGTATTTCCTACTTGTTCCTAGCATGGAAGGAAGTTATCTTCCCAGGTGTGTGGTATCTTTGATGCAGGCTATTGGAGTTCACATTTCAGTTCTACCTCTACTAGTTGTGGCATCTTGAGCAGGTTACTGAACTTCTAAAGGGTCTAACACAATTTCAGTACCTATGTAAGTGTTTATTAATATTAACTGCATTGCCATTGTTATCCTGCCTTCTCATATCATATTATTTCCTTTAGGGTGCCTTATAGGAAATCTTGATGATGTGGTGACCTTTATAACTGATCCAACATTGTAACTTTCTTGAACCTAACTATGTCAGAATGCCTGCTTAAGTAATTTTGTTGATTTTCGAAACTTAAAATACAGTTTCTTGGTCATTCGGCATAGCCCTCATCATAGGTTGAACAGGGAGCAGAATTCACCCACAGCTATCAGTTCTGTACTGTTGATCAAGACAGTTATGTCCATGGGAACTCTTTGATATCCAGGCTAGTGTGTTTGCTCTGTACTTATTCAGAGTACCCTGCTGACCATGCAAATGTCTTCAATTTTCTATGTGTTTTTGTGAAAGTGTTTTAACAACATATTCATCACTATACTGAAATGTTTACATGTTGATATTGTTGGCCTTTAAAAGTGTTTTCATCTCATTTCTTATTTGAAAAATTACTGAGAAGAAGTGTGAGCCATATGCCCTTGGAAATTTCAGTCTAACAATGAAGACAGACATTAGATAAATAATACTGTTAATAATATTTCATAAGAGTTATGATAAAGTCTCCAAAGGGAGCCGTCTAAAGGGGAAGAATAGAGTTGGTCAGCAAAGGCTTTCCTCAGGAATTGGGTTTCTGTAGCACATTCAGATGTTTCTGTGACCTGTCAATTCCAAAGATTTTGTTTATTTTTTGTCTACATCCAACTATTTTAAATAACATTAGGATTGTGTTGTCTAATCACATGTATAACTTGGTCCATATATCTATCTGAATCTGAAGTGTACATCACTGAATCAAGTAAGTTTCCCCTCCAAGCTTTGTGTTTCTATTATAGTGGCATCTTTATCTTCTAGTCCCCAAGCCTGCTACCTCCCCAAACCATAAACATGTTCTTTTCTTCTTTCTTCACAAATATCTCTCACTTCCATTTTCCCTCATAACAACCTTAATCTAGACCTACACCACCTCCCAGATGGATTACAGCAGCAGCCCCTTAGCTGGGACTGTCTCGACTCTGCCTACTTCTTCACTCGGTACAGTGTGGCATGTTCTCTCTCTGTTCATATTAATGTTATTCTTCATTCTAGGTGTCACTATGACACTAATCATCTGTAAACACCATCTTTATCAAATCCCTCTGTTCAAATGCACCCAATGCTCTTTATTTTCAAGTTCATGCCCTTGTACTTCACAATCACTTTCAAGGATATTCATTAATCTGCAGCACTTTTTTAGTCAAATATTATTTCCATTTTCAACTCAAAACACAGTATCCTATATTTTAGTTAATTTCACTCAGAGCTAAGCACATTGCAACTACTCCATTTCTTCAACCTTGCCAGGGAGTTTTGCCTGGCATGTTGTCCCCATCCTCATATCCAAACCCAGTGTATCATGGCATGTCCCTCTCAAGTGTCATGTCTCTTAGAAATTGCCACCGACTTTCCTAAGCTTTACTAATATCTCTCTGCCTCTGTCTGTCTCTCTCTCTCTTTTGAAACCTGTAACAGAGAGTCTCTACCACATAAATCACTATTTATTATGTATAACATACTGTTAGCTGCTGTTTCACAAGTCTCATTTACCTTAATAGAGTCCATTCTCTAGGAGAAAGAATTATTCCTAATATCCTAATATACTTCTGGGGTGTCCACAGCACTTAGTACAGCACTAATTCCAAAGCAGGTGTTCAATAAGTACCTGATCACTAATTGCATAATGGTAAGAGTTTTTGGTGAGTGAAAGTTTTATCTACCATAGATAATATGATATTAAATTTATCCCATGTTGGGATGCTCTGATTACATTTACTTAACATTGAATGTCATAGTTATTTGTAACCTCAAGAGATAAGTTAAAGCATTAGAATAAAGTAAAACTGTCAAATTAACCTACAGGCATAAGATGCCATTGTATTCCATTTATTCCACAAAAAAAGTCATTGCTTTTTGTGGCACAAGTGATGTAGTGATAGACAAAAGAAAGGTATTATCTCTACCCTCTTGGAGCTTCCAGGCATACAGAGAGGCTGACTTTAAACAAAATTTTGATTATGGCAATAAGCACAAAGGAGATATTCTTTTCACAATGACCATGTATAGCCACTGAGTCTTACCAAGTTTGGAAAGTCAGAGAAGGCACCACAAGGCAATTGTGAGGAAGAGCTTAATTTTCCATATTTATCCATCTGCATGATGCCTCCCAAGTGAAGGGCTCAGGTGAAGTCTGTACCTTTGCCTCTGCCTATTGCTATAGTGCCACCTTCCACAGGAGGAGTGACAGCAACAGTTCAGTCTATCCTGAAGTTTTAAGAGCTAAGAGAAACGTGGCAGAGAATGGGAAGTAGCTGTCCTTGGCTGAGTTTGCAGTGTGAACAGTAAGTTCTGAGAATCGGTACCAGGGACTGACATTGATATGGCAACGTGAGATGTGCAATTGAAAAGGGTTTGCAGAAAACAGGAGAATTTTAATGTATTCATCTAAATATGTTAGACCACAAGAACCAAAAGCGAAACACGGCATGTTCTCACTCATAGGTGGGTGTTGAACAATGAGAACATGTGGACTCAGGGAGAGGAGCATCACACACTGGGGGCAGTTGTGGGGGTAGGGAAGAGATGGGGGGTGGGGAGGGATAACATGGGGAGAAATGCCAGATATAGTATGCACCTAAAGTAAAATAAAATATAAAATAAAATAAATAAATATGTTAGACCAGTTCCTCAGGGACATACATTGGAATTTTCTTTAGCTTCTGGAGGAAACTTGAAGAGTTTAATGGAAAAGAAATGTCCTTCAGCATTTTATAATGGCTAACAGAGAAGGTAACTTTGATAGGCTCCTAACATCTGTCCTAAATAGTGAGAGCAAATACTCCTCACCACTTTGCCCTCATCGCAGATAAGAACTGTATAAGTTACATGCCTTTCACTTTTGACAAAGGGAATAAATTGTAAAATGCTGCTATCTGAAATGGAAAATGTAGCAATACATTTTATATCTAGTCAAAAACAGTTCACAGGTAAAACTGAAACATAGAAATGGGAAGATATGAGATTTCGTACTCTGCTGTTATGCTCCAGAATATTATAGTCATAGCATGTACATAACTTTAAAACTACTATTACTTATCAAATGAAATAACTATAATTACAACAAACACTCTGTTGCCCAGGTAAATTTTTATTTGCTTAAATATAATCTGTACCTATACAAGTGTATTTAAAAGAACCCTCATATGGCATGTTAAGTTCTCACCCCCTTTCTTTGCAGTGTTTGTAAGATTTGTCCCCTCCCTGCAATTCTCCCTAACCTATGATGATTAACAGTTTATGACTGCATTGTGAGAAATGAGACTGCACTGGCCTGCCTGATTAACTCTCTAAGATTGCTCTATGATATTCTCCATGTTATTAATTCTTTTCACAGAAAAAAATCTTACTGTTATGTTATCCCCCTAATCAAGAAAGTATAATGTCTCCTGTTTTCTTCTGTTTTGTGTGGCTCTAACGGAATACCACAGACTGGGTAATTTATAAACATTAATTTATGTGGCTCACAATTCTGGAGGTCTGGAAGTCTGTGAGCATGGTGCTGGAATGTGGTGAGGGCCTTCTTACTGTGTCATCTCATGGTGGAAGGTTGAAGGGCAAGACAGCATGCACAAAGGGGCAAGAGATCAAGAGCAGGCCAAACTTGCTTTTATAACACTCTCGAGATAAGTAACCCCCTTCCAAGATAATGATACTTATCTATTCGTGAGGGTAGACCCTCTTATCAGGCCCCACCTCCCAACACTGTTGCATTGGTGATTAAATTTCCAACACAAAAACTTTGGGGAACACATGCAAACCATAAGATCACCCTACAGACTTTCACAACCTCTGTACTCTCAAGGCTTCCCCTAATCTGGGTTACCCATATATAGTCAAATTTATTTTTTAAGTGTTTCTCACTCTTTCCTCCCACTCATCATTCATGATCCTTGCCCAATATTGCATTCACTCCTGCCTCTGTAACATTCCCTCTATCTCATATGTCTATTCAAATTACTCCCATCCTTCAAGGCTCTACCCAAATCCTACTCACACATTCTGGAGCATTTCACAGACTCCCCCACTTGCCATGATCACTTTCTTCTCTCATCCTGTTATTGTCATTGTCTCTAATCCATAACCCACACATTATTATCATTCTTTTCACTGTCTCTGCTTTATAATTTAGAATGTTTTAAAGAAATTCACTCTGTTGAACATTTATATATTAAATAGAATGAGAGCTGCCCCATAAATATTTGAATTTATGACATATATATCCTAAATATTTTAATGAATGAACTACAATATAAAATTTAAAACATAAATAACATGTTTATCCTGTAAATAGAATATCCTATAAATATCCTACAATTCTATTCCAGAATATATCATTCATAAAGATAATCGTATTGTTCAAAATATTATTCACTGCTTATGTCATAGAATTTGGGAACCAGAATGTTGTTGGTGATCATTTATTCTAACCATATCATTTTAGTTGGTACAGGGGCCCAAATAACACAATGAATAAGAAGCAGAGGTGCAATAGACCCTAATCTTATGATAAACACTAAATACAGTATTTTTCACCAGTGCTGCTTGTTGTATCAGCTAGCTTTTAGCCTGCCTTATGTACAATCACAAGACCTGTCTTAATTTTTTTTAAATTTCCCATTATAATTCTCACAAAGTTCCAGGGCCATAAAAGTCTAATAAGCTTTTGCTCTAAGAAGCACCCAGAAATTCCAGAGAAGGAAGGCAAGATGGCCAACTAGATGCAGCAAAGAAACGCTATTCCCACTGAGAAAAACCAAGGGTTTGAGTAAATCAACATAATTTGGATAGATCTCTAGAGAGAAAATACTAAAAGTGGATGGAGATACAATGCAGATGCTGAGGCTGAGAAGGGAGAAGGCAGGCACAAGGTACTGGAATATGGGGGCTAGTCCCCTGCCCTAAACAGCTCCTGAGGAATAGGTACATGAAGGGACTGTGGTACTGTCCACCCTCGCCACGGGCCTATGGGATCCTGGCTTAGAGGGCCCCACATCCCTCAGGACATTTGAGCTGTCAAAGGGATCTGATTGGAGAGTAGACAAAGACAGAGCTTCACCCAGCATGGAACAGGGGGGCCTTTGTACATGGTGCAGCTCTGGCAGAACATGGTAATAGGCTTCCATAACCTAGGTCTCCCCATCTCCCTCCAAAAAGCTTTAGCCCCAGCTAACCACTGGGCCAGAAGAAAGTAGGACTGACTTCCCTGTGGGACTCGGTTATGTCTGTTTTTCAGGCCTTCCAGCCTGCCAGCACTTTCAGGGCCACACCCTAGAAGCCCTAAAGGAATGTGTGCACAGTACCGTCTCTGCTGCCCAGCCTGGCTGCCTTGCTCCACCTGATTATGTTCCTGGTGGCTTGGGAGCACTTTATTTTCCTTACCACACCCAGAATCCAGATCCAAGTGCCTGAAGGATGGACCCCCAAGCCAATCCAAGTGCTTGAGGGCTGCAACAGCCAGCTTGGGAGTGCCAAGCCAAGTTCTGTGGCTGGCACTCAAGTGGGAGAGAAGCTCACACTCTCAAAGCACTAAGAGGAGTGAAACACTCATTCATGGGCTGGAATGAGAGTGGGCATGCCTCCCTCTACAGGACTGACCAGGAAAGGTTATCTCCTATCTCTGTGATGCAACTTCTGGCCTGGGAGCCCTGCAGCCCAGAACACCTAACAAAAGAAATCCAGACACACTGTCAGTGATCAGAGGGGCTCCCCCAAGGTCCAAGAGTGGACATGGTGAGAGGTCATCTCTCTCCCTTGCCACCTCGGAGCACAGCTGCAAATGTGAAAATTAGAGAGGAGCCATGCAGCTAGAGAAGAAGCTGTCTACTGCCCATTACTCTCCAGCATCATCTACTGGATCCCAGCCCAAACTACAACGCCAAAAATATTTTGCCACTATACACCTCTGTGAAACCAAAGGCAAGAATTCAGCCGCAAATAAAGACCCTATACAAAGCTTTGGCCATGTGAAAACATCCAGAAACAAATCCAACTGAAGTACTCAATTTACATCACTGTTAAAGAAACACTGGGCTTCTTAGATGTGAAAAAAATCATACTAAGAATTCTCCCTAGCAACTTAAAAAGTTAGAGTGTCTCCTTACCTTCAAATGAGTCCACTAGCTCCCCAGCAATGGTTCTCAACCAATCTGAAATGACAGGCATAGAATTTAGAATCTGGATGGCGAGAAAGGTCAAGATTCAGAAGAAAATTGAAACCCAATTCCAGGAATTTATTTATACTATCCAAGAGATAAAATATGAAATACGATCCAGTTTAGTTCCATGTAAGGAAGAACTAAACTGAACTTGTGGAGCTGAAAATTTTAGTATAAGAATTTCATAATACAATTAGAAGTATTAACAACAGAATAGACCAGACTGTGAAAAGAACCTCAAAGCTTGAAGACGGGATCTTTAAACCAACTCAGTCAGACAAAACTATAGAAAAAGAATTGTTAACAATGAACAAAACCTCTGAGAAATATGGGTTATGTAAAGACACCAAATTTATTATTGGCATTCTTGAGAGAGAAGGAGACAGAATAAGCAACTTGGAAAATATATTTGAGTATGTAATCCATGAATCTATTTCCCTAATCACACTAGAGACATAGAGCTACGATTTCCAGAAATACAGAGAACCTATGCTGGTTACTATATGAGATGACCATCCTTAAGGCACACAGTCATCAGATTCACCAAGGTCAATGCAAAAGAAAAAATCTTAAAGGCAACTAGAGAGAAGAAGGGTCAAGCCATGTACAGATGGAACCCCATTAAGCTAGCAGCAGACCTTTCAGCAGAAACCTTACAAGCCAGAAGCATTTTAAAAACAAAAATTCCAACCAAGAATTTCATATGACACCTAACTAAGTTTCTTAGGAGAAATATATATAAAATCCTTCTCAGACAAGCAAGTGCTGAATGAATTCATTTCAACTAGACCAGCCTTACAAGAGGTTCTTAAGGGAGTGCCAAATATAGAATTGAAAAGCAACACCTGCTACCACAAACACACTAAGCACATAGCCTGCAGGCACTATAATCCAAGTAGGCAATCAAGTCTACATAACAACCAGCTAACAACATGACGTCAGGACCAAAATCTCACATATCAACACTAATACTGATTGTAAATGAGCTAAACCTCCCACTGAAAACACACAGAGTAGCAAGCTAGATAGAAAAACAAGACCCAACCATCTTCTGTTTTCAAGAGACTGATTTCACATGTAATGGTACCCACGGGTGCAAAGTAAAAGGATGGAGAAAGATCATGCAAACGAAAAACATACAAAGATCAGGAGTTACTATTCTTATTTTAGATAAAACAGACTTTAAACCAATAAAAAGTAAGAAAGGCAAAGAATGGCAATACATAATGAAAAAGAGCACAATCCAACAACAAGATTTAGCTATCCTAAATACATATACACCCAACATTGGAGCACTAGATTCATAAACCAAGTTCTTCTTCACCTACAAAAGAACTTAGACAACCACACAATAATAACGGAAGATGTCAATACCCTACTCACAATACTAGAGAGATATTCAAATAAGAAAATCTAATAAACTCTGGAGTTATACTTGACACCTGACCAACTAGACCTAATAGATATACAGAACCACTCCACCCATCAACCACAAAATATACATCTTTCTCATCTGCACATAAAACATATTCTAAGATTGATCACACGTTTGTTCGTAAAGCAAGTCTCAATACATTTTAAAAAACTGAAATTATACCAAGAACACTCACCAACCTCAGTGCAATTAAAAAATAATAATAAAGAAATCAATATCAAGAAGATCTCTCAAAACTACACAATTACGTAGAAACTAAACAACTTGCTTCTGAATAACTCCTTTGTGAACATCAAAATTAAGGAAGAAATCAAAAAATTCTTTGAAATTAATGAAGATAGGGACACAACTTACCAAAATCTCTGGGATGCAGCTAAGTTAAGAAGAAAGATTATAGCGTTAAATGCCTTCGTCAAAAAGTTAGATCTCAAAACCACAATCTACCTTTGTACCTAAAGGAATTAAGAAAAGGGAACAAACCCTCAAAGCTGGCAGAAAAAAAAATAACTAAAGTTAAAGAAGAATTTAATGAAATTGAGATGCCAAAATCCATATAAAAGACCAATGAAACCAGGAGTTGGTTCTTAGAAAAAAATAAACAAGACTGATAGATCACTAGCTAGAATAATAAAGAAAAATAAAGGGAATATCCAAAAGAGAGCAATTAAAAATGAGAAAGATAAGATTACAACTAATTCCACAGAAATAGAAATATCCTTAAAGATACTATGAATATCTTTATTCACGTGAATTAGAAAATCTGGAGGAAATGCATAAGTTCCTGGAAACACAGTCTCCCAAAATTGAATCATGAAGAGATTGAAACTCTGAATAGACCAATATCAAGCTCTGAAATTGAATCAGTAATTAAAAACCTACCAACCGAAAAAAGCCCTGGACCAGATGGATTCACAGCAGAATTATACCAGACATACTAAAATGAACTGGTACCAATCCTACTGAAACTATTCCAAAAAAATTGAGGAGAAGGAACTTCTTCCTCACTCATTCTGTGAAGCAAGCATCAGCCTGTTACCAAAATCTGGCAGAGACACGATAAAAAATTCAGGCCAATATCTCTGATGAACATGGATGCAGAAATTCTCAACAAAATACTAGCAAACCAAATCCAGCAACACATCAAAAAGTTAATATGCCACGATCAAGTAAGCTTTATTCCTAGGATGCAAGGCTGTTTCCGTATATGCAAATCAATAAATGTCATTTACCTCATCAACATAATTAAAAGTAAAAATCACATAATCATCTCAATAGATGCAGAAAAGCTTACAATAAAAATCAAACATACCTTCATGATAAAAACCCTCAACAGTCCAGACATTAAAGGAGCATATCTCCAAATAATAAGAAACATCTATGACAAACCCACAGCCAATGTCATACCGAACAGGTAAAAGCTGGAACCACTACCCTTGAGAACTGGAATGAGACAAGGATGCCCACTCTCACCACTCCTATAGTACTGGAAGTTCTCGCCAGAGCAATTAGGCAATCAGGTATACATGCAAAGGCAAGAGAAAGAAATAAAGCATACAAATAGAAAAAGAAGTCAATCTCTTTTTGCTGATGGTATGATTTTATACCCAGAAAGTGCTAAAGATTCTGCCAAAAGGCCCTAAAACTTATAAATGACTTCATGAAAGTTTCAGGATACAAAATCAATATACAAAAATTAGTAGTGTTTCTATACATACATCAATAATGTCAAAGCTGAGAGTCCAAGGGAGAATGCAATCCCATGTACAATAGCCACAAAGAAAATGAAATACCTAACAATACAGCCAGCCAAGTAGGTAAAAGATCTCTACAAGGAGAACCAAAAAGCACTGCTGAAATAAATGAAAGATAATACAAATAAATGAAAGTACTTTTCATGCTCATGGATTAGAAGAATCAGCATCATTAAAATGGTCATACTGCCCAAAGCAATTTACAGATTCAGCATTACACCTATCAAATTACAAATGTTATTTTTAAATAAATAGAAAAAAAAGGTTCTAAAATTCACATGGAACCAAAAAGATCCTGAATAGCCAAAGCAAGTCTAAGCAAAAAGAACAAAGCCAGAAGCATCACACTACCTGACCTCAAACTATACTGCAAAGCTACAGTAACCCAAATAGCATGGTACTGGTACAAAAACAGACAGATAAACCAATGGAACACAATAGAAATCTCAGAAATAAAGCCGTACACCTACAATTATCTGATCTTTAATAAGACCAACAAAAACAAGCGATAGGTAAAGCACTCTCTATTCAATAAATGGTGCTGGGATAAATGACTAGCAACATGCAGAAGAATAAAACTGGACCCTTACCTTTTACCATATAAAAAAAAAAATTAACTCAAGGTAAGTTGCCTAGGCTATAATCCTAAGCAAATTAAGCAAATTAATTCAAATGCAGGACATCAAACTATAAAAATTTTAGAAGTAAATCTAAGAAATCTGTTTGTGGTATCAGCCTTGGCAAAGAATTTTTGGCTAAGTCCCCAAAAGCAATTGCAATGAAAACAAAAGTTGACTAGTGAGACCTCATTAAACTAAAGACCTGCACAGCAGAAGAAAGTATCAACAGAGTAAACAGACTACCTACAGAATGGGAGAAAATATCCACAAAGTATGCATCTGACAAAGGTCTAATATCCGGAGTCTATAAGAAACTTAAACAAATCAACAAACAAGAAACAAACAACAGCATTTAAAAACGGCAAAGGACACGAGCAGATGTTTCTTCAAAGAAACAATCAGGCGAGAGAGAGAAATAAGGCATCAAAATAGAAAAAGAAGTCAAATTATTTCTCTTCGCTGATGATATGATTCTAGACCTAGAAAATGCTAAAGATTCTGCCAAAATCATCTCTTTATTAAAAGAAGACATACAAGTAGCCAATAAACATGAAAAAATGCACATCATCACTAATCATCAGAGAAATGCAAATCAACACCATAGGAAGATATCATCTATACCAGTCAGATGGCAATTAGTAAGAAGTTAAAAGGTAAGAGATGCTGGTGAGGCTGCATAGAAAAGGGAATGCTTGTACACTGTTGGTGGAAATGTAAAAATATTCAGCCACTATGGAAAGAAGTTTGGAGATTTCTGAAAGAACTTAAAACAGAGCTATTACTTGACCACGTAATTCCATTACTGGGTATATATCCAAAGGAAAATAAATCATTCTACTTAAAAGATGCATACACTTGTATGTTTATCACAGCACTATTTACAATAGTAAGATAAAGAACCAAACTAGTGTCAATCAAATGTGAACTGGATAAAGAAAATGTGGTACAAATACACCATGGAATACTATGTGGCCATAAAAATGAATGAAGTCATGCCTTTTATATCAACATGGATGCGACTAGAGGACATAATCCTAAACCAATTAACTCAGGAACAGACAACTAAATACCACATGTTCTTACTTATAAGTGGAAGCTAAACACTGAGCACAAGTGGACATAAACATGAGAACATTAGACACTGTGGACTATCAGAGGGAGGAGAAGGACTGAGAACATGGTGGAAAAACTACCTATTGAGTACTATGGTCACTTCTGGGTGACAGGAAGCATACCCTAAACGTCAGCATCCCACAGTATCCCCAGGTAGTAAACCTGCACGTGTACACTCTAAAATAACAGTTGAATTTTTTTAAAAAAGGAAAAGAATTCCTTAGGTGCCCAGGTAAATCCAAGTATGGCTATATATTATTTGGGATTTGACTAGCCAGGAAATATGTGTTTGGTTTTCATTAATTCAATTACCTGAGAAAAAATATTGTTCAGTTGACAGAGATCTATACACAGTTTGCTTAAGCTTCATAAACTGAAAATACTCTTAACAATAAATCCGTATCAGTGTGCTGTGATATCTGAAGAAGTGAAATCCTAATAAATGTAGAACACCCAAATAAAAAAAAAAAGCACCCATGTTTCTTTCTAATTATTTTTCAAAGTTATTAAATGTTCAAAGGTTACTAAGACTTGAAAGGGATTTCAAATTATTGCATAACAAGGTGTTTGCATTTTTAAAAACATTTTTGGAGTAGTTTTCACATCATTGCTAAACTCCTTCTCAAAAAGCAGAAATAGAATGGTATAGAAAGTGAATCAATGGGTAAATATGCTCTTCTCCAAGAGTGTATGATTCCCTATAGTCTCACACCAGATTTGCAGAAACCCTGGGAAGTATTTTATTCCTCACATTCATCTTATCACATGGCTGTTTTGATTTTTGGAAAATGCAACTATGAAAATATACAGTTCTAAAATGATCAATTGCATTGTGGGACCATATATGCATCTTGAAATGGTTATTCTAATGAGAACAATTATCATAAGGGTGTTTCTCTAATGAATGTAAAATGTATATCAATGATAAAACTGACTATGTTAACAACTTTTCAGAAAAGAAAAAACATGTTTTAATAGTGGCATAAATATTCAGTACATGTAATTAAACACAAACAGCTTGAGTATGTATTACATAATGTGTAGCCAGATGGCAAGACATGCCAGTGTATGGCTCAGGTGACCTCTCCGTGGTCTTTGTTCTATATTATCTATAGAGTTTGATGCAAAGCACAGTGAATATCATGAAATTTCCTGTTAGTCCAGTCTTTTTTGTACTAGGGATAGAGGGCTCAATGGACCCTTTTTCCTCATTCCATCAATCCTATGTCTTCACACAGATCTGGAAGGAGGAAAGGGAGGGCTTCAAATATACGGTACTTCAGTTCATCTGCCAAATACTCTGCCACTTAGGCTAGTCAACAAGATAAAACTTGCTTATTTTAATGCTGCAGACTGACTGTTTTATATTCTTTTCTATTTTTCAGACAATATTTTCTGTGAGTCCTGATCAAGTGATACAAATGAGCTGCAATGGTGACATAAACTCTTGACTGGGATTGGGAAAGTAGCTGGAACACCATCTTTTTTTTTTTTTTTTTTTTTTTTTTTTTTTTTTTTTTTTACATTTTCTGGTGCTTCTTTTGGCAGAGTTGAGGAGAGTATCTACAACATGAGTTTTATCATGAAGCTTCACAGACACTTTCAAAGAACGGTCATTCTGCTTGCCACTTTTTGTATGGTGAGCATTATCATTTCTGCTTACTACCTGTACAGTGGCTACAAACAGGAAAACGAACTCTCTGAGATTGCTTCAGAAGTTGACTGTGGCGACCTCCAACACCTACCATATAGGCTAATGGAAGTGAAAGCAATGAAGTTTTTTGATGCCTCAAGGACAGACCCCACAGTCCTAGTATTTGTAGAGAGCCAGTACTCATCTCTTGGTCAAGACATCATTATGATTCTAGAATCAAGTAGATTCCAGTATCACATTGAAATTGCCCCTGGAAAGGGAGATCTCCCAGTGCTTATAGACAAAATGAAAGGCAAATATATTCTGATTATTTATGAGAATATTTTAAAGTATATAAATATGGACTCTTGGAATCGAAGCCTTCTAGACAAATACTGTGTAGAATACAGTGTGGGTGTCATTGGATTCCACAAAACTAGTGAGAAGAGTATACAGAGCTTTCAGTTAAAAGGTTTCCCTTTTTCCATTTATGGAAATATTGCAGTAAAAGATTGTTGTATTAATCCTCATTCTCCATTGCTTCATGTGACCAAATCTTCCAAGCTTGAAAAAGGTTCTTTACCTGGAACTGACTGGACAGTTTTTCAGATTAATCATTCGGCCTACCAACCAGTAATATTTGCCAAAGTAAAGGCCCCAGAAAACCTTTCTCCTTCCATCTCTAAAGGTGCTTTTTATGCTACTATCATACATGACCTGGGGCTTCATGATGGAATTCAGAGGGTTCTTTTTGGCAACAACTTGAACTTTTGGCTACACAAGCTCATCTTCATAGATGCCATCTCCTTCTTATCAGGGAAGAGGCTGACATTGTCCTTGGACAGGTATATTCTTGTGGACATTGATGACATATTTGTAGGAAAAGAGGGAACAAGAATGAACACCAATGATGTAAAGGTAAGGCTCTATTTTCTCAAGTTTCAAAGTTTAGTTCATCTCCCAGCCGGGCTACAACTATCACAGTTTATACCATAACTGAATTACCCAGGACGTGGGATTTATTGGAAAAGTCTGGGCAATCTAAGATTATTGCTCACCCTAAACCAACTAAGGAGATAATATATTTCAAGAAAAATAAAGATTTTACTAAAAGACTGAGTGTGGCAGCATTCTGAAATGGTTTTCTATGTGTATTTACAACTAGAGTAGAAACCATTTTGTTTAATTACTTTCCAGAAACTATATCAGAAAAACTATTACTGATCTCTTAGTTCATTTAAATATGAAATTAAAGTGAATTTGTCTTAATGATAATAAATATTTTCACAAATTTCAAAAATTACAGATCTCATAATAGCAAGTTCAGATACTTTTGGAGGTCAAATATACAATGCCTATTCTATTTTTCTGAAACTCTGAAAATCAGTACTACTAAATATGAAGATCAATGACTATACAAGCATATTTATTCACATATAAATATGAGGATTTAACTTGATTTCAGTGAACACTTCTGACACATATATGAAGCTGATCATGCTGCATTTAAATTGCATTACATTTCTTATTGTGTAAAACTGCTACCTTAACCAGAAAACAATTATTTGAAATAGTTTTTCATTATTAAAAATTGATTGTGTTACATAAACTGCTGATTGTTTACTATTAATAAAATTTTAAATTAAAATTCTCTACATTTATCTTCGTTTCCCATTTGAAATGCCATAGGATTCTCTCTCTCTTATGCTACATATTGATTTCTCATAAAAGTGAGACTTTCTATACATAATTTTTATTCTATAGCTTTGATCTTTTGGTAGAATATCCAGAACCAAATCAGATGGCAAACAATACGTCTCGAAAACTTCGTCCTTTTCTCTAGTCACTAACATCTGGCAAATAATAGTAGTGTTTTTCACACTAGTTAAATGAGCTAAGAATGCCAGAAGGACAATTAAATAATACTATAAAAGAGTGTGAAGACTGAAAAGAAAAAAAAAAAAGCCCATATTCTTGGCATGATTTTAGTCTCTTCCTTTTAGCTAAATAGAAATTAATTAATAAAGAAGCTGTAGTTAAGTTTCCATTAAGTCTTTGTATTTACTTTTGAAAGTATATCTAAATTAAAACCAAGCTGGTAGTTTAAGCAGTTATTATGTGCTTGAAGATTATAAGCAATGCATCATTCTACCATTTTTTTCATTTGAAATTATTTTGGTAAGAAATGTTTTTAATATGAATATATTTCTGATGTAAAATTGTTTAAAACTGTCAAATATATATTGTTATGGAATTTTAAAATATGGTAAATAAATCCCTGAGTTTTGTATGTAGCCCCATTTCCCCTAATATTATCCAAAATACAAAATGCCTTTTGAGCTCTAGAAGTCAAGCCAGTTTTGAGGGGTATGAAAAATTAGAGGCTTATTGAACATATTAAAGAAAAACTGGCAAGTGTATTTTATGAATTGCTCATATTTAGATAGAAATATATATCCTAAACTGCCTAAAGACTTTTTTTAAAAAATATGTTTTGAATAATCTGAGTTTTTAATTGCTTCCAAATTGCATCTCTGATTGTGTCTGAAAACACTAATTTATTGTAGTCAGTTGCCCTGGGAGTATAAACAGTCACTCATGTTTTCATTCTGTAACTAGTTATTAAGTGTGTACTACATGTGAAGCACCTTTTGGAACTTACAGATATAATCTTGAACTGTAGTCCATTCCTTTAGAAGAGTGGTAGGGGAGAGTAGAGTCATAGGAAAGTACATTGTGCTGAGCATCTATCTGTTCTGTACTTCATACGGCTATATCCCATGCCAGGCACAGAGGCAGGCTCTAGGGATACAATGATAAATAAAGTGTCTCATGGGGATGATAAATAGATATATAGCTTGCAACACGGTAAGCACACTAGCAAACATATCTACACAGTTTTATATAAATTATATTGTGGGAAACACTACAGTGTGTGCTACATACCTGTAACCATTAAGTATGTAGTACAGAGTTGGAAGGCAAGACTAGATTGATGTGATGATTTGGAAAGGTGTAGCAGTAATTCAGAAAAAGACAGCAATTTCATGAAACCAGGAAATTGGAGTAAGAATGGAGAAGGAAGGACCAAATTAAGATCTATTTAGGAAGTAAATTAAACAACTTAGTAATTTGTTAAATGGAGATGAAAGAGAATATAATCATGACATTAGAATTTGTCATGAAAGAGAATAGAAGGATGACATTAGGATTTTTAGCATAGATGAATAATTGATGATAACAACAGTAAGGAAAGGATCATAGTGAAGATCATTAAAGGTCAAAATAAAAATTTCAGTTTTATTCAAGTGCATGTGGGATGCAGAGGTCTTTCACAAGTAGTTGCCTCACAAGAAAAGTCTAGGTAGGAAATACAGACTTCAAATTAACCATGCCATAGGTAATCATTCACCACATGAAAGTGTGTGAGATCAGCCAGAGAAAGAATTTATAGAGTGATGAGAGAAGATAATCAAATGCTGAATCTTGAGGAAAATCATCTTTTAGAAAATAAGTAGAGGGAAATATTCCTTGAATAAGAGTTTAAAAGAACAGTCAGAGACCAGGAGGCTGAGATGCTACAGCTTCAGAAAGAGTGTAATCAACAGTATAAAACCCAACAGCAGGGTCCACTGAAGTAAGAACTAATAAGTCTCCTTTGGGAAAAGACAAAGATCACTGGGGTCTCATCACTGGGGATCATTTTAACTGGTAGACTAGTAAACCAATCACTGCATGGATGTTGGGGGTTTTTTTCCTTATGTGGAACAGAAAATGTGCTTCCTTATTTAATGGGAAGATTTGAATTAGCATTGCAATATCAGCTTTGCCTGCCTAGATGTTGAATAATATGAGTATACTTTAAAGAGCCTCAAAGCCACAAAAGAAACTGTGACATGGTATGAAGTGTTTCATTTTCTCTACCACAAAAAGACCAAACAAAAAAAAAAAAAAAAAAAAAAGACAGACCTAAGTTAAGCATTTGTCTAAAGATATGCAAGCTACAAGCTGTAGCCTGTAAAGAATCAAAAAAGAAAATTGATTTAGATAATTCAAATATTTCTTTAATAAGGCAGGACAAATTTCAGTTAAATTGAAGTCAGTAAAAGGTGTATGTGCGTGTGTGTGCGTGTGTGTGTGTGTGCGCGTGCGTGCACGTATGCATGCAAACGTGTTTCATTGGACTATTGGATGAGTTCTAGTGATGTTCAAAAGTTCAAGTTCCTTGTGGTCTAAGACCCACCTTCAAACTTCCTAAGGGTTTTTGGAGAGAGAAAGTGATGTTTCTATGAATAAAAAAAGCTTCTAACATTAAAGCATTTTAGTTTTACATGAAAGCATTTCATGACCCAGAGAACATTAACAACCCATATTGTCTTTTAAAAGCATTAATTCACTCTTGTCATAAGATCTGTTATACCTTTAGACCTACCATTTCATATAATGTTTATGTCCCAAGACAAAGGAGAAGCTGAATGGGAAGATTGTGGAAAAGGTGGTTGTTCAGGGTTTTACTGAACTCCTTGCAGTTGAATACTCTCAATACATAAAAGAGGTTACATATCACTCCCTCCTGCATCCCTCTTCTATTTCTGTAGTAAGTACACATTCCTTTCAAACTTTCAGAAACTTTCTAAAATTTATCAGAAAATGAAGAACTTGCCCAGTCCCACCTGAGCTTACTGAAGAGGTGACTGTAGCCCCTCCTGGGGTACCTTGTATCTCTTTCTAGAGGTACTCAACAGCCACTTTCCTTTTTTTACTACCCCAGATTTTCCCACTATTTACTTACATTTCAATATATCTTAACTTGTGTATTTATGGATTAGCCCTTTAAAACATCTACATTTTTAAGTGACCCCAGAAAAGAGGGCAGTTCTTAAATCTTTAATACAATGTCACCAGTGGCTTCATCATTATTTGCCACTCTAATGGAAGATCCAAGAGTGCCTAGGGAAAAGAAAGTGCTGAAAATAGATGTGGGAAGCCAGAAAACTGTAAAAAAATAAGAGATATCAAGCTCAGAAGACAAACTTGGCTGACTTTTTAGTCTTGCTTGGGGCTGACTGTGCGAGGCTCTAATTGGAGTGTAAAGGTGCATTCTGTGCTGCTTACCTTTACCACAAGTATTCACCACCCCAGCTAAGGAGAAGCCAGAGGCTTCATAAAGTCTCTAAAAAATAACGACATACCACATATTGGGAGGACGGGGAAAACACGACTGCAATCAATTATTCTGTCATAAGTACACATAGAAGCGGAGCAAAAATTTTTCCAGGCAGTTCACTATTCATGTGCTCTGTATGGATGTCAAGACCTGTACACTGTACACAGTATTAATGTTCTTCCATTTTTCTCTTAAACTCATATTTCTTGAGTTCCTTTTCATTATATGTTTCTTAACTCCTATTTATTGATATTCGTTTAATTTTATTATGCTATAGAAGCATGTATCTGCTTGCTACGAATACTTCAAATTTGCTAGATTTACTTTATAACTGAATACAGTATGCCTCATGTACTTGACAGGGACATATATTCTTCAATCAAGGAATATCAGCACAACATTGTTAACTACAGTTTTCAAATCTGTCTTCTTACTGTATTCTTTTTTGGGGGCACGGGGATGAGAGAGAGGAATGGTATGCCTGATGCTATCAAAAGAGTTATGTTTAATTCCCCAACACTGATAGTTGATTGTAAATATTTCCTTCTTATGAAAATGTTTGCCTTCTATATTTTGAAGCTATATTAAGTGCATATATTTTTAAATCATATTTTAATATAATGTTTTAACATTCTGTGTTATCTTTTTAACTTTATCAATGTTGTTTTGCCGTTGTTTGTTTTGCTTAATACTAATACACCTACACTAGCTTTCTTTTGATTACTATTTGAGAAATATAACTTACCTCCTTTTATATATATTTAATCTCTCTCCTGTCTTTGCATTATAAGTTAGCTTTGAAAACAGCCTCTAAATGAACTTTGCTTTTTGTCTACTCTGTCAATCTTTGTCTTTTAATTAACAAGATCAATTTACATATAGTTAATTGGATTATCAATGTATATGGATTTATTTCAGCTACTTAATTTTGTGCTTTATATTCACCCCACTTGTTATATTTCTTCTCTCCTTTCCCTTCCTTATTACCTTCACTTGAATTGTCAGTTTCTTTCTTTTTTCTATCCATTCTTGGTTTAAATTAGTGTATTTTATCTTTTTTTTTTTTTTTTGAGTAGTTTCTCCAGAAATTTAAACATGTGTGTTAAACAAGTGCCAATATCTTCATATCTCAGTCAAAAGGTACAGAGTTCTTTCTCTAACCATGCTCTCTCTCCTTTAGCTGATGGGCTATTCTTGTTCTGGAATTAACTCCGTTGTTGTTTTGCCCCCATACTGTTTTACCACTATCAAAGTTTGATTAGATTTGCAAGATTTCTACTGTTTTCTTTGCTAACCATTCACCTTTTCTCATCTGATGTGATTCCCAGCTTCTGCATCTTACCCCTTTTTGTAAAGAGCAGCCAAAGTCACACCATTAACATATAATTTTGATCATGACCCTCCTCTCCTCAAAACCCTCCATCGACTTTCAGTGTCTTCATCTCTGGTACATGCCAAGCTCCTTTTCCCTCACTCCCTCTTCTGCAGCCTCTCTAGTTTCCTTGCTGTTCCTCGCTCCTGTTCCAGAATTTTGCATTTACTGCTCTTTCTCCCTGAAGTGTTCTTCCCCAAATTTGGTACATAGCTCTCTTCTTTGCTTCCGTTAGGTCTTTACTCAAATGTTACTTTTGCAATGAAGTCTTCTCTGACCATTCTCTTTACATTTGCAACCCTTAAATTTCCCCATCTTTTCCCGATAGTGTTTCGTTCTAGCACTTAGGATCATCAATGGTGTGCTAAAACTGGCACACATGGGCTTATAAGATCAATTGTGTGCACTCCTTCCCAGCTTTATGGAAGGAATATTTACACCATAAAAATGGACAAATGCTACAAAGATGGGCTTTTTATTCACAAAGACCCAGTTGTTAAAGGCTTCACAGCATGCTATCAGACATACCATATATTTTACTAATTTATTAGGTTGGTGCAACAGTAGTTGCGGTTTTTGCCATTACTTTGTGATTTTGACTATTAAAACACAAGCTTCACAAGGGCAAGATTTTTTTCATCTATTTTGTTCACTGATGTATCTCCAGCACAGAGAAATGTACTTACCTAAGTATATATTTGATGAATGAATGAGTTGCATTCTTTCTGAAATACATCCTTCAGGGATGATGAAAGAGAAACTTCAGCTAAATTAAATTTAAAGGAATTTAATTGAGCAATGAACAATACATGAATCAGGCCGCCTCCCAAGCCAGAGTAGGTTCAGAAACTCCAGTGCAGCCACGTGGTGGAAATTGGAAAAAGGAAAGTGACATACAGAAAACAGAAGCGAGGTACAGAAACAGCTGGATTTGTTACAGGTTGGTGTTTGCCTTATTTGAACATGGTTCGAACACAACTGACTGGCCAAAACACAGTGATTGGCCCAAGCATAGATTATAGTCTGTTTATACCTCCACTTGTTACAGCTCACGATGTACAGAAAAATCCTTAGGCTCAACTGAAATTATGTAAGGAGGTGGCTTTAGGCTAAACTTTATTTTAAAGAGTTCCTTCAATGAGAATCTATTCATGGTAAACCATCTCAGGTTTTATGCATTGCAAATATCTTTCTTTTCCCTCATCCTTAAAAGATAGTTTGGTTGAGTTCACAATGCCTAGTTAACAGTTCCTTCACATACATCCATTGCTGCTCATACTGGGAAGGCTGGTGCTACCTGAAGTCACCTAAACATTTGTGGTAATAGAATGTCCAGTTCCACTGGTCCCTAACTGTTTTACAATTATCACAAAGTTAGGCAATTTGAGATCATTCGTATGAATGTATATGAAATGTTTCTCTCTCTCTCTCTCTCTCTCTCTCTCTCTCTCTCTCTCTCTCTCTCCACCCCCCCACCTTCACTCTCTCTCTTAGTTTGGCAGAATATTTATTTCTAAATGTGATATAATGTGATCATATTAATACACAGAAAAATTAATTACTCTCAATATTATTATCACATTCAAATAGTCATAGTGTGCTAGCAACTATACAGTTATTTTAAGGAAATAACTATAATTTAACATAGGGCAATCATAAAATACATTAGCAAAGGGAAAAACTATTTCATATTCATAATCTACTTACATTTAATATATTTTATTAAATTTGTTGTGACATTGTGAAATGGAATATTTCTCTACTATTAAGGAGTGATTTGTTACGCAATGACATTCTCAAAGAGTGAGTTATAAATCATTTAAAGAAGCCAAGATGTTGTTACTGAACATATGAATGTGTAAACAGGATATGTGGTGACTGATTATATTTTTAAAGGTCTCATGCAATGAATCCAGCCCACGCACGTTACTGGAGGGCTGTCATAGATGGTACCAAAGCTCAACCAGACAATGATGACTTCTACTTACTGTATAGCAGAAGAATACAAGAGTCAAATTAAATACAGAGATTTAGGTTCTAGAGATAGTAAGAAAATTATGCACATTTGCTCTGTTAAAATAATGTCATAAGAATTTCAAAGGATATGCTGATGACTAATGAAACACATTTTTGATAAATCAAAAAAACCTTGGAGAAAATTGTACTATTTGCCAGTTACTGGATTATGTCCTTCTCTTGGTTAAGAGAATTTACTTCTTCTAACATTCCATGTTTCTAGAAAATAAATTGGCAATAAAAAAATCATTTTTGTATCTCTATGCTGGTGGTTTACGCTGTTAAACCTATAAAAAAAGCAGTAAGTTTCTCCCAAGGTAAAAAATACTGAGTACATACATTAAGTGTTTTGCTTTATCATTTAATTCACATAGAAATTCTATAAAACAAAGATTATAAGCAGCATCATTTTACATAAAGAAACTGAGGCTTATAGATTATGATTAACTTGCCCAAGATTTTACAACTAGTAAGTTGGCATTCCTAGAATACAAAATGCAGATCTACCTGGCTCCAAAATCTGAGCTTTTCCACCTCATGTGCTTCACAGTTGTGAGCTTAACACAACTGGTGTTAGGTGGTGTCCATAGCAATTTCTTCCTATCAAACTCTACTTTACAGTAAATTGCATCCTATCAGCTTTTATTATAGTTTGATGGGTTGAATCTGAAACTTTGCCCTAGATTTATTTCTAAGTCTGGAACAGAAATTAGCATTAGTCACCTCTTGAAATGCCTTGGGCAAAAATAAGTTTTGGATGAATTGGAGTGGCATAGTGACAGCATAGTGGCAGGCACTTCTGGCACTCAATCAATTAAAGAACCAAAATTGCCCATAATTTTTACAATTTCACTTTTTCTATCTGTATGTACTCAGATTTTAAAGTCTGTGTGATGTTTTAAAGTGCTTTATGCAGGCATTCCTAATATTTTTTAAAGCTCACAAACAAATAGAAAAAGTCAAGGAAATTCTGACATATTGTTAGTCTTTGGGAAACATGAATTAACAGCTAAAATACTTTTTTATTCTTAACTTTTACAGGCTTCCATGCATAATAAAACTGGAGACTAAAATACAAAATTGATCTTAAAGTCATAATGTTCATATAAAATAATTCATGAGATCTACTTGGGATAATTTATAAACTGTTATAACCAAATAAATATAGCCAACTTATTAAACTTCTAGATGAACTGAAATTTTAAAAACTAAAATTTACCCATGTAATACATATTAGAATTTTACCTTAAAATATTACATGCATTCTCATTTTAATATTAACAGTTATGATTATACATGATTATTAGTAGTCATAGTTATTAATTATATCAACTACTAAAATAGCTATGTATGGTTTACTATTAATGCCAAAGCAAAATACCACCAACTTAGTGGCTTAAAACAACCTAAATTTGTCGTTTTGCATTTTGCATTTCTGAAGATCAGACATCCAGCATGGGTCTTACTGGGCTAAGTTCAAGGTGTTCACAGGGCTGTGTTCCTTTCTGGAGGCTCTGGGGGAAAACTCATCACCTTGCTGTTTCCATCTTCTAGATTCTGCCCACATTCCTTGGCTCTTGTTCCCTTACTTCATCATCAAAGCCAGCAATACTCTCTGTGCTTTATTTCACTGCCACAGAGAGTGGCGCAAGCTCGTGCTCTCTCTCTCGCTCGCTCGCTCGCTCTCCCTCCCTCCCCCTCTCTCTCTCTCTCTCTCTCTCTCTATCTAAAACTGGAAAAGGTTCTTTGATTTGAAGGACCCATATGGCCTACCTGGATAATCCAGAATAATCTCCTCATATCAAAGTCTTTAACTTAATCACATCTACAAAATCTCTTTTACCACGTAATGTCCACATTCACAGGTTCCAGGGATTAGGACATGGATTTCTTGGCAGGTGAGGTAAAGGAGATATTCTGTGTACAACAAGCTACGCTCTTCAGGTAATCATGCCACAATTCCTACAATGACTCAACTCCTCAAGAAAGTTTACTACTTCACTACTGTTTCCTCACTGGGAAATGAAATCTTGATGGCATATACATGCTCAAATAATTACTCTAGATCTCTGAGTCAACAGTAGTTAACTGCGGAAAATTAAATTATTGTGCTGTTAAATGCTTCATACCCCTTACACTCTGGAGGTTAACATGGGTGGGCAAGTAACCCTTCCTTCACTTAGGTATCTTTAAAAATGTAGCTCTCCAAAGATTGCCTAGTTGGAGCAGATGTGTGACTATCATCAATTCACTACTTTCGGAGTTTCTAATATTATGTTTCTAGAAGTGAATCAATTATGAGACTAGGGTCTGTTTTGAAATCCAGTTGATTGGGACTACTACATAGTTACCTAAGCACAGTTCACCATTTTCATTGTCAACATCTTCATTATACTTTTTTTCTTTTTTGTTCTCTTTATGTTTCTGCATCAACCTCAGTTTCAGTGTCTATATTTTATGTATTAGCCTTTCCCTCTTTGGAATTTCTGCTCCAACTATCCCAATCTAAAAACGACAATGGTGTTTTATCTGTTTATCCCTTCTCTCTTTATCTCCCCTGCTTTGATATCCTGGTGTCTGCTTCAAGAATGTACCTTTCTTCTCCTTCATATGTACATCTTTATTTTACGTAACTACTTGTCTCTATTTTTTTTTCTCTGACTGTATAAACTGAGAAGAATCAGATTTCTGGGAAAGAAGAACATTACTTGTAGAAATGAGGCCAACTGGTTGAGGCATTGAACAGTGATCTATCCTCAAAAATAATAATAATAAATCCTTCACTATATATAATATATATATATGTAATACCAGAAAAACATATAGCAGAGCCATTTTGATCTAAGAATCCTAAGAGACTAAGTATTTGAGTTCACATAGAAAGACAACTTACTTGATAGTCTTGAATAAATGAATTCAAGTGGTTTTGACAATAAAATGAAGATTAGAGTTGCTGCCAATGGGGTAGTTAATAGTTATATCCTGCCAAACTCAGATTTCTGATATGCTGAAAAATACTTTTAGGAAATTTTGTATAACATTTAACAAAAATTATTTGACAGTATTTTTAGGAAAAAGAAGACACTGAAAACCCATTTAACTCTAGTGTGATTGCTTTGAAAAAGTAAGTTAGCTTAATATTCAAAGGATCTCAACATAATTTGCCAATCTGCTCTAGAAATGCATTACACATTTAAAGGAAGCAAAGGAAGAAAATACTTTCCCCGTCTATGTCATTTCTTATGTGATACAGAGACACTGTCATTGCTCTGAGGGGGAAATGAACTAAAGGCACATTTTTCCTTCTTGCTAGGACTGTCCTAGAAGAAGCAGATCTCCAATAGCACTGTCATTTGCAGCTTTGCAAGAACTAGTTAATGCTCAGTCACCATTCTCAAAGAAGACACAGCTGTATTCAAAAAAGTTATATTTACTTAAGTGGACTCTATCTCTAAGGATGTCATTAGCAAGAGCTGTTCATCAAACTTCAGAATAGTTCAGAGCCTCTGAAGAGGCCTAGGAGATCCTATGTTTAAAGCTCTGTACTTCGAAATTGACACAATGTTAGTGTGGGGGGCAAGGGCAAGAGGAGGAAGAGTATCAGGACAAATAGCTAGTGCATGCTGGGCTTAAAACCTAGGTGATGGATTGATAGGTACAGCAAACCACTATGGCACACGTATGCCTATGTAACTAACCTGCACATTCTACATATGTATCCTGGAACAAGAAAGGAAGAAAGAGAAAAAGAAAGAAAGAGAGAGACAGAGACAGAGATGGGGGGGAGGGGAAAAAAAGGAAAGAAATTGACATAATATCAATGCAACATCCTCAAAAGCAAGGAAAGCCTAAGAGGATACTTAACTACACATCTTTTTTCAAGCCATTAGCATCTTTCAGATTGGTTCTCTGTTGTAACTGAATGTCTTTAAAGAGCAAAGTTATCACTCAATTAAAACGAATCCTTCCAGTCACTTAGGTATGATATAGTCCACAACTTACACCTGATTTTTTTTTTTGAGACAGTCTTACCATGTTGCCCAAGCTGACCTTGAACTCCCAAGCTCAAGCTCACCCTTCCAAGTAGTTGAAATCACAGGCACATGCCAGTACATACAAGCATACCTGTACTTTTACTGTTGATGAACCTATAGCACAGATATTGCTGGTCACCAGTGGTGGATCTAATTATAACTTGTAAATGAACAGAAAGCAAAGTGCTACTGCATCTTTTTAAAAGAAAGATCCAAGAAATTGTCACTGGTTTCCTCTTAAACATTCTTTCACTCAGTGATGTCCAGATGTGTTTAATCACTTAGCAATATAGGACTATTTTCATGAGTTTCCAAACCACAGAAAAGGCAAATGTTTGCTTAAAAATGCAGATCTCCCAATTCCACACTAAAAGAGTTTTGTCTTGGTAGATTGAGGCGAAGGGAGGGGCCCGAATCACCTAGATGATTCTAATGCAGGTAGTAGAAATGCACATTTAGGGAAACATAGGTTTAAATAGACTACATTAGATATTGTAAAATACAAAAACCTGGATCCTATTATTTTTCCCTGTAGAAACTATATTAAAATCATGTTGTATAAAAATATTTAATTTTACATATATAAGCAAATATATAATGGAAATACATCACAATAGAATTAATAGTTTTGTGACTGATTTCAGTCTGATGCTGGAAAAGTTTTTACATTTACATATTTTGAACTATATACCAAGACTGAGTGATAATATTTTATCAAATACGTGTACAGGTCAAACTGCCTATGAAGATCAATAGGGTGGATTTTACATGAAGGGATAAGAAACAGAAGATTGAAAAAAGTGGATGACTTGTTAGTATTGCTTAGTAAGAGGACACTAAATAATTTTGACAAAGTAATGACAGGCACATTGCTTCTGTGATCTTTCAGGAACCTGTACATCAGATCAATCAGAGAAAGACTCCAGCAGAGAAAATTATAATCAGAAGGTTTAAGAGCTAGGATAGAGAAATGAGAATTGTTTTCTTAAAGGGAATAACCAGAGAGAGAGAGATTAATTATACTTCAGATTTAATTGACTGTGCTTATAATGAGATATCAAAGAAATTACAAAAGAGATTTGGGGTTGAATTATAGGTGGGATAGAGTACCCCATTAGGTGATTTTTTTTTAATGTTAGCAAGAGAAGTATTTTTGAATAAAGAAATTTTACCTTAGGAAGCTTTACACATTTGCCTTTGAGAAACTACAATTAGGGTGAGCCCTGTTTGGGGACTTTTATCCAAATGTCCAAAATGAAAATAAATTATTGTTTTAAATATAAACAATCCATGTATTTTTTAATGAAAATAACCAATATAGAAAACTACAAAGAAAAAAGCAAAAACAAAATCTCTCCTCAGTCTCTCTACATGCTGGATTTAGTCAATCTTTAATGTTTGAAAATATAATAGGTAAAATTTTTAATTTCATTCATTTTTTTAATTGGTATTCATATTTAACTGTAAGAAAGGGTTAATATGGTCACTTACGTTAATTGTCCATTTGTAGCTCCCTTTTAAGAATTGTCCCTTGTCAACAGTTTTCTGTTGGGGTGTTTATTTTTGTTCTTGACCAGTCGGTTATTATGTTTCCTCTTATTTCACACTCCATTATGTTTCCACTTATTTCACACAGCTCGTTCCTTTGTTGCTATTTAACCTTTATGTATTTGTATTCCCAGAAAGTTTTAATTGTTACAAATTAAAGGTTTTATTAATATCATAGAGGGGGAAAGCTGACACTACTTCTTTCAAAAGATATCAGGTTGTAGAACCTGGCACACTGTGTTTCTGCAGTGAGCAACTTACTGACATGTAACCTCTCAGAGCTCATTTCTACCCTGAAAAGATGGCAATGAAGTAAGAATGCAGCAAACCTGTAAGTGTGAAAGCACTTTACAAATCATAAATCTTTATCTCTGGGTTTGTTTCTTTTCTTGGGATTAGACAATTAGATTTAATCATTGCTAAGACCTTGACCAGTTCTAACTCTGTGAAATTCTTTAAAACATTACTAAGGAAAGCCCAGCACCAATTGACTTGAACAGAGTAATTATATGATGAAACAGGATAATTAGAACACTGCTTTTGAGAATTGCATTTCCCATCCTTCCTCCACGTGGTATGCTTTTCGTAACAGCCCCAATGAATGCATCTGTGAGAAGGTGTGGTTGGCCTCCCTGACTTCTGGTGAGGCAAAGAATTCCAAGTCTGTCTGGTTTCCCTAAATAACATTATCCATCTGGTATATAACTTGTTTAAAATATTCTGTAGGTATTTATACGATTACTCCCTATCATCTATTATTTTGATACAGTCCATAAGCTTACTTTTAATTTGAAACAAATTCCCCAGCCTGTGGTTCTTATCAAATCTGTCATCAATGTGTTCAACCCTCAGTTCTGTAGACCTCAACCATTCTTATCATGAGTTTCAGATTTTCTTGTAACTTTTATTTCAGTTTCAGGGACACATGTGCAGGTTTGTTATATAGGTATACTGTATGACACAGGGGTTTGGTTTGCTTATTTCATCACCCAGGAAATAAGCATACTGCCCAATAGTTTTTCAATCATCATACTCCTCATACCCTCTACCCTCAAGTAAGTGCTCTTGTCTTTGCGTTCATATATACTCAGTGTTTAGCTCCCACTAATAAGTGAGAACATGCAGTATTTGACTTTCTCTTCCTGCATTAGTTTGCCTAGGATAATGGTCTCCTGCTCCATCCATTGGGTTGTCCTACAAAGGACATGACCTGGTTCTTTTTCGTGGTTGCATTATATTCCATGGTGTATATGTATCACATTTTCTTTATCTGGTCTACTACTTGTAGGCATCTAGGTTGATTCCATGTCTTTACTATTGTGAATAGTGCTGCCATGAATATGCACATGCATATGTCTTTATGGTAGAACAATTTATATTTCTTTGAGTATGCATCCAATAATATGGTTGCAATGCTAGTCCTATTTTCAGTTCTTTGAGAAATTGCCAAACTGCTTTCCACAGTGGCTGAACTAATTCACACTCCCACCAGCACTGTATGTCATCTTTTCTCTGCAACTTCACCAGCATCGTTTATTTTTTGACTTCTTAAGAACAGCCATTCTGTCTGGTATGAGACAGTATCTCCTTGTGGTTTTAATTTGCATTTCTCTAATTATTAGTGATGTTGAACATTGTTTGTATAAAGATCAGATGGTTGTAAGTGTGAGGCTTTATTTCTGGGTTCTCTAACCTGCTCCATTTGTCTATATGTCTCTTTTAGTACCAGTACCATGCTGTTTGGGTTGCTATAGCCTTGTAGTATTGTTTGAAGTCAGGTAATGCGATACCTCCAGATTTGTTCTTTTTGCTTAGGATTGCTTTGACTCTTCAGGCACTTTTTTGTTTCACAGTACTTTTAGAGTATTTTTTCTAATTCTAGGAAGAATGTCATTGATAGTTTGATAGGAATAGCACTGAATCTGTAAATTGCTTTGGAAAGTATAGCCATTTTATCAATATTGATTCTTCCTATTCATGAATGCGGAATGCTTTTCCTTTCTTTGTGTTGTCTTTGGTTTCTTCCAACAGTGTCATATAATTCCCCTTGTAGAAATCTTTGACCTCCCTAGTTAACTATACTCCTAGATATTTTGGTTTTGGGGTGGCTATTGTGAATGGGATTGTGTTCTTGATTTGGCACTCAACATTGATATTGTTGGTTTATAGAAATGCTACTGATTTTTGTACATCGACTTCATGTCTTGAAACTTAGCTGAAGTTGTTCATTAGATCTAGGAGTTTTTGAGCAGAGACTGAGTTTTTCTATATATAAAATTATATCATCTGTAAACAGAAATAGTTTGACTTCCTTTCTTCCTATTTGGATGCCTTTTGTTTCTTTCTCTTGCCTGATTTCTCTGGATAGGATTTCCAGTACTACGTTGAATAGGAGTAGTGACAGTGGGCATCCTTGTCTTGTTTCTAGTAGTCAAAGGGAACACTTCTAGCTTTTGCCTGTTCATTACGATATCGGCTGTAAGTTTGTCATAGATGTCCCTTATTATTCTGAGGTATGCTCCTTTAATGCCTGCTCTGTTGAGGGTTTTTAACATGAAGGAAGTTCAATTTTATTGAAGGCTGTTTCTACATTAATTGAAATAATCATGTGATTTTTAAAAAATTCTGTTTATGTGATAAATCACATTTATTGATTTGCATATATTGAACCAACTTTACATCCCAGGGATAAAGCCTACTTGATTGTGATGGATTAGCTTTTTGATGTGCTGCTGGATTCAATTTGCTAATACTTTGTTGAGGATTTTTGTTTCTGTTTTCATCCAGGATATTGGCCTGAAGTTTTCTGTTTTGTTCTATCTCTGCCAGCTTTTGGTATTAGAATGATGCTTGTCTCATAAGATAAGTTAAGGAGGCATCCCTCCCCAATTCTTTTTGGAAAAATTTCAGTAGGAATGGTACCAGCTCTTCTTTGCATGTCTGGTAGAATTCAGCTGTGAATCCATCTGGTCCTGGCATTTTCCTGGTTGGTAGGCTTTTTATTACTGATTCCATTTCAGAACTCATTATTGATCTGTTCAGGGTTTTAATTTCTTCCTGGTTGAATTTTGGGAGGTTGCATGTTTCCAGAAATTTGTCCATTTCTTGTTGATATTCCAGTTTTTGTGGATAAAGGTGTTCATAATAGTCTCTGAGGGTGTCTTTTTATTTCTGTGAGATAGTGGTTTTGTCCCCTTTGTCATTTCTGATTCTATTTATTGGGATCTTCTCTCTTTTTTTCCTTTGTCTAGTTAGCTATCAATCTTATTTATTCTTTAAAAAAACTAACTTCTGGTTTTGTTGATCTTTTATACGCTTTTTTATGTCTCAATTTTATGCAGTTCATTTTGCACGTCTCAGTTTCATTCAGTTCAGTTCTGATTTTGATTCTTTCTTGTCTTCTTCTACTTTTCCAGTTGATTTGCTGTTGTTTGTCCAGCTCATCTAGGTGTGATGTTACATGTAAGGTATTTCTAACATTTTATGTGAGCATTTAGTACTATATAAACTTTCCTCTTAACACTGCTTTAGCTGTATCCCAGAGATTCTGGTATTTTGTATCTTTGTTCTCATTTTCAAAGAATTTCCTAATTTCTGACAATTTCATTTTTTACCAAGAAGTCATTCAGGAGTAGGTTGCCTAATTTTCATGTAATTGTATGGTTTTGAGTGATCTTCTTAGTATTGATCCCTATTTTTATTGCATTATGGTCCGAGAGTGTGGTTGATATGATTGCAGTGTTTTTTTTTTTTTTTAATTTGCTGAAAATTGTTTTATGGCCAATTGTATGGTTGATTTTAGAGTATATACCATGTGCCAATATGAAGCATGTACATTCTGCTGGTTTTGGATGGAAAGTTCTGTAGATGTTTATTAGGTCCATTTGGGTCAAGTGTCAAGTTTAGGTACCAAATACCTCTGTTAGTTTTCTGCCTCAGAGTTAGTTTTCTGCCTCCCACTATTACTATGTGGTTATCTAGGTCCCTTCATAGATCTCTAAGAACTCATTTTATGAATCTGGGTGCTCTAGTGTTCAATGCAAATATATTTAGGATAGTTAACTCCTGTTGAATTGAACCTTTTATCATTGTGTAATGCCCTTCTTTGTCCTTTTTGATCATTGTTGATTTAAAGTCTGTTTTGTCTGAAATAAGAATAACAACCCCTGGCCAGGCACAGTGCCTCACACCTGTAATCCCAGCACTTTGGGAGGCCGAGGTGGGCAGATCATGAGGTCAAGAGATCGAGACCATCCTGACCAACATGGTGAAGCCCCATCTTTACTAAAAATACAAAAATTAGCTGGGCATGGTGGCTCATACCTGCAGTCCCAGCTACTGAGGAGGCTGAGGCAGGAAAATTGCTTGAACCCGGGAGGCAGAGATTGCAGTAAGCTGAGATCATGAGACGAGAAAGACAAGAAACACATGAGCAAATGAACAAATAAAATAATCTTATAGGGTTAAGAGAGCTATGAAGAAAATAAAACAGGGTCAGTGGGATACAGAGTGGTAGAATATGCCAGGCAGGTTGAGCACAAGGGGAGTGCTGATTTAGAGAAGCTGAAAGGGAAATCTTCTGTGGTGTAACACGTGAACTGAGACCTGAAAGAGAAGAGCCTACAATAAACACAAATACCTAGGGTATGAGAGTTATATACAAAGGAAACAGGCCCTACTATGAAACAAGCCTGGTGTAATCAAGAGAGAGAGAAGAAAGGTCACTGTGAGTGGAGCACAGTGGATGTGAGGGAGCCTGGGATGACATGAGTCCAGAAAAACAGACAGGAACCAGATTATGTGGGGTCTGGTGGGCCATGGAGAGGAATCTGGATTCTACTCTGATTTCAGGGAGTAGCCATTGGATATCTTTGGCAAGGACCTGGTTTACTTTTTTTTTTTTTAATTATGCTGCCTGTCATATAGAGAATGGACTATAAAAAAATAATGGACAGTAAGAGCCCAGTCAGGCAGCTACTGAATTAGACCCAACAAGTGATAACAGTGGTAACAAACATGGTGAGACGTTAACAGATTTGAGACATATTGAAAATATAGCCGAAGGAACTTGTTCATGGATGGTATGTGGGGAGCACTAGGAAAGAATGGAATCAAGGATACCTCCTAGGATTTTGGCCTGACAGCAGTGTGTTCCTCCAGTTGGGGAAGCCTAGAGAAGAGGACTGTACTGCAGTAGTTGTGAGACAGGCACCGTGGACAAACACTAAGTTAGCATCCCCTCTTCATCACTTACTAGCCTTGGCCACATTACTTATCCTCTGTATCAGTTTCCTTTTTGTTAAAATTAGAATCATAGTAGCTAGCACTTATTACTTAGGTGTGCCTTGTGGATTAAATTATTAAACACATGTAAAGTACTTAAAACCATACCTGGTTTAGTTATTACTAAGTGGATGGGGAGGGGGCAGCAAGAGTTCTCTTCTACACTTGGTAGGTCTATGATACCTGTTAGATGTCCAAGTGGAGATATGCAGATGTGCATTCAAATCTAGAGTTCAGAGAGATGTCAGGAGGAAAGATATAAATCAGGAACTCATTAGCATATTGATAGTATTTAAAGTCCTGACACTGGATGAAATAATCTAGGAAAAGACAGTAGAGAAGAGAGTTAAAAAAGGATCATCCCTATGGTATGTCACCATGAAGGTCATGGCCACATATACTGTCACAGAAATGACTTGAGAATCTGAACGAATTGTTTATTTCACTCTTTATTTTTAGGGAATATACTATTTCTAAATTAATGCATGAAAGTCTCATTTGAAGTTCTGGATCACAAACCGCCCTCTATTTTACATTTCACTCATATGTTCTCCTATCAGATTACAGGTCCCTCATGGTGATGTTATATGCCATATTTTTTTAATATCCTTCACTGTTCCTAGCACAGAGTAATACACATAGGCTCCTTCAATAAATGTCTGCTGGGATAATTATTCAAAGAAATTATGATAAATAATCTGTCTTTTCCATGGTACCATATGAAGGACTACCTACTGAAGGTAAGAATTATTTTGCTCTGAAAAAGAAGATAAACTGAACTCATTTTATTAGGGAAAAAATGTGAACCCTGTGGAAAACCAAAGATTAATCTAGGCTCATAAATAAACTTATCTTCTTAAAACCTTTCTCTACTGCCAAGGAAGGGATGTAAAGTGAAAAGATAATGAGGCTTTAGACTTAGGCAAACTTGCACTCAAATCTCACATCTGTATAAGTTGTGAAGCCTGAACAAGTTACTTACTCATAGAAACTCATCTCATCTTTAAAGTAGTGATGATAATAATGCCTACCTCATGGATTTTGAGAAGGTCTACATGAGTTTTGTGATGTGAAGAGGGTCATGTGATACATGTACATACAATGTGTTACATTATAGGAGAACAACCCTATGGTTAGAGAACTCATATCTTTTATGGCATAAATTGTATACTCACATTTTAGCTTCCTTATCTCTCCTAAAAAAATACTACATTTTATGGAAGGTTTTTGCACTTATGAATTCATTATGCTCAGAACACAGCTCACAATTATGTGCATATAAAACTCAGTTTATTTTTTAAATGATGCATACAATGCAAGTGGCATATTGTGTGTGTGTGTATGAGAGAGAGAAATGGAGAGAGATATCTGTTGATACAAAGGTACATTGCAGTATAAAAAATGTACTTAGTTTTACATAAATAAATTTACTTCTTTCTTAATGAAAATATATGTGTGACAAAGATCCTTCAGATGTAACAGGAGGGATTTCATACCCTGTAGTAATTTGCTGCTTTTAAACAGACTTATCAGCATCCAGAGGCAAAGGCTGTTATGGTCTCATTATTTCCTGCCCCCCAGAGGATGAACTGTGTTAATTAAGAACATTTAAAGGGAAAAAAAATGCCTCTTTGCTGTGTCCCCATTATGCTACTGTCTCTTTATTAACTGATGCTTGTTACAATTTATTAGCTGTGAGTTATACCTCACAGTAAATTAACCCTTCCTTCTCCACTCAATTTGTCAGATTAAAAAAGTTGCATAAACTTACAAGCTAGCCAATTGTCTTCCTGAGAATATAGATATAAAACAATTTCCTGCAGCATTGAGCCTCAGAAGAATTTAACAGCTTTTGTGAATCTCGTACCAATGCTCATTTTCAAGCCAGGAGCAAACATATAAATCATGTTCAGCACAATGTACCTGCCTTTAGAAAAGCTGTTTACAGCCATGTATATTTATTAGTTTTCTGTGGTTTCAAGCAATATGTTTTCTTTATCCTCTCCTTTTCCTTGCAAGCACAAAGACAAATTTCTATCACCAAGTCTCTCTGGTACATCATAAAACACAGCCTTTGGGGATGATTATTTTTCCTGATTATTTTTACATCCTCATGCCACTGCTTCAGATAGTACCTTAAATAAACTGGATCTCTTGCTGTTCATGGATACTAACAAGTTTCCTTTGCCAATTGTCAAGAGCAATGAAAAGTCTTGAGACTTCACTTGCAAACTAGCAAGTCAACCTGACACAGTTTCATACTTGCTGGCAGAAGGCACAGTGTTCTTAGGTCAAAGAGAAAAGGACTTTAATATTCACAGTATTAGCATTAGCCAGAGTAGCAGCATTTGAACTGGTTCTCCAAATTCTAGTTGCTACGTGGTGACGTGAGAGTGCCAAATGATACCGGCACGTACAATGGTTTGCATTATGGGAGAGGAACTCTAAGCTTAGGGAAACCTAATATTTTATAATGGACAGTAAGCCTGAGTGACCTTTGCCACAGAAGTAAATATTGTCTTTTTATACTGCAAAATAAACAAAATTGTTTTTTGTTACAATGAAAGACACTGTATTTTCCAAGGCTGTTTACAGATGTCCTTGAAACAACTGTACAGAGCAAAGGCACTCAGTGTCTCTGCCCACAAGACATGCATAAATGTAAGAATACTGTATTAGTCTGTTCTTGTATTGCTATGAAGAACTACCTAAGACTGGGTAGTTTATAAAGAAAAGAGGTTTAATTGACTCACAGTTCCACAGACTGTATAGGAAGTATGGCTGGGGAGACCTCAGGAAGCTTCAAATTATGGCAGAAGGTGAAGGGGAAGTAGGCATGTCTTACATGGCCAGAAAAGGAGGAAGCGAGAGGTGAGGGGAGGTGCTACATACTTTTAAACAACTAGATCTTGTGAGAACTCACCCACAATCACCAGAACAGCAAGCAGGAAATCCACCCCACATGATTCAGTAGCCTCCCACCAGGACCTTCCTTCAACACTGGGGATTATAATTCAACATGAGATTTGGGTGGGGACACAAATCCAAACCATACCCAGTACCATGAATTATTTTAGAACACCATTGATGCTTTTTCCTCATGAAAGTGTATTACAATTTGACAGTGTTTTCAATACATGAGTTTTTACAGTTAATATGGACTTAATAACTTGAATAGATAATACCAAAATCACAGTTTTCTTGCAAAGAATTCCCTAAAATCCTTTAAGTAAATGGAAATTCAATTTTTAGTAAATTTACTTAATCTATGTGTACCTCAATTTCCTCACCTGTATAATGAAAAATAAATATAATACTTAATTCAATGGATTGTTGAGTAGATTAAATGAGATAATCCATGTAGAATGCTTAGCACAGAGCCTGGTATTCAATACATGTTCATTTCTCCATTAATGTTAGTTTTAATTAGAATTAACTATAAGTACTCTTTGATGAGAGGTACTTAAAATACCCCCTTCACTAAACCACCACCATTAAGCCCACTTCCAAATGTACCTTGGAGTGCTGGTTTGCCTTTTGTTGCTATAGAGCCATTCATCAGGAAAGTGTAGAGATACAAGGAGGTAACATTTTTGAAGATTTATTATGTGTTTTTAGTTGATTATCTGACCTAGTGCTTCCAGGTATTATTTCATTCATTCTTAATAGCATTCTCCTAAAGAAGGCATTATTTTATAGATGAGCAAACTGAGATTCAGACATTACTGAAGGTCACACCCTTTGTAATGGAAAAGCAGGAGTCAAATGCAGTCTCACTCTAGTCTGACTCTGTGCCTTTACAATTTTTAACCATTCAGTCTTATTTGTCTAAACAATCTTTCTGTCTTTTGGGACTTGTTATGACTTTGTGACAGAAAATCCTCTCTACTCTCTAGACTCCATTGCCAATGAGAATAGGTTCACAGCAGGAAGAGAGATTGTGTATTCACCTATATTCTTCTAAAAATGATATCCATCTCTTCATATTTGACTTTTGAGGAAATGACAATATGTAGGCCAGAGGACACAAAGTAGTAGATACGTAGCATGAACAAGTCTAAAGATCTGATGTAGCACATGGGAACTATAGCTAATAAAATTGTACCATATTGGGGATTCCTGCTAAATGAGGTTTTAACTACTCTTGCCATAAAAACAAAAAACCCATGGGTAACTATGTGAGATGATTGATATGTTAATTTGCTTCACTTACAGTAATCATTTTACTATCCATATGTATCCCATAACATCATTTTAATCTTAATTATACCCAATAAAATTTATTTTTTTAAAAATAGTATCCATAATGTATTAGGCTTGAGCAACTTATGGCCCAAAAGCCACTTTTTGTACTAAAGCCTATTGCTGGATTCATAGGCTTAGTCAACATGTTTTTCTCACTCTTTTTGAAAATATCTGATTCCTAGCTCAGTGCTTCTGAAAGCTCTCTCAGGAACTTTAATAACAATGTGACATCTTTGAGAAATGCAAGCATGACCTCTGTTCCATCGTACATTGGTTTTACAAAGGGCATTACATTAAACAGAAAATACTAAGTGATAATAAGCCTGCAATCATAACAAAATCCTCATTTAGGAAAATGAAAGGACTAGTATTTTACTTTTAGAGATAGACTCTTTCTATTATACTAACACAAATAAAGGTAAAAGACACGCCTTTTTAACTTAGTTCCATAGGAATTTTATTTCTTACCAACACTGCCCAAAAGCCAATTAAACATTATTTAAAAACAACTGGAATGAAAACCCATATCAGGAAATAATCTTAACATTAAATTAAGTATGTGGAATTAAGATTTTGTATCTCCCAAAATCTTTATTGACAGTAGCAGACCATATCAAAAGTCCTCTGAAATAATGCTTTTAGCTCTCTAAAAAAATGTTCCACATCAATAAACTTTTAAAATAAAGTAAAATAAATACCTAGTAGAAGAGTTCATACAATAATCCCAGAACTGCCTGAAGACATTTAGAATTCATATACAATCTTTACACAGATGCTAGAGAAAAAAAGTACTAATACAAATTGTTCCGGTTTGTAATTGCAAGTATAATCACAGAGTTTCTGAAAATAATAGATTGATGTTATAATATTGCAAAAGCCAATCAATGAACATAATATGTAGAATGATAAGTGGTGAAAAAAATGTTGCAACCTTTTGTTGATAACATTGTTGAATCCAAACTCCAACCCTTGCTCAAGTTGAACATTCTTGTGCTTCTCTTTGGGTTAGGTGGGGGTTTGTTATTGTTGTTTGTTTGTTTTTTGTTTGCTTTGCCCTCTTTAAATTTTTTAGGAAAAAAACACAACAGATAAATAACATGATCTCATGAGAAAACCAAAATACAAAGCCATGAAATGAAGATTTTCTCTCTGTCAACCTGTTTAGCTTTCCCTGGGAGTTCAATCACGGTATTGGCTTTTATGTGTTCCACTGAGCATTTACAGAGAACATCAGCAATTATGGACTTCTGCCTAGCTACATGGCCATGTTGTTACTTTGCATTCATTCGGAATCCTCTATTCTCTCAATTGACATTTTTATTCTGCTCCATATGATTACCATTGTAAGAAAGCTTTGTTATTTACTTGAATGTGGCAGTGAGTAGGCTCTTTATGTTTTCAGGAACATACTCCTCCCTTGTGGCTGTTATCTGAAAATTAGGTGACTGTCTTATAGCTTTTTCAAACCCATACCTCTTCTGTCCCTGTCATGCAATGTAATTATTTATATTTCAATTTTAGCATCTTGCAAACAAGTCTTATTCCTGGACCTTGTTTAAACTTTGGGCTGTTTTTAATTTATGAATCATTTTGGAAATTTTTCTTTGCATTGAGTTATAAAAGGTAAACTAAAACTCAAGCAATATAGTAAAATCTTCTCAAAGTTTGTCTTTCATTTATTGATATGGTACAGATCCTTTCGTGTGCATCTCCCTAGAAATCTTCAATTTAATCCATTTTTTTCAATACCCCAACATCTTAAAACTTAGTCATTCAGACACCACCCACCCGCCCTCTGACACCTTCTTCCTGATTGAAAGAGGCATTTATGCATATGAGTCACCTCCTGCCAGCTTCACAGGAATTACATAAAAGCAATCTGCCAACCATCTTGGCCTAAGGACAAAAAATCACATTTAGTGTCAAAGTAAAAGTCATTCTTGCTTGTTGGAAAATCACAATAGAGCACTTCAGGACTTTAACTCACAGGACATCAGGCCTTAATCTACACTCTATACTACAAATGAGGGAACTCATAAATGCTACGCTTTTGCTTTCATCGGTTCGGATAAGCTTCTTGGCCTAATAATCCTAAATCCATTTTAAATGCTTTTTTGTAGTAGAAAATGAAAGGCTAATTCAAATTCAGGGAAGATTATACATATATTAAGGGAGAGAATGTGGACTAAGAAATAAACATAATATTAGCAAAACACATTATCTTTCTATGCTAATACAAAAATATTCATGCAGAAAAGTTATTTTAAAAGCAGTGCTTATGGCAGGAAAGGTGATTTTATGGTCTAAGAAAAATGAATTGAAACACTTGCCTAGATAAATTGTTATACCTAGAAATATTGGTCAGGATATTTTTAGTTTTTTTATTTTTAGACAAGACAGCTTAGACCATATGGAAATATGGGCTTAAACCTCCCATTTAACCTTTTATTTATTGTGTGTATTTAAGCAAATCTTTAAACATACTTGAGCTTCCGTTTCCTTAAATGTAAAGTGGTGAAATCATGCATGTCCTCTCTCTCGAGTTGTTTTAAAGATCAAAAGCAATGGTATGTAAAAGCACAATGTTTTATGTTTGTCTAATTGCTTATAATTCTAAAAAAGCTTTTACATATCATCTCATTTGGGTTGGCTACTGTTTTTGCAAGATCCCTAGGAAGGCAGAGAAAGTCTTAACTCTTTCTAGCTGATAAAGAGAATCCTGGAAGATCCCCTGTATTCTGTATCCCTTCCCTTCCCCACAGCCTTTCCACCTACACATACACAGATTCATGGAAGCTCAAAGAAAATCCCATTGTGTTTCTCAGACTCACATTTCTCTCAGCTGTGAATATCTCTAATCAGTTATAGACTATCCTAGGAATTTGGGCCTGGCACAAATCATCACTATTAGAACTGGAATTTTGGCTGCCAACCTAGAGCATCTCCAGTGTCCATACTTGACATGTATGATTGGGCAGGGGGAGGGAAGAAGAGAATGTGTGTCTCCAAAATGCATAGGTCATTGTCCTTCTGAAAAGGATAGCTTTTTAAAGAACTTCTCATTTGCATACAAGGTTTTCTCTCTGTTACAAAGGACAGCACGTAAAAGAGAAAGTGCACACTTAAGGCCAGTACAGACTAATGACACTTCTCCTGAGGAGAGACACTTTGAAGCCCAAAGTCTAGAGTTTAATGCATGGAATTTGACCTTACCAATCCTTGACTGGGATAGGTTTCTCCATGTTGAAGCTGTAGCATGTCATCAGATTCAATTGGAGACTATCTCTCATAACAAGGAAACTCACTGTATGAGAGATGTTAGACGAGAATTTTAAGGTTGTATCATTTTTTCTTTCTTTGGTTTCAGTTTCCACCTTTATTCAGATGAAGTTTAAAATAAGTGAAACAGTTGGCAATACAACCTTAACCACTAACTTGAGTTTTCTGTGAAATGCCAGTCAAGTAAAAGGAATGAAAGACATCTACATAAGCCCCAGTAGTATTCATGTATTGTGAATTAAAATAATAGCCATGAGAGAATTTTAAATCATATTTCAAAAGATACCTTCTTAAAATAATCACTATTCAGAATTTGATGAAAGTAAAATTTTAGGGTTATCTTCAGTCATTCATGTTAAAATAATTTTCTGTGACTAAACTTTGGTCAAAATAGAAAATGCATTATTTCCTAGGCTGATAAAGGTATTTAATGTGGATCGAAAGAGTTACAGAATACAAATAATATGAAACTCAAAATTATATAAACCAAATGCACTCTGTTTTCTCAGTTGACTCAAAATAGTGCATAGCTAAGGTAAGATCAGCTGCACATCATATCTTCTCACAGTCCCAGGCATCCGGAAGAAGCAACACCTCACTCCCAGTCTAGTCAGTGCCTTTATAATTTTTCTTGGAATGACATTAGCTTTTACACAACTTATAGTAGCGAGCTTGTAAAACAAAGAAATCTCAATTTAGTTTTTGTCGATTTCAGGTGACTCCAAAATGTGTGTGTTCAAATTGCCAGTAAGACTCGTTTCCATGAAGGGCCTTTCTAAAATACACTTTCTAAGCCATTTGCATATTTTCAAACAGAAAAATTAAGAACAAAGTGGATAGTAACTTTCTTGACACTCAGTTGTGCCTTGGTTGAGAAGTTTGGCTATTAACTCACAGCTTTCAGGTCTAGACTGTTGCTGGCTCTCTGATAGTTAGTTTTCTCTATTATGATATTATCATTAGATTCCCCTTCAGACAAACAAAAGAAAGCTATAGATTTCTAGGTCTATTCAATTAAAGCAATTGATTTTCATAGTTTCAAGGAATGACCAATTTAACTCCTATTTAGAATTTGTGATACTGGAAACATTTGTGAAAAAGGAGCATGTTCTAAAGTCTTTGAAAGTTTCTTAACCAGGTTTTCTCTAAGTCATTGTTCTATAGTAAACAAAGAAATGGACAAAATGAACTCCTAAAGATATAATTTTGGAATTTCAAGTTAAGATATAATTTATTTGGAAAAAAATATGTTGATTTTTAAATCCTCTCTTCCTTAGTAACAGAACATCTATTATGTTCTTCAGTGGTATGCAGATAGTAATGTAGAACTTAAAGGGTCCACATAAATTACCTAGACAATTTTCTATGTACTACATTTTTTTGAAGTTACCTTTGTAAAGAAAAAATACTTTTCCCATTAAAGAATACATGTTATCCTGGACTTCTTCTGGTGTCACTAAAAGGTCAATGATTTACATCTGAACTGGGTCACTGAAAGCCAGTGACTATCTGGTGGCCTAAATAGAGTAAAATAATGTCATCTTTCCCAGTTTAAGAGTCATCTGACCAATTATAACCCCAAATTTAAATCAAACCTACAACTTATTATTAGAAGAAATATTGAGATTGGCCTGAGGTTACAACATAAACAAATGTGATCTCAGATATTCTGTTTAATTATTTCGAAGACTAAAACATTGAAGTTTATGTTTTATGCTTCACCTGTGTATATATGAATGTCCCGCACCAATTATACATAAGATCTGGAGTGTATTCCCAATGTCTTCCCAAATGAAAGACCTATGAAAAACTATTTTATAAAAGGTGATATATTTAGAATGAGAAGGGCTTTATGTAAGGAGGATCACATTATTCATCCTGAGAAGATGAAAAGTAAGACATAAACTTTGAGTACAAGGTGAAAGCAGAGGTGATAACTATAAAAGAATATCTCGTCAAAGAAGAAGCCCAAGTCAAGCTTACTCCATCATGGAGATAAATGTCAGGCCTGTTTTTGCACAAAGGGCACACCTAAGAGGAAAAGGCACAAAGGGTTAGAGTGCCAATAGAAAAAGACCACCTGCCACTTACCACAAATGAATAAAACAAATCTACATCCCTAGCCCACAGGGCAACCATGGCAAAGGACCCTCTGATCCTCGTGACATTGTCTTAAAGCATTCCTTATATCCCCATTAGGAATAAGAAACCATTAAAACCAGCTGTATCTACACCAATGTAACTAGCACAATCCTGCTGACAGGGCTTGGAGGGCATCGAGCAGTTCTACATTTGATCCTTCTTTTTTCACAAAGAGGTGAATATCAAATAATTTAAACAGCAAGTTAAAGTATGAGAGCAAATATAATGTAAAATTTGGTTCTGCTTTGGGAAATCCATTTTTGAGGCATTTATAAATGGTTGAAAGGTTCATTCTAAACTGGAAAGGATTGCCCCATCCTATCAATGCCCTGGAATGAATATAAGGACAGCAGTGGTGGGTTTTAATTCTATGTTAATTGGCTTGGGGTTCTTTGACCTTTAATTAAACAAAATATGAATAAGTTAACCTTCTTCCTATGCACAACAGAGGCTTGAAATGGTACAAGTTGGGATAACAGTCTCAATAAGATACTATTTTTTTCACAAACAAACAAATATAAAACATGATATTGAAATCTGCATACACTATTTTTGACTGATATTGATATCATTACTTATTTGGAACCTGTAATATTTCATCTGTCTTCACTCAAAAGGAAGAAAAAACATCAGGAAAAAGGAGCTATTTCTCACTGGGTAACAGGTCAGACATAAGCAATTTACAAATGTCTTGTGAGCTGGTCTCAGTATTAAAAGAGGCTTCTTTAGCTGAATCTCAGACAAAAATTCTAGAACCTTTACAACATAGATGAGTTTTATGAAAAGGTCTGATTGGATCAGATATAAAGAGAAAAATGTATTTAGATACTTAAAATTATATTTTACAAATTAAACAAATTCAATTTTTTATTTTGCTTTTTTGGTTTTACGACTTAACTACATTTAAAAATATGCTGTTAGACGAGATTGCGCCACTGCACTCCAACCTGGGTGACAGAGAGTCCATCTCAAAAAAAAAAAAAAACGCTGTTAGAACATGTACACAAAGAAGGGCACAGTAGATATAGATACCAGGGCTTACTTGAGGGCAAAGAGTGGGAGTAGAGTGTGGACTGAAAAACTACCTATTGGATACCATGCTCATTCCCTGGGTGATGAAGTAATTTGTACACCATACCCCCATAACACACAGTTTACCCATGTAACAAACCTATGCCCTGGCCCTAAAATAAAAGTTGGAAAAGAAAAAAATTTAGGGGTCATTAGCGGACCATTGCAAAATCTTCTAGGATTTTGCAGATAAGGAATAAGATCCCTCAAAAATCTTTTTCTTTGTAGGAACCATGTCAGTCTATACAGCACAGTCCCAGAAGTTTGAGGGATGGGCAGAAATATGTTCATCCTCCTATTTAGTGAGAGAAGCTTCCCTGCAACAGTTGGAGAAATTTAGCATGGCAGCCTCGAAGGTATATTCCAGCTCCAAATCCTTCTTTATGATAATCATGATTAATGCAATGCATCCTCAATCTGACCCCAAGCAGAGGATTCTCTACTAAGGTTCTGGATGCCAAACCTCTCCTGCTTTCATTTACTGAGGAAATCAAAGACCATTTCTATGAAGGGACTCCTGGGATCTCTACCCTTTCCTGTTACAGTAGTAATATGTTTGTGCCTTACTATCGCCACCATCACCATCACCACGTTTGCTGAAGTAGAGCCTATACAGACCTAATGTTAGTGCCCAAAGTATTGTTGCATACTTTTTATATTTGTATTATAATTGACTTCATTTTATATCTCTATTTTTCTTTTTCTTAATCACTTATATGCAATGTCTATCATATTTCATGTTATACATACTTAGGATTACTTTAAATCCTTTCATCGAATTGGGATATAGCATTAAAATTTTATTGTAATGATTATGTTTCAGCTATGAGGCTTTAAACAGATTATGCAGTCCAAAACTTATAACTCTATGAGGTAGGTACTTTCATTTTTTTTATTTTTTTTTATTTTTATTTTTTTTTTTTTTTTTTTTTTTTAGAACAAGGAAACTAAGACTCAGGAAAGGCACTTGCCAAGAGGAAAAGTTACTCAGCATCCTTGGAGCTGAGATTCAAGCCCAGGAAACCTCCCTCTAAAAACCACACTACTAATTATCTTTCTGAAGAAACTTCCATTAGAATATTGTCAGAAAATCACAATAAGTTATTTTGGTAGCTCAAATGGGATTTCTATTTTTAGGTCCTTGAGGAATCGCCACACTGTCTTCCACAATGGTTGAATTAATTTACATTCCCACCAACAGTGTAAAAGTGTTCCTATTTCTCCACATCCTCTCCTCAGCAAACTGACACAAGAGCAGAAAATCAAACACCACATATTCTCACTCATAGGCGGGTGTTGAACAATGAGAACACATGGACACAGGGAGGGGAGCACTACACACTGGGGTCCGTTGAGGGGAAATGGGGGAGGTACGGTGGGGGTGGGGAGGTGGGAAGAGATAGCATGGGGAGAAATGCCAGATACAGGTGAGGGGACGGAAGGCAGCAAACCACACTGCCATGTGTGTACCTATGCAACAATCTTGCATGTTCTTCACATGTACCCCAAAACCTAAAATGCAATAAAAAAAAAAGTTATTTTGGTAGCTTGATTAGACATGACATCTTTGTCAGATAGCAGGCCATTTCTCCTTCTGATTCCTCAAGTCAGCTGGCCTTTTCTCTCTTTCCTTCTTTAGAGTCATTATCTTTTTGCTTTTTCTCCTGTCCCCTCATTGAACCTCCAAACTTCCAATCCATCGTCTCTGGAAATATCTTGCCCACAATTTTAGTTTCTTTTTTGGCCCCAGAAATGCACCTCAGCTTCAAGCCTAAACTACTCTAAATTTCAGGTCAAAAACATTAATTAATTTATTTATTCGTTCAATAAATATTTATGAACGCCTACTACATAGCACTGGGCAATCTGTAGTGAATGGAACAGACATGCACCCTGCTCTCATGTTTCTTATGTTCAATGGGAATAGATAACAATAAACAAGTAAGCATATAGTGTAACATATCAGATACTGGCAGGTGTTGTGGAGAAAATAATGTGAGGCAAAGGAAATAGAGAAGTCTGAGCCTCAGAAAATAGAGGAGTGCTGTTAAGCTTACAAGTATGTCCAGAAAAAGCCTCTCTGATAAGGTAAAATTTGAGCAGAGTCATAAAAGAAATGTGAGTTTAAAAGTGATGCTCTGAAGAAGAGACATTGGGGCAGAGAAAAAGAACAGCGTGAGCAAAGGCCCAGAAACAGGAATAATCTTGTTTCCCTAACAACGAGAAGGCCTGTGTGCTGGAACTGAGTGAGAATGAATTGAGTCCTAAAATTGCTTGACTCATCTATAATTCATTCAAGAATGGCATTTGACTTTTAAAATATGAACCATTTTCCAGAAATTTTATTTTAGATTCTATTAATTTTTTTATACATGTGTTTAGTACTTCACAGAGTAAAAAGCCTTTTCCCAGATATTATCTCATTTTCTCCTCAAAACATGCTGTCACTGAGTGATGGGTGTAATTTGATTTGATTATCCCAGTAAGTAACACAAGACATGATGCATAGTAAGCACTCAGTAAATGCATATGGGATTAATTAGTTGATTTATTAGTTCTAGGGCAGAACTTTTAATTTTGCAGCTTTACCATGTTCATTATTATTGAACATCAGTGATGGGATCATAATTCAGTGAAGCTTCAGAGGCTATAAAAATTTATTTAGCCATTTGCCTGCACCCTAATTTATATATGTATCTAATTTTTGTACTAATTTACACTTTTTCTGCCTAACTCTTCCAATAAGTTCTTTAACATCTTTCTTTGCAATCAGTTTCTGCACATCCCTAATTTATCATATCTAATCTGCTATATTCCTGGAAACCAGATCACAGGCCTGTTAGACTTATGTGTAAAATAAAGTGACTTTAAGTGAAAGCATGAAACCCTTTCTTAAAGAATAAATTTGCATTAGTTCATTTGTACTGCTACAATAAAACGCCACAGACTAGGTAATTTATACATAACAGAAGTTTAGTTCTAGGGGCTGGAAAGTCTAAGATCAAGGCACCAGCAGTTTCAGTGTCTGGTAAGGGTTAAGTCTCTCTGCTTCCAAGATGGTACTTTGTTGCTGTATTATCCAGAGGGAACAACACTGTGTTTTCACATGGCACAAGGGATAGAAAGAAGCAACCCCACTTCCTCAAGCTCTTTTATACAGTCATTAATCCCAATCATGAGAGTTCCACCCTCATGATTGAATCACCTCCTGAAGGCCTTACTACTTAATTCTACCACGCTGACAATTAAGTTTCAACATATGAATTGTGGGGAACACATTCAGACCATAGCAAAATTCAATAGCTTTACTACTTACTTCCTATTAGCTGTCTGATCTCATAGACATTTTTCTTATTTCTGCACCTGTAATTTAATTCTAGTGGATTAAAGTTGTTAGGCACAGTATACAATTGTGCCTTTCCCCTAAATTGCATCCAAAAAATATGTAAAGCAGTTCATCCCATCAAACACAGAATCGATGATATGATCTAAAGCCACATTAAGAGGTTATCCATCACACCAAAGCTGATCTCATTTATCTGAAGCATCCACAGCTTACAGGTTTATCGGAGCCCTTCTTTATCCTCACTGAAGCAAAGGTTCCCATCCAATATTGATGATCTACCCACTTGGTGCAACATGACTGTAAATGTGCCTCTTGTAATGGGGTACCCTTAATATGTCCTTTCCATAGAAGTCATTATCTCTATTTAACCTTTAGTTAAACTATAAAAATTTTCAGTCAAATATTATTCTTCCCTCTTCTGACTAAGAATTTTTTGGCATTACCAGTAACTCATTTATTCTTTCATTCTTTCAGCAAGACTCTATTGGGAGTCTACTACAAGCCAAGCACTGCTCTGGTCACTGTGGATTTAGTATTATAGAGACAGGTTATATTTATTCTGTTAGAAAGCTAAATGAATAGCTCTAAGGGTAAGAGATAAATAGATGGCTATAAATACATACATACCAATAGTAATAGTAATAAGTTCTATTTAAAAAATATAAAGGAGATAATCCAGGTACATAGTAAGAGGCTGAGCATGTATTTAAAAGAGGATAGTCACAAACAATATACAAGCACATGAGGTGATGGACACATTAATTAGCTTAATTGCACCATCCCACAAGTACATTTATTAAAACATCCCCTGTACACTATGAATATAGGCAATTTTTGTTTGTCAATTATACCTTAACAGATCTGGGTAAAAATTTTTTTAATAAAAAAAGAAGAGTAGTCAAGGAAAGCCTCACCAAAGTGGTTATAAGTAAGTGGAGACCTGAAAGACTAAGGAAGTAAACCACATGAGTATTTGGGGAAAGCATATCCTTAGGAGGAAGCAGCAAGACTAAAACCTTGAGGTGTGAACAAACTTGGTATGTTCTAGGAGTAGCATAAAGGCAAGTATGTCTAGAGCATAGTGAGTAGGAGAGGAAATGATAAAACTTAAGGCCTAAGATAAGGGCCATGTAGGGATTTTTGAACATCAGTTGTCACTACTTCCCAATAATTCATTATGTGTTTGACTTGTTGCTACTTCTGGATAGTTTTCTTAAAGTCAGTGTAAAGAGCATAGGATATCTATTGCAAATAATTTTGGTAGGGTAACTTGCATAATACCATTTTAATAAAATTCAGGCAAAAACATGGAGACAACAGTATTCACAGTTGCACATTCTGGTTTTTTTTTGTGGTGGTTGATGCAGGTAAAATTCACTTATATGAAATTAACTATTTTAAAGTAAACAATTCAGTAGCTTTTAGTGCATTCATAGTATTGTACAACTACAACCTCTGTCTAGCTCATAACATTTTTTTCCACTCCAAAAGGAACCCATACTTATTAAGCAGCTGAACCCAATTTTTCCCTACACTGGTAACTAGCAGTCTATCTATGGCTGTACGTATTCTAGATATTTCTTGTAAATAGAAGCATACCATATGTGGCCATCTATGTCTGGCTTCTTTCACTTAGCATAATGTTTTTGAAGTTCATTAACATGTATCAGTACATCATTTCTTTTTATAGTCGAATAATATTTCATTGTATGTACATTTCCCAATTTGTTTCTCCATTCATCCATAGACACTTGGATTGTTTCTACCTTTTAGCTGTCGTGAATAGTACAACTATGAACATGTATGTAGAAGTATTTGTCTGAACACTGTTTTTTATTCTCGTAGTATATACCTAGAAGTAGAATTGCTAGGTCATATGGTAATTGTATGTTTAACTTTTTGAGTACTCACCAAAATGTTTTCCAAAGAAATTGAACTGCACTGCAGTCCCACCGCACTGATTCCTAAAGCCCCTCTACATGCAGATGCTCCTTGACATACAATAGGATTATGTTCTCATGTATTGAATGCATATCACTTTTACAACATAATAAAGCTGGAAAATCCTTACTTAAACCATCATAAGCCAGGGCTTGTCTGTTCTCTGCAACCACTTGCTTCCTCATACCTTATCTTCCCTAGATTGGAGCTGTTCATACTGAGTTATCACACTTTACCAAAACTGACAACCTGATTAGCTGGTCCTCCCAACCCAGTTGAAATGGACTTTAATTAGAAAAACGAAGAAAAGTTAATGAAAATATAAAGCTAAACTTTAGAAGCTAAAATTCTGTTGTATAATTTCTAACCCCAACTACTCTGGTCATGATATATATAAAGGATAGACGGATAATCTTCTATTGATTCTGTTTCACTGGAGAACCCCAATACATACTCCATTATGGCTAGAGTAGGTAGGTAGGTAGATAGATAGATAGATAGATAGATAGATAGGCAGGCAGGCAGGCAGGCAGGCAGGCAGGCAGGCAGGCAGGCAGGCAGGCATATTTACTATCAGGAATTGGCTTATGCAGTTATGGAGGCTGAGAAGTCTCAAGATATGCAGGCAGCAAGCTGGAGATCCAGCAGAGCCAAATGTGTAGTTCCTGTCTAGGTTTGAGAATCTGAGAACCAGGAGAACTGATAGTATGTGTTCCAGTCTAAAAGCTGACAGGTTTAATACTCAGTAGTCAATGTTTCTGTTTAAGTCTAAAGATAGGAAAAGGTTCCAGCTCAAGGCAGTCAGGCAGAAGGAGTTCCCTCCTACTTGAAAAATAATCAGTCTTTTTGTTCCACTTAGGACTTCATGCGATTGCATGAGGGCCACCCTCTTTAGAGAAGGCAATTTGCTTTAGTCAGTCTACTAATTGAATGTTAGTCTCATCCAAAACATCCACACACCCACACCCATAATAACGTTTGACCAATTATCTGGGCACTCCATAACTCATTCAAGTTAACTCAAGAGTACTTTTAAGTTAACCCTTACAGAGTATTTTTGAGCCAGCACGATTTTTAGGACCTCAACTGTATTCAGATGGCTCTTATATATCCCATGTTGTCTAGAATATGTCTTATTGGAGAATCCACAGTATCTATTATGAGGCTTATGAAATCATTGATTAGCTGAATTATATTTTTTTTTTTTTTTTTTTTTGATACGGAGTTTCGCTCTTGTTACCCAGGCTGGAGTGCAATGGAGCGATCTCGGCTCACCGCAACCTCCGCCTCCTGGGTTCAGGCAATTCTCCTGCCTCAGCCTCCTGAGTAGCTGGGATTACAGGCACGCACCACAATGCCCAGCTAATTTTTTGTATTTTTAGTAGAGACGGGGTTTCACCATGCTGACCAGGATGGTCTCGATCTCTTGACCTTATGATCCACCCGCCTCGGCCTCCCAAAGTGCTGGGATTACAGGCTTGAGCCACCGCGCCTGGCCCTTGTTTCCTTAATATGTACCAGTAACTGTACTAAGAGGTGAGCATCAAAATTTTATACTCAAAAGGAAAAATAAGTCATGAATAAATTAGAAACTAACTTGAAATATTTAAAATCAAAGAATAGAACAGTGATTCTTAAGAGGGTGGTATGATGTCCCCTATATCAAAATCACCCAGGGTATGATCCCGTGTTCAGGATGATTGTTTAGAATCTCTGGGTTAGGATCTGGAGGTCTACATTTCATTAAGTTTCCCAGATAATCTTTATGTACATAGAAGTTTGAGAACCACTGAATTAGGAAATGCTTTTAACAATTTTTAAAATAAATAGAAATAAAATGTTTTCTGGATATCAGCCCTTTGTCAGATGGGTAGACTGCAAAAATTTTTTTCCTATTCTGTTGGTTGCCGATTCACTCTAATGACTGTTTCTTTTGCTGTGCAGAAGCTGTGGAGTTTGATTAGGTCCCATTTGTCTATTTTGGCTTTTGTTGCCAATGCTTTTGGTGTTTTGGTCATGAAGTTTTGCCTATGCCTATGTCCTGAATGGTTTTGCCTAGATTTTCTTCTAGGGTTTTTATGGCATTAGGTCTTATGTTTAAGTCTTCAATCCAGAATTTACAAAGAACTAAAACAGATTTACAAGAAAAAAACAAGCCCATTCAAAAGTGGGCAAAGGATATGAACACTTTACAAAAGAAGACATACATGAAGCCAACAAACATATGAAAAAATGCTCATCATCACTGGTCATTAGAGAAATGCAAATCAAAACTGCATTGAGATGCCATCTCACACCAGTTAGAATGGTGATCATTAAAAAATCTAGAGACAACAGATGCTGGAGAGGGTGTGGAGAAATAGAACACTTTTACACTGTTGGTGGGAAATGTAAATTAGTTCAACCATTGTAGAAGATAGTGTGGTGATTCCTTTAGGACCTAGAAATGGAAATCCCATTTGACCCAGCAATCCCATTACTGGGTATATATCCAAAGGATTATAAATCATTCTACTATAAGGACACATGCACACGAATGTTCATTGCAGCACTGTTCACAATAGCAAAGACCTGGAACCAACCCAAATGCCCATCGATGATAGACTGGACAGGGAAAATGTGGCACATATACACCATGGAATATTACGCAGCCATCAAAAACGATGAGTTCATGTCCTTTGTAGGGACATGGATGAACCTGGAAACCATCATTCTCAGCAAACTGACACAAGAGCAGAAAATCAAACACCGCATGTTCTCACTCATAGGCGGGTGTTGAACAATGAGAACACATGGACACAGGGAGGGGAGCACTATACACTGGGGTCTGTTGGGGGAAAATGGGGGAGGGACAGTGGGGGATGGGGATTTGGGGAGACATAGCATGGGGAGAAATGCCAGATATAGGTGATGGGGAGGAAGGCAGCAAATCATACTGCCACGTGTTTACCTATGTGACAATCTTGCATGTTCTTCACATGTACCCCAAAACCTAAAATGCAGTAAAAAAAAAAAAATGTTTTCTAATTACTTTTTCAATTAGAATTATGTTGAAATTCTTCACCAAGATTCAAAACAGTTTATGAAAATAAAATAGTAAATGAATGTTCTATGTGGCCATTTTCAAATCTTTATGAGTTTATTGCCTTCTTAGATCAATTGAAATTCATTCATGTTCTCATTCAATAAATACTTTCCCTTCTGTTCTTGACACCATGCCGGGTTTTGGGAATGCAGCAGTGAATAGGATGGGCATTGTTCACAAAGTTTATAATCCAGCTTTAATCTCACATTTTGTTTTTAACACCTAATGCAAACCTTTCTTTGGAGGGGGTGGGTTGCTGAACATTTAATCATTATGGCGTTTTATAAGTATTTAGCATTTTCACATCTTAAGCAGAACAGATTCGCTACTTAAGGAGTTTCATACCTCTGCAACTAAAAGGAAATCTAATTTGTTTTACAACAAATTAAGTGGGTTGAGACACCTCGATCTCCTCATGTGAAATCCTACAGGTCTGCTTCCTTTTCTGCTTTGCTGCTGAAAGCAAGTATTTCAAATTAAGGTATTAAAATTATGTTTATAGTAATATATAAACATCCCTTTTCTGCACAATTGAATCAGTGGGATTTAACTAATAGTTTCCTAAGGATACTATATAGCAAAAAATAGTGAACTATTTTAAATACTTATTTTCTTTTAAAAAGTACATTAGTGTTTTGACTAAGTATGTCAACCAGAAGCCAAATAGACTATACATAACAATTCAAGTGAATACGTAGTGATGGTAACACTTACTTAATACTTTTCTATTTTCCCTGCTCACCTATCTTTATTTGCCAAATTCAGCTCAAGAAATCTTCTTGGAAAATCATCCTTCACCCCTATAAGTTAGAGGTTATATATAAAATATGCTCAAGACCATTTAAATTATGTAACAGAACTCAAGATTGCTATATAACTCTTCTCTGCTTGCACACAAACCTTTGTCCTTACTCTGTTAGTTACAATAGAAACAATAAAATACATAAGCATTCAGGTGAAGAATGAAAATTCACTAATGTCATTTAGAAAGAAATACTAAGCAATATAAAGCCCTGTGAAGTTACTATAATACAGCTGCTTGCATTATCTTCTCCTTTAGTGCAGATTGGACAACCCCAAAAGTGTTAAGGCTCAACTTAAAAATATACTTTAAAATTTTAGGCATCTGCCTGATGTTTTCATGTGAGTAACAGAAAGTAATAAAACATGGAATTTTGGGACAGGACAATAAGAACCTTTTAAGGTTGGCAGAAGAACAAAGGATTTCATTCACAAAGCCAAACTCAACTCTGTGTATTAGAAAAGGATTTGGGGCCATAGTCCATTTTCTCATTTGATCTTCATATAAAACCTGTGAGCTATATATTGCTATTCTTGTTTCCCAAAGGAAAAACTGTGATTTGGAAAGGTTCAGTCACTTGTCCAAGCTTAATATTACCACGTAGTAATCAAGTAGCAGAGTCAGAGTCCTAAGTCATTCTCATTTCAATCTTCTGCTCTTTTGTCATGGTCACGTTGGTGAGGCCACACTCAAGAACTGGGCATTCAGCAGATGGTGGCCTTGGCCTAAGACAATTTAACAAGAGCAAAGATAATCTCTAAAAGTCCTCATAGTGCTTATCAAATTCCTAAGTGAAAGCTCATAGGAAACACATTCCAGCCTTTGGTCTTTAAGACTGTTTTATACACACTGGGGTCCGTTGGGGGGAAATGGGGGAGGGGCGGGGAGGTGGGGAGGTGGGAAGAGATAGCATGGGGAGAAATGACAGATACAGGTGAGGGGACGGAAGGCAGCAAACCACACTGCCAAGTGTGTACCTATGCAACAATCTTGCATGTTCATCACATGTACCCCAAAACCTAAAATGCAATAAAAAAAATAAATTAAAAAAAAAAAGACTGTTTTAATCTGGCAGGATAAATACAGTTTCTACCTTTTTATACATAGACTTCACATTTAGAATATGGGCAGCTGAGAGCTGAGTGATTGTTTTGCAATTAGGAGTGTTATTAAGATAATGCAGTGCTGTCTATAGATTTCTTGTCAAGGGAGTTTAAATACTGTTGCAAAGACTGACCAGGTATTATACTTCCCACTAGTTTACCCATCTTTCCTGTATTCTTTCCTATTTCCCTGCTGAATGTCAATTGTGTAGTTAGGTCAAATAGTAAAGTTGATCCTGGCCTTATTATTGTCCTCTAAGAGTATCTTTCCTCTAATTGTGCATGAAGTTCTGCTCTAATATTAACCTAATTAACTGTTTCCAGCATATTTCAATGTTTTTCTTGTCTAAGAACAAGTCTTGTACAGTCTTTCCAGTTCTACACCTGGTCAGAGAGAGACTAAGGTGATCATTAGAGCACTTCATAGTAGTCCAGTGTCCTGCAGTCCAATTCTGCAGATGGTACCATGAGTAAGTGTTCTTTAATCTTGATGCCAGTGGGTATACATTACGAGTTTGGCTGGTGTAGTGGCTAATCTTATATGTAAATGTAACTAAGCTAAGGGATGCCCATGTAGCTGCTACAACATGATTTGGGGTGTGTCTGTGAGAGTGTTTCTGGAAGAAGTAAGCTTTTGTATTGCTGAGCTGAGTAAAGCAGATGGCCCTCCCCAATGTAGTGAGCATCATCCAGTTTGCTGAGGGCCTGAATAGAACAAAGAGGTGGTGGAAGGGCAAATTCACTATCTCAGCTTGATCTGAGGTGTCCATCTTTATCTGCCTCAGACATAAGTACCCCTGGCTTCAGGCTTTCTAACTGGCACTTATACCATCACTCACCACCACCACCAATTTTTCAGGCCTTCAGATACAAATTGAATTATATCACCAGCTTTCTTAGTTCTCCAGCTTGCCTCCAAAACCACATGAGCCAAATCCTATAATAAATGTCCTCCTATATCTATATCTGTATCTATTTCCAGTCGGTTTTATCTCTGGAAAATCCTAAATAATATAGCTGACTATTTACTGACCAACCTAGCCTCCCATTCCCCTCATACCTTTAGGCTTTGAAAACACAAAGTGACAGTTACATAGTGAAAGTGGAAAAGAAGAGCATCCTTTTGTTCCTTTCTGGAAGATTATGTCACCACAGTTCTGTATATAAGTGATAATAAGTTCATGTTGGTATTTTGCTGTTTCCGTGGACAACAGAAGAAGTTTAAAATCCTCGTTTAAATCAATTCTTTAGCTTTTAAATAGCTTCATGACCAAGGGAAAGTCACTTAAACTATGTAAATGATGTCTACCACTTCTGAAATGGGAAGATTAATCTCTAGTACACTAAGTATATCTGATGCCTCGAGGAGGTATATGTGCATGTACGTGTGTGTGTGTGTGTGTGTGTGTGTGTGTGTGTGTGTGTAGACAGACACGTAGGCATAGGAGCTTATCATTAGCTGCCCAGTTGATTTCATTTACTCTAGCAAATATAGACATTTATGTATCTAAATAGTATATGATTGATTATAAAATATTAACTCAAAGTACTGTGCTTAAAAATATTTTTGTCAGTTAACATAGGTCAAAATATAATCTGAGAAGTGCAAATAAGAAACAAAAAACTATCAAGACATTCCACCAAGAATGCCACATGTCATGAACACTAACATAAATCTTCATGTAAAACTTCTTTGCAATTACTTTTAATTATATTTTCTGCCTCTTCATCTATTTGATGATTTCTTCTGCTAACAAAGGTTACAGAAAAGGCAAAGTCTATCATTTTGCTCAGTTCTTAGAACTCAGTTTCTTTAAATTAGATCTTTTTTTGTCTTCGACTAGATATTTTAATGCCTGCAAACTTTCTTATCTTTGCAGAATGAAGACTTGAAAAAGAAACAAAGTTAATAGGGTAGCACACATATTAAAATTTGAAAGATAATTTTGAAATTTTTGTATTAAATTATATTTGACATGCAATTATATAATTAAATTGCATATTTTATTCTCTTGTAACACTCTGATAAGCATTTTCAAATGTTTTGTTTGCTAAAGGATCCATATAATTATTTTCTACTGTAGAAATGATTGCTTCATTGCTATAGTCATGAGTGGCTTAATGATGTAGATGTGCTCTAAAAAATGTGTTGTTAACAAATTTTGCTGTTGTGCAAACATCACAGAGTATATTTACACAAACCTAGATAGTATAGCCTGCTACACACCTAGGACCACCATGATATATGTGCTACACTGTTGACCAAAACATGGTTATAAGGTTTATAACTATATAAATATGTATTGATACACAGAGCAGTATTTATATTAGTCAAAAAAGTAAACAACTTAAGTGTACATTAAGATAAAATGGGTAAATAAATTATAGTATACTCATTTGATACAATATTCTGCATTCTTTAGAACATTTGGTTTTGAAAGATTAATGTGATAGGAGAAAGATCATGATATACTGTTAAATGAAAAATTCAAAACTCTTTATTTTTAAATCCTGATTGGTATAGCTCCAATTTTTATTTTATGATACCAATTTACCTATATATCTATATATCTGTAAATATAGATATATCAATTTATTTAATTATTGAGAAAAATGGAAAGAAAACACATTGCAATACTTTTTTAGTGATTTTGTTTTTAATTAGAAAAAATACATTATTTAAAAAATAACCATTGATACATGGAATTGTAAATTACCTTCCTATATATAATACAGTACTTTGGAATAATTAAAAACGAAAGTCCCATTTTTTTCAATAATCAAACCACTTTTGAAGATAGAAATCTATGTTCTTAGGGTTCCTGGATTGGTATTTGAGGTGATCACTAAATTGTACCTCTTCAGACAGTCATGATTCTTTACCTCCTCCATGGCCACAGTACTCTATCAGACAGGTTGTGCTTGCCCAGAATACATGTGGTTTTCTGACTGTGGTGGTGGAGCATTGACTTAACTTATTATAATTAGATTTTTAGAAATGATCACCCCATGTTGCACATACATAATAATGTATAATTTTATATCATTTTTATATTTTGTTCATGGTAATGAGTAGACTACGTCAGTTTAAAATAGAATAATGCTGAATCAAATCATTCTAGTAATGAAGGGTTTAGTGCAAGCGTCCCCAAACTATGGCACACTGGCCACATGCGGTCCCCTGAGGCCATTTATCCAGCCCCCACGCCACACTTCAGGAAGGGGCACTTCTTTCATTGGTGGTCAGTGAGAGGAGCACAGTATGTGGTGGTCCTCCAACGGTCTGAGGGACAGTGAACTGGCCCCTGTGTAAAAAGTTTGGGGACACCTGGTTTAGTGAAATGGATATGATCTAAGAATATTGCTGGGTGCTTAAGCTTTTTGCAAGGGCTAGGCCAGTAATAAATATATTTTGAAAAGGTGGGAATAATAGATGAATATATAATATTGTTCTTATAAATGCCCACAAAATCTGGTTTATAAAAACAACATAAAAGATGACGAATAGCACTGCTTAAGCATATAAAATATCACCTAGAAATAAATTTCCCCTCTTTACCATATATAGGCATAATTAGTATCTGCCATCTGTTTCAGTCTATCTTTTATGTGTTTTACTGTTTGTTTCTAGAATATCAAGTAAATACATAAAATGGCAACTCAATTCTGCAAATTCTGGGCTAATTTCGTAATTTAAATCATTGTATTCTAGTTGACTGAGAGGTGAGCTCACAGGAACTTTATTTAGCTTCTAAGGCCTAAGAACAGGATAGGTTTCTTATATATAGTTTTTCTTATCAAGTTTTGCAAATGCACATTATAAATACGATCAAAGATCATAAAGCAAAGTTCAAATTCAAATTTAGTTTGACCAAAAACAAAGGCAAAAAGAATATTCATCTCGCCAATTGTAAGACTTAAAACGTTGAACACACACAAAAATAATCTTCAAATAGATTTGGAATCTATATTTTAACCACTGAAAGAAGAAAAATAAGAGACTGAAATGAAGTGAGTTAAAATGGAAAAAGAACAAAGATACAATCTAAGGGGAAGGGAAGATAGGAAGAGCAGGCTAGAACGTTCAACTGGCGAACAAAAGAATTGAGAAAGAGGAAGAAGAGGAGAAGAAAGAAAGGGGAGATACAATTGTCAGCAGGATACATATACATATACAAAATGTGTGTGTATTATAATTGTCAATGGTATACACATACACACACTTATATATGTATACTAACTACTTTACACCTAGGCACATCCTTCCCTGCACCAGGGTCCAGCATCTGACCTAGAAGTCTCATTTGTAACTTCATCATGCCCAGCTGGCTGGATCCCCCCTCTCCCACCTTTTAAGGACCTAATCTGTCCCTGAGGACATTGATGTCAGTTAATTCTTTTGCTCTCATAGTTAGGTGTAGAGATCCACCAACAGGCCTGTCTTCTATTTTTGAGTGTCATTAGAATGCACATATTACATGGTTCAGTTGTGCACACCAAAAAGTTTGGTCATGTTAAGAGAGTAGTGATACCATGTACCCCAAAACCTAAAATGCAATAAAAAAAAGAAAAAAAAAAGAGAGTAGTGATACAAAAAGAATTAGATAGCTAAATTTCAAAACTTCACATTGGCTAGATAAGTTTAAATTTGAATCCAGAAATTATCTTCCTCTGCTTTTCCAATCAGGAAGAATATCTTGCATTCAGATAAAGCATACAATCATGCAGTAGTCAATGGATAAAAAAACTGTATATCTGCTTATACTCCAAAAAAGTTGGGACCATGAACATGATGAGGCAGACTTTCCAGATGTCAGAATCATGATTAAGAAAATAAGATTTAGTTGTGGGCCCAACTGTACTAAGGAAAGGCAGAAGATAAGGTGTGGTAGCATAAAAGGAGCACCTAATTTGGATCTATATCCTTAAGCTAGGATCTACCACTAACTTTATCCATGAAAGATCATTTATAAATCTAACAGCACTACTTTCTGCCTAGTTGAAGTGAGCACTCACTAAGTGAGTGTGTATGTGTGTATAATGTATGTGTGTGTGAGTGAGATGGAGAGAGAGAGGGAGACAGAGGAGGAATATAAGAATCAGAATTTAAGTAAGACTGAGAAAGAAAAAAGAAGAAAGAAAAGTACATTAAATGCTCAGCATGGTAAATATTTTATAAGATATAACAATTAAAACTCTAATTCAAAATAGCTTCACTTATTAGAAGTAGGATATTTTGTCTGTTTTTTAATGAAAGGGCAAATTAGGGATCCACTTTATCATGATATCTCCTTTCGAATAACAATCATTATCTTTTGGGAATCTCAGATTTAGCTTTTGAATAACAAAGGTTTGCTGACAAATAATCTGTTTCTTTCAACATATGTTATTGCATAGCTTCACTTAAAACGAGTGCCCTTCTTTTGACAATTGGTGATCCATGTGCCTGAAGGGTAAACTGGATATATTTTATATATTTAGCTATTTAGATACTAGTTCCTTTGATACATGCAGAATAAACTTAACTTTTCATTTAACTTCCTTTTTCCAACCGACACTTTTTACTGATTTATTGCAAGCTAAAGGATAAAAAATGTATGTGTTTCATGTAATCTTGAAAGTATCTCTCTACTTTTAAAGTGATAATGAAATTGTTTTCCCTCATTTAATTCTCACATGTATAATGAACTGGTTTTATCCTCTGAATGCAAAAAGGAGATATCTTTTGAAAACTTTTTAATGCTCTTCTTTACCTGATATATTTTTTAAATTATGTGTTTCAGGCCCTGCTTGATACTCAGAATCTTCTGCGTGCACAAATCACAAATTTTACATTCAACCTGGGATTTTCAGGGAAATTTTACCATACAGGTAAGAAAAAAGGATCAACTGTTCTCATTAAGATCTCTCTGACACTCTACTTAAAATTGCACACTCTGCTCACACCTTCCTACATTCCCTATGTCCCTCCCCAACTTCTTATAATTCAATTCCATTTAACATGGTATTTTTAAATTTTTGTAAAATGTTAACGGTTTAAAAGCTTATGGAACTATCTAATGGCTTTTCATTTTTATTGAATTATAATTTACATATATAAAAGTACATAAATAGTAATTGCGATGTTCAGTGAATTTTCAAAGTATACACAGCTGTGTAAACAGCAGGCAGATCAAGCAAGAGAACACTTCCAAAATCTCCACTTCTTGAGCCCCTCACAGTAACTAGCTTCTCTCAAAGAACAGTTGTATCCTGACTTCTAATATCATGAATTAATCTTACTTGACTTTGAGAGATATGTAAAAGGAATCATAAAGATTCATCTGTATCCAGCTCATTTTGTACATGATTTTTGTTTCACAGATGTTATTGTCTATAGGTTACAATTCTTTCCTTTTCCTTGCTGTACAGTATTCCATTGTTTGAACATATGAAATTTACTTATCTAGTCCATTCAACTGTAGATGGTTGGGTGTTTCCAGACTTTGGGTTTTTCTCAATAGTCCTGTTATGAACATTTTTATACCTGTCATTCAGATGACTTGAGTATTCTTTTCTGTTAATCATCGACTAGGAATGGAATTGCTAGTTATGTGGTACACTTATAATTAGCTTCAGTATTTTTCAAAATGGTTGTACCCATTTATGTTCTCGATAGTATGAGTGTTCCTGTTGCTCTTTATGCTTGCTAATGTTCTATATTGTTTGTCTCTTTAATTTTAGCTTTTCTGGTGAACGTGTAGAGACATCATATTAGGGTTTTAATGTACATTTCTCTGAGGAGCAGTAAATGATCATTGTTCATATGTTGACTGGCTATTTGGATATCCTCTCTTGAGAAGTATCTGGATTTTCTGCCTTTACTTAATCATTTGTAGAAATTCTTTCCTTGAACTTCTTTTACAGTTCCACGTGCTGCAAGTACTTTCTCCTGCTGTCTGGCTGTCTTTTCATTTTCCTTACCGTGTTTTTAATGAAGAAAAATACTTAGTGTTGTTCAATTTATCATTTTTTAAATGATCAGCCTTTTCTATCTTATTTAAGAAATCTTTGCATACCACAAGATCATGACATTTTTTCTTTTTGAGACAGGGTCTTGCTCTGTTGCCCAGGGTAGAGTGCAGTGGTGCAAACACAACTCACTGCAGCCTCAACCTCTTGGGCTCAAACAATCCTCCCACCTCAGCGTCTGTGTAGCTGGAACTACAGGCCCATGCCACCATGCCTGGACAATGTTTTCATAGAGAAGGGGTTTCACTATGTTGCCCAGGCTGCTCAATTTATAAATCTGTGATACATCTGGAATTGATTTGGGTATATATATATATATATATATATATATATATATATATATATATATATCAGATAGGGGTCAGTATAGTTTTTTTTTTTTCATAAAAATATCTAATTGGTTAGCCAGACATGGTGACATGTGCCTGGTAGTCCCAGCTACTTGGGAGACTGAGATGAGAGGATCACTTGAGCTCAGGAGGTCTAGGCTGCAATTAACTATGATCATGCCACTGCACTTCAGTCTGAGCAACAGAGCAAGAATCTGTCTCTTTAAAAAAATCTAATTAGCACCCTGTATTAAAAAGACCATCCTTCCCAGCTGCTTCATAGTGTCTTATTATCATAAATTATATGGCCATATAACTGTGGGGTCTGATTCCGGATTCCTCTATGAAATGTGAAAAGAGATCACTCTAAATATTGAGAATAATTAAAAAGTTTTTTCACGAACATAATTAAAATGAGTAAAAATATTTTCACTTACCTCAGGATAGCCAAACACAATTTCATGATTGAAAGAATTAATGGGTATTTTTAGAAGTTAAAAAAAAAATTACATTTATTGGTATACTCATAAAATGGAATACTCTGCAGTCATTAAAAAGAGATAATTTTAAAAGTAAACCATACAGAAAGAGCTTTCAAGAAACTGAAAAATCAGTGTACAGTACAGTGATTAGAACTTTTATATAAAAATAAAAGAGAAGGTAAAAGCTATGCAAAATCAAGATATAGTACAATGATTAGAATATATTCTCATTTGTATAAAAATAAAGGAGGAGGTGAAAGCTATACAACTCCATGTATAGAACTCTTAATTTATAGCTTAGGAAACTCAGTTACTGAGTAGTTAAGTAACTTGCCCACAGTCACAGAGCTATTCATACAGGTATAAGATATCTATGAAAGAATTCATAATAAACTGATAGGAATGAATATCCGTGAATGTATTAGTCAGTTCTCATGCTGCTATTAAACACATATCTGAGACTGGGTAATTTATAAAGAAAAGAGATTTAAAGAACTCACAGTTCTACATGGCTGGGAAGGCCTCACAATCATGGTAGAAGATGAAGGAAGAGCAAAGGGGTGTCTTACATGGTGGCAGGCAAGAGGGTTTGTGCTAACTCCCATTTATAAAATCATTAAATCTCGTGAGACTTCTTATTCACTATCATGAGAACAGTATGGGGGAAATTGCCCCCATGATTCAGTTATCTCCACATGACCCACTCTTGACACATGGGGATTATTACAATTCAAGGTGAGATTTGAGTGGGGACACAGAGCCAAACCATATCAGTGAAGAAGAGAATTTGAGAATCAAACAAGAGAGATGAAAAGAAAAGTTACTTTTTACTAAATTTTTTCTGGGCCTTTGCATTTTGTGTCAGATCTAAATAAATAAACATGTAAGTAATTTTTTAAAGTGACATGATATTTAAGCAAGTTTATCAATTTTCTACAATTGCAAATGCTTTTCAAAATTTAAATTTGATAATATGAGCAAGAGTTATTTTGTATGTATTTGATGAGTACCCTTAAGGGTTTAATAAACATATCATGCTGAGAATTTTATCTATATACTACTATCAACATAATTTCCATGTGTACATAAACAACATAAGTAGTAATTCCATTTTTAGATAGAAGTAATATTGTATTTCTAGAGTAAGTGAATTTCCATTTGTTTCCATGGAAGTTACAGAGCCATGAGACTTGACTACAGTGTTTTTCTATTGTACAACTGTGTAATGAATACAATATGTATAATCATACAACTGCATGTAACTTTCACCTATCAATTTGAAAATTCTGTGGGTTTTAAGAATACCTTTAACATAAGAAGCTCTGAAGATTTTATTCCCCTGAATTTCTTAGATCAATATGAAAAATATACTTTTTCTGTGATTGTTTTAATTATTAACACCTGGGAACCTCATGATCATGTTTGACTTTGTTTTATGATTCAGTGAGTTGGTTCTTAATGAAACCTCAAAGATGAAAACATAATTAGTGATCTATTTTAAATCTTTTGCTTATAGGAAACTTCTGCTATCTTGGCAATAGATATATCAAGTGAGAACTTTACGTGCAGAAGTTCAGTTCATCTTTCTAGCGAAGTTAGACTCATAACTTTCACAATGGAGAGCCTCAAGAGCTTAAGGAAACAGAATGCTGCCCATAACCTCTTCCTAAATTTTTGGGTTATGATATCCTAACTTCAGGATGATTATCTTAGATTCTTTGACATCCATTGAATAAAATAAAATTAACATAGGGATACAAAAATCACTAAGGCAAAATTAAAGTGAAATATGTGATGTGTTTAGCGAGAAAGGGAGATAATAGGAAGAGACATCATAGCAAAATCAGGACAGTCCAGATTTGCTTAATAAATAAACAAATATAAGAAAATGTTCCTGGCAACTCCATTATTTTTTTATCTATTACTGAATACTGGGGAATGATTCTAGCCAATTCATGTCATTCCTTCTCATCTCTGCGAGGCTTGTCCTCTTTCTTTACTTGGGCATTTCCAATAGCTCATAATAAGAGTATCCTCTCCCTAAGGCAGAGAAAGTACAACACAGGTGGAAACGGAGGCCAAGGTTTGAAGAGGTCTTGTTATCTGTGTATAATATGAGAGTTTCCACAAAACTGTAGCCAGGTCTAAGACCAATTAAATCATTTTTTAGAGGGAATAGATACAAAATTTAATACTTGATCTTTCAAAAATTAGAAGGGATAAAATATAATTGAATTACATTTTCTTCCGTTATAAATGAAGAAATTACTATTCCTTTTTCTATAAAAAAATTCTATCCATTTTACTCAGTCTTGAAGGGAAAAAGAAAAGTGGCATTGTCATAATTGTAATACTTTATGTCAGAGAGAGCTTTATCTTGTTTGATTTATTTTAATTTTTGAAGGGTATGTGCATTTATGTGAGAAATAAAGGGATGAAAAAAATAAAAACCATAGTTCTCTTTTGGTGCTTTGTTAAGCATTTTTCATGTTCCTTTTTACTGAATTCTAGAAGTTAAAGAATATGTTAACTTATTTTCTAGGTAAGAACACAGAAACTTAGAGGGGTCCAAGGTCACATAGCTAATGAAGTGTCAAAAAAAAATTAGTCTTAACCCATCCTTGATTAGGGAAGCTGAACGTCAAAAGATTCTCCTTATTTATAGGTTTGTTAGTTTTTTGTATTTCCCCAAATCACTGAGATCCAATAGTACCTGTATATTCTAATTATATTGTAGAATAAATTAACAATGGCAAGAGCAATGTTATATTGAATGAGAAGTGCTGGTCTTATTTCTAGACTCCACATTTCGCCAGTGAATGATAGCTAAGGGCCCTGAATTTGGAGTTGCTCAATCTGAGTTAGGAGTCAGGATTTGAATTCAAGTTCTGTCTCAAACCTCTCAGTGACATGGAACAAGTTATTTCACCTCTCTAAATATCAATTTCCTTATCTGTAAAATGAGGTTTGCAGTGGCCCTTACCTCATGAGGTTGTTTTGACAATTAAATGAAATGATGTCTGTGAAGTGCTCAACACTGCTTGATACAATTCTGTCTCAATGATTATTTTAAATATAATAACAGAATAGGAAACATTACAGATAAAATGTAGAGCCAAGTTATTTATATAAATATATTAAAATAAATTAGAGTTTGCAATAACTTTATATGGTTTCAGCATAGTTTTGTGACAAGTTAAGAAACAGCACTTAACACTGTGGAAAGTAGTTTTGAAATTTCTCAAAGAACTTAGAACTAATATTCAACCCAGCAATCCCATTATTGGATACATTATATATCCAAAGAAAGGAAATCATTCCACCAAAAACACACATGTGCTCACATATTCCCTACAGCACTATTCTCAGTAGCAAAGATGTGGAATAAATCTAGGTATCCATCAGTGGTGGATTGTATAAAGAAAATCTGATACCTATTCCCCATGGAATACTACACAGCCATAAAAAAGGAATGAAATCATGCCCTTTGCAGCAACGTGGATGCAGCTGGAGGCCATCATCCTAAGTGAATCAATGCAAGAGCAGAAAACCAAATTCCACATGTTCTCATTTATAAGTGAGAACTAAACATTGGGTACTCATGGTCATACAGATGGCAACTATAGACACTGGGGATGAATGGCAGAGAGAGGAGAAGAGTGAAGGTTGAAAAACTAACTGCTGTTTATCATGCTCACTACTTGAGTGACAAGATCTTTCATATCCCACACCTTGGCATCCTGAAGTCTGCCCAGGCAGCAAACCTGCATGTCCACCCTGAATCTAAAATAAATGTTGAAAATAAATAAAATAAATATAATCTGCTTCTTCCCCTACCCCCAAAACAAAGAAAGAAATGGCACTTAAAATTGAGGAATTTGACTTCTCATTCTTCTCTCTTCCTCCAGTTCTGACAAAGGTGGGAAAAGTGGGGAAGCAAAGGGGTGTCAAGAGGCCACAACAGTCCAATCAAATGTAATTAACCCACAGTTAATTATATTTCAACTGCTTTTTAATATTAATTTTTAAAGTAATAAGCAACAGACACTTGTTCTCAACGTAATTCTAATGTAAAACATTCTCAAAGTAGGATTAAAAGAAAGATGAACGTATAAAGAGAAAAGACATAAAATTATGCCTACTATGAACTGAGACAAATATGTCAGAAGGAAGACATCATCTGTCTAACTCGTGCATGATTCAAATGTATGAATATTTTAGTCACAGATTTCACCATGATATTCAGGAAAGGACGACAAATGCCTGAGCTATCTTTTCAAAGAATCCTGAGATCTGCTGCTCTGTTCTGGTAAATTTGAGCAGAGGCCAACTAAAAAAAATAAAATAAAATAAAGGAAAGATGACAAGAAAGTTGCAAGGAAAGACGGGAATTATATGCAACAGGGAATAGAGCTTAAAAGCAGCAGGAGAGGATATTTCTCATAAACTAGGAAATCTTAGCTCACTGACATTGCTGAGTATGTGGAAATCAGGAAAGAATCGATTACTGGGAAACTCCAAGAGACTCTGCCTGCTCTTAGTGTGAGAAAATAAAATGGCAACAAATAACTGACACTAATAAAGCATCCTGGAGACTACAAAATGTTAAGCAACAGGGAGTATCATGGATAGAAGTAGAGATGTTTAAATGCAGGAAAACTAAATGACGTCATTCTTATGTCAAGCAAAACGTGTTTAAGATCACCAGTCACACCTACAAAATGTTTCTTTACCAAGGTCACCTTATTTATCACCTCAAATTTAGTAGGACCCAAGAACCTGCTATGGTTGGGATCACCAGAATTTCTAAACCCCTGAATCCATCGTCCTATTTTTCTTGGCTTTCTCTCTATATACCTTCCCTGAGCCATAAGATAACCACTCAGAAGCTCCAAGAATGCTGGTGACTCATTCATTAATCAGGCCAATGAGTTAACATAATCACTTGGTCAGTTTTTGAACATAATGTCACCTCTGCCACATAGCACATGTGAAAACTACCTCCTCCTTTCATGTAGCATTATAATGAGGGGGGGGAAAACCCAAGGAGACATGCAAGGAAACACAAGAAGAACAGAAGTAGGAAATACAGGAGGACAAGAAAGGGGCATTATAAGTTACCCAATATGTGCTAGAATTATCTAAACACTACCTCCTCCCAAAAAATAAAATAGGTATTGCTGTCCATCTTTTTACAATACAGACATTAAAGAGGTCATGTGGCGCAACCATACAACTCAAATGTGTTGGAACCTACAATAAACTAAAAACTCCTAACTCCAAAGGCTGTACTTGTTCTACCATACAACGGTAATGTAAGTGTATGTGAAGAAGAAAAAATACAGAAAATAAAACATTAGATTTAAAGATGTAATCTTTATATGTAGGGGAGAGGAAGATCCTTCACATCCAGCAGAGTACTTAAGCATATGAAAGTGAAACTGAAGACTGTCCTTGTTGAAAGATCGTGCTATTCCACTCACTCCATAGCACTCAATCTTTGTTTCTCCTGTATAAATTATAATAACCATGAAACCTCACAGTATGCCTTTATCTTTAGAAAAGATTTTCAATGCCCACCAAATCATAGGACCTGATTCTTTTCCTGCCAACAGTCTCTGCCCACCACACCCCACCCCCACCAACTTCTCTTAGGAAATTGAATGAACAAACAATGTTAACAGAAACTGGGTTTAACTGACTGGTCCAGAGCAGCAGTCCATTCTCCATCTTTAGCCTGTAGGGCTCTAATAAAACAAATCACATCAGAGCTGCCACTGAAAATATGGGAGGAGATTTTTCTCCACAAGCATGTCCATAATACTAGTCATTACAAAACCATGCAGCCACACTTGAATTTTAGCCACAACACTGAATCCAATTAGCTCTCAGAGTAGTGGGTTCTTCTATGATGTTCCTTCTATGTGGATAAAAATCTCCTCCAATATTTTCAATGGCAGCCTTTTATGTGTGTAAAACAGGAAAAATGATGTCTTCTAAATACATATATGAGAATAGATTAAACTGACTGATTGATAAATCATAGATCCATAGATTAGTGTAACTGGAATTAATTGGATAATCTTTTCCCCCCCAAAGGAACTGAAGAGGAAGATGAAGGGGATGACTGTCTTTTGGGGTCTGTGGATGAGTTCTGGTGGTTTCCTCACATGTGGAGCCATATGCAGCCCCACCTCTTCCACAATGAGTCATCTTTGGTGGAGCAGATGATTCTCAACAAAAAATTTGCCTTAGTAAGTAACTCACTTTGACTGTTGCATTGAAGTAGTGTACACTGATTAAAGAAATGAAAAGGTTCTTATACTGTGGCATAGTGACACTTTTTTTATTATTATTAAACTTTAAGTTCCGGGGTACATGTGCAGATCATGTAGGATTGTTACATAGGTAGAAACATGCCATGGCAATTTGCTTTATCCACCCCAACCCCCGTCAGCTTTTCCATATGGTCATTTAGAAGATTTTGGTATTGCTGCCTTTTAGTATGTGGCTCTTGAGTTTGTATTGAGTTCTCACCACTATGCTTAATGTTTTGAAGGAACTAATTTAAGAGGAACTTCACAAGATACAAGATGTATTATGACATTATGATCGGAGCTCCTAAAACATGGCTCCTGTCTAGAAGGAGTTTCCTGCTACACTAAGGAGGCAGAAATATGCATGTTAAACAATTCCCCAACAAATGAAATACTTTTTCATGACCTAATGCCACACCATACAGACACAAAACCCATAGTTCAAAGAAATAAATATCACTGGGAATGGCCTAATATGGTTCTTATGGAAATGAGATTTTAGATACATCCTGAAATAATAAGTCTTAGATATCAGAATGAATTGGAATGTAATGAGGCTGATGGAAAAGTCCAGGCAGGAGAGCATAATGACTGCATGAGGTAATAAAGACACAATCTAAGCAGTTAAAAGCATTGCAAGCATACATGTTTTATGGATGGAATGTTTCCTTTCCTGAAGCAAGGTGCACTGTTTAATACTGAAGGGTTTATTATTCAGGACAAGGAAATTCATAGTAAAAGTTTAAATTAGCACATTATGAAGAAAAAAATGTGCTTGTGATCAGAGAGAGTACTGAGGTACACTTACCTGGAATGGTATTCTACATCAACTGCTAGAGCTAGGAAGTTTTAGTTGGTGCTCACAGTACCTTACTCAAATATACAAGACATGGTTAGAATTAATACACTATATTTTTTTCCTTGAGAATATACAAGACCAAATACTTTTTGGTGGCATCAGAAGCCCATATTTGTCTTTTAGCTTTAATCTACTCCCCAAAATAAATAAAGAGCTTCAGGTGCACTTTTGCCATATATGGATATTTTGTCAAGAAAGCAAGAATAGTGCTCCTCCATGCTGATATTGTGAGCAAATGGGTGTTCAGACAAGAATGGAGGTCATGGATGCAATACTCAAATGGGTAACTGGGTTAGAGGACATTTGAAGCGCCCTTCCAACTAAAAGAATTTGAGACTCCGATCTAAAACTTTTGGGTTTGGCCTTTGCTATCATCATCTACAGCCAAACACCTATTTTCATGGAGTTTTAACAAATATATCTTTTCTACTATTCTTTTTCACAATGTAGACACATTTGACTCACAAATTTTTGACATCCATTTTTTTTGAAGGTTCTAAAAGGTTATTATGAAAGGTTAAGTAAATCCTTGAAGCAAACTTGCATTTGATGTTTACAGCCATTAGGAAATGCAGCTTTAGAAGTTGATTGGAAAAATTTTTTAGTTACCAAATATAGGCTAATTCAGGTGGTAAACCGAAATTTCAACAGGGGATTCTTTTTTAAAAGGTATGAATTCTGAAACAAAGATTAAATGTATCATTAATAATGACCTACCACAAAATTTAAAATATCTACTGTACAGTTTTTAAAATAGAATAACATATCATTATAAAGGTAAAATAATATTCTATTTAAACCTCAAAAAGGTCTTCAATAGTATATACTCTCAACTGAAGAACTATGCCTACATTTTGGGAAATGGGGGTAAATTTTTAATGATAGAATAGTTAATAGGTATTTTTATCATAGAATTCTTTGCCAATATCAGATGATATTTACTGCTTTTATAGACAATACTATTAAAATTAGAACAGTATTCCTGACAACAAAATCTTACTGAAGATTGTACCTGTCATTGCATTATCATCATTCTTTTAAGTGGTGTCCCTTTTGCCTGTCTTTTCCAAGTGCCGCAGAACCTGTTGATTTACATGAGCTAGAATGTCTATCGTCAATTATAAAACTTTTTAGATTAGTGAGCATGTTAACTTTTCCAATATGGAAATAAAGATTATAGTATCAAAATGTAATTTAAAATGTATTGAAAGACTAGCTGGCTTAAGGAATATATGATGATCTTTTAATTAGTTTCCTTGCCAGCTGAGGAATGAATGAACACTCTCTCTTTTATTTCAGTGATACACTTTATAAAAAGGCATATGAGATTTTCATTTTATTGATATTGAACACAAAGTATAATTCTAGGCATCCTAATAGAGAATTCCAGTCCGGATGCAAAGAGTCCTGTGAGCTGGTAAACCACTTTAGAGCAATCCAAGTAGCACAGTTTAAGAAAGACACTAGCCATTGTTCAGAGCAAAATGGTCAATATGATGAAGTCTGTAATTTACTTCATAAAATGAACAGCTGAAGGAAATTCAAGAAGGTAAGAGATAAAAGAGACGGCTAAGGGATGTATTATCACGGCTAATATTCAACTAAGAGTACTGGTATGGCCAGGCCAGTTATTACAATATTGAAATGTGGTAATACTTTGCCCCTACCCCACTACAACATCAGATCCTTCCCCAAGGTATTCCAAATCTCCTTATAACTCAGGAACTAAAGGCGCCTGGCCCAGAAAGAGTCTCCAGCTGTCCAGCTGGCAGCAGTTCTGATTGGTCAGAGGCACAGCATGCTGGTGGGTGGATATTTTGTATATCGCTCCAGAAGACAATCAGTCAATCTTAAGATTTAGAAGGGACTAGAATCAGCATATTTATAAGGAAAGGTATGGAAGTCACATAGATTTAAGGAGTTCTTCTACTCTAGGTAAGTCATGTATGGAGAATGGTGCTTGACATCTAGTAGGTACTCAATGTTTGCTAAATAAAAATAAAAGTAAGTATTTTTTCCAGCCCTCAAGATTCAATCATTACTGTATTACAATATAGGTTTTATTATTATTCAGATATGGTGAGTCCCACAGATCACAAGATGACTACCACTGAAAAGATTAGTTAATCACAGTTCCCAAGAGAGGGAGTGTGCCATGGATGCAGGGTCACGAGGGAAGCACGAGGGTTGCTCAGAAGGCAGAGGAAACAAGGGGAAATGTGGGCAAGAGCCTTTATTGTGGTTTCCGCAGGACAGGTAAGCAAGACAGGGTAAGCAGGCTCAGTATTGGCTACTTTGAATAATTTCAGTGTGCTCTGGGTGTAAGGGCTGTCTTTAGTCATCTGGTACTTGGCTCTGGAGTGATTAGAATAGGGAGATAGTTCCTCAATACATGAGAGTCTGATAAAGGAAGCAGTGGGGGGGTAGGAGCTCTGAATTGCTTGATTTACATTTGAGAGTGCTCTCAGGAGGGTGTTTGCTATCTCCAGGAATTAGCTAGCCCTGGCAACTGCAGTCTCTCCAGGTATCCAGCAAGGCCCCAGATATCAAAGTATCAGAAATACAGAAAATAAAGAGGCATGCTTTCTCCTGGTTATGCATTCCATAGGTTTTCAAATCCTCTCATCATCCCAGCTGTAATATTTGTACAATTTCTAATTTGCAATTCTTCCCAATATATGCCCCAATCTGAACATTACTGTCCACTGATGTGTTATCAAACCAGAAAATAGTAAAATATTTTTTCTTCATGTGCACTTTACTTCTATTACCATAGCCAAAGATCACACTAAATTTTTACACCATCATATCACACCAGTGTCTGCCAAACCCTCTGTCCATGAGCCATTTATTAAACTTTCAAGTATTTATTTTTATGCAATTGATTTTGTAAACTAAATGCTAGCCTTGAAATTACATCCTGATAAAGACTAACTCTGTTATTTAACACGCTTTATATCTTTCCTAGCTTTGTGTAATCCCTATGTTTTACAAGTATGACTTTTGCACCTTCAAGTTATCAGTATTGTTGAACGTAATAGGAATACATATCTTTTAGCTGTGTTCCCTTGGTATATTTCTAGCAATAGTTTAACAACTATTTTTTCACCAGAATATTTTAAAATCTGCTTTTCTAAATTGAAATATATCTAGTTATTTTTAGAATTACATATTTTAAGTATCTTGAACTCCAAGATAACACTGTCATCTACTCCCAAGTTCTAGCACTTATAATTATGTGGCAGAATCACAAAACATTAGAGCAGGAGTGATTAGGATGAAGACAAGCAGGGGAAAACTGGATGTAAACAGAAATACTGGATTACTACTAAATTAACCAAAGAATAGGAAAGAAAAGCCAGCTTTAACTAAACCAGTGGAAGTGGGATCATAAAGAAGTGAGATATGAAAAGCATTTCTGACATAGATTCAATAAGGTTTTTAATCAGATGAATGATGAAGCAGCAAAAGGGAATAACAGGTCAAAAATAACATCAGGGTTTAAGCCTCCCACTTTTCTATCTGTGTGTGCTGCTTTAAACTTTTTGCATATGTAAACTGCTGCTTTTTCTTTAGAAGTTCTATATTTCACCTACATGAGGATATCCCCCTCCTACCCATATCCACAGTGGCACAAAATTTATTCTCATTTGGATATATCATTGAACTTTTGAAAGTGATTTTAATTGGAATTTTTTCTTTGTAAATTCCTGTCCATATTACCTTCTTTTCTATCCTATGAGAAGACTCCATACTCTCTAACAAGATAGACATTGTAGAAAGAATTCTTCAATTCCTTTCCCTTCTTTCTCTAACAGAAATACTAGATTTCATCTTTAGCACATTTATCTGGTAACTGAAAATGATTTCATAAAAAGAAAGATAAATTTAGCAGATGTACTGCATGAAAATAGTGCCTTACTGTCCAAATTTATGTGGCCACAAAATGAACTAAAAGCCTTTATGAATTATCCTAGAAACTCTTACTGGTGGGCTGGAGTTAGATGTGGGTATGAGGGTGGGGCAGGTCTATTTCCAGATCCATGCCTGCTGCTCCCAAATTTTCACTGTTCCTTCCTTTTATGCCTTTCATTTGCTTAAGATGGAGGGGCACTTGCATTCTGAGAGGTGGTTATAAACATGGCAGAGATGGAATTGATGGCAGAAGAAGAGGAAGAGTAAATTCCACATGAGTGCTAACCTTGGCTCTGCTTCGGCATTTTCATGTCTCCCACTCTATGTTCCCACTCATTTAACAATTTCTTTCAGTTTTCTTTTGTACCAGCTCCTGCTCCTTTTCAAAATTTTCCATCCCTACTTCACTTCCAAATTTTTCAGCCTACACCTAGATTATTGCAGCAGCCTCCCTACTAGTTCTCCTATTTTCCACTTTTTCCCTTTAATCTTTGCTTAGATCAGGAAACGTGAAACTTGAAATGCTGTGATTCTGTTTCCCCAGCATGAAGCAGAACCTTACATTTCAGTGAGAAAGATTCTTGACTCCTGAGGAAATGTAGGAAGAGAAATTGTTGAGCTCCAAATATTTACTAGACATTGTGCCTAGTGCTTTCCATACATCCTCAATTAATTCTCACAACCACCTGTGAGGTTGCTTATTTTCGTATTGAAAATGCAGAAAGCAAGGCTTAGAGAGCTTATAATTTTCCTAAAATCACACAGCCAGCGAAAGCTGGATAAAGGGTTTTATCTCAGGTCTGTCAAACTCCAAAGCCCATGTAACAACCACAGTTTTTATAATTAACAAATTGCCATGCCATTGATACTGTTATTACTGTTACACAGACCTCATATCAAAATGTTATTCCTTCCTTATATTTTTAAACAAATTCAGAATACAAATCTGACTTTTTACAACGGTTTTCTCCTAAATAGCTGTTTATATGATTTATGTAGTTTCTTGTGTTTGTGATCTCAGTGCTGCAAACATTACTGTCCTGGTGGCTTTTATAAATACCAGAAGGTGTACAGTAGTTATAACAAAAATATCAACTTTTTATGTTTTCAGAAATATTAAATTTCACTTAAAATTAGTACTATGTAGCCTTGAAGATTCCTAATCAATCTTGCATATTTTCAGAGAGATTAAATGTGTGTGCACATACTCTGAGAATTTGAGGCTGTCCTGGATTATTTATAGATTTCTTACCTCAAAGACCCCCATAGGTTCACATAAAATTCATTGCTTCAAAGTCTGAGAAAGCTGAATTAAACCAAACTTTCCAATTCCTCCATTATGAATCTAGATAATTTTCTTTTCAGTTGTTTTGCTGCAGCATAAAAAGTAAGGTTTCATAAATTCATTTTTTTACATTTATATAAACCTCTTCTTGTGTTTACTTGAATACACCCCAGGAATTCAAAAATACCAACCTGCGCTGTGCAAAGTACAAGTGTTTACATCATTCTTTTGAGTATTCTCACAAAAGCACATCTTTCAGTGCTATGTTTACTTATGAGACACTCAACAAAGATATGACAACACTTCAAAAATTCTGGAGGGAACTCCAAGAGAGAAAAACAACATACTCAATTAAACGAAAATGTATTTGAAATAAATTTTATGATCGTTAGGGAAGACTAGGAGAAAATCTGTCACTCGCCCCCAAATAGTTCTTTTCTTAAAGGTTACAAGTGAAAATGAAGATTAAGGCCAAGTATGCTACCTTTTATAACCCTTTTTCAGTATTGATACTACATTTTTAGTTAACTTTTGTTACTGAAATTTCTTACTACATTTGGCTTCCAAAATGTCATTCCATTTCTTCAAGTAATTTAGCTGCTAACTTGGGATAAAACCTAAAGAGGAATACAGCGTGTCAAAAAGGGGCTTTTGCTGATGTTATTGCTACAGCTTTATCAAATGTATGGTCAACCAGGGTTATTCTTTCACTCCCACTTTCTATGTAATATCTAGTATGTATAATAGAAGAAATGTATACTGTTTGGCAAGACTTTGTTTTTAGACATGATTGATAATGACAGTGTATCTTCTTTGAGGAACATCTGCTCTGAAATAAGCATTTGGAGTTGTTTGAGGATGGAAGTGATGGTTAGAGGAGTCTAACTTTACCTTTCTGTTTGTTTTGCTTGTGTTTGTTTCCCCCCAAATAAAGAATACTTTTAGCTGAATGAAAGAAAATTAAATGGCACTTCATCAATAACTTTGTTTATCTACTTCATTCTCGACAACTCTGTGAGATCATTAGGAATAACCCTACTTGGCAAGTGAGGGAATTGAGGCATGGAGACTTTGTATAACCTGCCAGGGTCCTCAGACCAACGAAGAAAAGCACTGAGATTGAGCCCAGGACTCAAATCTGTGCTCTCCTAAATCTGTACTCTCTCCATGATATATGCTACTCCCTATCCGTAGGATTCTTGGTACAAGGATAATTTCATTGTCATGGGTTTGGCTATTTTGAGATATTGAAAGAATAAGACTCTTTTCTCACTATATACTAAATTAAACGCCATACATTCATCTCTTTTCCGGAGATGAGTAACTCCAGAGTGATAAGGTGACACTTCTGTTTTATAAGTTGCTATAATGCCATTCGGTTTTACAAGATCTCATTATTAACAACTTTAACACTTTTATCCAAGGACTTTTGTCACTTTTATTTTATAGCCATATTTTTTTGCTATCTGGAGACAAAGAATATCTCCTTCCTGGGGTTTGTGGGTCCATAGGAATATCACCACCCAGAGACTCACCTAAACCTCAAGTTCCAGATTTTTTTTTCATGAGGGTTTCATTATGTAGGCGTGTTTGGTTGTAGTATTGGCCATGTGATTGAACTCAATCTCTAACTCCCCTCACGTACCCTAAGGTCAGGCTGATATCACCTGGCTCAAAGCTCTAACTCTCTAATTACGAAGTAGGACTTCCTGGCATGACTAACCTTCATCCCGAGTCATCTTGCTAGTATAAACCCAGATATAGTTTCAAGGGCTCACCATAAATAACAAAGACATTTCTATCACTCAGGAAATTCCAGAGTTAGAGGTTATCTCTTAGGAATCAGGGATAACGAAGACCAAATTATCTCTTAATACAATAGCTGCCAACAGGGGATGATTTTTCAACTCTTAAAGCAAATTTATTAAAGACAGCCTTGTCATCACAGAAATTTTTTCACATTCTAGCCAGCAAACCAAAATTTATATTATAAATCAAAGAGCACCGTGTAAGAAAACTAGAGAAATATTTGGTTACCAAATCTATAAATATTAACCAAATTTATATAACTGTGCCTATGATATTTTAGAAGATTATTACATCCTTAAGTACATAGAAATAAAATTGTACATGGGAGTTTAAGATTTGTTCATGGATTTAAAATAGTACTTTCATATTTAGCATCTGAATATAAAATCATTTCTATAACCACAAAGATTATGTCAAAGAAACACAGAATTATAAACCTGGACTTTAGTGACTACTTGCACAACTTCTTTATTTTAAATTGTTTTTAAAAATGAAAAATGAGATTCCTATGCTAATGTAATTAGTCACTTCAAGATTTTTCACTTCAAACCATACCAGAATGATCATTTATCACAGGAACAGAGTCTAATACTTAATAGTCTTTGCATGAAGTATCCAACCTAAATTCCCTAACCTAATGATCCCGACTTGCCTTATTTTGTTGTAGGCTAAGAAGACAGTCAGCTTCCTTTGAATAGCAATTTTAAATATATTAGGCCACTTTGCCAAGAGCCCTGCCATTCCTTACTTTCTCCCAGTGATTGCAGCTGCTACAGGACTCCTTCCACAGGTGCCAGAGGTTCCACGGGTTCTTACAAGCTGAATTGTGTATGTGGCCCATCAGTTTTACCTTAGGAAAATAAATCATCCTTAGAAGCTTAAAAATGCTTCACAAATTCTAGGAAATAGTTTCATATATTTATTTTCTTTATATATATCTGTGTGTGTGTGTGTGTGTGTGTGTGTGTGTATGTGTGCACATGAATATGTATGCCTGCACTCACACAAGTGACCTATATCTTAAAAGGCGCTAATTTCATTTTCTAAACAGAAGGAGGCAGGAGGTGGTCAGAATCACGCTCCTATCATCTAGGAAAAAAAATGTACTCTTTTCTTTGTTAAATAATATCTCAAATAGCCCCAGTTTTTAAGGAAGACACAGTTTTTCCCCCAAAATCCATAGTTTTTAACAACGCCCCTTTGAAACTCTAGGGGAAAAATGTTCTATAATCAACTTCAAAATATGCTATCAAATGTCAATATAAAGAAATTTTATCTTCAACCCATGTAAATTATGTATGTAAATTCTCAATACTATGAGATAGTTAACCAAAGCATGAACTTCTGTATACTGAGGAAATGGGACATTCCAACCAAAATGAACTGCAGAAAAGTATTTTGAAGTATTTCCAAATTATACTGTAATGAAGTTTGGGACTCTTTTTTCACTGTACCACGCAGAATGTTTGATTTCCTATGGTAAATGTTTGATTTTCCATGGTAGGGTTTTCTGTAAATTACTTTGCATATTTATTTATCTGCAAAATATGGAAACAGGCAATAAGTCTAGTCATTAATGAAAATTACAAAGGTCTTTCTGTTTAGAGAGAACTTGAAATAGAGACAAAAACTAAAAGTTAAGTAACATTCTTAATCACTAGCAAGAGTCTAAATGAAGACATATCATTAAAGACAGTAATAAACAATCTTTCCTTCGAGGCTAACTGTACTTCTCAAATATCTGAATGCTGTTTCTTTTTTTAGTTCTTGGGGAAATTGTTCTAAAGACTACAGCATTACTTTTTGCTTGACAAAATTATATTATTTTCACATTGTCTATTTGGAAATATTTCAATGCATAACTTAGGAAAATCTTGTAATTTTTAACTTTACGTAAAAAACATATGAATTTATTGAAATAAAGTCTTCACTGGAACAATAATTTTCTTTAATTTTAATTATTGTGGGTACTCAGTAGGGGTATATATTTATGGGATACATGAAATATTTGATAGAGGCATGCAGTATATAATAATCATATCATGAAAAATGGAATATCCACCCCCCAAGCATCTATCCTTAGTGTTATGAACAATCCAGTTATACTCCTTTAGTTATTTTTAAATGTACAATTATATAATTTTGACTATAATCATCCTGTTGTGCTATCAAATACTACATATTATTCATGCTTCCTAATTACATTTTGTACTCATTAATCAGGCCCACCTCCTCTCCAACATTCACTATCCTACCTAGCTTTTGGTATCCACCCTTTTACTCCCTATCTCCAAGTGCTCAATTGTTTGGAGTTTGACATACCACAAATAAGTGAGAACATGTGATGTTTGTCTTTCCTGTGTCTGGCTTATTTCACTTAACATAATGACCTCTAGTTCCATCTATATTGTTGCAGATAACTGAATTCCATTGTTTTTTATGGCTGAATAGTGCATCATTGTGTACTATTATACTGTATGTATGTAGGTATATACATATATATGTGTATGTATGTATAGATACATATATATATACAGTATGTATGTATACATATAACTGTATATACATATATACGTATGTGTGTGTGTATATATATATATATATATATCCAGGCATATATATACATATATATATATATATACACACACGTATATACATAGAAATATATACGTATATACGTATATACACGTATATACGTATGTATATATACATATGTATAAATATATATATATTTATGTATACATAAATATACCTACGTATATATAGTATGTGTGTATGTAGGTCTATACATATATGTGTGTATATGTATACATACACAGATGTATGTTTACACATATACACATGTATATGTATGTATACATACATACACATACACATACATATGTATAGACCTACATACATAAAATAGTACACAATGGTGCACTATTCAGCCATAAAGAATGGATTCAGTTACATACATACATGCACGCATATGTATATATAAGATACCTGAAATATATATATATACCTGATTACATATAATGTACTGTATATGTGTACCATATATAATAGTACAAAATAGCACAATTGTGTACTATTATATGTATATATTATAAATATATATATATGATTGTATACCTCATTTTCTTTATTCATCTGTTGATAGACACTGGTTGCTTCCAAATATTGGCTATTGTAAACAGTGCTGCAACAAACATGAGACTGCAGATATCTCTTTGATATACTGATTTCCTTTTTTTTGGATATATACTCAGCAGAGAGATTGCTGGATCATATGGTAGTTCTATTTTTAGTTTTTTGAGACACCTCCAAACTGTTCTCCATAGTGGGTGTACTAATTTACATTCCCACCAAAAGCACATGAGGGTTTTCTTTTCTCTACATCTTTTCCAGCATTTGTTATTGTCTTTCATTTTGGAGAAAAGTCATTTTAAGTGGGGTTAGATGATGTCTCACTGTAGTTTTTATTTGCATTTCTCTGATGATCAGTGATGTTGAGCACCTTTTCAAATGCCTACTTGCCATTTGTATGTATTCTTTTGAGAAATGTCTATTCAAGCCCTTTGTCCATTTTTTATTCAGATTACTAATTTTTTTTTCCTATAGGGTTGTTTAAATTTCTTGTATAGTCTGGTTATTGATCCCTTGTCAGAAGGGTAGTTTGTAAACATTTTCTCCCACTCTGTGGGTTGTCTCTTCACTTTGTAGATTGTTTCTTTTGCTATGGAGAGTCATTTTAATTTGATGTAATCCCATTTGTTCATTTTTTTGTTGGTTGCCTATGCTTGTGGGGTGTTACCCGAGAAATTTTTGCCCAGACCAATGTCCTGGAGAGTTTCCCAATGTTTTTCTTATAGTAGTTTCATAGTTTGAAGTCTTATATTTAAGTGTTTAATCTATTTTGATTTTTGTATATGGCAATACATAGGGGTTCAGATCTAGCTTTTCAAGCAGCATTTATTGAAGAGATTGTCCTTTCTCCAATGTCTGTTCTTGGCACCTTGTCAAAAATGAATTCACTGTAGGAGTATGACTTTGTTTCTGGGTTCTCTTTTCTATTCCATTGGTCTATGGTATCAGTTTGTATGCCAGTAGTGTTCTGTCTTCCATTCTATAACTCCATAGTATAATTTGAAATCAGGTAATGTGATTGATTTCTCTAGTTTTGTTTCTTTTGCTCAGGATAGCTTTGGCTATTCTGGATCTTCTGCAGTTCCATATGAAGTTTTGGGTTATACTATATATTGTGTGAAAAATATCACTGGTATTTTCATAAAGATTTTATTGAATTTATAGATTGCTTTGTTTAGTATGGACATTTTAATAATATTTCTTCTCATCCATGAACATGGAATATCTTTTAATGTTTTTGGTGTCCTCTTTAATTTCTTTCATCAGTGTTTTACAATTTTCATTGCAGAGATCTTTTAACTTTTTGGATAATTCCTAAGTAATTAATTTTATTTGTGTCTGCTATAAATAAGATTACATTTTGACCTCTTTTTCACATTGTTCACCATCATAGAAATGCTACTGGTTTTTGAATGTTGATCTTGTATCTTAAATTTTATTGCATTTATCAGTTCTAATAATTTTTTGGTGGAGTCTTTAGGTTTTTCCAAATATAAGATTATATCATTTGGAAACAAGGATAATTTAATTGCTTCCTTTCCAATTGGAATTCCCTTCATTTCTTTCTCTTTTTTGATTGCTATATAGCTAGGACTTTTAGTGCTATGTTGAATAACAGTAGTGACAGTAGGCACTCTTGTTGTCTTCCAGATCTTAGAGGATAGCTGTGGGTCTGTCATAGATGGCTTTTATTATGATGAGGTATGTACCTTCTATAAAAAGTTTGCTGAGAGTTTTTATCATGAAGGGATGGTCAATTTTATCAAATGCTTTTTCAGCATGAATTGAAATGATCCTAAGATTTTTGTCTTTCATTCTGTTGATATGATGTATCATACAGATTGATTTGTATACTGAACCATCCTTGCATCCCAAGGATAAATGTCACTTGGTCATAATTGATCTTTTTGATGTGTTGTTGGTTTTGTTTGTGTTTTATTGAGAATTTCTGCATCAACATTTATCAGAGATATTGGCCTGTAGTTTTTTTTCTTTTCTTTTCTTTTGATGTATCTTTATCTGGTTTTGATATCAGTATAATACCAGCATCATAGAATGAATTTGGAAGAATTTTTCTCCTCCTCTATTTTTTAGAATAGTTTTAGTAGAATTTCTGTTAATTCTTCTTTAAATGTTTGGTAGAAGTCAGTGGTAAAACCATCAAGTCCTGGGTGTTTCTTTACTGGAAGACATTTTATTATATCTTCAATCTCATTACTTATTGGTCCTTTCAAGTTTTGGATTTCTTCATGGTTCAATTTTGGTAGGTTGTATGTGCCTAGTTACTTATTCATTTTCTGTAAATTTTCTAATTTATTAGCATATAGTTGCTCATAGTAGCCACTATTGATCCTTTGAATTTCTGCAGTATCAGTTGTAGTGTTTGCTTTTTCATATCTGATTTTATTTCTTTGGGTCCTCACCCATTTTTTTCTTTGTTAATCTGGCCACTTTTGCCGATTTTGTTTATCTTAGAAAAAAAACCTTTTTGTTTCATTGACTTTTTGTATTTTTTTATTTGTTTTATTTATTTCTGCTTTGATCTTTATTATTTCTTTTCTTCTATTATTTTGGGTTCCATTTGCTCTTTTATAGTTCTTTAAGATGCATTGTTAGGTTATTTAAAGGTTTTTGTTTGTTTTTTATGTAGGCACTTGTAGCCATAAGCTTTCCTCTTAGTAAAAGAGGAAAAGCTTTTTTGTATTTGTTGTATCCCATAAGTTTTGATTTGTTTTGTTTTCATTATAATTTATTTTCCAAAAAAGTTTTCAGTTTCTGTCTTAATTTTGTCATTGACCCACTGACCATTCAAGAACATATTGTTTAGTTTCCTTTGAGTTTGAATAGTATCCAAAATTCCTTTCACTGCTGATTTCTAGTTTTATTCCATTGTTGCCAGAGAAGGTACTTGATATTGTTTTGATTTTTATTAATGTTTTAAGACTTGTTTTATGACCTAACATATGGTCTATCCTTGAAAATTATCTATGTGGTGAGAAAAAGAATGTGTATCCTGTAGCCTTTAGTTGAAATGTTCTATAAATATGTATTAGATTCATTTGCTATACAGTGTTAAGTCCAATATATTTTGTTGAGTTTCTGCCTGGGACATCTGTGCAATGTTGAAAGTGGAGTGTTGAAATCTCCAACTATTATTGTATTGGAGTCTATCTCTCTAATAGCTAATATTTTCTTAACCAGAGTTGGGTGCATATATATTTAAAATTCAACCAGAGTTGGGTGCATATATATTTAAAATTGTTTTATGTTATTACTGAGTTGACTCCTTTATCATTATATAGTGACCTTCTTTGTCCCTTCTTATAGTGTTTGATTTCAAATCTATTTTATATTATATACTATTCCTGTTCATTTTTTAGTTCAATTGACATGGAATATCTTTTTACATCCCTATTTGCAGTCTTTGAGTATCTTTTTTTTTTTCAAGTCTAGAATTTGTTTGATTCTTTCTCATTATTTCAATCTCTTTTAAAATTTATCTAATAGGGATTACTGAATTCCTTATCTGTGTTCATCTTGAATTTGTGTTTCCTCAAAAATGATCATTTTGAGTTCTCTCTCTGAAAGGTCACACATCCTTATTTCTCCAGGATTGGTCCCTGGTGACTTATTTAGTTCACTTGGTGAGGTTGTTTTCCTGGATCATCTTGACACTTGTAGATGTTCATCTGTGTCTGGGCACAGAAAAGTTAGGTCTTTATTACAGCCTTTGCAGTCTGGGCTTGTTTGTACCTGTCCTTGAGAAGACTTTTCAGATATTCAAAAGTGTTTGGTCCCCAAGCCCAGTGTCACTGTGGTTCTTGCAGACTTATAGAGGTATCATCTTGGTGGTCTTGAAGAAGATCTAAAAGAAGGCTATGGCTTATTAGGCAGAAATTCTTGTTCATCTTCCTTACTTTCTCCCAAATAAACAGAGTCTCTTTGTCTGTGTGGAGCTGCCTGGAACTGGGGTTATGATGATGCAAGCACCCCTGTGGCCACTACAACCGGCACTGCACTGGGTCAGGCCTAAAGACTCAGTCAGCACAGCATTGGGTCTTGTCCAAGGCCCACTTTAACCATGACCTGGCTACCACCTGTGTTCACTCGAGGCCCTAGGTCACTACAATCAGCAGGTGACAAAGCCAGCAAGGTTTGTGTCCTTCCCTTCAGAGCAGCAAGTTCCTCCAGGCCCCAGACAGGTCCAGAGATGCTGTCTGGGAGCCAAGGATTAGAGTGAAAAACATTAGAAATTTGATGTTCTCTGCTACTGTGGGTAAGTTGGTACTCAAACCATACTGTAAAGTACTTCCTACTCTTCCTTCCCCTTTCCACAGGGAGAAGAGCCTTTCCCTCTGAGTACCACTACAGCAGCCCATGGCAGGGTTCTGCCAAGCCACCAGTGATGTTCACTGAAGCCCAAGGGCTCTTCTTTCAGCTTATGGTGAATGCTGCCAGGCCTGGGATTCACACTCTGGGCAGTGGGCTTCCCTCTGACACAGGGAAGGTCCAGAAATGCTGTTTAAGATCCTAGACCTGAACTCAGAGACCCCAAGAGCCTGCTTGTTGCTTTACCCCACTATGGCCAAGCTGACATATAAGGTGCAAGAAAAAGTCCCCTGTACTTTTCCCTTTGCTTTTCTCAAACAGGAGTCTTTCACCATAGTCACCACTGCTGGGAGTGTACCAAGTTGCACAGGTAGTCATTGCATCCCAGTGCCCAAGGCTCACAGCATATACCATGGCTATCACTGATGGTTATTCAGGCCCAAGGGCTCTTTAGTCATCAGGTGATGAATCCTTCCAAGACTAGATCTTTCTCTTCAAGACAGTGGGTTCTCTTTTGTCCCAGAGTGTGTCAAGAAATGTTCTCCAGGAGCTAGGACCTGGAAGGGGGCCTCATGATTCTGTCTGGTGCCCTCTCCTACTGTGGCTGAGCCAGTATCCAAGACGCAAGACAATGTCCTCTTGGCTCTTTGCCTCCTCCCCTTAAACAAAAGGAAGGAGACACTTTCATTGCTGTGAGTTGCACTGTCTGGGATTGGGGGAGGAATGGCACAAGCAATCCTTTAGCTGCTCAGACTAGTGTTACTACCTAAGTCACATCTACCCTAGTCTACTGGCTCTAAGCCCAATCCAGAACTAGGAGTTGCCTAGGAATTGCAGTCCTTGTGTGCTGGACTGTCCTTCAAGTTTATATAGGACCTTAGAGTATGTTGGCCCATGGTGGCAAGACTTGACAAGAAACTCAAGCTCTGACGAGATGCGTGAATTCCCCTTGGATAAGTCTAGTCCAAATGCTCCATGTGTGGACACCGGCTGAACCCAGCATGGCTTTGCTTTCTGCTTGACAGGGTAGCACTGAGTTCAGTGTAAAGTCCCCTAGTCACTGGGCTCTCCCTCCCCCAACTACATAGACCAGGCATTCCCAAACTTTTTACACAGGGGGCCAGTTCACTGTCCCTCAGACCGTTGGAGGGCCGCCACATACTGTGCTCCTCTCACTGACCACCAACGAAAGAGGTGCCCCTTCCTGAATTGTGGCAGGGGGCCGGATAAATGGCCTCAGGGGGCCGCATGCGGCCCGCGGGCCGTAGTTTGGGGATGCCTGACATAGACCCTCTGCACTGCATGACCACTGCCAAGGGATAGGGGAAAGGTGGCACTGGTGATTCAAGACTGTCTCCAATGCCCCTCGATGCCATTTTCATTAACTTTTATGAAGATAAAATGGGGTACTGTGATTGCTCACCTAATTTTTCTTTTTTCTAAACAGCACTTTTCTGTATACAGGTAGTTGTTAAAATTTGGTCTTTCTGCAAGGGGTACAAATGGTGTAGGCTTCTATTCTGCCATCCTGCTCTGCCCTCATAATTTTTAACTACAGTCTCAAAAGTACTTTCAAGTATTATTTACACAGATATTTAAATTTCCCTGAAAGTTATCATGTGTTTATTCCTCAGCCAAACAGGCAGTGTAACAAAGATGATTGAGAGGGAGGTAATCAGAATCAGATCATGTAGTCTTTCACTAATATTTGTTGAGTACTTGCTGTTGGAAAGACATTGAGCATACTGCAGTGGATAAAATGGAGCCTAAATTTCATGAAGTTTATCATTTATTGAAAAAGAGAGATATTATATAAATGCCTTTTCTATGCAAAAAATACATGCTTACAAACTGTGCTGTGTACTACATAAAACCAAGGAAAGCTACTAAGAGAAGTCTTAATATCGACTTCATTTAAAGGGATTTGTCAGCAAAGTCTTCTCTGAAGATGTGACAGAATAAATTACTTTCAGATTTATTCATGTGAAGATTTGGAGTAGAAACATTTGAGGCTAAGATGCTGAGGTAGAAAAGTGCTTGGTGAGTATCAGGGAAAGGTTCATGTGACTAAAATTCAGTGAAGGATGGAGAGTGGTACAAGTTGAGGCTAGACAGAGAAGCAAGGATCATACACACTGCTTGTGATCATGCTAAGAGTTCGGTAATTTAAGTGTAAAGGGAAATCAGGAAAGGATTTTGAGTAGGCAATCACATAATCATATTTATAGCTTTTAAATATTACCTTGCAGGGAATGGATTGGAAGGAAGCAAGAGAGAAAATGGGATTCTATGCCACAAGGCAATGGGATAAGATGGTGGATTCGACTAGAGTGATGATAATGATAGAATTGAAGAAAAGTAGCTAAACTTAAGATGCATACCAGAGATAGTACTGATAGGACATAACCATGGACTAGATTTAGGAAAGAAGAAATAGGAGGTGTCAAAACTCTATCTTTCAACACAACAACTTGTTTGTTGATGGTTGATGATGTCATTTAATAATATGGAGAAACCCTGGAGAAAGAGAGTATCTGGTAGGGCTGAGATGTGGAGATCATGAATTCAGCTATTAAGATTATTAATTCCACTTGTATTCCAAGTATTTGATTACATTTTATAGTTACGTAGCCATATTCCTCAGTGTTTTTGACCCATATCCTCCACTAGAAAAATCTTGACATGTAGTTCCTGGATCTAAGCTGCTACTTTCAATCAAAGATTAATGAAAAGAATAATTAGAATTAACTTTTAAGGTAGACTTTTTGCTGCAGTTTATAAAATAATATTTGCTTAATCTCAAATTGAACAATACACAGGAAGTAATCAGCCAAAATATTAGCATGATCGCTAAACCTTTTAAAACATGACAGCCTGCCTTCCAGATCACACCACCTGCAATCTTAGCCCAAACTTTTCTATACAGTAACTTTTCAGGTGTTGTCTCTGGTGATGAATGCAAATTTGGAAGCAAATTTATGTTGCATTTTTCTAAAATGAATTTAAAAGAGGCCTCCTACTAACTGTGAATGACTCACAAGCTGGAACCACATGGCAGTGGGCTGAGCATATTTGGAGGAATCAGAAGGGAAGCAGGCCTAGGACGTATTGGGATAGTAGTCAGAGTTCACCGCAGAAGCCTCATGAAAGAGAATCCCAAAATCTACAAAGAAAGTAGAAAAGACAGCCTGTCTCTTTTATTGGAAAAAAAGTGGCCCCGTAGTTTTATAATTTCCACATTATAGTTGAGAGGTAGAATCATAGCATATAAAAATAATAGAAGCAGGGTAGTAACAACAACAATAATTTTCAAACTTCATTACATGTGTGTCATGTTTCCAGAACTATACTAACTGCCTTTCAAAACTACCTCTGAACCCCTTTGAGTTAATGCCCTTATTATTAGCATTTTAGAAAACAGGAAACAAGGCTTAGAGCTCATAGGTTGTCTGCCAAAGGCCATGCAGTTGATAAATGAGAGCATGAACAGCCAGATATGTCTGACTCCAGAAGCGATATTTTCTGCTACTATGCCACACTGCACCAGCACACAAATAAAAGATGAAACTAAAAACCCGCTTCAGTCGGGTGTGCTGGTGTGCACTTGTAATCCTAACTACTATGGAAGGATTGCTTGTGCCCAGGAAAACAAGGCTGCAGTAAGCTATATTCACCACCACTGTATTCCAGCCTGGGCAACAGAGTGAGATCCAGTCGCAATAAATAAATCAATTAATTAAAAATCACAGTAGATCTTTAGTGTTAAATCTAGGGAGAAAAAAAGTAAAAACTGTATAGACATTGGTTGCCAAATATCTTTAAATTCAAAATAAGGGAAATGTCTCTGCTGTGCTGGGCCATCGTTTTGTGCTATGTGGGTCTCAAAGACACAGCTGACTACTCATAAGTATTTAAAATCACCTTGAGCTTTTGAACAGCATAATTTCTTATAAATTTGCAGATACCTGAATTTTATAACATAACTCCTGTCATTGTGAATTTCTTCCTTGCTTCTTCCTATACTCGTCAAAAAGTTGTTAACCTCCTCTGCACCACACAACATTTCCATGTAACAGGCCTGCATATTCACCCCTGAATCTAAAAGTTGAAATTCAAAATAAAAGAATACTATTTCACAACCACTATAGAAATAATAAAGTTACTACATTACATTTTTTTAACATTGTTAATCTATAATTATTCATTTTTTAGTGTTTGTGATTGAAATTCATTTTTCTTCATCTGGTCTTTATCACCATTTCCCTAGCCTTCAACCACTTTAGATGAACACAAATTATGTGTTGATAAGTGATGTTTAGTAGGAAAGAAATTATTTTAGTTTGAGTTTTTAAAACAGTAAGAAAAAAGCAATGAAATATTTCAATTTGACTTTTAGTGGAGTTCTGAACATGATGGTTATGTGGTTATAGCAATGTCTACAATAGATTCAAATAAAATGAAGAATTTAAAACTTCCCTCTTACCCTTCAGAAACACAGGAATGGTCTACTTCACCTCCAATACCACCCATTCTCTTTCTCACAGCAGTAATGTAGTGGCTCCCATTTTGGGCATCCTCAACTACAGCCGCCTGAACTGAGTTTTGAGCAACAGAGTTTACAAGATAAGAAAAGGGCATTCCAATTGAGGAGGACAGTGTGTATAGTATACAGCAATGACGTGAAGGAAATCAGAAATTGCGGGGAATGAGTGCTGATAGGACATGAGGCCATCTAAGTAGGTTGGGACCAAATTTTGAGGGTCTTTTATGCCATACAAAGGAATTTAAACAAGTATTTAGGTAATGGAAACTGTTGGCAAGCTGGTTTCCTTCTACATTCAGGTACTTCATGTACTTTGTTCCCTCCTGATATTATTTAGATTTAAAAACAAAGCTAACCATATCTCTAATTTTTCCATACCAACTGGCTGCATATTTCTGCAATTTAATTCATTCAGCAGCCTGACACTATGATTCTGTGCATGTGAAATTGTTATTTGGCATGAAGATGGTTATTAATTTTAAAAACCTATTTTAGTGAAATTTTCAAAGACTTTTTTCAAGCAATTGAAAAATATAATCAGAAAAATAAAAAGTAATTTTGGAGAAAAAAATACATGTCACCTACTGAAGCCATGGGTGGTTTGTTTCTAAAGGACATATTTCATTTTGTGTTCCTGTATAATTTTCCTCTATCCCCGTTTTTTCTTTTTAACTGGAGTCATTTTAATGTTCAAGAGCTTGACTTCAAATCAACTAAGTTTCCAGAATATTTGGCTGTGTCAGTACTTTCAACTTTCACGATAGGGGCTTTTACTTCAAAAAAAATATTACTCTATAGAATTTTACCGCATTATTCAATCAAAAGTGTGTGCTTCACTTAAGGCAGGGAACATCATTACTACTGGCCCACACGCTGAGGGGACAACAGAAATGTGGCAAACTTGGTAGAAACGATACAGCAGACGAAATAAAATCTTGTCAGCAGCCTAGTGAATTTGGAATGTGTTCTTCTAATAAATATTGGCTTCATTTTGTGGGAAATGCTTAGTTTTGTTTTTAATAAGTGCCTACATTTAGTTTGTCAATGTTGTGGGCAATGGGAAAACAGGTGGTTATGACGAGGATGTGCAAAATAGAGACTATTTCAAATTATTCATTAAAATCACTAGTTCTGTCTCACCACCCCTCAAACACAGATGCACCAACGTAGAGACCGGTGGAATGGCTACCAGGCTTCATGACGTCTAGAGGTGTTAATAGTTGGTATTTTAATTTTACCACACAATTAAGTAATGATGCATTTAAACATATATATTTATAGGACATTTGAAACTCTCGAGGTACCAATAGGAGCAAGATAAATCTTTACACACTCTAATTAACATCTGCTTGGTCTTAGGAGCATGGCATTCCTACGGACATGGGCTACGCCGTGGCCCCTCACCATTCCGGCGTCTACCCTGTACACGTTCAGCTTTATGAGGCCTGGAAGAAGGTCTGGAATATTAAAATCACCAGCACTGAAGAATATCCACATCTGAAACCAGCTAGATACCGGAGGGGTTTTATCCACAAAAACATCATGGTGAGCTTCCTCCGGTATGCATAGGGTACAACTAATTCTGCCAGATTTACATTCCTCATTTGAAGAAAGAAAAAAGCAAATGTTAGAAACATAACTGTAGGAGAAGCTCCATGCTCCAGGAAGCATATTTGTCATATCTAAGCAGAAAATGTTTTAATTAAATCACTTCTTTTCAATTCTTCAAATATAACTGGAAAAAGTTTTTTTACTGACATTACCAGTGGTACGCAGGCACTGATGTTAAAATACTAAAAAAAAATTACATTTAACTTGCAGATAATTTTTAGTAGACATCATTTCTTCAAAATGTTATTCAGTATGAAAAACTAACACCAACTCTGTCTATATTAACCATGCTGCTCTTTGACAAGCCAGTCAAACTCTGTTCTTCTGTTTACCAAGCCAGACTAAAAAAGAACTCAACCATTTGCAGCCAGAAGCCACATGTGAGGCCCTGCATAACCATTAACATATAATAATATAGAGTTAAAATGACAGGTGATGTTAATTAAATCATTTGCAAACACCATTTAATTCTATCTGGGCTTCTCTGTTTTGCTTTTTGTAATTTTAGCAAATGTATATTGTCGAAATATGCTACTACCTCCCAAAGTAAGCAATTAAATCCTAATTTATTCCCAAATCAGAAAATCCAAAGAAAGTACTAGTATAGCTAGGAATCAGCCTCCTAATTTAGAATCACACACTGGGAAGAAACACCACAGAAGAACACTATGTGATGAGCCACCATAACACTCTGTTGAACTGGTAAGTCTAAAGAGATGTCTACCCTCTAGAATTAGGTTATAACTGACTTCTTTTCAGACAGTTTTTCAATGTCTGCAAGAATTGCAGAGTGGATAGACATAATAACTTAGATCATCTCCCATCTTGACGTTTCCCTCAACAAAAACTGTTGTAAATGCTAGACAGGGACATTATGGCCACATTTTACCCCAATCTACCCTTCCTCTGTACTGAAAATGAACTTACAGTGGCTCAAACTGCTAACGTTGTAACCAGAGTGAGTTTAGAAGACCTGGGTTATATTCTCCACTTCTCCTACATTTCTCCTAAAGACACATTTTATCTATCTTACAAATGCATGAATTTTGCAGGTAATTGAGGCTCTAACAGATTTCCTCTTTCGATGGAACTGTCACTGTGGGCCCACTTTTGCAGCAATCTGTGGAAACCTTCTATATTTGGCTTGTGGACTCTTGGATGAGAGTTCCCAAATGGGAAATATTTAGCAGACAGTTGATTACACTATAAGAGAGAGAAAACAGGGCTAGGAACCATCCAAATAGAGAAGCAAGTAGAGACCACAGGAGCCAATATTCCCTCCTAGGAAGAGAATGAATCTAGAAAAAGGGAACTGAGAACTGAACTTTAGATCGCATTCTTGTTTTGTTGTACGAGATGAGAGCAACATTTTTTTTTTTTTGATGATCCATTTCCAAATCCAACTCAAAAGGCTTCATCATCTTCCCTTTAAACCAGCTATCAATTGTGCTATTTTTAGTTCTGTAATTTGAACATCATTCTATCCCCCCCAGCACTTCTAATCAGGGTTTACATTTCATCAATAATTTCTTTATATCCTTTTTATTTTCTTTCCCACTGCCACCATCCTAATCCACTTCCTTGACTTTCATGTATTTACTCTGGTGCTGCTTTCTACTTTGTCTGTTTACAGCTTTCATCCACCCCCTCACTGCAGTCTCTCCCATAGACAGTGCCAACCTTTTAATCTTTCTAAAATGCTGCCTTCATCCTGGCCTTTCTAACCTTGATCAGTTCCAAATGCTTCCATACCCACTAATGTAACCTTCAGGGACCTGAAAAACATCTGGTCTGTCTACCTTTCTATTTCCTATTCCCTGTAGCTGAAACACACTCACTCCAACTAAAACCCATAATAGTATTGCTGTTACCATGCTTGTGTCATTCTTTCCACCTTGAGAGACTTTCTGGCCACTCTCTACCTATTTCTATAACCTTTATTCTTCAATATTAAGTCCCATATCTTAAATAATTGAAAATAAAACACCTTAGTATATAGCGACTTAATACCTGGCTCATACCTATAGAGATCATATTCTCCTCTGAATTCCTATAACACATCATTTTGTATTTTCATCAGGAACATAAATGCCAATTACACTTTAAGGTGTTTGAGCCCTAACCAAAGTCTCTGGACCACAAGTTTTCTTGCATTTTCAACTGAGCCATTTTAATTTGCTTCAGTCAGGACCTGATGGAAAACCAGCATTCTCTACTCTAATTTCTGGTTGTTGAACATGACTCTCTGGAAAGAACCAGTATATTAGTCCATTCTCACATTGCTACAAGGAAATGCCCAAGACTGGGGTAATTTATAAAGGAAAGAGGTTTAATTGATTCACCACTCAGCATGGCTGGGCAGACCTCAGGAAACTTACAATCATGGCAGAAGGCAAAGGGGCAGCAAAGCACCTTCTTCACAAGGCAGCAGGAAGAAGAAGTGCCAAATGAATGGGGAAGACCTCATAAAATCATCAGATCTCGTGAGAACTCACTATCACAAGAACAGCATGTGGGATGCTACTCCCATGATTCAGTTACCTCCACCTGGTCTCTCCATTGACAAATGAGTATTATGGGGATTATAATTTAAGATGAGATTTGGATGGGGACACAAACACTAACCATATCAGCCAAAGACTCTAATAAATTAGACTACATATCCTATCTACTTACTGTTTTTAATGCAAATCCCCATTGGTAGAGACTACTATTAATCCTGCTGAAAAGCCTCTAAGTGGTCTTTTCTGGTATCCCCCAGAAGTATTTGTTGGCAGTTGCTCCTGATTGAGCCTTAGGTACAGATGTTGGCTTCGGTTCCCATAGGCCAAGATTCTTGTTGATCATGGCTTTCATAATCAACTCTCAGTTATTTTCAGCAGCAATAAAGTTTCCAGGGGTTCGTTGGCATCTCAAAGTTTGAATTTGATATTGTCACATTCCCAGAACCAAGTCTAGGGGGCAGTCCACAGCAGAATACCTAAAAACGTTTCTCATCCTTTCTGTAGCACAAGACAGCTGTTTCAAGGAGCATGCTCATCATTGGGTGTCACTGCATTTAAGCAGCAAGGCGGTGGAATATGGCCCTTTTCACATTCCTGATTATCTTTCTAACCCCCTGTGGTAGTCCACTGACTCCCCTAGGGCCCTCGATGGGGCTCATACCCTCAGCAGTAGTGCTCTAGGAGTTGCAGGGTAAAGCCTGCCACTTCCTCTTCACTGCATTGAAATTCAAAGAATTTGAGAAATAGACAAAACTCAGATATCTTTTCATTTATCTCTTCATTTTGCACAGAATCAGCTAGGCAATCAAGTCTGAAGGATGGCTCTGTATATATTCTATAATCTTCCAAGCAAGAGATTCAAGCTGAACCCTAGAAGTGATTCAGTCACAGCCATGCACTTTTAAAATGTAACATTTACTTGGCATTTAACACATGTGAGCATTTTATTATTTAGCTTTGAGGTCTTTCTCGTTACCCTGATGTAGTTTGAATCCTTCAAGAGTAGAAAACATATATCTTTCTGTTCTCTCACGTGGACTCACATGAAACTAGCATACAGATCTAGCATTCTAGCATAAAACTAACTTCATGCAACAGATTAACATAGAGTCCATAGCTAGTTCCACTAGCATGGAACTAACTCTGTTCTGTGGGCTAGCATAGAGTTTAGAATAAATATTTGTTAAATAAACAAATAAATGCTATATAAAGCATTTATTCCAAATGCTTTCCAAATTCAAAATTTCATTTTTAATTTCCAAATATTACATTTATAATTGTTAGAAAATATATCTAATTCTGTTAAAATGCGTTTGCATTTAGTTTTTATTTTTTGTGTATAGATAGCATTATGAGGATGTATAATGCCTTTAAACATCAGAGCTAATATTCTGTGCTTTAAACAGAATATTTTAACTATTTTATTAAGACAAATAGCTTCTAAGGATATAACTTCTACCAACTTACTAAAATAAATAGGATATATAGAGTTTTGATTTATTCAGTAATAGGTGATATACTGATTGAACTGTCTGTCCAAGGACTAGATTATATAATAGATTACATTATATAACCAGTATCATATAGTACTGTCCAAGGGCTAGATTAAAATTTATTTTAATATACATACAAGTTTTTTTTAAAAAAAAAAAAAACAGTATATTTCCAAAGGGTTGTAAAACATAAGAAGTCCTGGACAGGTAATATTTTGAAAGCACTTACTGAACCAAATATGCTTTGAGAGTGGAGACAGAAAACATGAAGATTGATTTGCTTAGGACAATAACCAGAAGACCTGCCTGTATATGATTTTGTAACATTTGTAGCTCTCTGAAGTATACTTATTAATGTTCTGCTACTTCGAATGTATAGTGACAAACACAGGTCACCATTAAGTCATTGGAAAATATTTAGCTTAAGGCTTTACCATCTTGCACAGCTTTAATTTACACCTTTTTTTATAATTGCAAAAGGCTGTAAGAATTCAAAAAATCTTACCACAAGTATATATAAGTGAAGCAGATAGTAGTTTTTATACACAAAGGATGAAGAGAAGACCTTTTGCTAAATGACCTTTTATCAGTTTGTGGTTACACTTTCTAAAAGTAACAAACTAAGTGGATAATCTCTTGGAACTGGCAGGCTTCACACTTAGAATCTGAGGCAATTACTATAGCCTGTGGTAGTCCTTTCAGACCAGAACAGATAACTGTGATTTGCTTCTCAAATATTCATTCTAATTTAAAATGTCATTCCCTAAGAAGCATATTGAGTTGATAATTGACTCCATTTTCTAATGCATGACAGAATTTGGCAGAATTTTTATTGCATTTTATGGCAAATTTTATTCTTAAAATTATTGCCTATTAGGATTATAGTATACCATAGAAAATGCAGTACTTTTAAAGCCTCATTTTCACTTCTTTTTTTTTAATCTCTTAAAAAAAGATCTCTTAAGATGCTGGAACCTACTAGGCTTCTTAATAGAATTACTTACTTTGATATTTAAAACAAACAAGTGGCTAAAATAACATAATACTTATTTTAGTTTTAAAATATTTCTTCAATTTTCTTCACTCTTCCCTCCATATTAACATCACCCTCTCTTGCCTAGAGTATGATAGATTGTCCAGGCCCTAGTTAGAACCTGAATAACATCACTAGCTTGTGCATCATCTTCCATGAGCAAAAAGCTAAGTTTCAACAAATTGACTGAAAAAAGCTTTTTCCTTACTTTTTTCATTTTTCCTTCAGGTTCTCCCAAGACAAACCTGTGGGCTTTTCACTCACACCATTTTCTACAAAGAATATCCAGGGGGTCCTAAAGAGCTGGATAAAAGTATCCAAGGAGGAGAACTTTTCTTCACTGTCATCCTCAACCCTGTAAGTACTTCATTCTCCAAATAAATAGTGAAAAATGATAGGGCTGGCAAAAATTACCCTGGCAAAGAGGCTAGGGATTGGGCAGTCATTTGCCAAGCCAATATGAAGTTCTAGTTTCGAAACAGTAGTAAAAACTAAATAGAACCACATCTAAAAATGGGGACAAACCAGTTCTACAAGTGGCAGTACTAGGAATTCATGGCAGAACTAGGGAAGTGCTCCAGCGGATCCTCCTCTGCATTGTAAAGTGATCAGAAGCTTTTATGGAGAACAAAGTTTTTCACCTGTAAAACTCTATTTCCACTGGGAACCAATTTTTTTTGTTTGTTTGTTTTGTTTTGTTTCATTTAGGCAACAATTACCTCTATTATTCTTTTTCCTACTATTTAAAGTTAATGTAGAAGCGAAATGGTAGAGGAATAAGGTAACCAAATAGAGTCATATTTTCTACTTCATGTTAGATCTCATCTTGCCAGATTATAGGCTGAAGCAGAGCAGGCCTATTTAATGTGCTAGTCTTTTACTTTTCATACTTATGTGTCAGATCCACAATGAATGAACTATTTGCGTATATTTATGCTTGAGGCAAGTATTAGATAGTTGTGTAGAGAAAGAACAAATCGAAGTAAGCTATAAAAGGGAAAGAAGGAATTTTATTTCCCTTCTGAAAATCACTAACATAAAAAATAAAGCTAAGTTTATTTATCAGATGATGTATGGATTTGCTCCTGGCATTGGCAATATTCAGGATAAAAAAATAATTATTTCCAAATTAAAAAAAAATTATCAGTAAAAAAAAGTTGGATAAGATAGTGATAAATTGAATAAAATTTGCAAAACCCCTCTCTTGACCTTAGTTTTATAGTCACTGCAAATAAAATTGCAGATAGTGCATCTACTTGTATTCAAGGAAATTTATTGTATTCAATTCTACTTGTATTCATACACTATACCTATTTTTTAACTTCTAGAAAATGAGATAGAAGAAAGAGTAACTCATTTTTGGACAAATCCTGCTTGTATATTCAAAAATGGTGATAGTTTGAAGTAGTGTGATATTTGGACTTCTGGAAATTTATCAACCGTCAGATCCCAAAATTACGAGTAACTCTGGTTTGAACATCAGAAATAATATGACTCTTCTAACTTAGCTATTTTCACAAATGGAAGTATTTTGAATGTCCTTATACAGCTTTCTTTTCTTTTTTCTCAATGCAGTCAGTACAGTAATACACAGGCAATGAGTTAAACCAACGCCTGGTTATGAACTGAAGAAGCAGTTAAAACACTCAAAATGCGAACATTTGCACCAATAACTGCAAGCACTTTAATATGTCATCTGTAAAATTCTGATGCTTCACATTGACTTTTATCATAGAGCAACAGGAGTATTAACAAATAATCATGAACTTTTTTTTATTATACTTTTAAGTTCTGGGGTACAGGTGCAGAACATGCAGATTTGTTACATAGGTATACACATGCCATGGGAGTTGGCTGCATCCATCAACCTGTCATCTATATTAGGTATTTCTCCTAATGCTATTCCTCCCCAGCCCCTCACCCACAAACAGCCCCCAGTGTGCGATGTTCCCCTCCCTGTGTCCATGTGTTCTCATTGTTCAACTCCCACTTGTGAGTACGAACATGCAGTGTTTGCTTTCTGTTCTTGTGTTGGTTTGCTGAGAATGATGGTTTCCAGCTTCATCCATGACCCTGCAAAGGACATGAACTCATCCTTTTCTATGGCTGTATAGTATTCCAAATCATGAACTCCTTAAAAGTTCACAATAGTATTTTATCTCTGAATTTCTAAACCAAATGAGTTTCATTTAGCATGGAAGAAATTCAGTTAAATCATTCACGTACAATGTATTTATACTAAGAATTTCACATTTGTGATAAGAAATATATTTTTCATTAATTAAAATGAAATTATGTCTTAAATTTTAAAAACCTTAAAGTTTATGTTAATTTTGGACACTAATTGGACTAACAGCAAATTATTTAACAAACCTCACTACTTTTCAGGCCCTTATCAAAAGTATTCGGCAATTTTATGTCTTGATGAGGAGGTTCATAGGAATAAAGGTGGCAGGGGAGACAGGGGGAGCTGCACAAAACTTGTTCTTTCCTGATTCAGAAAACTTTCAGTAGACAATTACTTTCAGAAAAAATACCTAGACTCAAAATAAATGACAAATCTTGTCAGATAACACAAGACAGACAAGGAATTCAAAGCTAACTTTATCTGGCACACCAACTCTTATGTTGGAAGCAGTTCTACTCACCCAGAGACAAGAGGTTAAGAAGCCCACATCTGGATTTAGCCCACATCTAGCCAGAGGGAAAACTGTTAACATTAGTTAGTGATGTGGCCTTGGAGAACAGAGTAAGGTGTAGTGGCATGCTTCTCATGAATTCTCCATCCTGAAATTAAGTGCCTGGTTAAAGTTTGTATTGAAACTAAGGAAGATTCAGGTGCAGTAAGGCATGCCAGTAATTTAGCAGATGACGTTTTTCATTAGGCCAGAATGAAAACGAGAAAACCTTGATAGAATCAAAGTATACATTAGCTGCAGGAAAGTCATGAATGTTAATTTTAGTGGATTTGAAAAATAGCCATTGTAAGTGTAATACCCCAGGCCTCAATTAGAAATGCCATTTTCTGAGAATGCCAAGGGAGGTTATCATTTACCACAAAAAAGATAGATGGGTATTAGAAACATGGCACTTAAATACATTCAAATACATCTGAGCTGAAAACAGAAATATAAACAGGACTTTAGTTAATGAGGGTTTTAATTTTTTTCCCATTTGTCCACATAATATCAAGGTGCTCTGATAACTTACCAATACTGGGGTGAGCGATGAATACAATAAGGTGCCCCTCAGAATTAAACCGGAAAGATCACGGAAAAGGTAAAAAACTCCTTAAACAGAACAACTCTCTGGCCTGAAATGTTTTAATGTTATCAAAATAGTTGTTATTGTGAAAGAAAGAAGTATAAATCAAGTGAATTTAATAAAATAGAGAATTACAAAGACAAATGTTAGCACCGTCTGGAGTAGAGAAAACCTTGGTCATCTCCAAATGAGCCTTTCCAATGTCATAGGCCTGGACGCCTCTCATGTAGGTTAGGTGCAGGGGTTTTGATGAATAGACTTTGAGGTTCAGATCCAGCAGGCTATCTGAGCCTGGAACCATTAACATTTCAATTTTTCTAATTATCGTCTTTCTGATTCTAAACCCAACCGATCACTTCCTCTTTATGGTTTACTTTCTCATATAGCTCCTTCTATAGGAGAAAAATACACTAATCATAAAAATTTGTAAAATTATCTTGCAAATTATTCTCCCAGAGAGTACAAGTTTTATTTTAATTGATCAATGTAACCAGACTATCTGGAAAGGGCCGTCCAACTGTAAAGACAGTAATTGTAGAGTATTTCAGTTCCTATGTAATTTACAATTACACATTTTTTTTTTTTTTTTTTTTTTTTTTTTTTGAGACGGAGTTTCACTCTTGTTACCCAGACTGGAGTGCAATGGCGCGATCTCGGCTCACCGCAACCTCCGCCTCCTGGGTTCAGGCAATTCTCCTGCCTCAGCCTCCTGAGTAGCTGGGATTACAGGCACGCGCCACCACGCCCAGCTAGTTTTTTTGTATTTTTAGTAGAGACGGGGTTTCACCATGTTGACCAGGATGGTCTCAATCTCTCGACCTCGTGATCCACCTGCCTCGGCCTCCCAAAGTGCTGGGATTACAGGCTTGAGCCACCGCGCCCGGCCCTACACATTTTAAACTAATAGACGGTATCCTGTTTTTATTTATCAGTTTCATGAGCTTTTGCTAATTTGATTCTGCCCCAGAAAAACTGACTCTCTCTGCAAGTGTGCTGAATCAGGTTTTGGAGCCTGTCAGTCAGAAATAGACCTCAAAGTGGTTGTGGATGCAGGATGGTAATGAGAGTTACCTCATGATATACCATGGGAGAGAGAGCCACTGGAAGTACCCCAGAGTCACTGTCAGCTGTACATAGACATGAAATTTCTACACAAATGTGTAATATACCCAGATATAAATATTCTTGATCAATTTACAATTCTACAGAGTACTCATATATATTTTCAAAAACTGTGAGAGTCTATTGACTTTACTTATATAAAACAATATGTAGAAGGGTACTAACAACTAAAACTTACGAAGATAACAAAAGAATTAATTGGCAATGATTGCATCTGCCCTCAATAAATAGAACGCAATGTAATTTATGGCATATATACTTATACAAAGGAACTAGTAAGACTACAGTGTCCATTTTAACAAGTTTCCAGTTCCACCTGTCTTAGGAAAATACAATAATTGGTCTCTAGCCAATCCCACAGATTTGGGAGTAAACTGAACCTCTTTGGAGAGGCTCAAAAGATTCATTTTGAAGCTTGTAAAGTCTGAGTAGAGTAAGCAGTTCTTTTGGGTGGGACCAATTAATTTTATCATTTTATTATGTGTATTGCTCCATACTCGCTTGGAATGCAAGCTCCTATAGGGCATTTACATCTTGTGGTTTGTTTATTCTAAACCTCAACACTAGTAAGAGTTCTGGTATTATAAGGTGCTTAAAAAATATTTTATAAATGAATAAATGAACTTAAATATCCAAAAGGGAGAGTCAGAGTGACCAGTAGTAAAATAAATTATGTTCACCCTTATGTAATTTAATACATTCAGGCATTTAAAAACATGTATAATAATTTTGGCTGGGCATGGTGGCTCACACCTGTAATTCTAGCACTTTGGGAGGCCGAGGTGGGTGGATAACCTGAGGTCAGAAATTTGTGACTAGCCTGGCCAATATGATGAAACCACGTCTCTACTAAAAATACAAAAATTAGCCAGGCATGGTGGTGCACACCTGTAATCCCAGCTACTCAGGAGGCTGAGGCAGGAGAATCGCTTGAACCAAGAAGGCGGAGGTTGCAGTGAGCTGAGATCACGCCACAGCACTCCAGCCTGGGCAACAGAGCAAGACTCTGTCTAAAATAATAATAATAATAGTAATTTTAATGACTTGGGGAATATTCATAATCTACTCAATGGGAAAAGTAAATTACAAGAAATTGAGATATGAGTATAGAAATACACTAGAAAGAACTCAGCAGAATATTAGCAGTAGTCATCCTAGATCACATGACTGAAGATGATTTCCATTATCTTCCTCTAATTTTTATATAATATCTATAGGGAACACCTATTAGTGTTACAACTAAAAACTTCAAACACTTGCACACACAGAGAGACACACACACACAGACACAACACACGCAGTTACACAATAAATGCTACATTAAAAATGATTACCTAATAGTGATGTATATAAAATGGAATTATTTTGCGTTATTGGTGTATCAGGAATAGAATTTCTATTTACTCAGTTCCCATTGTTCTGTATCTGTAAGTCTTATGTCTCATATGTTGCCCAACACCTCCCCCACAGTGTGATTACCTGTGTGTGCATCTGTTCCACTGTATAATGGGGCATTATTATTACAGAGGTAATCTGTTTGTGCTTCATCTTTCTGCTTTCCACTGTGTCTAGATCAATGTTTGAATCTAATAAGAGTTTACTAAATGTGTTTTAATGATTGACTAAATGCATGAGGAGTTACATTTCAGGGGCATGACTTGCTTTAAGGTAAATCCAAATGTTAATAACATGCCTAGTTTTAATCAAACTGCATCTGACTGATTCTCTGCTTGCAAGTAAATAAAATTTAGAATTCATAAAATGTTTAGATGTCCCTAAATCTTTAGCAGGTTTTTGCAAGTGATGATGAAATTTACCTGACACACAACAAAGGACTATTAAACTGGAAAAGACCATAAAGGTTATCTATCAATCTCCTAATTTTTAGTGGAGAACCAGAATTCCAAAGAGATTATTTAGCTCACTGCACATCACTTATGTAATATTCTTCCTCTTAGTTCACCACTTCACCCATTACAACACACTGTTTCTGCACCTTCCTTCTTAATATGACTCAGTGACCTGGTACTGGGAAAATGTGTGAGTGGTTTAACATGCCAGGCTGTTGTGTAAGAAAAAGCAAACCATCTCCATATAGAGTTAAAAAGCAAAATATTAGTGCTTTTGAGAAAAGCTGTAAGAAGTAGTAGCTGTTAAGGAAAAATGTCTAATATACTTTAAAAGAACTACAAATAAAGAACTATGTTCTTTTTATCTTAAACCAATACATTGTATTGATATTACTTATAAAATGATAAGGCTTTTAAATTTATAAAGCCAAAACATTTTATTTATTTGTTATCCTCCATATCAGCGCTATTTTTCTATTAGTAACGTTCTACATCACTAACTGTGGTATTATATACAGCAGGTCCTTGAATAATGTTATTTCATTTAGTGTCATTTAGTTACAATGTTGATAAAGAAAAAATCAATTCCCATCCAAGGCCAATCTGTGTGGAGTTTGCACATTCTCCACATGTCTCTATGGGTTTTCTCCTGGCACTCTGGTTTCTTCCTACATCCCAAAGATGTGCATATCAAGTTAATTTTCCTGTCTATATTGTGATGGAATAGCATGCCATCCAGGGTTGGTTCTTGCCTTGTGCTGTGAACTGCCAGGATAGGCTCTGGCCCCAAGCAATCCTAAACTGGAATAACTGGGTAAATGATTATCTTACTTGCTTTTTATTAATCTTTCTTAAATGTATGTAAAGCTCACATTTATTTCGGTGTTTAAAATTAAAGTGCTTTGGTTCCTATTTAGAAGTCGGGTGATAGTTTGGGGAACAGAAATATGTCATAGGAAATTAGCCCTGGTTTAGATTATTTTGCCAATGATAAAATTGGTTTTGTTATGTGTCATTTTGTTTATACTTGTAGTTTCCAAGAACCTACCAATAATATTAAGTGAGAACTTACTGTAATTACCTGTCACTGTGAGATTAAGAAAACCACAAGAAAGCATGATTAAGTCGTTTTGACTCCATAATTAAGAAAAATAGGAATATGATAAACTTCCAAGCTTTTAGAATGATTATCTTAAAATGTAAGAAAATAGACATTAAGATTGAGAAATGAATATTATGTTATTCTTTGTTTAATCCTTTGATAGTTTCCCACAGCAATCAATGACACCCAGTAGAAAAGAGCTCAGCCAGTTCTCAGATGTTAATTCCTAAACACTGTTTCTAGCATTCAGGATAAACAGAAAATTTCTTCACTTGAAAAAAAATAAATCAAATCTGGCTCCTGTCCGCTTTTCTGATCCCTTTTTTCAATAACTTCTTCTATGCACCTTTCATTTTATCCATACAAAATAATTCACAGTACCTTGAACAAAACTTTTTACTATCTCACTCTGTGTCTTAAAGTGTTACCACCTCAAGCTAGAATGCCCTCCTGCAAATCTGAGCTCACACACCATCTTTTTAAAGATGACATCCCCAATCCTCCAACTTGATTTCTAATGTTTCTCTGTGTTCATATGGAACTCAGGCATAACCCAATTATAATTTGCCCACAGTCCTGAAATCAATTACCTTTACCTTACAATAATTTTTGACTTCCTTGATGGAAAACATCATGCCTTATTCTATTTTACATTCACAATACACTACAAAAGTAGATTTTAAATAAATGGCACATAGTAGATTCTAAATAAATGACAATGTGTTACCTTCCCATGATTACATATGTACTATCTTTGGATTTTGAAAGAAAATTTGGTTGCCTTGGAAATACCCCACCACAGAATTCACTTGATTACAGAGGGTTTGACTAACTGGACTTTTATTCCCTGCCAACATGGCATCCAGTATACAGCCTTATTGAAGTCATTGAATTTACAAGAAGATGCTCAATTTCACTCATAATAAGAAAAATGCAAAGCAAGATTATACTGAGATACTATTTCTAATCTACCAAATTAACAAAAATTCAAATGATTTATAAGATATTATGTTAGCAAGTCTGTGGGAAAACAGGTACTCTCGTACATCCTAGTGGGTGAGCAAAATTGTGCAACCCTAATGGAAGAAATTTAGCAATATCTAACAAATCTACATAGCACTTGCTGTTTGCTGCAGAAATTCTACCATTAGGACTCTACCTTAGAGAAGGAATTACCAGAAAGTCAATTTTTTAATGAACAGTCTGAGTGCACACCATTTTTTCAGTTATTCATTATAAGATTATCTGTACATTGAATAGTAGGAAAAACCTAAACATCTACCCATAAAAGACTGCTTTAAAAAATCTGTGGTATAGTCATACAAGAGACTACTATACAAATAAAATTAGGAAGATTTTGATGTACTGTGATTTCCACAATATATTAAGGGAGGAAAAAGTGGGCAATTTGAATACATATTGATAATTACCTACTTGTACAAAAAAAATAGGAAAAACACATCAAAATACTAAAAGGATTTTATTATTAATAGAAATTTTTAAAAAGTAATGGGGAGAGTGGGAAAAACTCTTCACTAAGTACATTTTTTACATAGGTTTTTGGTTTTTTTTGTTTTTGTTTTTGTTTGTTTTTTTTTGTTTTTTTTGAGATAGAGTCTCACTATGTCACCCAGGCTGAAGTGCAATGGCCGGATCTCGGCTCACTGCAACCTCCACCTCCCAAGTTCAAGAGATTCTCCTGCCTCAGCCTCCAAGTAGCTGGGGCTATAGTTCATGTCACCATGCCTGGCTAATTTTTTGTATTTTTTGTAGAGATGGGGTTTCACCATGTTAACCAAAATGGTCTCCATCTCCTGACCTCATGATCCAACCACCTTGGCCTCCCAAAGTGCTGGGATTACAGACGTGAGCCACGGTGCCCAGGCTCTAGCTCTGATTTTGAACCATGAAATGTTTTACATATAATCAAAATAATAAATGAAAAAGGATGAGGGGGAAATAAGCAAACCTGACAATTGAAGAAAAATGAGCAATTCTAAAATGGACATATGTAATATATTACAGAAAATAATTAAAATAATTTTGAGTAGAGTATTCTAACTGCATACGTTTAGTGAAAGGTAGGACAAAACTGCATGGAAAATATAAACTTTATTAATAAATTTTTGTTGAATTATGAAACATTTCTCATGTATTGTCAGATAGAGAAAATAAAAGAATATATTGATACTGTTGGGAACTGAGTTTTCACTGCAAAACAAATAAAATTATGGAAAAGAGAATAATAAGGGAGAATCAGAGTATTTGAATTTGAAATGAGGAGACTAATAAGAACTTAAGGTTTCCTAACTCTATCTAGAATCAATGACACCCAGTAGCAAACAGCTCAGCTAATGCTCAAATTTTAATTTCTAAATACCATTTCTCCCCAAAAGTAAGTGGGCTTTTGAAGAAAAGGCTAAATTCAAGTCAGATACATGGAAAGTACAAATTGAGTCTGAAACACCTTGTACCAGAAAAAAATGAAACACTCAAACACTAACAAGGTTGTATTAAACAGGACAGAAATCAGCTAAAAGTGCCCTTGATATGAGATAATTTGAGCATCAAAAAATGGAGGTTATAGACATACTCAAAGTATGAATAAAGAAGAAGAGTTCTTCTGTAGAAAAGAATGCCAGTGCCAGCTAATAAATACAGATAGAATGATGGAATTAGAAGATAATCATTTTGCAGATACCAATGAAAAAAATTCATTGAGAAAAGAAACATCAATAGTTGCTGAAACTTTTGGGTGAAAGATTATACAGCCTTAAGGTTTAATTCCATAAATTACTTATTAATTACAAAGAGAAAAATCATTCTTTAAAATGGAGAAATCTGACAGTTTCTACTGTAACCAAGTGATCAGATTTAACATTACCAAAGATAAGCTGATAGTATGTACCTTCTACTGTAATTAAATACAAAATAAAGTAGGGTGACATCAACAAAATGATGAAATAAAAAGCCCCAGATCCTCCTTCCTCCTATAGAGTCATCAACTCAACAATAATACATGAACTAATTCCCTTTGTGAAAAATCCAGAAACAAATTAAGACATTTCAGGACCTCAGACAAGCACAAAACCAACTTCATAGAGGCCAGTAAAAAAATTCCTAATACTCACTTGCCATAGTCTCTTCCACTGAGAGAGCAGAGAGCAACTGGAAGAAAACTCCCAGACTTGGCTTGTACATTTTTGCGCATTCAACATTTAGGCTTTTGACAGGAGAGAGAGGGGCAGAAGGGTGCAGGGTGGAGGGTTGCTTGAGAGACTAGTTTTTATCTTATCTGTCTCAGAGTGCTGACAGGACCCAACAATATTCTAGAAGTCAGGAGCTGCTGACAACAAAAGACAGCTGGGCAGCTTATAGCAGCTCCAGAGAACACCAGAAGGAGGAATAAATTATAAGGTCTTGTAAGAAAGTCAACCAGTAAATCCCTCTAATTGAGATTTTACACACACAAATCTACATAATCTACATACATCTGGTCTGTATCCACAGACCAGATGTGAGACGACCTCAGAATCTCTAACCTAGCTGATTGGTGAAGGTTTGTTCCTGTACAAAGCCAGTTCTTTACAGAGTGAGAGAGGTTGCTATTTTTTGAAATGCACAGACCCCAACAAAAGATAACAAGGCACATAAAGAAAAAGGAAAATACAGTCCAATCCAAGGAATAAAGTAAGTCTCCAGAAACCAACTTAATGAAATGGAGAGATATAAATTACCTGACAGAGAATTCAAAATAATCATCATAAAGATGTTCAACAAACTCAGGAGAAAAATGGACAAAGTGAGAATTTCAACAAAGAAACAGAAAATATTAAAAATGGAATCAAATAGAAATCTCAGAGCTGAAGAATAAAATAACTGAAGTGAAAATTTCACTACAACGTTTAAATAGCAAACATGATCAAGCAGAAGAAAGAATCAGAAAACTCAAAGACAGGTCATTTGAAATTATCCAGAGAGCAAAATAATACAAAACAAAATAAAATCGTGAAGAAAGTCTAAGGGACTTATGAAATCAAGTTTACAAATATTTGTATTATGGGAGCCTCACAAAGAGAAGAAAGAGAGAAAGATGCAGAAAATTTATTTAACGAAATAATGGCCAAAACTTCCCAAACATGGAAAAGGAAGTAGAGATCCAAATTCAAGAAGGCCAACAAACTCCAATTGAGAAGAACTCAAAGATAACCACACCAAAAACATTATAATAAAATGTCAAAATTCAAAGGATGTAGAAAGCAGAAAAAGAAAAGTGATTCATCACATACAGGAGAGCCTCCATAACACTATTAGCAGATAACTAGCAGAAACCTTTCAGCACAAAATGAAGAAGGGAGATATATTCAAAGGGCTGAAGGGAAAAAATTGCCAACCAAGAATCCCATAGTCTGCAAAATTGTCCTTCAATAATGAAGGAAAGAAAGGCTTCTGCACAACAACAACAGCAAATTGATATATATATTTGTTGTCATTAGTCATAGAAAATAACAAAATCACATCCTTTGCAGTAACATGGATGGAGCTAGAGGCCATTATCCTTAGCAAACAACTACAGGAACAGAAAATCAAATACCACATGTTCTCACTTGTAAGTGGGAACTAAATGCTGAGAACACATGGACACAAAGAGGGGAACAACAGACTCTGAGGCTGACCACAGGGTGGAGGATGGGAGGAGGGAGAGGAACAAAAAAAATAACTATTGAGTACCAGTCTTGGTAGCTGGGTGATGAAATAATATGTACATCTAACTGCTATGACATGAGATTACCTATATAAAAAAGCTACACATGCAACCCTGAATCTAAAATAGAAAGTTAGAAGAAATAAAGACCTAGATAAGCAAATGCTGAGGGAGTTTATAACCACTATAGTTCCTTTGCAAGAAATGCTAAAAGGAGGCCTTCAAATTGAAATGAAAACACCATAGGCAGCAGCAGAAATGCATATGAAACCATCAAGCTGACCGCTAAAGGTAAATATATAGAAAAATAGATAATACTATAATATTGTAATGTTTTAATTCTGATACTCAAAATGCAAAAGTATAAAAAAATCACTATAACGATAAAAATATGTTAATGAATACACATTATAAAAAGATGTATTTTGTGATAATAAAAAGGGTAACAGAGGTGAAAGAGTAAAGTTTTTATATGCAATTGAAGTTAATCAGCTTAAAATATCAGCTTATATTTGTTATAAGATGTTTTATGTAAACTCCATAGTACCACAAAAAAAAAAAAAACTTGTTAAAAACACACCAAATAAGTGACAAAGAAATTAAAGCCTATCACTCAAAAATCAATAAAACACAGAAGATAGCAAAAGAAGAAAAGATGGACCCCAAAAAAAGCTACAAGACAAAACAATTTAAAAAATGGTAATAGTAAGTGCTTCCCTATCAGTAGCTACGTTAAATGTAAATAAATTAAACTTCTCAATCAAAATGATACAGTAGATGAATGGATAATAAAAACAAGATCCAGCTATATGCTGTCTATATTAGACTACCTTTAGATTTAAAGGCATGCACAAGCTGAAAGTATGAAAAATTTATTCCATGCAAATGATAACCGAGAGAGAGCAAAAGTAGCCTGATATATTCGTATCAGACAAAATGAACTTTAAGTCCAAACTGTCACAAAAAAACAATGAAGGACATTATCTAATGATTAAAAAGTTAATTAGCCACAATTATAAATATAAATGCCTGCAAATTCAGAACACCCAAATATGTAAAATAATCATTGAGATAACTGAAAGGAGAAATAGGCAGTAACGCAATAATAGTAGGAGATAACATCCTACTTTCAACGATAGAACCCTTAGACCAAAAATCAGTTAAAAAACAACACTTGAACAACATTATAGACCAAATTGACCTGTCAGACCTATATGGAACATTTTACCCAACATCAGCAGAATGCACATTCTTCTCAAACTCACACAAAATACATTCTTGGATAGATTACAGGTTGGATCACAAAATAAGTCTCTTTTCAGAATATTGATATCATACTAAGTATTAATTCCTATCACAGGGAATGAAACTAAAAATCAATAGCAGAAGGAAAAATAAAAAATTCACAAATATGTGGAAATTAAATGAAACACTCTTTAATAACAATTTAGGTACAAGAAAAAAATCAAGAGTAATTTAAAAATACTTTGATATAAATAAAAACAAAGCACCTACCAAAACGTATGGAATGCAGCAAAAACAGTACTATAAAGGAAGTTTATAATGATGAATATCTGCATTTTTAAAAACAGAAAGAATTCAAATAACTTAATTCTACCTCAAGGAAACTCAAGAAACTAGAAAAAAAAGAACAAACTGAACTCAAAATTAGTAGAAAGAAAATAAGCATTAGAACAAAAATAAATGAAATAGAGAATATAAAAATAAGAGAAAAAAATCAATAAAATTGGTTTTTAGAAATGAGTAACAACATTGGCAAATCTTTAGTTACTAAGAAAAAAGAAAGAAGACTCAAAATCAGAAATGAAAGAGGAGACATTATAACTGATCACAAATAAAGATTATCATAATAGTCTATAATGTACAATTATATACTGATAAATTGGAATAATCTGGAAAAATGCATAAATTTCTAAACACATACAAACCCCCAAGACTTAATCTTGAAGAAATAGAAAATCTGAGCAGACCTGTAAGTAGTAAGGAGATTGAGTCACTAACAAAAAGGCTTCCAACAAAGAAACTTCCAGGAACAGATGTCTTTACTGGTGAATTATATCAAACATGTAAAGAATTAATGCCAATCCTTCTCAAACTCTCCAAGAAAAATGGAATAGAAGGGAACACTTCCAAACTCAGTCTATGAGGTCAGCACTAGCCTGATACCAAAACCAGAAAAATATACTATGAGAAGAGAAACTACAGGACAATATTCCTGATGAGCATAGATACAAAAATGCTTGACAAAATAGTAGCAAACTAAATTCAATAACATATTCAAAGGTTATAGGCCATGACTAAGTGGCATTGATTCTCAGGATGCAAAGATGGTTCCACATACAAAAATCAGTTAATGTAATATACCAAAGTAACATAATTAGGGATAAAATTTTATGATCATCCCAACAGATACAGAAAAATTGTTTGACAAAATGTAATACATTTTCATGATAAAAACTTGCAACAAGCTGGGAATAAAAGGAAATTACCTCAACATAATGAAGGCCATGTATGAAAAACAACATGTAACATCATACTTCATGGTAAAAACCTGAAAACATGCCTGAGGAACAAGGCAAGGATGCCTACTCTCATCATTTTTATTCAACATTGTACTGGAAATGCTAGCCATAGCAATTAGGCAAGAAAAAAAAAGACATTTAAATTGTAAATAAAGAAGTAAAATTATCTCTATTTGCACATGACATGATCTTATATGTAGAAAACCCTTAAGAATTCACACACATATACACACACACACGCACACATGCATGCACACACACACACACACACACATCCATACACACACACAAAATCAACTGTTAGAATTAACAGTTCCAGGATACCAAATGAGCATACAAAAATGAGTTATGTTTTGCTAATTACAAACTATCCAAAAATAAAATTTGGAAAACAGTCCCATTTATAATAGCATAAAAAATAAAATACTTAGAAATAAACTGTCCCAAACAGTAAGCAACTTATACACTGCGTGCAAAATATTTCCAAAAGAAATTAAAGAAGATAAAAATAAATTGAAAGATACTCCATGTTCATGGATTAGAAGGTTAATATTATAAAATGTCCAAACTAATCTACAAATTCAATGAAAACCCTATCAAAATCCCAGGGGCATTTTTTAACAATCCTAAAATTCACATGAAACCACAAAGTGCCCCAAAAAGCCAAAGCAATTTTGAGACAGGAGAACAAAGCTGGAGGCGTCACACTTCTGATTTGAAAATATATTACAAAGATATAGTAATTAAAGCAATATGGTACTGGTACAAAGATAGACACATAGACCAATGGAACAGAATAGAGAGCCCAGAAATAAATCTATGCATATGTTGTCAACTGACCTTTTACAAGGGCATCAAGAATACACAATGAGGAAAACATTGTCTCTTTCACAAATGGGGTTGAAAAAACTCAATATTCACATATAAAAAATTAAAATGGACCCTTATCTTATACCATACACAAAAATCTATTTAAAAAGGATTACAGACTTAAAAGTAAGATCTGACACTATAAAACATTCCAATAAAAACATAAAGGAAGATCTTCCTTACATTAGTCTTGGCAATGATTCTTGAATATGACACCAAAAGCACATGCCACAAAAGCAAAAATAGACAAGTGGTGGGATTACATCAAATTAAATAGCTTCTGCACAGCAAAAAAATATATATATAACCAACTGAGAGAAAATGCAACCTATGGAATGAGATAAAACACTCTCAAATTTTATGTCTAATAAGGATATAATATAAAAGGAACTGCTACAACTCTATAGCAAAAAGCAAATAATACAATTAGAAAATGAGCAAACTTGAATAGTCATTTGTCCAAAGACGACATGACTGACAGACATATGAAAAGAAATTATAGGCCAATGGTCCTGATGAATGTAGATGTAAAAAAAAAAAGGCACTAAATTGATATATATATTATTTTTTAAATATATATATATATTTTTTAAAAACAAGTGCTAGTGAGGAAGTGGAGAAATTGGAGCTCTTGAACACAGTTGGTAGGAATGTAAAATGGTTCAGCTGCTATGGAAAACTATGGAGGTTCCTCAAAAAATTAAAAATAGAACCACCATATCATTCAACAATTCTATGTCTGCGTATATATCCAAAAAAAAAAAACTGAAATTGGGATCTTAAAGAGATACGTGCACTCTCATGTTCACTGCAGCATTCACATAGCCAAGATGGGAAAACAATATAAATGCCCATCAACAGACAAATGGGTAAAAAAAATGTGATATATTCATGCAATGAAATGTTGTTCAGCCTTAAAAAGAACAGGGAAATCCTGTTATGTGTCACAACTTGGATCGACATTGAGGACACTATGCTAAGTGAAATAAGCCAGTCACAGAAGAACAAATACCATTTAACATGAGACATCTGAAACAGTCAAACTCATACAAGCAGATAGTAGAGTGATGGTTGCCAGGAGCTTGGGGAAGGGTCAATGGATATAAATTTTCAGTTACGCAAGATGAATACACTCTAGAGATCCACTGTACAACATGCACCTATAATTAATGATACTGTACTGTATATTTAAAAATTTAAGAGGGTAAATTTCATGTGTTTTACCACAATTTTTGAAAGAAAGAAAGAAAGAACTTTTAAAATATCTTTTTGTATTCTTAATCTAATGAAGAAATAACAGGCCGGGCACGGTGGCTCAAGCCTGTAATCCCAGCACTTTGGGAGGCTGAGGCAGGTGGATCATGAGGTCAAGAGATCGAGACCATCCTGGTCAACATGGTCAAACCCCGTCTCTACTAAAAATACAAAAAATTAGCTGGGCATGGTGGTGCGTGCCTGTAATCCCAGCTACTCAGGAGGCTGAGGCAGGAGAATTGCCTGAACCCAGGAGGCGGAGGTTGCGGTGAGTCGAGATCACGCCATTGCACTCCAGCCTGGGTAAAAAGAGCGAAAACTCCGTCTCAAAAAACAAAAAACAAACAAAAAAAGAAATAATAGACAGATATACTTTATAAAACAAATTGCCTGGACTTTTCTAAAAAGGACAATATCATGTTTTTTAAAAAATAGGAAGAAGGGATTATTCTAGTTTAAAAGAAACTAAAAGGCATAATATGTCATTTTATAAGCCTATGATTTCACTGGATGTAGAATTTTTTAAAATGTACATCTATAAAAGTCATTTTAAAGTTATTTTTTACCACAAAATAAAGTGGCTTAAAAAACATTAATCATTTTGTGATCTCTCATGGTTTCTGTATGTCAGAAATCAGAACAATCTCAACTAGGCCGGGTGCAGTGGCTCATGTCTGTAATCCTAGCACTTTGGGAGGCCGAGGCAGGCAGACCACCTGAGGTCAGGGGTTCAAAACCAGCCTGGCCAACATGGCAAAACACCATCTTTATTAAAAAAAAAAAAAATACGAAAACCAGCTGCGCATGGTGGTAGATGCCTGTAATCCCAGCTACTCAGGAGGCTGAGGCAGGAGAATCACTTGAGCCTGGGAGGCAGAGGTTGCCGTGAGCCAAGATCATGCCACTGCACTCCTGCCTGGGTGACAGAGCAAGACTCCATCTCATAAAAAAAAAAAAAAAGAAAAGAAAGAAAAAGAAAAAAAAGAACTGAACTGGGGGTGATCCTGGCTCCAGATTTCTCATGAAGTTGCAGTCAAATGGTGACTAGAGTTGGAAAACTAGGTGGCGGTGACTAGAGTATTACCCAGGGGCTTATCTAGGTCTCTTGCCAGAACAATCAAACAGCTTTAGGGCTCCATCGAGTGTTGCAGCAAGCAAGACAGAAGCAGAATTGCCTTGGATTCAGAAGTCATAGCATCACTTTTGCTATCGCAAAAGCCTGACCGTATTCAAATGGAGAAGAAATGAATTCTCTCTCTTTATAGGGGACTGACAACATTCTGGAAGAAAGAGAAACTGTGGCAATCATTTCTGGAAAATTGAATTGACCACAGATAACAATGAGGCAATTGGGGAAATTTAAATCTGGACTATATAAGAGATAATACTGAATTAATAACCAGCTTTCTTAGTTGTGATGATATTTGGTTATATAGAATAGTACCTATCCTCACATGATACGTACTGAAAGATTTAGTATTAGGGTCTTGATATCTGCAACTTCAATGATTCAATATCTGCAACTTCAAATGATTCAGCAAAATAAAAAATAAGGAGAGAAAGAAAAATTAAGCAAGTGTAGTGAAATCTAAGTAATCAGAGAATAAAGGTTACACAAATGTTCACTCTACTAATTATTTGCCTTTTCTATAGATTTAAAATATTTTTTCTCAATTAATTGAGAAGAAAGTAAAATCTAAGTCAGATAGCATTATTTTTCTGCTCACAACCATCCAATCTTCTCTCTTAGAGTAGAAGGCAGGCTTCTGACCAAGGCCTACAAGATCCTGTGTGATTCCCAAAGCTTACCTCTCTGATTTCATCTCCAGGCAAAGGAAACAGCAGTACAAAATCCCCAAGAGTGTGCCTGGGGTATTTTAGAAACAGCAAGTTGTCTACAATTTCCAACTTTTAATTGATGTTTCAAATATCTTAAACTTAAATCTTTGTGTACACTTCTTAGATAGTTCCTATTTTGACCTCATCTCCCTGCCTACTCACTTCTTTCTTTGTAGTGGAAACTTCAGCCCTAAAAGAACTCAGTCAAAGCCAAATCATTTCTCACTGCTCCCAAAAAGACCTACAAATTTGGCTCAGGAGAGGGAATCTTGGCCAGCAAGGAAATTTTTTTAAAAGGTCCCAGTTACACTCAAATTGGGAGTTTGACTAAATTGGTATCCCCTTAGGATGCGTAATACTCAGCTTCAATCTTACCTTCAGGGCGTATGATGTTATATCATATTTGAGATTTAGATTGCTGAGGCATTCCCTAGCATAACTCAGTAGATTCTTAAGAGTTTACTTTGCAGAGTTCAATCCACTGGGTTTTTGGGGGGTCTTTTTGCTTGTTTTTGCCTGGTTGCTTAGGCTAATGCTGCTTGGTCCTCTGAGTAAACTCACTTGCCTGTGGCCCTAGAGTGTGGGGCCACCTGTTGCAGATGTTAGTGATTTCCTACTTTGGGTGGAGGCCCTCACAGAAGCTTTATTTGCGTAGGAGTGTATTTGCTCCTCACATTTTGGTCTTGGATGTCAGCGGAATTGTTGGTCTTTATGAAGGTCGTACGATTACTGCTTTCAAGGGAGGTATTAGTAACACAGATAATTGAATAATCGGGCCCTCTGAGTTCCAAAAGGAGTGGGCTTGCCACATCTTTTCTTCCAAACTAGCAAACCCAGGGTTAAGTAGGGCTTGTTGGTAAATGTAGCCTGCCAGGAGCTCACAGCCAGATAGGGGCCAATAAGCAGTGTGGGTCTCCTGGGATGACAAAGGAGGGTCATGCGCACTGCTGTTCTCTTGCTGATTCTACTCTTCTATGTCCTCTTCTGTAAAAACATCAATAACACTTTAATAGAGTACTCTCTTATGAGAAATTGGTTATTTAGCAGATATTAGAAATTAAGTTTTCAAAACTATTATCAGGCCATCTTAATGCTCACTGCAGTTGCTATCAGTAAACATAGTCGAGGTGAGATTCTCTATCCACAGTAAAACAAAAGGCTGAGGCATTCACTCGGCATAAATAGGACAAATGCCAGGGAGGCTTGCCCAGGTATCCTTTGTAGTAAAATTGTGATTCTGAGATTGCTGTTTTCCAACTTGGCAACAGCATTAAACATCTTGATATCCTTTAATGTTATGATTCCACTTCTAGAGATCTCTCCTAAGGAAACAGTGCTAAGTACAGAAAAAGGGCTCCTTGTAATGGAGACAGAAAATGGAAACAACATGAATGTCCAATGCAGGGAAAATGTTTAAATAAATCATGCCCACTTAGATTACTGTACAGACTTAAAAATTTATGCTTATGAATCATTAGGTAATAACACGAGATATGAAAGATGTATAAAAAGGATACAAAATTATACATAAATGGCAATTTTTAAAAAAATTATTAAAATAATGAAAAGATATGGATCTTTGAATGTTGAGGATTGGGTATATTTTTCTTTCTTCTCTCTTATATTTTTAAATTTTTCTTTAATGATTTTATATCACTTTTTCTAACAAGAAGGATAAAGCACTGATTAAAAGTGCTAAGACAAGTTCTTAGCAAAAAATTCCCATCTAATTATGTACTAACATTTATATGAATCGTTTTAAGATACTATATTAAGGGATTCATTAAAATCATACTTTTTGAGTATATAAGGAATCTTTTTCTTCACATTTCAAAACATTAACTCCTTCTAAAAGTTCATGGAATGAGAGGTAAAACACTAATAATATGTCAACTATCTGTGATCCTACTTCTCCCTGTAACAACTTTATGGATTTCAGACAAGAACAAGGGAATAAATAAGAAAGGTCCCTTGAGAAGCGAGAAAAGACAAAAGGACCTACTTTGTAGGCAATGTGCTACATGCTTTCATAAAAATCTTATTTAATTCTCACAACAACTTCTATGAGGAGATGTGTATATATATATACATATGTATATGTATATATATATACACACACACACACACACACACACACACACACATATAATGTTATTTTACCCTAGCAGCAATTCTGTTAGATGAGGAAACTGAAAATTCTGATAGATGAAGAAACTGAAGTTCAAAGGTTATATAATTTGATCAAAAGAAAACAACAAGAGACAAATCCACGTTCTTTCCACTGTTATTGTGCTTTGTTGATAGAATATCCCTGGTCCACACTCATAGCCTTAGCTAACCTCATTTTTAAACAGAATTTGGCCACACTTCTTAGTCTGGTTTCTTATCCTAAACGATGTAGTCTACCCAAACATTAGAACATGACAGAAAGAAGAGAAAGAATGCTAGAGCAGTAGCAATGGGGAATGAAAGCTAACAAAAGAGTAAACCACACAAACAGAAAACAAAAACAAAATACAACCCTGTTAAAAAGCAAACCAGGAACTCAAAAAGCATAGCTATATAGCAGTATGGAACTATTTTATGACAAAATATACAACCCTACATCATGCTGAAGTAATCATTATATTCAGTACTTTATTTTCCATATACTCCGTATGTACACGCTGTATACAGTATGTATACATATTAGGAATGTAATATATAAAAATTATTTTGTACAATGGGTATCGCTGCTCTTTCCTTTAAGCATTCTGGATTGATGAGGTTTTGTTCTTCAGTTTCTCTTGCTTTGCTTTTGTAATACATACAAATCCAGTAGAAGAATTACAAATACAAGCTGATTCTTAAACTGAGAAACCAATATCCAGAGTCAGAACTTGCTTTTTGCTTATCTACCTAACTAAAAGCTGAAGAATAGATGAAGCAGTGACTCGGTTATTGACATGCTTTGAAACATTTTGCTAGAACAACTTAAAACTGGAATTGAAGCATCAACTGAAGATTTCTGTGCTACTGTGGTTTAAATTGAATGCTGCGCTTTGTATAAACATAATTTTTGTGGTTTAACTTTAGGCTGTTCTCTGCGGTCTTCCCATATAATGGGAATGCGTCAGAAGCACAGCTTCGTTTCCTGTGTAGGCTGGAAACTGTTAACTGCAAAGTTTGGAGACAGTCTCAGAGAGCTCACTGCCATATGTTAAACTAAACTTGATATGAAAAATCATATCAGTTTCCAGTTTCCCAGAACATTAAAAAGAAAAAAAAAAAGGAGCTCAAGCTTTATAAATATAAAAAGCATCTGTCTGCACAGGAAATTCTACTCTGTTATTTTGCAAATGATCCCTACTTATATTTACAAGAGAAATCAGATCTGATGAACTATATAGGAAGTAACACATTATTTTGTTCAAAATTTTGAAATATATATTTATAATTCTGTACAGCTGGCTGGACTGTGAACTAACTATCATTGTACGAAGATCTCAACAGTGCTGCCCAGCATGATCTTAAAGCATTTATGTTTCCAAGTGAAAGGTGATGGAATATTTTGACAGCATGCTGCTAACTCAAACATTTTTATTTAACATAATTTTCATTTCTAAGTGCTTCCATCCACCATTTCCAAGACAAGAAGACTCATGAGCATTCACAAGATATTTGGCACTGTTTCATTCTAATTTTTACTTCTCCTTGACTTTTTGAGCCTCGAAAGAATTCTCCCTGTAGTTGCTCAGCCAGGTACAAGTGTCCTTGAGTTAATCTTTGGTAGCTCTTTTTAGAATCCGACTGTGACTAAAGTCGGATTCTGTGACTGCCTTCTTGCCTGCCTTTCCACTGTCACCTATAATTTTATCATTTCTTTTGCTCTGAACCAGCTTGCTATGCTAAAAGCTATCCCTTCCTTTCATATTTTATAATCCTCATAAGATTAACAGCCAAAATCCATGACGAGAACTCTGATCACATACAGTCTACAGAGGACTTCACTCAACCTTGACGATAGATACCCCGTATTTTACCAGCAGCCCTCTCTCAGACTTGACTATAAACCCTCTGGTGTACCTCATCAACTCAATGCTCCACTGTTTATCTTTGATTTCATTGTTTTCTTGCCTCACAGAGGTACCTAGAGACATTTTCCAAAAGAATCTTTCTGCCTTTTTCACTTAATAGCCTATCCATACCAGTATTCCCAAGCAAACTCCCTTTAACCATAAAACCATTACTTTTTTCTTCCGATTTCTTCTTTCCTCTTTCCCACCTTTGTCTTGCCTGGTTTTTACTTATCTCATTTTTCTAGTAACTTAAGGCTCCTCTTACCGTCAGTTCCTTTCATTGCCATTCTTTTCTCCAAAATCAGAATATCATATATTAATAATAATTAGTCATCCGTCACTAGGTAGTGCCCACATTTATTAACTTCCCTGGCTTAAAAGTCACTGTCTCTATGTTCTTTTCTTTCTGAGACAAAACTTTGGAAGAGTATATTTTCTCACCCTACATTAGTATAAAATGATTAAAATGACTCTTCTAGGTAAAAATTACACCTACGTTGTCCTGTCTCGCACACCGGGAGGCACATGCCATGAGCCCCCCTTGATAGGGGTGAAGCTAAACCATATCCTTGTGGCAACTGATAACAACCTCAATTGTGTGGTTTGCCTCTGCCTGTTCCTGAGGGCACGTAGACACAACAAACTACTTTCTCAGCCTGGACCTGTGCTGGAAAAGAGCTTGACACTCATTAAAACAGGCATTTCCACGGTGAATTAGAAAGATTCCGGAGAAGAGACTTTAAATAAATGTGTGTTCTCAGTGTGGAATTGTTCTTCCATGTTTACAATTGCTTGTGTGCCTTTTTCTCTGTGCCAGTTTCAGGTGACTGGAGACTGCTTACTTGGTCCGTGCTGTCCTCACTCCACTTTGGCCAACATATTGTACATTCTTACCTCCGAAGTGGCAAAAAATGTAAATCTGTATCATTATGCTTTATTAGCTTTAGTAAAATGTTTCCCATGTTAAGGTTAAAATTTTTTGCAATTATTTGTACTCCTCTAATATTTATTTATATTAAAATAATTACATAATTATTTTAGTTACCTTTCTTGAATTTAAGGTTTTAGAAAAACCTGCAAGCAAACATTCACCTATGTAACAAACCTGCACATCTTGCACATGTACCCCAGAACTTAAAATTTCAAAAACCCTGCAAGCAAACCTATCCCCTACGTATTTTGTCATACTTCATCCATACATTTAACATTACAAATTCTTTTAACAGTTTCTTCTTAAATTACTTTGCACTATACCTTTATATCATTATATGCAGATTGAAAGTTGCGTATTATTATGGACAAAGGTCATTTATTATATAACCTTTCATCTTGGTGTTGATGATGGTCAGTTCATTCAATTGTTCTTCTCAACCTGGAAGAATTAAGCCCGTATGCTCTTATGAACCCATTGCATGTGATGAGTTTACTTCTCTAGCTTTGAATCATTGTTGTGAGAATTATGAAAATAGGCATTTAATTTTCTCCATAGTAACATAGAGAAATAACAATATAAAGAATGTAGAATGTTCTCAAGAACTGGTTAAGAAAGGCTACCTTAAGAAATATTTATTAAACTTCTAATGTGAGACACTCACTACATTAACAGACAAAACAAAAAAGCATTGTAAGCCATAACCCCTTCTCAAAGAATTTACATTTCACTTTATGAGATATGAAATAAACATCTGAAAAATAATGAAATTTGAGATGAATTGTGTACCATCAACTTGAAATTTGAAAGAAAAAGAAAATTATGTGGACTTCATCAATAATAAAGGTCTTCAGGGAGAAGGTAGATTTAAGTTCAAATCTTAATTTAGATTTAAATTAAAATTGAAAATAGACAATGAATTATCTCTGAATTGTGAGGAAATGAGGAGGCATTCAGGACAAGGAAGAGCAAAGCCATAAGACAGTAATAAGCAAGTCAGATGACAGAACCAAGAGTCACAAGAAAATCATTTAATAATCCAAATATCAAATTTATTAACTATTAAAAAAACAGAGAAAACGTCAGTCTTATAGTGTTGTGGCAAAAATCAAGTTTGTGATGACAATGTACATGAAGGTACTGGGAAATAACAGAGACATTAAGGGCTCCTGGTAAATAGGATAGGATTCTTAGGATAAAGACAGATTAGGAAGGATTTTGCCATTTGCCTCTTTCTCATCAAAATGGCATGCAGATTATATCAGCACCCTCTATGCTGTAAAGCATGAATTTATTCTAGAATATTAATCACCAAATCAAATGCAAAAGCATCCTTCTACTGAGTTTTTTCTTGTCTTTGATGAAATCATTGGGCTCACTGCTTTTATCAGTTTTCATTTGAGTAATATTTAAAATGCTTTTTTATCTCAATTTGAGTACCCTCAATCAATGTCAGCCTCTTTTAATTTGGTTTAAGATTATAGGAAAACAACATGACTCTATAGATTTTTCTACCACAATTATTACGAACAATAGAGCTAGACATATTTTGACAACAAAAGGAAATGAATGGAGTTTGCTTTTTGAGTTATCATTTAAGTTCTGGGTTTCAGATCATGATAAATATCTCAGATTGGTGTAATCCTGGATCACAGTTATAAAGTATATCAAGGCTGCAACACAAGTGCTGCTGGGATTTTTTAAAGGGAAGCATTCTTATGAGAGTCTTGAAGTCTCAATGAAAAATAGAAGATTTGAATGAGTTTTCCTGGATGATCATGATTCGGTTAGGTGAAGGAGTGAACAAGGCAATTATCTGCAGAAAGAATAATCCTGGAGTGTTTAGAAAATCCAGGAGGGGCTTTACTGAAATGGAAATCTAATATTGGAGAAAAATGAAAAATAAAGTTGGATAGTTACAGTTAAGATGAATGAGTAACTAATTCAGTCACCACACATACCCTACTTTAATTTCTTAAACATATTCTGTGGGTTTCAAGGACCTACAGGAAAAAAAAGCATTAAGTCCCTTTAAAAATTGTATTATATATATGACATCCATATAACAAGCCTGAAATTAGAATCTGGATGTGTTATTTTTTTTTAATTGTGGTAAAATATACATAATGTAAAATTTAAATCATTTTTAAGTACATAACTCAGTAGTGTTAAGTACATTCACACTGTTGTGACACAGATCTCCAAAACATTTTCATCTTGCAAATCTGCAACTCTATATCCATTAAGCAATAATTCCCTATTCCTCCTGCCCCAAATCATTAGCAACTACCATGCCGTTTTATATCTCTATAAATTTGACTATTCTAGGTACCTCATTTAAGTGGAACCAAACAGTATTTTTCTTTTTGTGACTGGCTTATTTCACTTAGCACAGTGTCCTCAACGTTCGTTGATGTTACAGCATGTGTCCGAATTTCCTTCCTTTTTAAGACTGAGTAATATTCCATTGTGTATATATATATATCACATTTGTTGTAGCCATTCACCCAATGATGGACACTTGCATTGCTTCTGCCTTGTGGCCATTGTGTATAAAAGCTGCAGTGAACATGGGTGTACAAACATCTCTTCAAGACCATTTTTAGTTGTTTTAGGTATATACCCAGAAGCAAAATTGCTGGATCATATCATTCTATCTTCAGTTTTTTAAAGAATCATTAAACTGTTTTCCATAGAAGCTGCACCATTATACATTCCCACCAGCAGTGCACAGGGATTTCAACTTTTCCACAGCCTTGCCAACATGCTTTCTGTCATTTTAAAAGTAGCTATCCTAATAAGTTTGAGATTATTTTAGTATTGCCAAGTATTGTAATTTATTCTGCTTGCAAGGTAAAAGTTGGCCAGCTACAATTCATGGATGCTGGAAGAAGCCATGAGGTTAAATATAAGGGATAGCAATAGCAATACCCAGAATATCAGATATATTACATAAGAGGAACTGCAACTGTAGAGAACCCAAATCTCACATAATACATAATAAACCTGTCTGATGTTGCCCTAGAAAGAGTCATGATTCTTATTATGGTAGACAATAGACAAATCTGACCTTTGCTCTGGGGGAGACACTATTCCTGTCTTTCAAGGCTGCTTACTGTACAAATACCCTTGAAAAGATAGTCCGGGGGAAAAAAGACAGTATCTTTGCTTTAAAGATTTACATAGAGAGAACCATTGAGAGCCTGCCATAATGAATATCTTCACATATTTTTAATATTAGCACTACCTAAAATATTTATTCCTATAAATCAGATATGATAGTAATCTATAATTTGAGGTTTGCAAAAAATAGTTTTAATTAAATTACATTGTAATCCAAGCCCTCATTCTGCCATAATGACTGAAAATCTAACTTCAGTCATCTGACCAATGGTGAGAATTTGGAAGCGGTAAGGGAGGGAAGGTGGAGGTCCACTCCCAATTAAACTTTTTTAAAAACTAGAAAAATTTTCATGCCTGGAAAATGAAGTAATATCCTGTAGTCTTAAATCTATTATTGTGGTCAATATATATGTATCCTAGGCTTACATGAGCAAGACTAATAAAACCCAATAAGAAACAACCTCATTCTTCTTCCTGTGCCCATCCCTGTAAGCCAATCTATAGAACTAGTTCTTCCCTTTTCACCGAAAAAAAATCTAAAGTAAGCCTCAACATGTTTTGGTTATTCTCAGATACTAAAAAGTTCTCCAGTCACTTTAGCTATGAGTAAGTCTCAATTTAGTAAGTAATGTATCCAATATTATATAATAATCAAAGTACTAAATATAATTCAAGGTTAAAACTTCTAACCCCTGCCCTCATCCTACGGCTCTACTTTACAGCAAGGAAGGCCCTTCAATGGGAAAACGAGGGTGATAGACTTTGTCTCTATTTCCTACCTTACTCCTCCAATTAACATGGTTCTTAACACCTCTAGGGTCAAAATAGAAGGGGAGTGGAGGAAGAAGAGAAGTAAGAATGAAAGAAAGTTACAGGTTTGTTTTTGTTTGGTTGTTTCTTTTTCAACCTTTGTTTTAGATTCAGGCGATACATATGCAAGTTTGTTAACTGGGTGTATTTCCTGATTCTGAGGTTTGGGTTTTAAATGATCCATAAACCAGGTAATGAGAACAAACCCAACAGTTAGTTTTTCAGCTCTTGCCTCCCTCCCTTCCTCTCCTCTCTAGCAGTCGCCACTGCCTATTATTGCCATCTTTATGACCATGAGTATCCAAAGCTTATCTTCCACTTTTAAGCGAGGACATGTGGCATTTGGTTTTCTGTTCCTGCATTAATTCACTTAGGATAATAGCCTTCAGCTACATCTATGTATCTGTGTTGCCGCAAAGGATATAATTTCATTACTTTTCATGGCTGTGTCATATTTTGTGGTGTACCTTTTTGAGTGGTACAAGGAAGAACACAGATGGAGCTAGGAGAAAATTCAGTAGACTGTTCAAAATAGCCAGCTAAATGCCAGAAAGTAATATTAATTACTCTCCAATTTTAATATTGGAGACAAATTTGGTTAGATAGGTGGCTTTTCAATTTAGCTTTGGTTTAATCTTGAGTCTTCTCAGAGCCCAGATAAAAGCCTAAGAGGAAAGCATCACCAACAGGATTGGGTCACGTAGTACATCTGCTGTGTACCTAGTTGTACAGACATTTTCTAGAGGCTGGTGAGTGACTGAATACCAACTAGTCTATTTCTTGACCAGCTTATCCTTTCACAGGCATCTTGTTTTTCAGTGATGAACACTCTAATATCTCTTAAGTGCCCTCATCTAAGCACAAGGGACAAAGAAGAAAGAAATCAAATACTTGTGAATTCTAAAAGCCAGAGTTTGTGTCCTCTGCAGTAATAACCATTTACCGTAACTACTGTCAGTTACCTTTAAAACTATAGCTCTTGCCAGTGACTTATCAGGCAAAATCCTCCTGCATAACACAGACTAATCCTTGATAACCAAAATGCCAAATAAATCAGGTATCTCAATGTAAAGGAGAGCAGAGCTTCAGACTTGGGGGGACCCTACTCACAACTCTCAGGGCTCCATGAGGAAGACAGAGCACTCCAAAAATAAATCAGTGGCACCTCTCCTGTGTTCCTCGAAGGGTATCAGGGTCACTAGAAGTCTCCTTTAGGTCTCTTCATGAGGCCACCAGAACTCTATTTCCTCTTAGTAATTTCCCATCTACCGATCACCAAATGAAGGAGGTAGGAGCTTGAAGAGAAACATATAAGAATGCAAGGGGCCGGGCGTGGTGGCTCAAGCCTGTAATCCCAGCACTTTGGGAGGTCGAGGCGGGTGGATCACGAGGTCAAGAGATCGAGACCATCCTGGTCAACATGGTGAAACCCCGTCTCTACTAAAAATACAAAAAAGTAGCTGGGCATGGTGGCACGTGCCTGTAATCCCAGCTACTCAGGAGGCCAAGGCAGGAGAATTGCCTGAACCCAGGAGGCGGAGGTTGCGGTGAGCCGAGGTCACGCCATTGCACTCCAGCCTGGGTAACAAGAGCGAAACTCCTCCTCAAAAAAAAAAAAAAAAAAAAAAAAGAATGCAAGGAAACTGGATGAAAGATCAACAATGGTAAAAAGGGAGGAGGAGTAGCAGGAAATGGAAAGAATACGTCTGAGAAGAGCCGGTTCGAGGAGATCTTGTTTCCCTAAAAGGCCAATGAAGTTCTACATTATCTTCAGCAAAAATCATGCCGACAGGAAAGGAAGCAGACAGAAGGGCTGAACATACAGTTAGCATGGGTTTGAGAAGCTTCCATTGACTGAGAAGTTCCCATGGGAGAAGCAGGATCCAAGAGAGAGACCAGAGAGGCCTCGAAGAAATTATAACCTGAATATCAACTTCCAATTAAGCTCACTTCTGACCATAAAGCTCTTTTAAATATATTTTCAAATATTATCAGATTTCAGCTGGGAAAAATGGCAACTATCCTTGGCTCTATTTTCTCCCTTAAACCAGTAATATTGAACTAATCTTATTTACCAGAGATTTACATAAGTTACATGAAAGTGAAAAGCATTTGAATTATATTTTTTAGCATTTTTAGGTATATTTAATTAATGAGTGTCCATTTATCTGTGAGCCAATTTGAAACTCATTTAAGGGATTTAACAAATAAAACCAAAATTTTAAACCAAAGGTATACCTAATAGTTGACCCAAGACCAAAACTAATAAGTCATTTATGGTTTAACCAAGAACTCACAAATCATCTCTGCAGAGGTGCAAAAATACAGCCCTCTCAAGATCCAGAGCCACTTCCCAAAGACAGCCAAAAGAGAAAAAGATTTATACAATACTTTGAGAGCTGGCAATAATAGGTACACTAGCTACACATGGAGTCCAACCCACATTTTTGTCTGGCCATATTTTGGGGGCCAGGCGGCTTTTCAATTGGTTCATCATGGAAGCAGGCTCAATAGAATGCATACCCCTAACAGGCAGGAAGCCAAGCCAAGTACTCAGGAGACGAATTGAAACGAATTGAAACAAACAGGAAAACAAAAGCTGTTCATGGGAGGGAAACAATTAGTAACAAATAGGCAACCCAGGACCAAAATTCACAATTCAAACGTTTCCTATAGTGACTCAAACCAACAATACCACGGAAAGCTCATTTCCAGAGATTAAGATGGCAAAGTCCTTCATCGCCACAGGTAGTAATGACAATATTAATATAAATGGTATCTCCTGTTTCCCACAAAAAATGTGAGATGCCTCCAGTCACAAACACAGTAATCTGTGACAACAGGCAAACAACATGGGGATGCGAGTTTTCCTTTATTAACCAAGCAATGAGGACAAGGACTTCTTATAAGACCAACTCCCCTGAGAATTGAAATGACTGAAGAAAACCTTTGGGTTCCAGACTGTCTAACTGGCTACCTGACACAAGCCAACATTTGCACTTCCCCAAAATGGGGACTAATAAATGTCATTTGTTAATACTACATTGAAATTTTTGCTCAAAAAAGAAAACCAAACTTTACTTTTAGTGTATTATCAATGCTAATGTGAACTGTAATGGAACTTTATAAATAAATCTATGAAATTTGTCATCTTTTGACCACACAAGATTTCTATAGACCTTTCATGTTTTACATATTTCCCCCAACTCTGTTTATCTAATTTTATTTTTTACTCCTTCAATTTGAAACCTTTAAATAGCTTCAAACTAGACAAAAATTTTTTAAAACACACATTTTGTGTCTTTATTACTTTCTTCATCAAAAGCACATCTTGTTTTTGTTTATACACTCTGTATACGGAATTGTTTTGTATCTAGTCGTAATATAATTACATGTATTAATTATAATTTAACTATTAGAACTCTAATTTCTAGTAAAAACTCTGAAAGTAATTTTGAACTGTTTTATATTAGTAATTATAAATAAAAAAACATTTTATAATTTTTTAGAAAGATGGTTCAAGTTACTGCTTTTTAACAGATCTAAATATATTTAGTTTTTCTGTACAATATAAAAATAACATGTCAAGGTATATAGAATTAAACTCATGTTTAATAAATAAGATTTCAGTTTTTAACTTACAAATGATTCAGATATTTTATGAATATGTATTACTTAATTTAGCATAGCATGACTTTAAGATTTGAAATAATTGAAATAAATTATGAAACTACGACACAGGTACACTCCCTAATATCTTCCCCAGTCATCTTGGGTCCCAAGTAGCCATGTGGCACCCAGGAGGACTATGAAGGTTAGGCCCTGAGTCCTGAATTTGCATACCAGGTATAGAGGTCAGGACAGAAAGCAGAGCTGTGAAGACTACATGGAGAAGCTAACCACTCCCAAAATAACCAGGAGGCAAAACTGGGGCAGAGAAGAAGGGGCCATATTGGGTTTCACTTTGCTGCATGGCTGCTGGTCTAGGCACTGAGAACATTCCTCCAGACCTGACCATGGCCACCAATCCAGACACCTGAACCCAGAGGCTCTAAACCAAAACATAAGCTCACAGTCAAATCAAGCATCAAATTATATTCAACTAAATTTTGAAGTCATTCCTATTTTACCAACAATTTTAAATCAAATTTATCAAATATTATCACATATGCATAATACATATAGACCTACAAACACACAGACTGAAACAGATTTCGTAGTTTTCTTAAATGATTCTCATTTGCCAGCTTTTAAAGAGTTTTTCTTTTCCCCATTCAGCCTATCTATCTCCCAATTACCTATTGTCACCCTAAGCAATTGTTAACTAGGCAACAAATTTGCATTTCTAAAGGGAAATTGTTAGGTGAAACAACAAGACTTCTCTTTCAAAAGCACAGAGCTAACACTTTAGACTTAAATACAGTACTATCTGCTCAAACCAAAGGGAAAGTGGTGTAGGTAAAAGTTAAGTTAGATAAGATGGCCAGAAAAGTACCTTAAACAAATGTATGACTTGTGTAAATTTAAAACAATGGTAGGAGTTTCTAATGTACTTAGGTAGACATCTTACAAATGGAGATTTCCTTTATAGGTGTTAATTTCTTTTACAAAAGGGTTTCAGGAAAACCAGTTAAATTCCTGAAAGGTGTATTCCAGTTAGATAGATGGTGATCTTTTAAACTTAGCTATTGTTTCTAAGTTAAAATTACTGAGTTCAGGGTGGAGTCCATTAAGGAATAGGACAAAGAAAGCATTCTCTGTGCCCGGACTTAGCATGGATAGGTCTGAAAAAGAGGCAAACCTACTTTTCCCAAGGGCCTACTTAATTTTTGTGGGTATATAGTAGGTGTGTATGGGATACATCAGATGTATTAATACAGGAAAGCAATGTGTAATAATTACATAATGGAAAATGGCAGATGCATCCCCTCAAGCATTTGTGTTAAAAACAATCCAGTTATGCTCTTTTAGTGATTTTAAAATGTACAATTAAAATATTGACTATAGTTAACCTGTTGTACTGTCAAATGCTAGGTCTTAGTCATTAATTCTAAATATTTTTTGTACACATTAACCATATCTGCCACTCTGCAGAACCCCCGATATTCTGCCCAGGCTCTGGGAACCATCCTTCTGCTCTTTATCTCCATGAGTTCAACTGCTTTGAGTTTTAGATCCCACAACTAAGTTAGAATATATGATGTTTGTCATTCTGTGCCTGGCTTATTTCACAGTAAATAATGACCCCCAGTTCTATCCATGTTATTAAAAATGACTTAATCTCTTTTATGGCTGAATAGTGCACCTTTGCATTTAAATCCCACATTTTCTTTATCCATTCATCTGTTGATAGACACTTAAGTTGCCTACAAATCTTGGCTATTGTGAACAGTGCTGCCACACACAGCAGTCCAGATGTAACCATGGGGAGGGAGCAGAGGCGTCCAGAAGATGCTTCCAGTTTCCCCAATCCGGTGTTTTCCCGATGTGCCCAGGCCCTTGACCTTTCTTGCCCCAGGAATGGGAAAGGGGCCCTGGAGGTGCAGTGAGTTTACCATTTGAATAAATATCAATTACCCCCAGGGCAATCACTGTAACTGTGGGATACCCCAGGGCTTGCAGTTGCAAGGAATAACCAGGGATGTAGGCATCTCTGTGTTCGATTTCAGATGGGTGCTACTCTTACCAAGGCAAAATTGCCCTTAAAGTGTATCCTGGATAACTGGGACCAATTTGACACACAATCTTTGAAGAAGTGGCTCATTTTTATCTTCCAAACAGCATGGCCACCATACCCTCTGTTGAGTGCAGAAACTTGGCCTCCCAAGGGAAGTACAAATTATAACACCATTCTATAGTTAGGCCTGTAAGAGTGAAGGTAATTGGACTGAGGTCCCCTATGTGCAAGTTTTCTTTTCTCTAAGGCAGGCGTCCCCAAACTACGGCCCACGGGCCGCATGCGGCCCCCTGAGGCCATTTATCTGGCCCCCCGCCGCCCTTCAGGAAGGGGCACCTCTTTCATTGGTGGTGAGAGGAGCACAGTATGTGGCGGCCCTCCAACGGTCTGAGGGACAGTAAACTGGCCCCCTGTGTAAAAGTTTGGGGACGCCTGCTCTAAGGGATAAATCCTCAGCTATGTAAGGCTTGTAATCTATACCCTACTGGCCCCTCCTCAGGACTACTCCCACATTTAGGACTCCATGTGGCTCCTCCCTCCACTAATGCTGACCAGGTCTCCTCAGCTCCTGCAACTCAAAGGGAATCAGGGAAGGCCAAAACAGCCAAGGCACCTCAAGCTACTGGGATGCCCCAACTCTGCCCCCTACAGGCAGTTGGAGGAGAATTTGGTCCAACCAAGGTACATACCCCTGTTTCACTTTCTGACTTAAAGCAAATCAAGGTGGACTTAGGAAAATTTTCAGATGACCTGGACAAGTACATAGATGCTCTGCAGGGCCTCGGTCAGTCCTTCAAAGTAGTTTGGAAAGATATCATGTTATTGCTCAGTCAAACGCTAACCAACAATGAGAGAGGCTGCCCTAATAGCAGCTCAAGAGTTTGGGGACACCTGGTACCTTAGTCTAGTACATGCACAAATGATGCCAAAGGAAAAGGCTAGATTCCCTACAGGCAGACAAGCAGTCTCTAGCATGGACCCTTGCTAGGATCTTGACTCAGAACAGGGGTACTGGAGTCATAGACACCTATTGACCTGCATACTTGAGGGATTAAGGCGAACTAGGAAATGCCCATGAACTATGCAATGTTATCCACCACAACTCAGGGAAAGGAAGAAAACCCAACAGTCTTCCTTTCCTCGAGCTGTTATAGGAGGCCTTAAGAAATTACACTTCCCTGTCACCAGACTCCATCGATGGTCAGTTAATATTAAAAGATAAACTTATTATGCAATCAGCAGCCAACATTAGGAGTCCCCCAGTTACAGAACCTTATAATTATCTTGCACCCTAGATGTGTGATCTTCTTGGCTCCCTATGTGCCAGGCTTAATCATGCTTACCAGCATAATAGGCACACTCTGTCTAAATGTCCTTATTGAACACCATAAGGACATGGGGACTGCTGGGATTAGTGGTCCTGTACTGGTATGTCCTTGAAGAACTAGGCCAGTGAGCTTTGGGCAATGGGTGCCAATACTCCCTAGCTAGGTAGAGTTCAACTAACATAGGCCTGACCATAAAACTGCCCTAGGAGGATAAACTCCTAGAGAAGGACGTCTAAGCACAACAATCTTAAAGAAGGTAATGGATGGCCACATGGCCCAGGGTGGAACAGTGCCCCCAGGGCCCATGCCTCCTCCCCAACCCCACTTTCCATTATAGGAATATGCTCTAGGTTTGTGAGGCCTGTAATTAACTATTTGAGCCTCGGACCCCGTCTGACTGTAGTGTTCTAGATGGAGAAGTTCTGCCATATGGAGAGTCGATCCTAGGTGAGACAAATTGTACATCATTAGATTCTGGCATTATTCAGTTGGATTGAGAAATTTGAGGGTGACAAAAAACCACAATGTCCTGTAGCCTCCAGTACCCACTGATAGACTCTGGCTCCATTAGGACTCAACCTGGCACTGTGGACTAAGGGAACTGGCCCTGTGCACTTGTACTGCAGGAGGTCCTTACAGGCAAAAGCCTGAGGGCACCACGGGCATGAGTCCCTGACTGCCACAGCCCAGTCCAGGGGCTGGGGCCACCAACACCATGCCCCCTGCAGTGCCACTGTCTGCCATGCCGGTGGCCAGGACCACGTGTGCACACTGGGTCCCTCCCTGTGCCACCACCTCCAGGCCAGCTGGCTCAGGTTAGCTTGCCTACTCCTCACTGCTCTGTGGCGAGGACGGTGGCAGGGGTGCTCTGGGGCAGCTGCAGCATGCGGAGCCTGCAGGACTGGTCTGGCAGTGCCCCTCACCCTCCCCGTTGATCTATGCCCACCACTCAGCCCAGGACTTGGCCCCGAAAAACAGAGCAGCCAGAAAAGGAGACTGGTTCAGAGAAAGCCTGGTGCCCGTGTCTTTAAATCCCAGCAGCCACAATATTGAAAGGCTGGGCGGGGTCTCGCAGCCGCCCCCGGCACAGCTGCTGCACCGCGCCCAGTCTCACACAGGCCTGGCTGCCCGCTTTCTCTCTTTAGCAGATTTAAAAGAAGCGAATGGGACAGACTTTAGCAAGTGAAATGAGTCCACTACACTCACTGTTCCGTTTGCTCCTGGCTGGCTCACCAAAGATATAACTGGGGGAGGGAGCAGAGGCATCCCAAAGACACTTTCAGTTCCCCTGATACGATGTTTTCCCCAATGTGCCCAGGTCCTTGGCCTCTCTTGCCCCAGGAATGGAGAAAGGGGCTCTGGAGGCACAGTGAGCTTACCATTCGAATAAATATCATGAACCTAAAGAGTTTAGCAGAGAGTGATTTATAAGGTAGAGAGAGAGAGAAAGAGAGAGAGCTCCCACACTGCCATGGGAGGGGATCCAAGGGAGGAATCGGCACAGGTAAGGAGCAGTGGGTTTTAACTTTGGAGGTATTCCTGCCCCATTCATGTTCTCGTCCAGTGAGAGGAGTTCTTTCAAATGTCTGCTGGAGTGATTGATCTTCGACTTTAATATCAGATTGGCTGCTAGGTCTGCAACAGAGGCCCTTCCTCCCAGAGTTTTTCACAGGCTTTTTTGAACAAAGAAGCATACCTGGAATTTCTACCTATCCTGCATGGGAAAGTCAGACAAAGAAGTTTACATTCCTGGATGGGGACATGGATGGAGGCACGGCTCTGGGAAGCTCTTGCCTTTGAAACCACACCCCTTGTGGACTCGGTTTTCCTTAACACAGTCCCTCACATATCTCTGTTTGTTATACTGATTTTCTTTCTTTGGGTCATATACTCAGCAGTAGGATTGCTGAATCATATGGTAAGCTCTATTTTAAGTTTTTTGAGGAATCTCCAAACTGTTCTCCACAGTGGTTGTACTAATTTGCATTCTTACCAACAACATACTAGGGTTCTCTTTTCTCTAAATCCTCACCAGCATTTGTTATTGCCTGTCTTTTGGATATAAGCCATTTTAACTGGGGTCAGATGAATCTCATTGTAGTTTTGATTTGCACTTTGTTGAGCACTTTTTCACATCCCTAGTTGCTGTTTCTATACCTTCCTTTGAGAAATGTCCTTTCAAATCTTTTGTCCATTTTTTAATCAAATTATTGTATTTTCTCCTACAGTCCTGTTTGAACTATTTATACATTCTGCTTACTCATCTCTTGTCAGATGGGGAGTTTGCAAATATTTTCTCTCATTCTCCTTGGCTTCCTAGGTATTTCATTTTCTTTGTGGCTATTATAAGTGGGATTGTGTTCTTGATTCCACTCTCATCCTGAACTTTGTTGGCATATAGAAATGCTACTGATTTTTATACAATGATTTTGTATCCTGAAACTTTACTAAAGGTGTTTGTCAATTCTAGGAGACTTTTGGCAAAGTCTTTGGGATTTTCTAGGTATAGAATTATGTCATCAGCAAAGAGGGATGGTTTCACTTTTTCTTTTCCTATTTGGATTCCTTTTATTTCTTTCTCTTGCCTGATTGCTCTGGCTAAAACTTCCAGTACTGTGTCAAACAGTGAGATTGTGCATCTTGGTTTTGTTCCAGTTCTCAAAGGGAATAGTTCAAGCTTTTACCCACTTAGTATGATATTGGCTGTGGGCTTGCCATAGATGGCTCTTACTATTTTGAAGTATCTTCCTTCAATGCCTAGTCTACTGAGGGTTTTTAACATGAAGCGATGTTGGATTTTATAAAAAGCTTTTTCTGCATCTATTGAGAAGGTCGTTTCATTTTTGCTTTTGATTCTGCTTATGAAGTGAATCACATTTATTGATTTGCATATGTTGAACCAGCCTTGCATTCCAGGAATAAAGCTTACTTGATCATGTTGTATTAGCTTTTCAATATGCTGCTGGATTTGATTTGCTAGTATTTGTTGAGGATTTTCATATCTATATTCATGAGAGATATTGGTCTAAAGCTTTCATTTTTAATTGGATTTCTGCCAGAATTGGGTAACAGGTGGATGCTAGCTTCATAGAGTGAGTTAGAAAGAAGCCCCTCATCTTTTAATTTTTTGAATAATTTCAGTAAGATTGGTATCGTTTCTTTGTATATCTGGTAGAATTCAGCTGTGAATCCATCTGAGCCAGTGCTTTTTTTTTTTAATACTTTAAATTCTGGGGTACATGTGCAGAAGGTGCAGGTTTGTTACATAGGTATACATGTGCCATGGTGGTTTGCTGCATCCATCACCCCATCATCTACATTAGGTATTTCTCCTAATGCTATCCCTCCCCTATCACCTCACCCCTGATATCCCTCCCCTAGTCCCCCAACCCCTGCTATCCCTCCCTAGACCCCACCCCCTGCTATTCCTCCCCTAGGCCCCCACCCCCCAACAGGCCCTGGTATGTGATGTTCCCCTCCCTGTGTCCATGTGTTCTCATTATTCAACATCCAACTTATAAGTGAGAACATGGTGTGTCTGGTTTTCTGTTCTGTGTCAGTTTGCTGAGAATGATGGTTTCCAGGTTTATCCATGTCCCTGCAAAAGACATGAACTCATCCTTTGTACAGCTGCATAGTATTCCATGGTGTATATGTGCCAGATTTTCTTTATCCAGTCTGTCATTGATGGGCATTTGGGTTGGTTCCAAGTCTTTGCTATTGTGAACAGTGCCACAATAAACACACATGTTCATGTGTCTTTATGATAGAATGATTTATAATCCTTTGGATATATACCCAGTAATGGGATTGCTGGGTCAAATGGTGTTTCTAGTTCTAGATCCTTAAAGAATCACCACACTGTCTTCCACTATGGTTTAACTAATTTATACTCCCACCAACAGTGTAAAACTGTTCCTATTTCTCCACATCCCTTTCCAGCATCTGTTGTCTCCTCATTTTTTAATGATTGCCTATCTAACTGGCATGAGATGGTATGGCAATGTGGTTTTGATTTGCATTTCTCTAATGACCAGTGATGATGAGCTTTTATTCATGTTTGTTGGCTGCATTAATGTCTTCTTTTGAGAAGTGTCTGTTCATATCCTTTGCATACTTTTTGATTGAAAAACATTCCATATTCACAGTTAGGAAGAATCAATACTGTGAAAATGGCCATACAGCCCAAAGTAATTTATACATTCAGTGCTATCCCATCAAACTATCATTGACTTTCTGCACAGAATTGGAAAAAAAAAAAAAAAAAAAAAACACCTTAAATTTCATATGGAACCAAAAAAGAGCCCACATAGCCAAGACGATCCTAAGCAAAAAAAAGCTGGAGGCATCATACTACTTGACTTCAAACTATACTATAAGGCTACAGTAAAAACAGTATGGTACTGGTACCAAAACAGAGATATAAACCAAAGGAACAGAACAGAGGCCTCAGAAATAATGCCGCACATCTACAACCATCTGATCTTTGACAAACCTGACAAAAATAAGCAATGAGGAAAGGATTTCCTATTTAATAAATGGTGTTGGGAAAACTGGCTAGCCATATACAGAAAGATGAAACTGGATCCCTTCCTTATACCTTATACAAGAATTAACTCCAGATGCATTAAAGATTTAAACATAAGACCTCACATCATAAAAACCCTAGAAGAAAACCTAGGCATAAGCATAAGCAAGGACTTCATGACTAAAACACCAAAAGCAATGGCATAAACGCCAAAATAGACAAATGGGATCTAATTAAACTAAAGAGCTTCTGTACAACAAAAGAAACTATCATTAGAGTTAACTAACAACCAACAGAATGGGGAAAAAATTTTGCAATCTACCTATCTGTCAAAGGGTTAATATCCAGAATCTATAAAAACTAAAACAAATTTACAAAAGCTTTTTTTTTGTTAGTATGTTCTTAATTACTGATTCAATTTCAGAAGTTGATAGTGGTCTATTCAGGGTTTCAACCTCTTCCTGATTCAATCTTGGGAGATTGTGTGCTTCCAGAAATTTATCCACTTCCCCTAGATTTTCTAATTTATGTGCATAAAGTCTCGAGCCCTCATTTTCAACTGCACTTCTTCAAGTGCAGTGTTGTTTCTTTGGAATGTTCCATTGTAATTTTAAATTACCTTTAGTAAGATTTTGCTATTTCTAAAAGTGTTTGCTGTTTCTAGGACCTAATACTTACACATGTAAATGTGGGCATAGCCAGAAGGTAGATTACTCAGTTCTTAAGAAAATAAGGATCCAATTTTTACCTTGAATCTTAGCTTTAATTCTCATATCCTCTTAATCAACTTAGCCAATAATTTTTTCCTACATCAGCACACAAGAAAAACAAAGGTTTTAGAACACAAAAATCGCTATAAATTTCCAAAGCCAAAGTTGGCATCTCCTAAAATATTGCCATTTTCTGCTGGTTTCTGTCTGACTCATTCAGACATAAGAGGCCTCTAACTAGATCCAAGCCAGTTAATTATCACATCCAGTCAGATTCTGGACCCAACTCAGTTTTTTTGTGACTTCCAAATCTGGTTTCGATCAGAAATTTGCTCAAACAAACTCAGAGAGCTCAAAACACAAATATGTGGAGCTCTGAATACTGAGAGAGGACTTACCATGATCCCCAGCTGCTGTGAAAGAGCAGTGGACACATTGTGTCCTACAGTTACCTCACTTGGTCATTCGGTGCTCCTGGGGGTCACTGGAAGCTCTACTTTAGATTCCTCTTCTGACACCATCTGTTAAAAAAAAAAAAAAAAAAACCCTTAGACAAATTAAATTTAACAGAGTTTAACTGAGCAAAGAATGATTTGCAAATCTAGCATCTGGCAGCAGCCTTAGCCAGTAAGCTCAGAGAGACTACAGTGCAGCCACATGGTGGAAGATTTATGGTCACAAAAATGAAAGTGACATACAGAAAATGGAAGTGAGGTAAACAAACAGCCAGATTGGTTACAGCTCATTGCCTTATTTGAACATGGTTTGAACACTTGATTTGCCATTGATTGGCCAAAACTTTTTGACGAGCACAACAGTAGATTACTGTCTATTTAAACCTGTATTGAAGTCACTGTTCACTATGGGCCAAACTTAAAGTATGTAAGGAAGCAACTTTAGGATAAACTTGATTTAACAATATTATGTGTGCCTATGTGTATATACATATGTCTATGTGAATATAAACATATACATATATATATATATATATATATATAATCTCCTCTAAGATACTGGTACTTCAGTGAAGTGGTTACTAAATAAAATGTTCAGATATAAAACAATGGATTTGATTAGTTTAGAAAGCAAAGAAAATTAACAGAGCTAATTCTAACATGAATACGGTTGTTTATCATGTTCGATGTGAAATTAGTCAACAAATCCATGTTTTTTAGCATTCACTCACTCTAACTCTGTACAACTAATTGGCTTATTATATTAAAGTGGCTTTTAATTTCATTTTGTTCACTCTAAATAATTGTTAATTCTGGAATTTTTTAATGTTCAATTAATTTAATGTTGTTAAATTCAATGATAATGTTATTGCTTCTATTTTCTATGTGCTTAACACTTCTCTAAAGTTGAGCAGGCCTCATCTTCCATTTTATTTCATTTATGCAAACAGGCTTCAGATATACAAATAGATACTCAAAGAGAACAACAGAAAAATACACAAGAATGTACACAATACACATACAAATTTATCATCTATTTACAGAATGACAGACATTGCAATTAAGTTCATATGCTAGATACATCAAGTTTATTTACATGTCATTTAAAAAATAGAATGGAACTCTTCCTATATACAGTAAACTTTTCCCTGCCCTCTAAATCAGGATATTCCACCCAAATTTGCTTATCTCATTGTGCTCTAATACATTGACACTCAAAAAGTATAGGACAGTTGTCTCTATATTAGATCGTTCCAGTTAGTGATGCTAATGTTCTTGCTCAGCTTTTCATAGGTTTTTATTTCTTAGAGATACAGTTCAAGACAGCAGTCATTTCTTGCTGCTATTCTCTGCCAGATAAGTCAATGTAGTACAATGTGAGAGTCTAGGCTTTGCATCCAGATAGACTTGAGCTTAAATCCTGTCACCTGTTGACTACATATATCGCTTGTCTGACTGTAAAGTGGAGATGATAATATCCACCTCCGCAAGGTTTCTTCTTACAGGTGATAACAGTACAAATATGCAGGACCTGCCACCTATTGGGCTTTCGATAAATATGTGTCTCTTGCCACCACCCTCCATAACACCCACACCATCCAACACTCACCCACATCCATCGCCTTCTCATACTTTCCTTCCTATCATCTGTGAACTGGGCGACTACATAACCAAGATTGGAATTTCACCTAAACCAAAAACCAATTATTATAATTGAAGTATTTATTTATTCTGAGTATATACTATTAATTAGCAAAACAAAGAACATAAGCTTAAAGGCTAATCTATTTGGACCTTTAGGTAGGTAATATTTGAGATGGTCCTTGAAAGTTGATAGGATTGACTGAAAGACATATACAGAGAAGCATTCTGTACACAGGAAACTGTTTCAGGCCTAAAGCACAGCATAGAATAAGGAATGATTCAATTTGTCTGTAATACAGGGTATATGTGGTAGAAGATAAAACTCAAGAATGAAGATAGGCCTGTTTTATCAAGGATTCTGAGTACCAGGTTAAGAAGTTTAATTTTATGGAAAATAGGAGTTACTGATATTTTCTAAGCAAAGGAGTTTTGTTTCAGGAGGATTTCTCTGGCGTTAGCATTTGGGATATATTAGTGCTGGGAGAAACAAAAGTGAGAAGTTCATTTAGGAAGTTATTAGAGTGGTTCAAGCAAAAAGTAACAACACCTAACTCTCACACATTACCAGTGGTAATGTAAATCAGTGCTCTCTCTCTCACAGGCAGCTTAGCAGTATCTACCAACATTACAAATGCACATACCGTTTTCCTTAGCCATCGCTTTGAAGAATTTATCCTCTCATGTATTTTCAAATGAATGAAGTGATATATATACAAAGTTATTCATGATAGCATAAAACCTTAATAAGAACTTGAATCAACTTATAGCACATCAACAATAACAGAATTACAGCATGTATATATGATAAGAATGGGGAAGTCCCGTATGTACTGATTAGAAAAATCTCTAAGATGTACTCAATTTTTAAAAATCAATGTATAAAATTGTGTACCATTTGCTTCCATTTGTGTTTTAAAAATAAAACACATTCTGGAAGAATTAACACAGACACACACAAATGATATTGGTGGCTTCTTGTTGAATCCAAAATAAATATTAAAAGCAATAAGGCCTAAAGTCAAAGTGATACCTGTAAAATTGGATAGATAACTTATGAGAGGTTGACAGTGGGAGAAAATTTATAAAGGAAGAATATGGACTTACAAGAACAGAAATTTGTAGAAAGCCTAGTTTTGAATAGTATTATGCCATGTTACAGCATGAAGCAGATGGGTATAGATTTGCTTGCTTTAAGCAGAAAGAAAATTTAAGTAATCTGTTTGGAGAATATAATTGTCATCCCAATTTTGCCAAACAGGCACCAAAATGCTTGGAGATTTATTGTTTCACCCAAAGTCACACAAGTTATGGCATAGCTAAAAACAAAAAAAAACTTATTTCAAACTAAAAGTTTTAAGTAAAGCTTCAATGGAACAGATATTAGACAAGTATAGAAAACAGCCTTCACAGCAGCCAGTGCCCTCTTTCTTCCTCACCAGTTGCCCAGGTACCTTCCCTAATAAGGTGAATTTTCTTATTCAGCAGGAAATATTTCCTAGACATTGGGGTTTAATGAAACCATTTATTAAAATCTTTGCAATTCTTCAAACTTCTAAAATATCCGAGGCTTGCCTAATTGTGATAATATTCAAGCAAAGAGTTTTAGAAATTTTTCCTTAGGTCAGTGTGAAATTTTGACATTTAGTCAAGACCGAATCTATGCTTCAGATTTCATAACCTCACTAAGTCTCCTTGTGCCTTCTATGTGCAGTTCTGGCTGCTTACTAGTATGTGAAGGGTTAACATTTTTAAAAAGGAAACATTTATAAACCCTAGTTCTTTTTCACACGCTGGTTGAGCTAGTTCCTATGATAATTTACTTTCGGAAAGTATAACCCTCCACTACATAACAGTATTAACTTATAGATTGATTTAACTATCAATAAGTTATTTAAAGGAGTTATAAAGTGAGAATAACAAATAATAAACCAAATGTGAGTCTACCACTGCAAATTTTTTAACAGATATCTGGTTTAGTTATAGTTTTTTATGAACTTCTCACCTTTTATCCCCAGAGCTAGAAACTTTTATCAGGGTATTATTTTCACTGCAGCTGAAACAGCCCTCCAGATGCCAGCAGCTTTGGCAGTAGGTGTCCTCTAGTGCTGACTCATAAAGGTTTGAATTTTTTTATATTTCTGGTCTTTCCCCCGTCTCTACAGAAATGCCTTTCTAAGTATCTTGCTTTTAATTAAGTCTTTATACAGTACCTTAGCTGACTCTTGTATCTGGGTCAGTCTTCTCATACCTGCAAAGCCCTGGGAGAACTACTTCACTTAGATTTTCTTTGTGCTACACTTTATTTCTTAAAATGTCTTATTTCAGTCAAAACAGATGTGGCTTGCATAGGCCCAGTCAAGCCCTAGTATTTTCTCTCTAATAAAGGAACAGTTCCTGGGTAACTTTGTTAATATCTATCAAGTGTTTCTTCTTTAGCATTGTTCTTTTTGTCCTTTGAGTCTTTACCTTCTATTTAAAGAACTGGGTTTCTTTGCCAAATTAGTACTCTCAAAATTTTTCAACATTTCACAAACCACTTCATTAGAGGGCCTGTCTTAAAATAAATAAATTTTTTAGAACTGTAAATGTTTGAATATTTAGAAACTTAACAATTGATCACTTTTTTAAACCTAGCATTTTTTAAAATCACAGAATAAATCTACTTTTTTGGTATTTTGATACCCCTCTCCCCTCAGAGTGAATTTAGCCTCATGAGTAGATACAATTAATTGAAACCTCCTCATAGTGAAGCTAATCTTTGTAATTACCTAAATTTAATTCATTCACATGAGCCCAAATCAAATTTTCACATGGGCCAATTTTCTTAAAGGATTTTTTTTCTAAATTCTGTCAGGTATTTTAAGTTAAATTAAACACATTTAGAGATGTTTATCTTCCTATATCTATTACGTTGTAGAGGCGGTGGTTTAAAATGAAGAAGTAAAATGTTTTCTGCTTGAAAACAAAGATGTTTTGATTGCAAAATTGAATATAACCTTTGTGCTATGCTCCTGCTTACAAAATGATTTCTATTAATCATTTTTAAATCTATTACAAGATGTAACTGTATTATCTGTGACTTTCTAACTAACAGAACAAGAACAGCTGTTGTCTGGTCTCTGACTGCAATAGGGTCTTTCAGAGTAATATAGAAAGAACATTAGAACAGCATAAGCAAGATACACAGTTCAAAATTAATCGAAAATTAGTGATCTGAGAACTGGAGACATTCTCATGACAGGTAAATATTTGTTCAGCAGCTAAAGTAATAGCCATGCATTAAACCAATAGAATTACTTTTGACACCTAACAGAAATGTTAATTGATCATCAATCATTAGCTCAAATAAAAGGGCTGAACTTGCAGTTCTGAAAGTATAGCCAGAAAAATTAAGTGAGAGACATAAATGTTATAAAAAAGACAAACTGCTCCAAGCTAAATTGCTTTAAATTACATTGACCTCATCACTGTACCTTGGAAACCTGTCCCTAATTGAGAGCAATTGATTTACCCTTCCAGCTTTCCTTTAAAGCCTATCAGATCCCAAATTCTAAATGTTAAAAGCCCTTTGCCAAATTATTCTGAAATTGAGCTTTCCTTTGAGATTCTGGAGTGATGACTAAGGCACAAGCCAGCTAGTAAAACAGTACTCAAAGAATTTAAAACTTAGAAATTAAGGTGACATCTTTTTTTCTCCCCCTGGAGAAGGTGATAAAGTGAAATTAATTTTTAGTATAAAAATCAGTTGTAATAGCACAAAAATATGAAAGATAATAGATACCAAAATGTGCCGTGAGAGGGACAAACATGCCAAAATTTCTAACATCTACCCACATCCAGAATAAAAAGTCAAGTTCCTGCAAATTAAGCAGGATTTGTGCAGAGGATTTTTGGAAGGAGTCATGCTGTATGGTGAGCATGATCCAACCACCCTCTACCCATGGGAGAACAGAGGGGTGGCTGCCTGTTCTGCTACTCAGCAGAGCTTTGGCTTGTGGGTCACTGAGACCATCAGAGAGCTTGAAAAGGATGTTCCCTGCAGAAGGGGGACACAGTAGGTTGGTGTCTTACTGACAACTAATAAATCCAAAGTATGAGAGAGATATTGGCTAAAGTGGTATCAGAAGAGGAAAAAAACCACATATGAGAATTATACGCCCTCTTTTCCGAAGACAGATCAGAAGCTTCCAAATCCAAGAACACAAACGTGCAACTCTTAAAAGGAATATTATCCTAGGGTCCTTTTAAAATGGACTCTGCTCAAGAGGGTTTCTGAGAAAAGACTGGGGGAGGCACGGGCTACTAAAGGAAGTTGCACTGATGGGGCCCAGCAGTGATATCTCCAAAGATCTCAGACAATTTTAAACACATGCACATGACAATATCAGTCGAGTAATAATTCCCTATATCCTTATCACTCTTTCATCTCCATGTCCCAAATACTAAGGAATCAGAACCTCAGTAAGCAAGTAGAGTAAAATCACCCACTGCAGAACAAAGCATCGATCAGACTTTCTTCCTAGCCTTTCTTGCAAATTCTCTCCTGCACCATGTCCCACGTGGATGAGAGGAGCAGATTTAATATTGTGACGTTTGGAATTTTGGGGTTTTCTTGAACCAAAAGATTTAAACTACTACATCAAGATTTAAAGCTACATGACAACTTCTGTCACCTAAGAGATTAGGGAGGCCACTCTGCAAGGTAAAACTCATACTTTAACAAATTTTAAAGGGACAGTGGGAAAAAGAAGATTGCTTTAATAATTATGTCCCAAGAATCCTAATTGTTTAACATGTGATCTACATAATTATTTTTAAGATTATTTTTATATTCAGATTTTTATATCATGAATACACATAGAAATATAAAGTTTCTAAGAAATATTTTTAAATGTATGCTAATCACAATGGCCTTATATTATGATTAATGACATAAATCCATATTTCAAATTCTTGAAACTTTTGAAATTTGGAAGCCTACTGTTGTTAAATGTGATTATGTCATCATTGCTTTCATCACATTAGGGGTTGACAAGAGTTCAGACTAGAAGGAGCACAGGGGTTGGCTCTGCCACTTTCCTGTGCTTCACTTGCGCTTTCATTATTATTAATAGCATTAACAGCATTCGCTATGAACCATGGTTTCCTAGCAATCTTTTTAAGACACTTGGACATTTTCTGATGGTTAGCTTAATTAAAGCTAGAAAATACAATCCATAAATCTATGTGACTAGGCTCTCATAAACTGCCATGTACAATAATACACTGCAAGGAAAGTGTACTATGTGTCTGTGTCAAGAAGTCCCCTTGAGGAACTCTCCCTCTTCCCTCAGGCTTGCCCACATTCCAGAAGAGGGCTTAGGGAGAAACTTCAGAAGGCAATGACTCAAAGCCCCTCACTTTCATAGACCCTCTTCAACAGCATGTTTGTAACCACTGTTTCTTTCCACTCCACTTTCCCTTGTAGCAAACAAGTCCCTACCTCAGAACAGGTAGGGTTGGAATGGCAGCGGGCATCTTTTTGCATCTAATTGAAAGTTGAATGAGGGATATAGTTAGTTTGGGTTCACAATGCAAATACGGCATTTGGAATTTGTATGATGACCTGATGAAAAAGCATGCCAGAAAGTGAATTTTATTAATTGTTTTTTATCCATACAGCAGATAGAGGCAGCTACGGTCTGCAATTAAAAGTAGAGAAAGGACAGGCCTGGTGGCTCATGCTTGTAATTTCATCACTTTGGGGGGCCAAAGTGGGCAGACCGCTTGAGCAGCCCAGAAGTTGGAGACCAGCCTGAGCAACATGGCAAAACCCAGTTTCTACAAAAAATACAAAAGTTAGCCAGGCAGGATGGTTGTAACTGTGGTCCCGGCCACTGATGAGGCTAAGGTGAATTGGTAGATTGAGCCCAGGAGGTTGAGGCTGCAGTGAGCTGTGATGGAGCCACTACACTCCAGCCTGGGTAAAAGAGTAAGACATTGTTATTCATTCATTCTTTTAGAAATAAGAAATTATTATACCTAATATGTTTGATATCATACACACAGCATCAAGAGTATGCCATAACCATTTACAGCAGAACAATCCTGCACTGTTACATCAACAACAGACAAGCAGACAGCCAAATCATGAGTGAACTCCCATTCACAATTGCTACAAAGATAATAAAATACCTAGGAATACAACTTACAAGGGATGTGAAGGATCTCTTCAAAGAGAACTACAAACCACTGCTCAAGGAAATAAGAGAGGACACAAATTTACAGCAGGATAATTCTACATCATTTTGTTTGTTTAAAGGGTTTTTATTCTAATTCTGTGAAGAAAGTCAATGGTAGATTGATGGGGATAGCATTGAATTATATATCACTATGGGCAGCATAGCCCTTTTCATGATATTGATTCATTTTATCCACAAACATGGAATATTTTTCCATTTGTTTGCATCCTCTCTTATTTCCTTGAGCAGTGGTTTGTAGTTCTCCTTGAGATCCTTCACATCTCTTATAAATTGCATGCCTAGGTATTTTATTCTCTTTGTAGCAATTGTGAATGGGAGTTCATTCATGATTTGGCTCTCCGTTTGTCTTTTATTGATGTATAGGAATGCTTGTGATTTTTTTGCACGTTGATTTTGTATCCCGAGACTTTGCTGAAGTTGCTTATCAGTTTAAGGAGATTTTGGGCTGAGATGATGGTGTTTCCTAATTATACACTCATGTAATCTGCAATCAGAGACAATTTGACTTCTTCTCTTTCTATTTGAGTATGCTTTATTTCTTTTTCTTGCTTGAATGCCCTGGCCAGAACTTCCAATACTATGTTGAACAGTGGTGGAGTGGTGAGAGAAGGCATCCTTGTCTTGTGCGGTTTTCAAAGGAAATGCTTCCAGATTTTGCCCATTCAGTATGATATTGGCTGTGGGTTTGTCATAAATAGCTCTTATTATTTTGAAGTACATTCTATCAGTACCTAGTTTATTGAGAGTTTTTAGCATTAAGGAATTTTATTGCCTTTTCTGCACCTATTGAGATAATCATGTGGTTTTGGTTATTGCTTCCTTTTATGTGATGGATTATGTTTCTTTATTTGCATATGTTGAACCAGCCTTGCATCCCAGGGATGAGGCTGACTTAATACTGGTGGATAAGCTTTTTGATGTGTTGCTGGATTTGGTTTGCCAATATTTTATTGAGGATTTTCACATCAATGTTCATCAGGGATACTGGCCTAAAATTTTCTTTTTGTGTGTGTGTCTTCGCCAGGTTTTGGTATCAGGATGATGCTGGCCTCTTAAAATGAGTTAAGGCAGATTTCCTCTTTTTCTGTTGTTTGGAATAGTTGCAGAAGGAATGGTACCAGCTCCTTTTTGTACCTCTGGTAGAATTCAGCCTTGAATCCATTTGGTCCTGGCCTCTTTTTGGTTGGTAGGCTATTAATTACTGCCTCAACTTCAGAACTTGCTATTGGTCTATTCAAAGATTCCACTTCTTCCTAGTTGAGTCTTGGGAGGGTGTATGCGTCCAGGAATGTATCAATTTCTTCTGGGTTTTCTATTTATTTTGCCTGTTAGTTGATGCAGTTTCTTCATAGTGTTGACGGTCTTTACAATTTGGTATGTTTTTGCAGTGGCTGGTACTGGTTTTTCCTTTCCATATTTAGTGCTTCCTTCAGGAGCTCTTGTAAGGCTGGCCTGGTGGTGACAAAAATCTCTCCACATTTGCTTGTCTGTAAAGAATTTTATTTCTCCATCGTGTATGAAGCTTAGTTTGGCTAGATATTAAATTCTGGTTGAAAAATATTTTCTTTAAGGATGTTGAATATTGACCCCCACTCTCTTCTGGCTTGTAGGGTTTCTGCCGAGAGATCCAATGTTAGTCTGATGGGCTTCCCTTTGTGGGCAACCTGACCTTTCTCTCTGGCTGCCCTTAACATTTTTTCCTTCAGTTCAACCTTGGTGAATCTGGCGATTGTGTGTCTTGGGGTTGCTCTTCTCAAGGAGTATCTTTGTGGTGTTCTCTGTATTTCCTTAATTTGAATGTTGGCCTGTCTTGCTAGATTGAGAAAATTCTCCTGGATAATACCCTGAAGAGTAATTTCCAACTTGGTTCCATTATCCTTGTCACTTTCAGGTACACTAATCAAATGTAGGTTTGGTCTTTTCACATAGTCTCATATTTCTCAGAGGTTGTGTTTGTTCCTTTCCATTATTTTTTCTCTAATCTGGTGTTCATGCTTCATTTCATTAGGTTGATCTTCAATCTCATATCCTTTCTGCTTGATCGATTTGGCTATGGATAGTTGTGTATGCTTCACAAAGTTCTCATGCTGTGTTTTTCAGCTCCATCAGGTTATTTATACTCTTCTCTAAACTGGTTATTCTAGTTAGCAACTCCTCTAACTGTTTTTCAAGGTTCTTAGCTTCCTTGCATTGGGTCAGAACATGCTCCTTTAGCTCAGAGGAGTTTGTTGCTACCCGCCTTCTGAAGCCTACTTCTGTCAATTCAACAAACTTATCCTCCATCCAGCTGTGCTCCCTTGCTGGCGAGGAGTTGTGATCCCTTGGAGGAGAAGAGGCGTTCTGATTTTTGGAACTTATCTTCGCAGATTTTCCTACCTTTGATCTTTGATGTTGGTGACCTTCGGATAGGGTTTCTGTGTGGATGTCCTTTTTGTTGATGTTGATGCTATTCCTTTCTGTTTGCTAGTTTTCCTTCTAATAGTCAGGCCCCTCTGCTGCAGGTCTGCTGGAGTTTGCTGGAGGTCCACTCCATACCTTGTTTGCCTGGGTATCACCAGCAGAGGCTGCAGAACAGCAAAGATTGCTGCCTGTTCCTTCCCCTGGAAGCTTTATCCCAGAGGGTCACCCACAAGATGCCAGCTGGAGCTCTCCTGTATGAGGTGTCTGTTGACCCCTCATGGGAGATGTCTCCCCATCAGGAGGCATGGGGGTGAGAGACCCACTTGAGGAGGCAGTCTGTCCCTTAGCAGAGCTCAATCTGCTGCTCTCTTCAGAGCTGGCTGACAGAAATGTTTAATCTGCTGAAGCTGCGCCCCCAGCTGCCTTTTCCTCCAGGTGCTCTGTCCCAGGAATATGGGAGTTTTATCTATAAGTCCCTAACTGGGGCTGTTGCCTTTCTTTCAGAGATGCCCTTCCCAGAAAGAAGGAATCTAGAGAGGCAGTCTGGCTACAATGGCTTTGCTGAGTGGCAGTGGGATCTACCCAGTTCTAACTTCCTGGTGGCTTTGCTTACACTGTGAGGGGAAAATCGCCTATTCAAGCCTCAGTAATGGCAGATGCCCCTCCCTCTACCAAGCTCGGGCATCCCAGATTGACTTCAGACTGCTGTGCTGACAGCAAGAATTTCAAGCCAGTGGATCTTAGCTTGTTGGGGTCTGTGAGAGTGGGATCTGCTGAGCAAGATCACTCGGCTCCCTGGCTTCAGCCCCCTTTCCAGGGGAGTGAACAGTTCTATCTCACTGACACTCCAGGCACCCCTGGAATATGAAAGAGAGAAAAAAAAAAACAAAAAACACTCTTGCAGCTAGCTCAGTGTCTGCCCAACAGCAGCCCAGTTTTGTGCTTGAAACCCAGGGCCCTGGTGACATAAGCAAACAAGAAAATCTCTTGGTCTGCGAAGACCATGGAAAAGCATAGTGTCTGAGTCAAAGTGCACTATTCCTCATGGCATCCTGTGGCTGGAGGAGAAAGTTCCCCGACTCCTTGTGCTTCCCAAGTAAAAGATGCCCCACCCTGCTTTGGTTCACCCTCTGTGGGCTGCACCCACTGTCTAACCAGTCCCAATGAGATGAGCCAGGTACCTCAGTTGGAAAATGCAGAAATAACCCACCTTCTGTGTTGATCTTGCTGGGAGCTGCAGACTGGAGCTGTTCCTATTTGGCCATCTTGCCAGCCAGTCCTCCTACACCTTTAAGTAAGTCTACCTGATTTGGACATTATTTTTAAATGGATGAAGGGTTCTTTGGATGGCTGACTTATTTTTTTTTCTATACATGAGGAAAGGACCAAATGAGCTCCAAAGTATAAGTATACTCACAAGCCTTCCTCCGAATAGATCAAATAATTATGACAGGTTAGCCTTGCATGCAAGAATTTTGAGACAAGTCAAAATGTTGTATTTTACCCAATCTCAGGTAACATGGATTTCTTGGATACTTACCATGCTGTCAGACACTATATTGAACTTTTCACATGTATTATTTCATTGAATCGTCACATGTAACTCATCTGAAGCTGTTAAAGCTAACATTTGCTCCCCTATAGTCTGATGAAAGACTATTTTTCTGCCTTTCTTATTAGTCTCATTCACATTTGGTTTCTTTTTCATCTGTAGCTCATTATCAATTGACAGCTAAATAGTCAAAGCTAACACAATTTCCAAATAATAGCTTCCCAGCCAGCAAGAATCATGCAACATAAAAAGCAGTGATTTGACATGAAAAGGACAATTTTCCTCACAGCTCGAACATAAATTGTCACCATTCATGAACTCCAGTAGACTGCTTCTTTATGATTTGTTCTTATTCATGTCCCAGCTGAATAGGAATGAAGCCCAGGGCACAGACCAGTGTGCTGAACCCAAGACAGGTGGTATATAAGATACTAGCCTTTAAAATATGCATTCTGTTTGAACCTTCAATTTCATCCACTTTTAAAATATTTTTCTAGGAATATAGGCAGATACAAACTAAGATGTATCATTAATGATGACCAATCCATTGTTGTTTAAAATAATAAAAATTATAAGCAAACTAAAGGACCAAAAATAAAAAGATGACTAAGGAAACTGTGACAATTTATAAATTTATATTTAGCCATTAAATATATATATACATAGATATAGAGACACATTTTAAAGCATTTTAGACAATGTATTAAAATGCTAAAGATATATTGCTAAGCAACAAACACTATGTATCAAGTTATACCATACTTTAACATGCACATACATTTTACATAAAAATAATTTATACATAATTTATTATATATATTTTATATGTAAATTATATATTTAAGATTTTATATATAAAACGATTCACCAATTTTTTTCTCTTTTTTACATTTTCTGGTTTTTATCTTGACTGTATAATTTTTAAAAGCAGGAAGCCCACTTAAGATATAGACTTCAACAAATACTTTTCAGTAGCCTATTATGCAATTAAATTAAGTTTAACAAACATTTCTGTAATGAACCATACACATGACTGTAGATTATTGTTGATATATTATTTTGGAGAAACATTATTTATTATGTACAGTTTCTTTCTAGCAGCTCACCAGCCTCATCAGAATAGCCTTCCACTTTCTTAACCCTCTTATCTGCATCCATCAATGTGAATCTGATCACTTCTTCTACCAGGCAAGATTCCTGGTCCCTGCTCTTGATAAGCTTACAGTTTAGCAAGAGGAATGTATAACAAGTCAAGACAACTAATTCTAATGATTGTTATAAGAGAGCATAGTGGAGGTACAAAGAGGAAGTAGTGACCTCAAACTGGAAAAGCCATGGTAGGTCAAGAGACAGGAAGGTATTCCAGGTAGAATTAAAAACATCTACCAATGCATGGAGTCATTCACACTTGGATAGAAAATAAAAGCAAGAGCAAGTGGGAACATATGAAGATGAAGAAGAAGGTAGGGGCATTATCATGATAGACTCTTGAAGCATCAAAGACACAAACTCTACAATTGTACCAGCCACAGCTGGTGAAAAATGAGAAATACCTCATTAATAATTCTTATGGTGATTACATGCTGAAATGACATTTTGTATACATTGGGTTAAATTAAGTATATTATTTAAATATTATTAAGTATAATATTTAAATTAATGTTATTCAATTCTTTTTATTTTTCACAACGTGGCTACTAAATGTATAACTTAAATTGCACATGACTCACAATATATATCTATTGGAAAGCATTGTTCTAGAGGATAGATTACAGGAGCACAGTTCTAGAAGGAGGTTAGAAAGCTTTTAAAAGAATCCAGGTAAGATTCAGTGAGAGATTAAACCAGACAAGTGCAAATAGGGATAGAGAGGATCAGCTGAAGTTATAAAAGAGACTGTATTGACAAAACAAGATCAGTTCAATAAGAAATGAGGCGCTGGTAAGTGTCTGGAATACACTCAGTTGTTTGGCTTGATAACCATATGAACAGTAGTAATCTTAGGCAAAATAAAGAATATAAAAGAAAGACCAGATCCAGCTGTAAAGATTCATTCATTCAAATATTATTCATTGAACATCTACTATGTGCCAGTTATTATTTAGCTGGTTAGCAATAATGAAACAGATAAGGTCCCTGCTCTCCCGGAGCTTACTTACACTCTATTGTGAATACATAATAAGCTCAGTTTATCCATGTTTAAACTGAGATGGCTATGGCACATTCAGTTAAAAATGTCAACTAGACACTTACATATAAAAGTTAAGAGAAAGAGAGGAATGGTAGTTTGAGATTTGGGGATCATTGTGGTGATTCCACCTACAGACAGCTTGTAAAGAACAAAACCCTGAAAAATACCAGCTATCTAAAGGTCATGTGGAGAAGGAAGAATTGTGAAAGATACAGATGAAGGAGAACTGGGAGAAAACAGTGTTAAAAAAGCCAAGGAAGAAGAAGATATTAAGTGTGGTCAACCATGTCCAATGGAGTAGATTGGTTAATGCAATGACTACCAAGTATCCACATGTAGCTAAGAGGCTATAGCTTACCTTTGAGAAGGCATTTTCCATGGGTTGGTGGGGACAAAACCCCAGTCAAAAGTACTGAAATGTGAATGGAGGTGAGGAGTAAAGGCAGCACCTGATTTTGTATACATTGAGTTAAATTAATTTAACCATTTAACAGACCGAGCTAAGTACTGTTCCTTTGAAGAACTTAGCTAGTTAGGACAGTGGCTAGAAAGATAAAATCTCAAGAGAGAGCCTAAGATGAGAGAGATTCAAATATGTTTTCAGGTATGAGGGAAGGACCAGTGGAGAGGACTGAAAATAGAGGAAAACAGGAATATGTGATAGAATAAGATCTCGTGGGAGTCGAAAGCAGATGGGATGAGAAGCACTGGGGGATGTATTAGTCTTTAATACAAAATGTAGCACCTTTGCTTGACACTCCATGTGTCAGGAGGAATTTTTAGAATACAAGTGTGTGTAAAGAAGGACTTGAAAGAGTTCCCGCCTGATGACCAGCACACCCTGTTAATTAGGGGATGATTCGCTAGGGAAAGTAAGGAAAGTGAAAACTGAGCAGAAGCCTCCAGAGAGGGATGAAAGTTTGAAATAGCTGCTGAAGGGAACAGAAGAGCAAGGTGACAATGAATAAATAAAAAGAATATCCAGTGGTACTAAGGATTCCATTGAGATTGGGGACCATGTGCTTATGTGCTATGAATAGCTCCCATTGCATGTTTTTTCTCTAGCTATGCTGAACAGTCCATATGTGGAAGTGAACTAATTAAATGGAAAACTGGCCCAATGTCTCATATTTGCAGAGCATTGAAAGCAGAAAGACGATCTGGGAATCCAGGGGTAATGGTAGCAGAGAAATTCAAATCATTGCAGATAGAATATTGCCTGATAGAAGTGATCAGAAGCACATGGATTGATGCAGAAAAAAATAAGAGGGTTAAGAGATTGGAAGGCTATCCTGATAAATCTGGTGAGCTGCTAGAAAGAAACTGTAAATAAGAAATAATGTTTCTCCAAAATAACAATAATATATCAACAAAAATAAATAGCTGTTACTGACAAGGTGCAGTGGCTCACGCCTGTAATCCCAGCCCTTTGGAAGGCCAAGGTAGGTGGATCACAAGGTCAAGAAATGGAGACCATCCTGCCCAACATGGTGAAACCCTGTCTCTACTAAAAACACAAAAATTAGCTGGGCATAGTGGCACGTGCCTGTGGTCCCAGCTACTTGGGAGGCTGAGGAGGGAGAATCGCTTGAACCCAGGAGGCAGAGGTTGCAGTGAGCTAAGATCACACCACTGCACTCCAGCCTGGCAATACAGCAAGACTCCATCTCAAAAATAATAACAATTAATAAATAAGTCTTATTAACCAATCACTATGTAACAGGCAATGTTTTAAAATTTTTTTTAGCTTTACATTTTATTGTAATGACAACCCTGTGAGGTAATTACTATTATTTTATCTTTATTGTTTCCATTTAAGCAAGTAAAGTACTGAGAGTCTAAATAACTTGCTAAGACTGTAGAGCCAGTAGGTGGCAGAGCTCTCTTTCTTCATCACTGTACAGGCCAAAGTCAAAGACATCGACAGTTTATTTACAAAGGAGTGAGGTTTCAAAGAAAACAAAGGGAAATGGACAGTAAGAAAATAAGTCGAGACAAAAGAGGCAGAGTTCAGAAAAAAGAGTACACAGTGAATGGGGAGAAAGTTAGAGGAGACAACTTTGAGGAGGCCTACAATTTTAATGGTGCTAAAAGATTACCAGAATGAGCGGCACTGAAAAAATAGCTGAAACTAGATTTTTTCAACTTTACAAATAAGATTATTGGAGCCAGTTCAAGGCACATACAATATATTACAGAAAGTTCAGAGAACAAAGTTGAAAAGTCCTCGCCAGCCTCCAAGGAACTTTGAATCTAGAGATGAATAAAACAAGTATGTTTAAGCAGCACAAGATAAGCCAGGGTAAGAAAGTGTCAGAAAGACAAAACCAGGGGTTCTAGGGCTCACATTTTTAAAAACAAGGTATTTGCCTAGAGAGATATGAAACACTGGACATGACACTCTTGAATACATAAAACTGAGCTAAGTAGCAAAGTGAGGCAGCGTATTTACAGAGAGAAGAAACTGTATAAACAAAGCCATGGAGAGGCAAGTGCGAGAAATATTGTAAAGCAGCAAGCAAGGCAAGTTGGCTGGTTTACCCTGCACACACAAGGGGTACAGAAGGGAAGTCTGTAAAGCTAAACTGGGACCATATAGTGCCTCAGGTTGACACACTGAATTTTATTCTATTCAAAAGCTAATGAGGCCCTAGGGAATTATAGAATAGGAAATTCAAGCTCAGAGCATCATTAGAATATGCTTTCTGCTCAGAATTTTGTAGTTATTTTTCAGAATGAGACGTGCTCATGTGACGGAGTACAATCTTGACAGTGATGGAACTCATATATTTTCCATGACGATAAACATGAAACTTCCAGAGTTTGTTCATTGCCCTATATAAAAATAAGCTGGTTTCCTTACTTTTTCTGTTAAGAGTATTTCTGGTCTGGGGATCTAAGTCAAGGAGGAAGAAGGACAGGAAGTAAATTACAATATACTCTTTCTTTGCCATGTTGCCCTTAAAATGCCTTGAAATAAAGCAAAAGTGAATATGAAAGGCAGCCTTTTAAATAAAGAAATCATAAATAACCCATGCACCTGAGAGGTACATGGAGAAATGGAGAATTTTGCTTTGGTTAAAAAATAAGATTGACACATAGACACAGTAAAAAATGATAACGAGGATATTATCACTGACCCCACAGAAATACAAACTACTATCAGAGACTATTTTAAATACCTCTCCACAAATAAACCAGAAAATCTGGAAGAAATGGATAAATTCCTGGACACATACACCCTCCTAAGACTAAACCCGGAAGAAGTTGAATCTCAGAATAGACTAATAACAAGTTCTGAAACTGAAGCAATAATAGACTACCAACCAAAAGAATTTCAAGACCAGACTAATTCACAGCTGAATTCTACCAGAAGTAAAAAGAGGAGCTGGTATCATTCCTTCTGAAACTATTCTAAACAATTGAAAAGGAGTGACTCCTCCCTAACTCATTTTAAGAGGCCAGCATCATCTTTATACCAAAACCAGGCAGAGACACAACAAAGAAAGAAAGCTTCAGGCCAATATCCCTGATGAACATCAATGTGAAAATCTTCTATAAAATACTGGCAAACTGAATCCATCCACATATCAAGAAGCTTATCCACCACAATCCAGTCAGCTTCATCCCTGGGATGCAAGGCTGGTTCAACATATGCAAATCAATAAACGTAATCCATCACATAAACAGAACAAATAACAAAAACCGCATGATTATCTCAATAGATGCAGAAAAGGCCTTTGATAAAATTCAACATCCCTTCATGTTAAAAACTTTTAATAAACTGATGATGGAACATATATCAAAATAATGAGAGCTATTTATGACAAACCCACAGCCAATATCATACTGAATGGACAAAAGATGGAAGCATTGTCTTTGAAAACTGGCCCAAGACAAGGATGCCTTCTCTCACCATGGCTATTCAACATAGTATTGGAAGTTCTGGCCAGAGCATTCAAGGAAGAGAAAGAAAATAAGTAGGCAAATAAGAAGAGAAGAAGTCAAATCGTCTCTGTTTGCAAACAACATGACTCTATATTTAGAAAACCCCCATCGTCTCAGCCCAAAACTCCTTAAGCTGATAAGCAACTTCATCAAAGTCTCAGGATACAAAATCAATGTGCAAAAAAAACACAGACATTCCTATACACCAACAATAGACAAGCAGAGAGCCAAATCATGAGTGAACTCCCATTCACAATTGCTAAAAAGAGAATAAAATACCTAGGAATACAACTTACAAGGGATATGAAAAGACTTCTTCAAGAAGAACTACAAACCACTGCTCAAAGAAATAAGAGAGGACACAAACAAATGGAAAAAAACATTCCATGTTCATGGATAGGAAGAATCAATATCATGAAAATGGCCATACTGCCCAAAGTAATTTGTAGATTCAATGCTATTCCCTTCAAACTACTATTGACATGCTTTGCAGAATCAGAAAAAAAAAAAAAAAAAACTATTAAAATTTCAAATGGAACCAAAAAAAGACTTCAGATAGCCAAGACAATCCTAACCAAAAAGAACAGTGCAGGAGGTATCACTCTACCTGACGTCAAACTATACTATAAGGCTACAGTATAGCCTTATACTGGTAACAAAACAACATGATACTGGTAACAAATCAGACATAGACAATGGAACAGAACAGAGATCTCAGAAATAATAGCACACGTCTACAACCATCTGATTGTTGACATACCCGACAAAAACAAGCAATAGGGAAAGGATTCTCTATTTAATAAATGGTGCTGGGAAAACTGGCTAGCAATATGCAGAAAACAAAAATGGGACCCCTTCCTTATTCCCTATACATAACTCAAGATGGATTAAAGACTTATGTGTAAAACCCAAAACCATGAAAACTTAAGAAAACCTAGGCAACGTCATTCAGGACACAGGCATGGGCAAAGACTTCAGGACTAAAATACCAAAAGCAATTGCAACAAAAGCCAAAATTGACAAATGTGATTATGATGAAGCTAAAGAGCTTCTGCACATGAAAAGAAACTATCATCAGAGTGAACAGGCAACCTACAGAATGGGCGAAAATTTTTGCAGTCTACCCATCTGGCAAAGGTCTAATATCCAGAATCTTCAAGGAACCATCATTCTCAGCAAACTGACACAAGAGCAGAAAATCAAACACCACATGTTCTCACTCACAGGCGGGTGTTGAACAATGAGAACACATGGACACAGGGAGGGGAGCACTACACGCTGGGGTCCATTGGGGGGAAGTGGGGGAGGGGTGGGGAGGTGGGGAGGTGGGAAGAGGTAGCATGGGGAGAAATGACAGATACAGGTGAGGGGAAGGAAGGCAGCAAACCACACTACCATGTGTGTACCTATGCAACAATCTTGCATGTTCTTCACATGTACTCCCAAACCTAAAATGCAATAAAAAAAAGAAAGAAAAGAAAAAAGCAAACAACTTCATCAAAAAAATGGGCAAAGGATATGAACAGACACTTCTCAAAGAAGACTTTTATGCAGCCAACAAATATATGAAAAAAAGCTCAACATCACTGATCATTAGAGAAATGCAGATCAAAACCACATTGAGATACCATCTCATGCTAGTGAGGCTGTGGAAAAACAGGAACTCTATACACTGTTGGTAGGAATGTAAATTAGTTCAACCATTGTGTAAGACAGTGTGGCAATTCCTCAAGGATCTAGAACTAGAAATATCATTTGACCCAGCAATCCCATTACTGGGTATATTCCAAAGGAATATAAATCATTCTACTACAAAGACAAATGCACACGTATGTATATTGCAGCACTATTTACAATAGCAAAGACATGGGACCAACTCAAATGCCCATCAATGATAGGCTGGATAAAGAAAATGTGGTACATATACAGCATGGAATACTATACAGCCGTAAAAAGGAATTAGATCATGTACTTTGCAAAGACATGAATGAAGCTGGAAGCCATCATCTTCAGCAAACTAATACAGGAACAGAAAATCAAACACCCCATGTTCTCACTCATGTGAGGGAGTTGAACAATGAGAACACATGGACATAGGGAGGGGAACATCACACACAGAAGCCAGTTGGGGGATAGGGGCTAGGGGAAGGGAGTACATTAGGACAAATAGCTAATGCATATGGGACTTAAAACTTAGATGACAGGTTGATAGTGCAGCAAACCACCATGGCACACGTGTACCTAGATAACAAACCTGTACATTCTGGACTTATATCCCAGAACTTAAAATTTTTTTAAAAAAATGAAATAAATAGGATTGAAAAGAATCAGGAGCCAAACGCACATGTCTGTATAAACCATTTCTCTTTTTAGCAATCTTCTGAATATCACCACACATCTGTTAGCAGTACAAAAACCCTCGAAAGGCATGGTCAAGGGCACTTACCAAGTTGTTTTTTATAGTATGAACAACTCTAAGTCTAGGACACTGACACATATATATGAACTTAATAAGACATGCTTGTTTTTAAAATGCATTCAAAAAGGACTACTACAAAGCAACCAGTGGGTTTGATGATCTGAATCTTCTCTATGGGGATAAAATATACATTTCTACGAAAAATAAAAGTTTCTTTGGGAGCACTGGGTCTAGTTAGCTTTTCTCAAACTGCATTCCAATGACACGTGCATCAAGACCATTAGGGATGATTAAAATGCAGGTACCACAGCCTCCACCAGACCTAGAAAATCAGAATCTCTGAGTATAAAGACTGGTAATCAGAAAGTTTTAAAAGTTCTCAGTTGATTTGTTTATATCCTAAACCTTTTGAATCTTTGGTCACCCAGAAGGACACTAAAGCAAAATAAAACTTGTTGGCCGAGGGAAAAAGTTTGCTGTAATCGCTCTTCTACCTTCTGAATTCTGACTCTTTTCATGAACAAAACTTAAAAGAATGAGCAGCATATTTATATTCGCACCCTCAGAATGAAGCAAAGCATCTGGCAAATAGCAGAATTATCAGAAAAATATTTGTAGATTTAAACTGAGGAGCATGGTCATGAAAGGCATCACTGATAATAAATAACATACTTTCTTTACATCCATATTTCCTCTCCTCTTCCAGCCTTCTCTAAAGAAAGAGAATATTTGCTGTATTTTCAACAGTGTTTGTACTAGGACCTGTATTTTGCTTTTTGTTCTTGGTAGTGATCCATGCATTCTCTCATACTTGGGGCTTAATAAAGTCACAGGATTGATGCTAGAAAGTATGGGTTAAGCTTCCCACATTTTTCTCTTAGTTACACTTTGAAAAACGGTATCTGTTTCCTTTCTCATAACGTGTGTGGTATTTGACATTTACCTTTTCCATTTTACAGAAAAAAAAAATTCACAGATAACCATCTTGCTATACACATCCATATCTGGCAGACTAGAAAGAATTTTTTCAGTAGTTAATCAAATAAACATTATGCCTTCAGCAGGGTTTCCAATGATTTGAGTTTTAAGCAGCTAATTAGTCTTTTTAATGACAACTAATTACTCATAGTGTGTTTATAGCAAAAATAGTTTTATAGATGCAATTGTCACTTCTATTGACACTTTTCTTCTTATTGGAATCTACAAGTGCAATAAAAATAATTTATTTTGACCCATTTCATCGTTAAAAAAAAAAACAAACAAAAAATAAAACCTCAGTCCTTAAGTACTCTCAAAAGTAAAAGTATCATCTTTAGGAAAAGAATAATATCTACTTCTCCTGAACTAGCAGCCTTTTCTTTGTTTCTTTCTATGCTGTACAGAAATTGTTGTCAGGTGAGGAACTGCCAAGAAGTGAAATGACATTATAAATGTCACACGTCAGTACATAGGTAAGGAAGAACTGCTGTCTGGAAAGCAAGCTAACTTTTTGACCAAAACATTCTTATTATATATCCGTTTTTGCCAATTCTGTTGCTTAATGTATATACTTTCTTAATTAAAAAATAACAAAGAAAACCAAGAGAGGTTACATGTTCAGCAAAAGATATGCAATATTCCATGTCTAGAAAAAATACTGTGATTCATGAAAAAAAGTTCAAAAAGAAATTGAAATGTATTACATCCTGACAAACTATACTCCCTTAACGCCTTGCATTTCTTTAGGAGCACAAAAATCTTAGGTGTGAGTCTAGAGTCTAAGAGGGTCATAAGGCGACATGACTTACAAAGACATTACTTTAAACCATCCTTTAGCTTATGGCGCACCTCGCATTATATTAAAGTGGGAATATAAAAACAGACTTGAACATCTGGGAAAAGTTCCATGCTTGGAGGCTACGTAGGTTTTATTTTACAGGACTAAGTTCAACACCTTTGTATCACCTTAATTCTTGCAAATCAGGTTGTTTGATGAAAAGCAATGTCCCTAACAAGCTCATAACTCATTTTGGGTTGTGTCTGTCTTTATCAGAAAGAGTAGCACTTTTTTACTTTCTATAGTCACGCAGGTAGAGAGTGGCTCTCTGCTTTAATAGTCAATAAAATGTTTCTTAGGTTAAAAAGAGAATTCAGGCCAGGCATGGTGGCTCAGGTCTGTAATCTCAGCACTTTGGGAGGCCAAGGGAAGGCGGATCACCTGAGGTCAGGAGTCCTGACCAACATGGAGAAATCCCATCTCTAAAACAATAAATAAATAAATAATAAAAATAAAATAAGGTGAATTCTGAGGGATTTCAAATGTGTTAGTATCACAGGGTCATATAGCATCTCTGTTTCCCTTTTTCTGTTCCATGCAGATATTATTCCAGTGAAATATAACACATATAGACTTACTGACAAATCTTTGATACAAATAAAGCAAGAAATTTGAACTTACCAGGTTAAAACCACATGCTTTTTAATTGCTTTTTTTTTTTTTTTAATTAGGAGAAAGGTGACCAGAAGTATTATTTTGCTACCTTATTGAGCTACATTGAAAAATGTGGCATGTAAAACAAATCAGTAAAGGATACCTCCAACAAATGTTAGGAAAAAACATCCAAATTTAAGAATGGTTTTCATAAGTTTCTCAATCACCTTATGTTCTGATAAATTTTACAGGAGGAAAAGAGGAAATTTAAGTCACAGAATTGAAGCTACTATTAAAAATAACCAGAAGGTTTAATTTTAAAAGCCTCATTTTTTAGAAAGACCCAAATCAGTAAAAGTCTTACTTCCCAATTCTGTGACTGCATTGGTCTGCTGGTACAGATAGTTATTTTGTTTGCAAAAGTTCAAAGATTTAATATACATTCAGGCAGAGTGAATAGAAATGCAAATATTCTTCATCATATGAAGTTTTTTATGTAAAAGCCTGCAGGATTTGTTCCATAGAATATAAGATATTACGACTTCCACTTATTCATAGTTGTTAATTACATTTTTATTTATTGTATTAAATCTTAATATAACGTTTTCTCCCATCTCTGTCATATTACCTCAGTGAATTTGCTTGAATATTTCTTTCTGCCTCTTAATGAATGACCTATTAAACTCATTATTATGATTATAATAAACCGTTGTTACTTTCACATGACATTCTATATTTCAGGAAAGTACTATTATCACATAAATTATAATGTTTTTTATAGCAGCATAAACGCCACAGTGGTTTTGTCATTAAAAACCTCATACAAAAGAATTCATTTGTCAACACTAACCAACAAAAATTATTTGCATTCACTTAAAGCAGTAGGTTTAAAAATACCCATTCTACATCTGCATCCCAGACTAACACAATCTAACCTACAGAGTTCAAATTTATTTTATTATAAAGTCTCCCACACTTGCTGTGATTTTTTTTTCAATGCATGGATTCAATGTAGGTCAGCTGCTTCAAGAGTCAGTTTTATCTAGCCAACCGTTAAATATTTTTCTTAAAGGAGGTGCTTTATATTGGGAATAATGGAACTACAGAATATGAAAAATGGCATGAGAAACATATAGGTTATTTTATTCAGCATCAGTCTTGCACCAACATGGGTATATGCAGCTACTGGCATTGAATGTATTTTTTGTTATGAAATATATGAAAATTTCAGGGAAAAAATTCTTAAGTCCTGCTGATAACACATCTTCCAGTATGTGTTAATATAATTAGGGTTGGGGGGATCTGTCCCAAATCTAAAACACACCCTGAATTGAAACCCTATGCAAACTACTTAAGGAAAAAAAACTTGCATCACTGTGATTATTCTGCCCTCTAGTGTTAAAGTAACCAGTATTTACACTGAAGTTCACTTGCTTTTTTCAGATCAGCATTTTCATGACCCATTTGTCCAACTATGGGAATGACCGACTGGGATTATATACATTTGTTAATCTTGCCAATTTTGTGAAGAGCTGGACCAATCTACGACTTCAGACCCTGCCTCCAGTACAACTGGCCCACAAGTATTTTGAGCTGTTTCCTGATCAGAAAGACCCTCTCTGGCAGGTAAAATTAATTCAATAATTGATATAACCAATTAATTCCAGGACCATAGTTCTATGAGATATTCCAAATCTGAAAAGTGAAGGTATCTGAAAAAAAAAACTGCATTTTGGAAATGTTAGATTTGAGAAACTACTCCTTCCTAAACTGATTTTCTATCATGGTGACTACATATTGCACCCAATTCCCTGTTCCCTTGTACATTCAAAATTACGGGATTCAGAAGGCTCAGTGATGGATTCACTGGATGTGATGTTTTCAATCAGGAGTGAGAGATAAATCTACAGATTGCAATAGGCTGGAAGAGTAGAAGATGGTAAACATGTTGTTAGGCAGTAGCCTTTGAACACATCCACATATCTCCAATGGCTAAACCATAGACAGTCTCTGAGAAGAGTTCAGAACTGACATCTGCCTTCTTAACCATGTCATACACCAACAGCCAACAGCCACAGAATGTGAACAGCTTTCACGAGTATTAATTGGGGATTAATATGGGGAAAAGCATTTCACGGGAAAATCACTGAGCTTAAGATAAAATACCACATTTATATGGCATATTCAAATGGTTCTGAAGGTAACCTAGATATGAAAGCATAGAGTCTTAATGTATCATAGAATTGCAGGAACAACTTTGAATTTAAATTGTCCACTCTATGATCTGTGAAAAATAATAATTTTGGTAAATAATTACATATTGCTTACTGTATGTCCGACTGGGCACTTTACATGTGTTAACTCATTTAATCCTCACAACTACCTTAAGTGGTAGGTACAGTTACGATTTGCATTTTACAGATGAAGAAACTGAAGCACAGAAATACTGAGTCAATTAAGCAAGGTCACACGGTGGTAAAGCAGGAATCAGTCATAGACCATCTGGTTCCAAATGTTGTTACTTCTTAATCACTGCTCTAAACACTACTAGAGTAACAGACAGAGCTGATGGTAAAACAATAGCGATCTTCAGAAGCAGAACTCAGTACATTCCACAGATTGAAGTTGTTAACTCTGAACTTTATATTCAATGCATTCAGATTGAAGGTTTTTTTGTTTTTGTTTTTGTTTTTGTTTTCTTATTACATTTTAGGTTTTGGCAGATTGAAGTTTTTAACTCTGAACTTTATATTCAAAGCATTCAGCTTTCAACCCTAAGTTAATAACCTCCTGGGCACAAACAGATAACTCCCAGAAGAGACATAACTGCCCACATAGCAGGTTAAAGTTGTTGGTGTGGACTTACGACTGCATATTACTTTTTGGTTGTTTTAACAAGCATCTTTTCATTTTAACCACCACAAAATATCACCAAATGTTAGCCAGTGGAAAGGCATGCAATTTTCCTGCTAATTTAACCTCATTTTTAAACTGAAATCATTATTTCAGGTAGTAAGTTTTAAACTATTTTTTTTTCAGAAGAACAGCCAAAAAGAATACTCTCACTTTAGTCTTAACATCTGTTAGTTATTAAAAATAAGCAGAAGGCTTATTTAACTTCATATATCAAAGGTATTAACTGACTAGAAATAAAAAGTGGTACTGTTTGCCCATTCCTGGAATATTAAAGGGTACTGTAATTCTTCTTCCTTTTCTACGTAATATATACTTTGCTCTAAAAATGAAGGGTGTTCTAAATAGGACTTGCACGGTGGGTGTTGCTGTGAAATATTATAGACCAAAAGCAGAATCCCTAAGGTAGTAAATCACCCTCATTATGCCCTTTTGCTAACACTTAGGACTTTCTACCATCATAGTTACATTTTTAGATAAACATTTATCAACCTTTGAAGGCAGCTGCAAAGTATCTGCCATCTCTTTAGATAGTATTATTTTGGCAAGATCCCTATCCCTTTGAAGCACAGCTGGAAAGCTCAAAGTTACTTAGAATAGAAATCTGACATCTTATATTTCAGTTATATATTGAATCCTGAGAATATATCATCTTTTAGGTTAGCAGGAAGCATAGTCTCCACCTAGTAAGCTAATTAAATATATATAAAACTGCTAGTAGCTGATTAAACTCTGTGCTGAGACTGTTGACCCAAAGTGGAAATACTTCCCCCCTCTCCAACCTCCTCGGCAGACTCTCAACCTCAAGATGGAAAGGAGTTATTCAGAACATCCATGATGCTACTTCAGGGCTTTTGTTTTTTAAAACAGCCTTATTTTTTTTTATCCCAGTGCTGCCTGGTATAGCTTTAAAGAACACACGTTAGAAAAGCTAGCCCACAATGGACACAATCATGAAAAAAATGTATCTCTATATTCTTCTCCCATTTAGAATCCTTGCGATGACAAACGCCACAGAGACATTTGGTCTAAAGAAAAAACTTGTGATCGCTTACCAAAATTCTTGGTAATAGGACCCCAGAAAACTGGTGAGAACTTTTTATGTTGTGATTAACCAGTGTAAAATTCCTGATGACTAGACAATGAGTTCTTGTCACAATAAGTTCATAAACTTCCCATAACTGCTAATGAACATGTTTTTCTCCAACATAATTTTCATTCAGCTGAGTAATGTACCTAAATGCTTATCAAAGTGTTTTTAAGTGAAAAGAATAAAGCAGATGTCACAGCATTCAAATGTTCACCAGTCAGTTTGGTGGCACAGGTAATTTTTTCCCAAATATTTTAATTGAAAAGCATTGTAATTAGCATTTCTAAAATCAAAGCTAATCACTGACAGGATTGTATCAAAAGTCAAGAGGGACACATACAAGTATCTATAACTCTTTATAATAAATCCCTTCTAGAAAAATAGTCCCTTAGGCTGCCATTTTCCTAATATTGTTTATTTGTAAACTATTTCTTACCGAGATGACTATTTTTTAAAAGTCTAAAAGATGTTTGACAAGCAGAATTCCTAGACATACACAAAACTTTGTGCTAAGAAATGTGTTTATTCATACCCAGGAGAAATCTTTTTTCCCTTTTCTTAATTTGGTGTGCAATTTTTCCCCGATAAACTTCTTGTTTCTAAGAATCAGTATTAAAATGAAGCCCCATGGAAGCTTTAAACTACCAGACATTCATGCTGCATCCTGCATGATAAATTATTTGGGGCCCTTGGTTTCTGGCTTCACAGAATACAGCCTTTACAATCTTATTTTTGCTAAGGGGAATACATTCCCTCTCCTCAATGATCTAGAAATAACTGAGGAAAGTTTTGTGCAGTGTACACAGGGAGTTTAGCATATTCATTTTTTTCCTTAATGTCATTTGCAGATATCAATCTGAAAACAATAAATATTACAAATATTTATACTTTTCTGGTCCTACTTCACTTGTCCTTATCTATCTAAAGTCAAAAGGCAACTAGGACAACATTTAAACTAAAATCTCTTCGGTGAACTCTCACTGTCATCACATAACCTTGTCAAGACTGATCACGTCCTGAAGGCTTTCCAAAGCATTTTGCTTTCAAAGTCCTGCAGGATTCACTTCCTCTTGTGTTGTGCTGGATATGCAGACATTTTGATATCGTGGTTAGATTATTACCTGTCCTCTTGAACTCAATTGGGTTTCCAAATGTTTGCTACAATTCGGATGTGACATTTGTCGTTGGAAAAGACTTTTTATAGAACTTGATTCTTTTTTATAGAAATTGATTTTTCCCAGTTTTGCTGAGGTATAATTTGCATGCAATAAAATCCACCCATTTTAAATGTGCAATTAGCTGAAGTCTAAACCTTGCGCACAGTTGTGCCCACCATATTCGAGATATAGTCGTTAGCCTAAGAAAATCTCTCCATGTCCCTTTGCAGTCTATCCTCTCCATCCACCAGATCCCCAGCCACATGTAACTACTTTCTACCACTACAGTTTTGCCGTTTCTAGAACTTCATGTAAATGGAAGCATGTAGTGTGTAGTCTTTTGCATCTGATTTCTTTCATTTAACATAATACTTTTGAGATTCATGTTGCTGTAGATACCCATATGTTGTGAAACTGATTTTTTAATTAAGTATTTTCTCATATCAGTCACATGAAAATTAAATAGCTTCATTCTTAACTGTACTTTTGTCAAAAGTATTTTTCTGGGCCAGGCCTGGTGGCTCATTCCTGTAATCCCAGAACTTTGGGTGGTCGAGGTGGGTGGATCACCTGAGGTGAGGAGTTCAAGACCAGCCTGACCAATATGGTGACACCCCATCACTACCAAAAATACAAAAATTAGCCAGGCATATTGACATGCACCTGTAGTCCCAGGTACTCAGGGGCTGAGGCAGGAGAATCGCTGGAACCTGAGAGGCAGAGGTTGCAGTGAGCCAAGATCATACCACTGCACTCCAGTCTGGACAACAGAGTAAAACTCCATCTCAAAAACTATGTGTCTTTTTTTCTGGATAATTTTGCACAGATTTCTATTTATCTGGATATTCAAATATTTTTCAGTGTGGAAACTGACAAAAATATAAAACTGAAGATTTATAGGTAGTTATTTAAGAATGTATCCATGAGGCCAGGCACGGTGGCTCAAGCCTGTAATCCCAGCACTATGGGAGGCCAAGGCGAGTGGATCACGAGTCAAGAGATCGAGACCATCCTGGTCAACATGGTGAAACCCCGTCTCCACTAAAAATACAAAAAATTAGCTGGGCATGGTGGCACGTGCCTGCAGTCCCAGCTACTCAGGAGGCTGAGGCAGGAGAATTGCCTGAACCCAGGAGGCAGAGGTTGCAGTGAGCCAAGATCGCGCCATTGCACTCCAGCCTGGGTAACAAGAGCGAAACTCCGTCTCAAAAAAAAAAAAAAAGACTGTATCTATGATTACATAGTTGAATTACCACTGACAAAGTATATATACAGGACAGTTTATTTAGACCCAATAATACATATAGGTAAAGACAGAATACAGAAACCACAACTTAAAAATTTTTTAACACTGATAAATTGCATTATACCTTTTACTATGTAAAATAATTAGATTACATTCATTTTTTCTGTTTGTCTAATTAATGCTGGTCATGAAAGGCTACTAAAAGTGAACTAAATGTGTTTAATACAATTTTAAAAGATAAGATCCAGAAAAGAATGTTTTCAGTTGATCTAAGAAAAACAATAATCTGTTTTTCATTCTTACATTATAATGCCAATACTTATTTCCAAAAAGATTTGTTATTTTTAATTTAAAAAATGCCTCATGCATATAAACTATTATATCTCAAGTACATAATTTAGATTAAAATGTAACATATTCATTATAATTCTAAGTTATATCTCAATAAAGATTTTATCTGGAAAAATACCTTCTGAATATTCAGATATGGCACTCTTTAGGTGCTTTCACATAGGTTACCTCATTGATCCTCATAAACCCTGATAGCTAAGTATTTTCTTCCCCACTACACAGATGGAAAAACTAAGACTCAAGAGAGGTTAAATATTTTTGGTTCAAATTGACACAGCTGGTAAGTACAAGAAATAAAAATCTTGATCCTAGAATTTACCTGACTTCAAAGAACATGCTCTTTCTATATTACTATGGATTTCATGTAATGGAGCATCTTTTTCTCCAGCAAATTTTAGATATTGCTTCACAGTTATTCAAAGTCAGTGATTCTCAAGGGTGGTTGCCAGACCAGCAGCATAAGCATCACCAGAGAACTTAATCAGATAAGTGTAAATCCTTGGGTTATAACAAAGACTTGCTGTATCAGAGATACTGGAGAAGAGCTGAGCTATCTGTGTTTTAACAAGCCCCCCACATGAATCTGATGCATGTCAGTTGGAGGACCACTGTTTTAAGGCATGCTTGTGAAGAACGTTTTTACTTTGTATATCATAGATTACTATGTTTTATTCCCTATAATGATCTATGATTACAGACAAAATGTTCATTGTTTGACTCAGATGTAATATAGGAAGACTGCCTCTTTCAATTTCTTTTTTAAGACAATATTGCCATTGACAGTTATTTTAACTATTTTTCTATTGTATAGATATGGTAGATTGAAGTAAATAAATACTAAAGAAAGCTTAACTTATAAATATTTAAATAGTATGTATTTACTTAAATGTTACCATATTTGTACTATTTAAGCAAATCAACACTAAAATACTACTTTACTACCATATTAATACTGTTTAAGGGCTGGGCACAGTGGCTCATGCCTCTAATCCCATCACTTTCGGAGGCCACGGCAGGTGGATCACCTGAGATCAGGAGTTTGAGACCACCCTGGTCAACACGGTGAAATGCTGTCTCTACTAAAAATATAAAAATTAGCTGGGCATGCTGGCAGGCGCCTATAATGAGGCTGAGGCATGAGAATCACTTGAGCCCAGAAGGAGAAGGTTGTGGTGAGCTGAGATCACACCACTGCACTCCAGCATGGGCAACAGAGCAAGACTCCATCTCAAAAAAAAAAAAAAAAAAAAAGAAAAATACTATTTAAGTAAATACTAGCATATTGATGCTATTTAAATAAATACTATCATATTAACACTATACTATTATTTAATTAGTATTATTAATAATACCATATTAATACCATGTAAGTGATTAAATAGTAAAGAAAACTTACTTGAAAGAAAATTCAACATTTTGTATAAATGGCAACATGACATAATTACTAAGCAAAATTAGGTTAGCAATTTCTCCAAGTGAAAGAAATAAGGCCATGTCTTATTACTATTTCTAGCTATTGCCTTGGAATATGATTAACAAGTCCTGCTCCACATTTGTATAATAGTGTAAATAATAGTAAATTTCTCTCTTAGGAGTAGCCAATATCTATAAATACTTTTATATTATGATCTTAAAAATACAGTCACAGTTACGAGTATTACATACATGGTTAAATTTTGACAAACTGAACTCAAACTGCCTTACTTTCTCTTGTACTAATCTGACCAAGCTACACACTTCATCTCCTCATTTAGCCTTATAAAACACTAATCGTACAGTTATGACATTGCTTACTTTTTGAAAAATCATACCCTTTCTCCCCAATAGTCACAAATATATATGAATACCTGTGATATATCATTCTCTTCCCTATTAAATGCAAACTTTATAAGTTATGTCACTAAGAAATTTAGCAATTTAAACAATTTTGACACTACTTTTATAAAAATATAAGTACATTCAAGCTTATGCAAATTTGTTGAAAGATTAAATTCTGTCTTAAGTTTAATTAGTGTTCATAGGCCTCAGGAAGAACTTAATATGAGAACCCAGGTACTGATTTTGGTAATGTAACATATTAAATAATAATATATTGCATTTATATAGTGCCTTATTACTGTCAAAATGTCTTCAGGTACATGTCCTTTCATTCTCAAAGAAAATCTATGAAATAAGCAAGGCAGGTGATTTTCCATTAAGAAAGCTGAGACAGGCCAGGTGAGGTGGCTCACTCTTGCATTCTCAGCAGGTTGGGAGCCCGAGGTGGGAGAACTGCATGAGCTCAAGCATTCAAGACCAGCCTGAGTAACATAGCGAGGCCTCATCTCTACTAACGATAAAAAAAAATTTTACAAATTCAGCCAGGCTCAGTGGTACATGCCTATAGTCCCAGCTGCTTGGGAAGCTGAGACAGGAGGATCCCATGAGCCTGGTGTTGGGGTTGTAGTGAGCTATGATTCCACCACCACACTCCAGCCTGGGCAACATAGTGAGACACTGTCTCAAAAAAAAGAAAAAAGAAAAGAAAAAGAAAAGGAAAGCTGATGAGACGAACATATGCTAAAAGACAAAGACTCACACAAATCAGTCATTGAGCTGAGATCAAAAGCCAGTTCTCTCAATCTCTGCAACAGGCCTCTTTCACACCACACTATCTCCATTTTTTTAGAACCTGCTTCTATTAAACTGCTGATTATCTATTCAATTTATTTCAAGGAGTAGTTATTAAAAATCTGTTTGGGTCATTGTAATATTTTATTTATTAATGACTTTAAAGTGCTAGTCATAGGAAATGGTATTTTCATTTAATTAATTTCTAAACCTCTATTGTCTTTCCAGGTACCACTGCTTTGTATTTGTTCCTGGTTATGCATCCTTCCATCCTTAGTAACTCCCCCAGCCCAAAAACCTTTGAGGAGGTACAGTTCTTTAATAGAAATAACTACCACAGGGGGATTGATTGGTAAGATGGGTTATTAGTATAAATCTAAAAGTATATGTACTGTATACAGTGTAAAGTTAGCACTAATATTTAGAAACATGTAAGTTTGTAGTCACAAATAAAAGTTAACCTCTGCGCCTTGGAAACTGATTGAATATCATAAAAGAGCTCAGAAATTTTTCAGAACAAACTCTTCTAAGTTTATAAAGGGATTTGTTTCCCCAAGAGGATCACATGTAATTTCAATTGGTATTAATTTTATTTGATGGTAACTACAGATATTAAGTCAGAATAATAGCATAATACTCAGAAATTTCATTTCTCTCTACTTGTAAGGAAAAAAAATTTTCATATATTTCTCTTCTTGTGCACTTTTATTAAGTGATGCTATAGCCAATATATGTAATTTTCTATTTTCTTTGGCACATAAAAGAAAAATAAATAAAACTAAAAATATTTGTATATTACAATAATCAAAGCCATAAAAACCTATCAATACACAAAATTTAATTTTGCCTTTGAATTGAAATTAGAAATATGTCAACCATCTGAAGAAAACTGAAAAAGTACCAATAACAGAATATACACAAGATACAGTCATGTAGTAGAGCTAGATGGTACAAACTAACATGTTCATCATATATCTAGAGGTCTTGCTATGAAGGTATGCTGGACAGAGAGTGGTATAAAGGAGTGAATTATAATAATTCTACAGCATAAATATATTTTGCATGTATTTTAGGATAGTCATATATAGTAACCTCTGTTGTCAAATTGCATGATCTCAATTTTAAAATTATCAGTCCCTGAGGAGCTGCTTGTGAACAGTCCGAATGAAAAGAAAAAGAAATGGATTGAGCACAATTTGAGCACCTACTAGGATTTACATATATTCTAATTGTTATATATTTCACTACCAACTTTTCAGTTCAGGGTTTGATATTGTGTTGTATTAAATAACAGCTGGAAAATCAAGAAACCATCAACAACGGCCAGGCACAGTGGCTCACATCTGTAATTCCAGCATTTTGGGAGGCTAAAGTGGGTGGATCACTTGAAGTCAGGAGTTAGAGACTAGCCTGGGCAACATAGCAAGAACCCATCTCTACCAAAAATACAAAAATTAGCCAGGCATGATGGTATGCACCTGTGGTCTCAGCTAACTTGAGAGGCTGAGATGGGAGGATCACCTGAGCCCACGGAGGTTGAGCCTGCAGTGAGCTGTGACTGCAGCACTGCACTCCAGCCTGAGCAACAGAGTGAGTCACTGTCTCAAAAAAAAGAAAAAGAAGAGAAAGAAACCATCAGCTACTTGAACTGTATTTGACCACTGATTCAAATATATATGCCAGTATATAATTACAGAATAAAATGATGTTAACATCAGGACTAAAAGGACTGAATAAAAACTACTTTGGAGGTGGACAGGAATGTATTAGCATTACATTCCTATCAATACTTGGATTGTCTAGGACTTTTTATCAAAAAACATTTTTGAAAAATTCATGGTAAAAAATTTTTACAATAGTTATTAACTTTTTACCATAAATGTTTCATAAATATGTTTTGATCATCATGTGGATGGGTACTCTAATAAGAACAAAAGTCCAGCCAGGCATGGTGGCTCATGCCTGTAATCCCCACATTTTGGGGCACTGAGGCGGGCAGATCACCTAAGGTCAGGAGTTAGAAACCAGTCTGGCCAACATAGTGAAACCCTGTCTCTACTAAAAATATAAAAATCAGGTGGGCATAGTGGCACATGCCTGTGCTTCCAGCTATTCATGAGTCTGAGGCAGGAGAATCACTTGAACCTGGGAGGTAGAGATTGCAGTGAGCCAAGATCATGCCACTGCACTCCAGTCTGGGTAACACAGCAAGACTGTGTCTCCAAAAAAAAAAAAAAAAAAAAAAAAAAAAAAAAAAAAAAAAAAACAATCTAAAAGGTCCCTTAAGCAGTTTACAAGGAGATGACATAAATAAGTAAAAAGCTAAAGAGCAATGAAAGATTCTAAATATAACTCATTAAAACCACCAAATACATATAATTTTGATTGACAAATTATGTTTACAAAAGTCAATTGATAGTAATTGCAAATGTCAATCTGTAGCAATAACTACAGCTTTACTCTCCATGACATCAAATGTTTTTAAACCCTCAGAATGGCCTTGCCTCTCTGTGAGGCATCAGCACCTCAGCAGTCCTGTTGGGACTGTGATGTCACAAGTTGAAGATTATGAAGATTATGTGGTCTCAGAGTGCCAGGGTCACCTAAAGAAGTGACCCAGAGACAGTTAGTTAATCTGAATGTGTAGATCTGCTTTTTTGGAGAACTGGATAAAACCAGCAGCCTAAGCACAAGCTTAGGACACAAGCAAAGTAGGGCATATGAAAATTTAAAGACTTTATCTTTTACAGTCAACATTTTCAGTCAGACGATTTAAGAAAAATGTTTGACTTACGCATACATGTAAATTTGATGTTTCATGATTTGGTCTTATTATTTTTAGTTACATAGGAACTTACCGGAGACCTGGAGTAGTATGTAGAAAGCCATGAAATCCTATCAGCATTTAGACCAGGCGTCCCCAGACTTTTTACACAGGGGGCCAGTTCACTGTCCCTCAGACCATTGGAGGGCCGCCACATACTGTGCTCCTCTCACTGCCCACCAATGAAAGAGGCACCCCTTCCTGAAGTGTGGTGGGGGGCCAGATAAATGGCCTCAGGGGGCCACATGCGGCCCATGGGCCATAGTTTGGGGACGCCTGATTTAGAACTTCTAAACATTGTAATCTGGCTTTAAGAAAAATCCCGTGCCTGTAATCCCAGAACTTTGGGAGGCTGAGGCTGGTGTATCACCTGAGATCAGGAGTTCAAGACCAGCCTAGCCAACATGATGAAACCCCGTCTCTAGTAAAAATACAAAAATTAGCTGGGTGTGGTGGTAGGTGCCTGTAATCCCAGCTACTTGGGAGGTTGAGGCAGAAGAATTGCTTGAACCTAGGAGGTGGAATTTGCAGTGAGCTGAGATCACGCCACTGCACTCCAGCCTGGATGACAGAATGAGACTCCATCTCCCAAAAAAAAAAAAAAAGGAAAGAAAGACTCAGTGTCAACCCAAATAACAAATAAATATGGGGTATTGCAAAAAATTCCATTTTTCAGGTAAAAGAAAATGCTGAAGTTTTATGTTTTATAGGAGTAGAAAAACTTAAAGGAGGCAGGCATTTACTTTTAACCCCCAAATTGTTAAAACACTCTAGTTTGCTCACTAATTTTTTGAATAACCTCAATTTACATTCTCTAAATGTGAGCATTTTGCAGAGCTTCCAGGTCCCATACTAAAAATATGAACCTTTTATTTACTTCTCTATTCATCAAACATCTTTCAAGTGCCTGTAAGTGCTAGCAACTACACTAGAAAAATGCAGCGCCGGGCACGGTGGCTCACGCCTGTAATTCCAGCACTTTGGGAGGCCAAGGCGGGCAGATCACAAGGTCAGGAGTTTGAGACCAGCTTAACCAACATGGTGCAACCCTGTCTCTACTAAAAATACAAATATTAGCTGGGCGCGGTGGGGCATACCTGTAATCCCAGCTACTCAGGAGGCTGAGGCAAGAGAATCGCTTGAACCCAGGAGGCAGAAGTTGCAGTGAGCCAAGATCTGGCCACTGCACTACAGCCTGGGAGACAGAATGAGACTCTTTCTCCAAAAAAAAGAAAAGAAAAGAAAAATTCAGACATATAAGCAAACAAGAGCTGCGCACTGCCCCCTCCATGAGCCCCTGGGGTCTGGCAAAATAAACACATTATAAGTCCAAGATCCAGACCTACTTGAGGAGGTTTTCAAAGCCTAAACTGTTCCAGATTAAGTCTTCTAGGAAGGTGGGACAGGTTTAAGAAGCTAAAATTTCTGATTTTTTGTGATTTTATGAAGCCTTTTTACAGAACAAGCAAGCTTGAGACAAGCTTGGACCAAATAAGACACCACTAGACACTTTAAATAATCTTAGCACTTCTGGAACCAGTGTGAGCTTCTACATAAGCAGTATCCTGAAATTTGGCACTTTCTGTAAATAGAATATACACCAGAACAAATAGCACGTCAAATCTTCCAGAAATTTTTGTGTATCTCTTTCTCCATAAAGGGGTGCCAGAATTACATATCACCAACAAGCCAATTCCAGACAACATAAAAGGATTTTACTGCTCTGAATCTCAAGATACCACTGTGTTGCACCAGCTAAACTTTGCAATGTGTTAGCAACTGGAATCCTACCAGAAGCTTTATCATGTTTTAGGATATGATCTCACATTCAAAAATTTATGAACGTCTCATGTGATCTTTTGGTCAAAAGAAAACAAGACACTGTAAAAACAAAACAAAAAAAAAACCATCATTGCATGAATGTTAATGACTTTTTTGTTCAGTAATTATTGAACTACCTTGTCTTGGTATCCCAGTGTCATAATGGCTTATGATTCAAAGGGGGTGGCAGTGGAGGCTGAGGCCATTATCATAAAATTTAAGAATCCCTAGAAGCTATATTTTTACAGTCTCTCTAAAAAAGCCCTTTTCCTCTAAAAGTTGTTCCTTAGTGCTTCAGAAATATTTCTTATCCTATTCGGAATTAGTTATATTTGACAACTTTTATTCAGGTGGAACATTAAACAAAATCCTACATCTCAATGCTTGACCCTATAGATATCCCTGTGTTCACTCTGCTGGTAATTTGAATTCTCTCTACCTATAAGGATATAGAACATGACCTCGGGAAATTTGTTAGGATTTTATATTTGGAATGTACATACTTTTAAAAATTTCTCCTATAATTATTCTAAAGAGGAACATAAGTGGCTCTATATGATAAAAATTAAGCAAAAAAGCAATATTTATACCAGATATGCGCTGCACCTTTGACACTATGTGATTAAATATAACACTGGCACAGTACATGGAAAAGAAATTATTTCACTTGCAATAAAGTAAAAAATATCTCCTCTAAATCCTTTTAAAATGCCTGAACTGAATATATCATCTGTTTTAATAAAATTTTTTTTTGAGTACTTGAATTTTTCTCCGTACAGTGTTTCTACATTCAGACACATTTGATATAGTTAGGTTAATTACCGCTGCAGTTTGATCACTATGTCTCTACATTTTTGTTATCTATTTCTTCCTGATATTAAGCAAAACATAAAGAAAATGTATCTCAAAAAACATCTTCCAAACACGTTATTAGTGTTCTGGGTAGTTTTCTCTTTCTATAGAGGACAAATGCTGTAAAGAAAAAGTCTTTTAATTAGGAAACAGATTAATTTGTGGGACACTTTTAACATCTTTGGTCACCGGAATATGAGTATAAACCAGAGTCTCATTTTGAGAAAAATATTCCTTTTCTAGGTATATGGATTTCTTCCCAGTCCCATCTAATGTCACCACTGACTTTTTGTTTGAGAAGAGTGCCAATTACTTCCACTCAGAGGAAGCCCCTAAAAGAGCTGCTTCTCTGGTTCCCAAAGCCAAGATCATCACCATTCTCATTGACCCTTCAGACCGAGCATACTCCTGGTACCAGGTAAGGAAAATGCAAATAGAATCCAACAGGGAGAAGGGGAGTATGGGCAATGGAGCATCATTTTTAGCAACAGCGACTACCTCAGGTTTTCACGAAAGAGATTTGCTAGTTGTTTGATATCTACAGAAAAAATGGATACATTTTTCTTAATTTCCACTGAGAAATTTCCTCCATTTTTTGTTCTTTTATTAGCTTAATCAATTCATTTAATAAACTGTATTAATGCAGTAAAAGAAACTAAATTAAAATATAAGAAAATATTTACTTTTTTATATCTCTGCTTCTATATATCTGCATTTTAAAATCATTATTTTTTCATCTAATTCATGTGTACTCTATAAAGAGTCAGATAGCAACAATTTCAGTCTTTGTGGGTTATACAGGCTCTGAGACAATTATGCCATTGTATTTCAAAAGTAGCCATAGACTATATGTAAGTGCATAAGCACTGCTGTCTTCCAATAAAACTTTACTGAACAGGCAGTAGGCCATAAATTGCTGACCCTAGCTCTAAACGAGCTTAAATATCTGCTTGTACTAAAGAGACAGCTTAGTGGCAAAGCTAAAATAAGAATTTTTAGGCTAGGTGTGGTGGCTTATGCCTGTAATCCAAGTACTTTGGAAGGTGAGAAGATTTTTTGAGCCCAGCAGTTCAGGTGGGAGAATTGTTTGAGCCCAAGAGTTCAAGACCAGCCTGAGCATCATAGGCAGACTCTATATCTACAAATAAGAAAAATTAGCCAGGCACAGTGGCACATGCCTGTGGTCCCAGCTACTTGAAAGGCTGAAGTGGGAGGATCACCTGAGCCTGGCAAGTTTGCGTCTGCAGTAAGCTGTGACTGCACCATGTACTCCAGCCCAGACAACAGAGGGAGACTGTCTCAAAAAAAAAAAAAAAAAAAAAAGGAAAGGAAAAAATTCTTCATCTCTGAGAGCCTAACATGTCTAAATGTTTCTTGTGTATTCATTGTCATGGTTTTCTTAGGTTGGTTAGAACCTTGTACAGAAATGATCACTTTGAAGTAATTTAACAAACTCTAGTAGTAAGACATATATCAAAGAGAAAATATATATATATACTTTTAATAAATCATTACAAATAATAGGAAACAATCTTTTAAAACTTTTCAGTAATATTTTAACCACCAGTTGGAAGGATTCAATAAGAAGCAGTCAAAATTAACATAAGAACATAATAAAATTAATGGAATCAGTGTGTTTAGTCTCTAGGATCCTTAGTTCTCACTTCTCAGTTTTGTAATTTAAAAAACACTTTCCTACTATTCATGTGTTTATCCATTCATGAAATAATTTTAATGACTACTGTGTGCAAAGTTTTGTTCTAAGTATGATTTGAAAAATAAATCCAATGCTATACTTGAAATTGATTTCAGCCTAAGTGGAGAAATATGTATAAACAAACGTATAAATTAGAAAGTAATAAGTGATGGACATACAGACTTGTTCAGAACCACAAAGCCCACCTGACAAAGACCACCTGGGAAAAGGCAGATTTATTCATGGCTGTCTCAGAGAAGTCCACATACCGGAACCATGGGGCACATTTTTAAACAAGGGAAAGATATGTAAGCGAAGAAATTTAGGTAAAATTCAAATGAAGAAGTGTTTCCATAAATGCAAAGCAGAGCTATGTAAAGGAGTTATCAGGTCAGTACTAAAAAGCTGACTAAGGGTCCTATTTTCTTAGAAACTATAATGTTAAGACAAATGTTCTATGTACAAAAATCCCTATTCTGAAATCTGCAAGTAGACTGGATATATGGCTACTTCCCTGTGTTAAAGTGATTCACATGGCTTAGGTACTCCCTTCCAGAGTAGGATATTCCATTCCCACTGATTTGACTTAAAACAGCTAAATTATTGACAATTAATTATAATGTTAGAGAATAAAGTTCTTTGTCACTAAGTCCTTTGGCTACTTAACAAAAACAGTTTTTGCAGTTCGCAAGAGGAAGAACAGATTGTTGGGAAAGGTTTTGTGGCAGGAACATAGTGGGGAAAGGTCATAGAAAGCAGAGAAAACTTAGATAGGCATTTTGATAATCATCGGAATAATAGGGAGTGGAGACAGCCTGGAAAGCTAAAATCCACAATTCTGTACTAATCATTCATGCTAAACCTGAAGCCATCTTTTAAATCAAAACATACAGCAAACTACAAATTGAGTGATTTGATTTTGCACCTTTTACCTTTTTCACCAAGTATCTGGAGAAAATAGAAATGAGCCTTAATAGACTCCAAGAGAAAGAAGAAAATTGGAGCTTGGCAACCACTTAGTCCCTGAAAAATGAGGAATTTACAGAAAAAGAAGGCTTTAAGGCTGCAAGCTAACAAAAACGCCCTAAATATTACAAATAAATCACAGTGGCAAAATGCAGGCCTTAACAAAGTCTAGTAGAGTTTGTAGTTCAGTGATTTGAATCTTAATTGCAGAAAATTTGCTATTCAACTAGATGTGGTAAACATCCACAAACTCACCACTAAGCCTGAATATTTATTGGCCAATTTAAAGAAAAGGTGATTTACTCACACCCATGGGCCTGCGCCTGAGCCATTATGAAACACTTTCCTACTTGCATTGCTGCTTTCTGCATTTTCTGCACAATAAATGATTCTGATTTGCCGCAAAGGTTACCATTAGATAAAATAATCTTGGCTTTTAGATACCAGGCAATGTATGATAAAAGCTGTGGATTTCAGATAATGTACATGTCAGACTTTCTACTACTTTCTCCATTTAAAACAGCCGATAGGCCTTTTCTAATCTAAAACTGCATTACTAGATGGAGCAAAACTATTTGGCAGAGCTAGTAGAGTGCTTGTCTATTATGGATATTCACTGGACACAATAAATGGTTTGCTTATGAGCTGGAAAGGGAGCATTAACACAGCTTTCGAAAGTTTACTTTCAGAATAAAATACGTACATTAAGGAAACAAGTCAGTAAAGTTGGTGAAGGAATCCTATCAACAAGAATTCAACTTCTACCAGATAAGTTCTCAAAAATTTACTCCCATAAGTATCAGAACTTTAAATCCTGACGCTCCAAGCAAACACTATCATGTTTATTAATTTCAAAATAAATAACTCTCCAGCAGTGAGGCACTTCTTTCTTTAGCTTTGAGACTTGTCACAAAGATTGGTTTTTAATTATTTATGCCTATGGTTCAGATTAGTTTAATTATCCATCTTTTCATCATAGCATCAGCGATCACATGAAGACCCTGCAGCTCTGAAATTTAGCTTCTACGAAGTGATCTCAGCAGGGCTCCACGCACCCTCGGAGCTCAGAGCCTTGCAGAAGAGATGTTTGGTCCCGGGGTGGTATGCCAGCCACATCGAGAGATGGCTTGTTTATTTCCCCCCATTTCAGGTATGTAGTAGTAAGGATTTACATCATATTAGAATCTCATTAAGTTGATAACTTTGCCTAAGGATAAGAAAATTTTCACTCACTAAACTATTATGCGTTCTTCCTCTTTAGTTGTAAATAATGAGGTTGCTGCAAGGAGAAATAGGCAGAAGTAGAAAAACTGTTTAATTTTCTACGAGTATTTCAGGATAATTCTCCCTGCTCTATTTGCTGTGCATACCTCTCCTGGTTGTAAAAAGCCTAGAAAGCTTTAAGTCCCTGATTCTTATTCTGAGAATAAAGTTTGAAAGAGAACCTCTTAACCAAATAAGACAAATATTGTTTTGCTTAATTAATTGCCATTATTTCCTTTCTGAACCATCTTGCTGAATTTTTTATAAGTCCTGTGTTTTTCTCAGCCCCTTGAATCGAGTCTGCCTGGGATCAACCTAAATTACAAAATCAGTCCCATGTGGGATTGTGTAAACAATCCAGTCACATAAGACATGATACATAACTGTGAGTCTAGATGACAGCCACTACCATGTATGGCTATTTCGGTTTATATTAAAATCAAATAAAAAGTTCAGTTCCTCAGTTGCTGTAGCTACATTTTAAATGCTCAATAGCTACATGTTAGACCCAACATGTCCAAAGTTCTATTGAACAGTGCTGGTCTAGGCTAAATAGAAATATCAGAGAAGAGGTTTGGATAAACAAGACCCGCTTTGCCGGCTTTGTGGCCTTTAATCCTGGTCTCATCTTGCAGGATCCACCCTCCTCAGAGCAATAAGTGACTTCTTCTCCTTAGTTTTTTGAAGAACTTTGTCCATGTTCAGGTTTTCTGAGTGTCTAACCTCATCCTTCAAATGGATTATCAAAATACTTCTTCAACCTTTACAGTGCCATTCCTGAAAGGAATTGTGAAGAATGACATGTTCTCTGTCATATTATATCTGAGTTCATTACAACCGTTCTTCTTTTCTACAGGACTCCGCAGCTTGAATGACGAATCATTGCTTTGTCTGTTTTGAAAGCTGGTTTCCCTTTGTGATTTTTTAGTCACATTTCTAAGCTCTCTTGGTCTCTCAACTGCCTTTTATGTTTTCATAGCGTTTGCAGAAGTTCTCAGCTTGCAAACCATGAGTGTACTTAATTGGTGTGATTTATTTCTTAATCCAGGTCATTAATGAGGATGAATGTTTACATGTCTTTTTTCAACGTGCACTTTTTTATTTCTTTGGTAATTTAGTTGCTAATTATTGATGGGCAACAACTAAGAACTGATCCTGCTACAGTGATGGATGATGTACAGAAGTTTCTAGGAGTCTCGCCTCATTACAATTACTCTGAAGCTTTAACGTAAGTTTATATTCTAATTAGTTTATTGAAGTTTCAGCAAATAACTGATTTCAAAGAAATTGCAGTTTGGTCATACAATTTTCAGGTTACCTGTTCCTCATATATTGGTTATTTTTCAATTTGACAGTAACTACTTTAAAAAAAAATTTCAACAGTGTGACAAAGAAAGGTCCTAAATCCCATGTTGATTCCTAATTGTACAAAGATCTCCCTGGGAGGAAAGGAGAGAAAGAAAACAGGTGTAAATCTTAAAACAAACCACTAACCTTAAAAGAAGTTACCTGAAATAAGTTTGTAAAGCCTAAGCCTGTTAAATAGACAGGCAATATAGGGCCTCTTGGAAGTATGATCAGGTGAGTAACTAGGTAGTTTAGGAACTGACTCTTCTCTCATTTGTGTAATTTTCAGAAACAATATCATGCAGCAAAAAATAGTCCACAGGTAATTGAATACGTAGAGAGAGATGAACTATTATTGCTCCTAAACATACATCCTTTTTTTAATTTTTTTGCATCTTTCTCTTTATCCACTATTCATCTGACCCTGTCGCCTCTCCTTCAGAGGCCTCAGCAGTTAAAGCACTGATTTGATTTTTCTGTTCATTTGCATAATTTTTTGCTGGTTTCCTCTGATTTTCTTAGGTAACTGACTCTATAAGGTCCATGACTGGGGGCCAGTAAGGCACTAGGATTTAAGAAGGCAGTCACTCTCGGAGGTGTTCACATGCCTAAGACTCAGTGTCTCCTTACATTTGTGTCCTAGGTGCCTCTCTTACCTCACCCTAGGCTCTGGGCCTCACTTAGCATTTTTTTTAGTTTATTTTTATTTTTTAGAGGGAGTCTCGCACTGTCGCCTGAGCTGGAATGGAGTGGCACAATCTCGGCTCACTGCGATCTCCGCCTCCCAGGTTCAAGCAATTCTCCTGCCTCAGCCACCCAAGTAGGTGGGATTACAGGCTCCACCACCATGCCTTACTGATTTTGTTTTTTTGTATTTTTAGTAGAGATGAGGTTTCACTATATTGGCCAGGCTGGTCTCAAACTCCTGACCTCATGATCCTCCCACCTCAGCCTCTCAAAGTGCTGGGATTGTAGGCATGAGCCACCGCACCCATCCCACTTAGCATTTTTGAAGATGACCTCTATCTTTCTCTGTCCATTTAAAATGGTTGGCAATTAGATTTAGGAGAATCATATTCATTCCTACCCCACATGTGTAGGGCAACTGGAAGATACTGAGTTGGACTGAGTCATGGACCTGACTCACACTATAAGTTGGGTTTTTTAAATTACCGTAGGCTCACAGACTAAGCCTTAAAGAAACTGAAAAAGGTGATTATGGAATTCTTCCACTGCATTTTTCAGTATAAAATTCAGTTCCACAGATCAAGTAGTTTTCCCTTTTTTTGGTACTCTTTAATATCAATTTAGAAAGTGAGAGGTAGGTTTCCTTTACCTTTCATCAACCTTTGCAGAAAAAAAAAATGAGATAAGCAGAAAAAACATCAAATACTGATTTTATGTTCTACAAACCAAATATAGAGACATGTAAGGAGGCATTTTGGTTTAGAGGACAAAGGAGTAAGTGGAACTCTGCAGTTTTGAGCTTCCTTCCTAAGAGTCATTTATGCTTTGCTGTTATTATTAACCTTCTGACCTCTGTGTTTTCTGTACTGTGAGCACTGTCAGAGTTTTGTAGCACTTAGTTCAAGTACTAACACAGACATTGGTCTTAGGTATTTAACATTCAACTTGACCTTCAAGAAAGCTGAGTGATTGCAGTTTGCACTTAAAAATTCAAGACCATTTTCTGTTTTATATCTTTTTAAGTATCTGTTAGAAAAGAAAGCTTTTTGTTTCCTAAACAGTTTTCCATTTCAAGTTAGGTTATCTTTGGGTCTTTTTTATGGAGTTTGTAGCAAAGCACTGTATTTCAGAAAAAAAGAGAAGTACAGTATTCTATAAAGACAGAGTTGCCTTTTCTTATGGAATGGTCCTTGACCTGCATGCTGTGTATTTGTTCCGTCTGCAGCCAGCTCAGCAGCAAGCTTTTTATTCATCCCCACTGCTGAGAAAAGGCAGTGTAAACTTGAGAGTATCAAAGCAACATACTATATACAAAGTGTGGGTCCCTTTGCACCTGGGCTGCATCTAGCTAAAATTACTGATTATATGATTCTCTAACCTGGTGGGGTCTCAGTGGATGAAGTAGCAACATAAGATATGTGTAGTCCCTGAAACCATAGTTTCTGGTGCAGCAGTGCTACCCAGGCTGTCACCCTATGGATAGAGATAATGTGCTTTCATTCAGTTTCTTTTTACATTTTTTTGTCAGTCATCAGTTGGCCTGACACACCTTGTAAAACCTGGCAGTGCACTAGTTGTAGAATATTTGGAAGTTTCATGTCATTGTCTTAGGTCTAAATTGATTATCCTTCACCCTATGCCCTTTGCAGTTGTTTATCTGAAACCTGTCTTCACAATTTAGTTACTCCTGTTAGAGTAACTGATAGCTGCTTCTGTAGTGCTTTGGAAATATTGACAATGACTAGAGGTACAAAATGTATTTCCTCAAAAATGCCATTTATACCAGTTGGCAAAAGATCCTTTGTACACTTTGGTATTGCTCCTTAATTTCCTGCTGGCGATAATGAAGATTATTTTATTGGTGCTTAAAAAAAAATTTCTCATTGGAAGTCCTCCAAGGATATAGTAAGTTGCAAACCAATATGAATTCTCAACCAACTACATAAATCTAGTGTTTTTTGTTCATAGAATAAATGAATAAAACAAGGTCTATACAAATGTTTTACTATGCAATCTTGGCGTGAAGGAGTACTCCAACTTAAGAGATCTTTAAAGTTATTATCTTCCAGATAGCAAATTCCAGCATGAAAACTATTTAAGAGGAATCACAATAAGCCCTCATTGTCAAGATTGTTTATTCTTTTCCACAAATGTTAAAGGGTTTAAGACTTCCAAAGACATACAAAAGTCACTGAAGAATCTGTGATGCCTTAAAATGACTTAGTACTGTCAACATGGGTGTTAAATGACATATTTAATGTTAAATAATCTGATTTTCTCAGTGATTGTGGGTGTGAAATAAGCAAAATAAGGTTTAAAAATATAAATTTCTCATTCAATCAAGTAAATTATAATCTACAACTCCTGTTCCATGTACCCTTAATCCCTATATGGGATTGACATACTGACATTAGTTTTTGTATTACGTGTTATATAGTGTTTTGAAGCAATCATTTGAAATAAGACAGAAAAAAATGCTTAGCATGAAATTGTGGTAATTTGTATGCACTAAAATGAAAAATATGAACTTTTAGTTTTGCCATGAATATATCTATTCACAATTATACCTAGCCATCAATGGTAGGTGTGATTTCTAAACAGATTTCTTCATGTTTAGAAACATTAATTAGCTAAATACCTGAACCTGGCATCTTTATGCCTCAGTCAACTTGTTTGTCAGGATGAATGAAACCAGAAGATGTTATATGAATTTTTAGTACTAATTTACTTTGAAACATCAATAAATGGGCAATGAGAATTTGAAAGCCAGCGGTTTAGTATAGCTGTTGGTTTTGTGGATAAAGTTTAGGCTAAGTCATGAAGGACTGAAGCTGCTTCAAGATTCAGCAGAACTTCAACGGCTTTTAATATAATTTCCTTGGCAACCAAATTTATATTGCCCAGAAATTGGTTTCCTACCCACTATAGATAAATGTGAGTACCAATTACTATATTAAAACTTTCTTATTAGCAGATTATAGTAGCCATAGTAACTGAAATCTGCTGGTTCTCTGGATGTCATGAAAGAATACCTAGAAGTGCTAAGTAGGGAAAAGAAAAAAGTCTAATTTCTTATGATAAATTTTTAAGTGGTTTTAACAGTTCAAAATAAATACACATTTGTATGTTCTGTATTTATACATATATATCTCTTCATAAAAAACACTATGTGATAGGTAGAATTAGGTCACTTTTTGCAGATTAAAAAAACCGGGGCACAAGAAAGTTAAGCCAAAAGTCACTCATCAAGTAAGTTGAGGAGGCAGGATTGAAATTCAATCAGTTATCTCAGGAACCAACACCACCAACCTGTTAATCTCTTCATATTGGCACAGGACATTAGAACCATAGAAAAACAAAACTGTGAATTTTTACTAGTGAATAGTATATTAACAGGAAGTACTTCCTTAGAAGAAAAAATAGAACCTTTAAATAAACTATATACGTTGTCTCAGACTTTATTATGAATAAAATCCATCTTCAGATGCACTGAATGTCACTTTTCTTCGTAAATATGTGATCATAAAGATATACAAATTAAAATAACATTGAAATGCCAGTACATACCCATTAGCATGGCTATAATCCAAAAGACAATACCAATTTCTGTATTAGTCCCTTCTCACGTCACTATGAAGAAACACCTGAGACTAGGTAATTTATAAAAGAAAGAGGTTTAGGCCAGGCAGGGTGGCCCACGCCTATAATCCCAGCACTTTGGGAGGCCGCGGCGGGTGGGTCACCTGAGGTCAGAAGTTTATGAAACTAGCCTGGCCAACATGGTGAAACTTCATCTCTACTAAAAACTCAAAAAAGTAGCCAGCATGGTGGCAGGCGCCTGTAGTCCCAGCTACTCAGGAGGCTGAGGCAGGAGAATCACTTGAACTGGGAGGTGGAGATTGCAGTGAGCCGATATCACACCATTGCATTCTAGCCTGGGCAACAAGGGCAAAACTACGTCAAAAAAAAAAAAAAAAAAGAAAAAAAAGGAAAAAGGAGGAGGAAGGGAAGGAAGAAAGAGGGAAAGAGAGAGAAAGCAAGCAAGCAAGCAAGAAAAAGAGGTTTAATTGACTCACAGTTTCACATGGCTGGGGTGGCCTCGGGAAACTTGGCAGAAGCCTCCTCTGCACAAAGAGGCAGAAGAGAGACTGAATGCCAGCAGGGGCAATGCCAGATGCTTATAAAACCATCAGCTCTCGCGAGCACTCACTCACTATCGCGAGAACAGCATAGGGGACCCACCCCCGTGATTGAATTATCTCCACCTGGTCCTGCCCTTGACACCTGGGGATTATTACAGTTATTAATTACAAGGGCAGGACCAGGTGGAGGTAATTCAGTACCAGGTGGTCCTGCTCTTGACAGTGGGTATTATTACAATTTGTGAGGATACAGAGCCAAACCATTTCACAAATGTTGCCAAATATGCGGAGAAACTGGAATCCTCGCACACTGCTGATAGCAATCCATAATATATGGCCACTTTGGAAAGCAGTTTTGTAGTTTCTTAAAACCTAAACAGAATCTTACCCAAACAATCCAATTTCACTTCTATGAATCTACCCCCAAATAAAAGAAAACCTAAGTCCACAAAAGCTTGTAAGGGAATGATTATAGCATTATTCGAAAGAGCTGAAAAATTGGAAACAATACAAATGTCCTTCAACTGGTGAATGGATTTGTTAGATCCACACCAGCTAAAAAAAAGGAATGTCCAGAAAAGAGACGAATGTAGAGTTAGATAGAGTATATCTGAAACTAGGGATGACAGCAGGGATTGACTGCAATGGGTGGCAAAAATAGGGGTTTTGGAGGAATAGTGGAAATGTTCTGAAACCGGATTGTGGTGATAATTGTACAACTACATAAACTTTGCTAAATAGTGCTGACTTGCACATTTAACAATATGTAAATAATATCTCAAAAAAGTTGTTAAAATGAGTATCATTAAACTGATTCCTTAAATCATAAACTGATTAAAGGAATCATTTTTTTTGTTTGCAGGAAAAGAACTGATTTAAAAAACTTCTATGCTTATCCTGTATTAGTAACATCTACGTATTTTGATTTTGAAATTTACTGAATTGCTGTTTGCAATTCAGTATTCACCCACAGAAATGGTTATTTGGCGGGGCTCATACCTATAATCCCAGCACTTTGGGAGGCCAAGGCAGACGGATCACAAGGTCAGGAGATCAAGACCATCTTGGACAACATAGTGAAATTCCGTCTCTACTAAAAATACAAAAATAGCCAGGTGTGGTGACGTGTGCCCGTAGTCCCAGCTACTCAGGAGGCTGAGGCAAGAGAATCGCTTGAACCTGGGAGGCAAAGGTTGCCGTGAGCCACGATCGCACCATTACACTCCAGACTGGGGTGATAGAACAAGACTCCATCTCAAAAAAAAAAGAATAGATTTTTCAATGTAAAGGCATTTCAGTTTTTCTTTAGTCTTCTGAATATAATCTGAATGATTTGTAGGATTAACCTGAATGAGGGTAGAAATAAAGTCATGTTTTTATTAATATAAAAGTGTCAGCTGGACACTGTGGCTCACACCTATAATCCTAGCACTTTAGGAGGCCCAGGCGGGTGGATCACCTGAAGTCAGGAGTTTGAGACCAGCCTGACCAATATGGTGATACCCCATCTCTACTAAAAATACAAAAATTAGCTGGGCATGGTGATGCACGCCTACAACCCCAGCTACTAGGGAGGCTGAGGCAGGAAAATTGCTTGAACTCAGGAGTTGGAGGTTGCAGTGAGCTGAGATCATGCTGCTTCACACCAGCCTGAGTGAAAGAGTGAAACTCCATCTCAAAAAAAAAAAAAAAAAAAAAAAAGTCACTGTTCAGAGGTTGAATCATTAGAGAATCTTGGTGCCCCTGCCCACAAGTCTTTTACAGTTACTTCTAAACATCCAGGTGATATTCCATACAGGCTTAAGAGCCATTCTTATCCATTCTTGTTTTACTATTTAAATCAACAGAACTTTATTGAATAACTATTATGTGCATGACTCTGAAGACACAATAATAAACAAAGTATCCCCACCTCCAGATTAGGGTAGCCATAGAAGTGGGCACCAAACAATACATTAAGACTTCTCCAACATGTTCACTGCCTAAGAGCCTTGAAAGGAGGGGCCCAGCCATGACAATGGTTGCCAGCGCTTACATAAACAGATTGCTTCCTTGCTGTTCCACCAGACTTCAGAGAAACACTGCTGCTTTCTGAATAGATGTGGGGAGATCTTTCTCCATCTTCTATTACACTTCTTCATCTGGGCTCTGAAATAGTATCACTTGTGTCCCAAACTCATAAGACCTTCAAGGAACAGCACTGCCTTCATCTATCTATGTCTGTTCTCTATGAAGGACCAGACCCAGTTCCTGAGGCCATCGGGTAAATAAACATGCTTTCCTTCCAGCTTCTCCTTCTCATTTGCACCCTGACACAATTATACCATTGCCTATGAGTTTATGCATACAGATGCCTAGCCCAGGTGCCAGCTACACACATAATTTTTTTTCTCAGTAAAGCTCAGCATGACACCTGCTGCATAAGATCTAAATAATTAGCAGAGATAAAAGAAACATCTATTTTTCTTTTGATTCTTAATTTTAGCATGTGTGGAGTTCAGTGTTTCTTAGAAAAATCTTCTCTCAGAAGACTACTCATTTTAACACACAGCATGTGTATGTTCCAGTTATGTATCTACAGCAAGCTGCCTTAGTAAAAAATAATAACTGGTCTGGATTCTGAATTTTGATCACTTGAATACTTAAAATGAGTCAGAATTCGATTTTGAAAATTGCTGATAGCAAAATGTTAATGAAAAATATTACATCAACTGCAGACTTCCAGAAATGTTGTGTTAGAGTTTCCCAAAGGCTTTCATGTACAGATTATTTAAATAATACAGTCTTTATTAATGATCTCTTTGTAATTCTGAATATAGCACTAATTTATTCAGTTGTCCTACTGATTCAAATAAGAATATAAACAGCATGAAGACATAAAACGTTGTGTCCTGATCTGACACAATTGCTTTAATAATGATGAGAAACCAGGCTTTATATAAATGGATGTGATTATTCTCACTAATACACAAAGTCTTACAGAGGCAGAAATCTAGGTTTGCATTCTTTTCATAGGGCTAGAGTTATAAATTCTACAAGATCAGCTGCATATAGACAACACTCCCACATACGCATGCACACATTAAATAACGCTATCATTTTAAATGCTTTGTTAATATATAATGTACATATAATCACCCCTTGTAATTATGCAGTTGATGAATACAAATGTATACAGTAGTTTTGTACCAGCAAAATCAAGATATAGAACATTTCCATTAATCCAAAAAGTTTCCTCACGCTCCTCTGCGTTCAATACTTTCTACGCACCCTGACCCCTGGCAATCATCAAGCTGCTTTGTTCCATGAGTTTCCTCTATGTTGCTACATCTATCAGGAGTCAATTCTTTATTATTGTTAAGTAGTCCTCCATTTTATGGATATACCACAATCTGTTTATCTTTTCGCCAGTTGATGACATGAGTAATTTGAATTTTTTGGCTATCATGAACAAAGCTACTGTGAGCATTTGTGTAAAGATCTTTGTGTGGACATACATTTCCATTGCCTTTTAGTAAAAACATAGCAATGGGTTTGGTGGGTCATATAGTAGTTATGGAAATTTTACAAAGTAAAGTTGAAATAGTTTCCATTTCTACCAATAATTCTGTTTGTTCCACATCTTTGTCAACACTTGGTATTTTCAAATTCAGTCACTCTAGTGGGTGTACGGTGCTATTTAATTTGTGATTTTAATTTGTGTTTCCCTAATGACAAATGATGTTCAGCAAATTTTCATTTGTTCATTGATCATTCATATGTGTTATTTGGTGAAGTGTCTGTTCCAATCTTTTTTTTAACAGAGTTTTGCTCTTGTTGCCCAGGCTAGAGTGCAACGGCATGGCGTCAGCTCACCACAACCTCTGCCTCCTGGGTTCAAGTGATTCTCCTGCCTCAGCCTCCTGAGTAGCTGGGATTACAGGCATGCATCACCATGCCTGGCTAATTTTGTGATTTTAGTAGAGATGGGGATTTCTCCATGTTGGTCAGGCTGATCTCAAACTCCTGACTTCAGGTGATCCGCCCTCCTCAGCCTCCCAAAGTTCTGGTATTACAGGTGTGAGCCACCGCACCCAGCCTGTTCCAATCTTTTATCCAGTTTTTATTGATATTTTTATCTTTTATATTGAGTTATATGTTCTGAATACAAGTTCTGTATTAGATATATTTTTTACAAATGTTTTCTCCCACTCTGTGGTTTCCCTTTTCATTTTCTTAAGTGTCTTTAAAAGAGCAAAATTTTAAATTTTGATGAATTCACAATTATCATTATTTTTCCTTTATGATTCATCCTAAGAAATTTTGTTTAGTTTTGTTTTGTTTTGTTTTTTTCATCCTAAGAAATTTTTAACTAACCCAAGGTTACAAAATTTTCTGTGCTTTTTCCCTATGTTTTCTTTCAGAATTATAGTAATTTTAGCTATACATTTTTAAGTTTTTAGCTTAAATTTTTATAGTTTAGGTATAGCTTAATAATACATTTCAAGTTAATTTTTATATGCAACATGAGGTAAGGGTCAATGTTCACTTTTTTCATATAGATATCCCATTTTTCTTGTGCAATTTTAAAGACTAATCCTTTCCCATTGACTAAACTTGGCAACTATTTTTTGAAAGTCAGTTGACCATAGATGTGAAGGTTTACTTCTGAACTCTTTATTTCATTCCATTGATCCATTGGTTCGCTGTGGCCAACACCATACAATCTTCGTTACTGTAGAATTACAGTAAATCTTGAAATTAAATAGTATCAGACTTCCAAATTTGCTCTTTGTTTTCCAATTGACTTAGCCTGTCTGCTTCCTTTACATTTTTATACATACTTTAGAATAATTTTCAATTTCTACCTAAAATATAGTCCACTGGAGTTTTGATAGAAATCACACTGAATCTATAGATAAATTTGGAGAGACTCGGTTTTTTAAAAATAATCTTCTGATTTATGAGCATGGTATAGCTCCCTTTTTTTCTATTTTTTTTCTAAAATTTCTGTTAACATTGTTTGGTAGTTTTAAATGTGCAGCCATTGCACATATTTTTTGTTAACTGTCACCCTAGGTATTTCAGGTTTTCACATTATAAATTTAAGCAAAGTGTTGGAAGTAGCATTCCTAGAAGTGGAACAGATTAAAAGCAAACAAAAATGTCATCTGAAGTAATAATTCCAATTGGGAAGAAAAATGGCAATAGAATTATTTAATATCAAAAGCTATGTAAAGGAATTATCATTGCTGACGATTACTTTCACTTTTATATCTGAGCATACGAATTAGTGCTTTATTTATAATGAATAATAATATAAATTGCACTCAGAGACCAATAAAAAAGAAAAAGCCCTGAACCTAGAATCAGGAGGCCCTGAATATTAAAGTATAGAGTACAAGATAAATTAAACTTGACAAACATTTTCTCCTTCTTCATTTTTTGTTCAATTAATACTTGGCAAATGTTTATAAGAGCAAAACAGTATGCTAAATGCTATAAAATGGGAAGAATCCTTCACACCAAATCCTTAAGTGTTAGAATGAAACTTCAAATAAGAAAGAGTAATATGAAATAGTTTGGAAGATAAAACATACATTTAATGTGCTATTGTTTATTATGATTATGGCATAAAAAGTTCATTTATAGGTGCTGTTACTTTAATACAGAGCTCATACGAAAAGAAGAAAGTAGCTCTATAGCTATAGCTAGAGAATCCTAAAAGTAATCACCCTATGACACACTGAAACCTTTTCTCTTCTATTACCTTGTAGTTGTATGATTCAAGTTGCCTCTAAATCCATAGACATGGATGAATACTGACTTGTTTTTAAACCCTACAAAAAAATTGAAAATGTATAAACGTTTTCCTTCCAGATGAAGGAGGTAGCCTTATTAATTTCTATTAATAGGAGACCTGCTGACAACTTTTCTATTAGGAACCTGGCAAACTCACAAATATGACAGATGGACTGAGAATTTAGAAGTATGCCAACATACTTTATGCAAAGGAATATAGTAAAAAATAAATTCAGTTTCTGTGGTTATAGATTGTTATGCAAATAAAATATTTATGTATTGGTCACTATGTCATATAAATCAGTTGAAAAATGATTTTCTGGTTTTTTTGTATGTGTATATTTCATTTTTTTTTTTTAGGTTTGATTCTCATAAAGGTTTCTGGTGTCAGTTACTGGAAGAAGGTAAAACAAAATGCCTTGGAAAGAGCAAAGGAAGAAAATACCCTCCAATGGATTCTGATGTAAGCATAGAGCGTGAAAATTCAAACTAAGCCAGCAAAATGATAACAAATAATATCATCTGTTTTCTTAAAATACTAAAGTCAAATTTCAGCCTTTCTAAAAATTAAAAGTTTCATTTCAATATCAGTACACGTAGGTTGCTTGTTTTGATTTTACCCACAATATAGTATCACCTGTCACGCAAGACTAAAGGAAAACAATAGAATTTGACATTCTGAATAAGAACGAAAAGATAATATCTCATTCCAAAAAGAATGATACCTGCACAAAAATTTTAGCATAAATGTTAACTGAAACCAAGACAGGAAATACTATCAATTGGAAAGTAAAAATAGGACCAAAAGATTTCTATTTTTGGCCAGGCATGGTGGCTCACACCTGTAATCCCAGCAGTATGGGAGGCCAAGATGGGTAGATCACTTGAGGTCAGGAGTTCGAGACCAGCCAGGCCAACATGGTAAAACCCCATCTCTACCAAAAATAAAACAAAATAAATTTAGCTGGGCATGCTGGCAGGCGCCTGTAATCCCAGCTACTCAAATCGCTTGAACCCAGGAGGTGGAGGTTGCAGTGAGCCAGGATCACACCATTAGTAAAGAAGTAAAATAGTAAAATCATAAATTTTAAAATAAATCACAAAATAGTAAAGAAATCTTTAATAGTGTAGGAGGGATTAGAGTGGGCAATACTGTCACCATGCCATTTGCCTCTTCCTAATATGAAATGCCAGTACCCAAGACTGTCAGTAAAATAACATAGGATGTACTAAATAAATAGTCCACCTGCTTAATAATACAAATTTTAATCCAAATCTGGTATACTTGACACTTACTTCAACATAGTCAAAGTATATGAAATACAATAAACAAAATAAAATGTACTTTTTTCTCCTCCTCTCCACTTAGAGCAGGACATTTCTGTCAAGCTACTATCGAGATCATAATGTGGAACTCTCAAAGCTGCTGCACAAACTGGGTCAGCCTCTGCCATCCTGGCTGAGACAGGAGCTGCAGAAACTAAGATAGCACTGAGAGAAAACTTGAGACTTCATCTTCCATGTAGAACACACCTTTTCCAAAGCTTCCAGAAGCTACCAAAAGGCAGTTGAAAAATATACCTCTTCAAATGAGAAAAAGAACAAAGTTTCTTCCATGTGCTGGCATGTGGATGATGAGAAAAAAGAAAGAGTACGTGTTACAAGCCTTGAGGCCTATGGCCTTTCTCTTAACCCATATCTGAGCCTGTGGGATTATTGTAGACTACTGTGCACTCGTGTGGAAGCCAATTGCAACCAATATAAACATTAAACACAAATGCAGAACTGTTCCATTTCATAGTAATATTTACACTTTTATATGTCAACTAAGATTGTGTCTCTGTAGATTTCTAGACCACTGTTTGCCTGTACAATGTTTTCTTATTCTTTGATTCTAAAAAGTGTCCTAGGAAACAAGCAGCAAAATAAACAACACAATGTAGCATAAAATGTCAAAAGCATAACACCCATGAAAAATGCTTGCCAAAATTTCAATCCACTGAAGCATTTAGAAATAATTGTAAGTTATAATTTGTACTAGATCAGAGAGTGGAAAAGTTATATATGAGCTTTATCTGCACCAAAAAAAAAACAAAAAACATAAGTGCTATAGCTAAAGAAAAGTGATTTTTTCATATACATAGTCTAGTGAATATATGTAAAAATTACTAACTCTTCCATCACAATATAAATGTTATGCTGAGATATATATTGTAAAGCTGTGGATGGTAAATAGAAACACACTCAGTATACCAAAACAGTAAATAACAATGTGAAGTATACTGACTAAATCCTCTATAGGGGAGAAATTGTAGGGATCTAAAGACATATCATTGAGAATTCTATGTCCACTTGCTGTAAGCTGTCAATCTATTCCAGTAGTCCTCACTAGTTCTACAGAAATGCATGCCTAGGGTCTGAGGTATGTGTCATCTCCAGAAACAGGTTGACTTTTAAATGTGAATACCTTTTTTTAATACTCCCCAAAACAAAACCTATTAAATAAAAACTAAAAACAGTTTCCCTAGTTGATGTGGTTAGGCTATTTACATTTAGATTATTTAAAATTTTCATTTTCCCAAATAGTTCAAAATAAAATTATGTGCTGTAGAGATTTATAACAAAAAACAAATTAATATATTATTTGTAATCTAATACAATGATACTTTTGATGAAATATGGCAAAGAAATATAAGCGAAGCAGAGGTCCATTTTCGAAAATATCTCACCCATTACTCTGGTGGAAGATAACAGAACATAGGTAACATGGGTTAGCTACTAAATTAAATGCAGGAAGTACAAAGATGAGCAAGTCATGGCTCTTGAAATATATTTACATTTAAATTGTAAATGATATATATGGTTAATAAAGTATTCAAAAAAGAAAATAATACATCATACTTATTTTCTTGTTAATATTTACTTAATTTGGCAGTGCAAGGTGGGACAGAGTCTTGCTATGTTGCCCAGGCTGGAGTACAGTGGCACAATCTCAGCTCACTGCAGCCTCCACCACCTGGGCTCAAGCAATTCTCCTGCCGCAGCCTCCTGAATAGCTGGAATTACAGGTGCACACCACCACACCCAGCTAATTTTTGTATTTTTAGCAGAGATGGGGTTTCACCATGTTGGCCAGGCTGATCTCGAACTCCTGACCTCATGATCCACCCACCTCAGCCTCTCAAAGTGCTGGGATTACAGGCGTGGGCCGCAGTGCCCAGCCAACTTAATTTTTAAATGTACTTGCATGTACATAAAATTTAAGTAGTAAATTGATTCCCAGCTATGACTATAAGCCTTTATAAAATATTATCAAAAGTATGATTAGAAACAAATATGAGAGGAAAAGCTATAGTTAAAATGTTTTCATTGTCATTATAATGTGTAAAATTATCAATTACTAATTAGAAAACAAAGTGTGAGATCCACTTACTATACATTTTTAAATGTACATTATAATTCCTGATTTTTTAAGTTTTATATACCTAAAGAATATACTAATTTTTAAATATACTATTAGCAGAAAGAATTGGAAAAATAACCAATTTTTAAGACTCTTGACTCTAAAAACAAAATCAAAGTCATTTGAACAAATATGGAAAACACAGTCTTCATGCTTACTGCTGTCTCTTTTGAAGCAGCACGTGCCAGACATGCTAGGAAAATTACTATAGTCTTCCATCTTCACCAATTTAAGGAAACTGGCTTAGGAGGGTTAAACGTAACGAGAATAGGCCCCAGCAGTTATATACAGTGCTATGTTTTCATTTGGCAACATTTATTATAATAAAAAACAAAAGGGAAAACTCATATTTATGCTTTAATGGTAAGATGTACCTTTGAACTGCTAAGCAAAGCTGCTAATGGCATAATTTTGTCTAGGTAAATCGAGTTGACTGAACACCTCATCCTTTCTCATCCTTTCAAATAGATGTCCAAAACATACTCCATGTTTTTATAAAGGCAGAAGATAAAGGAAGAGGTCTTACCAAAATTTATTCATTCACAAAGAATTGTATTATGCTACCTAGAGCAGCAAAGCTGTGAAAGGATTTTTGACCACTCAATGTGTCTTGAAGACGGCATCAAATTCTAGAGGACATGCATACTTTCCACATTATATACTCCAACTGGTTAATATGCTAATCTGAAAATAACATAAATGCATATGAAAGAATAATGAGAGATAATTTGATTTAAAACTAGCTTTGTATAGAATTCCCTTTTTCATTGTTTAAAATATGAAACTTCCTCAGGAAGAAATGAAATGGTTATTTCAATGTTTATAGCTATAATATTCTTGTCATTCACATTGAATGAAAATTACTGAAAACATTTTTTTCTCTGAGTTTTTTAAAATAAAAACCTGGATATAAGTCTGATAGTAGCATGGTACCTCATATGTACAACAATAAACTGATAGGAAAATGAAGAGTTTGGACCTGGTGATTTTAGGTAATCAGTAGGTATTTTATTGTCTTTGCCTGAGGGTGAGTGGGAGGTGGTTATAGAACATAGATACCACTAACATAATTCAAAATGAAAAGACAGAAAGCTTTCAAGTAGGATATATATCTATCCTATATTTATAAAACCTTTCACAGGTCCTTCTCCTCCTAAATTTATATGTTACTTACAGTGATTTTTTTTTTTTTAGTTCTAATAAATATAATGTAGCTCTTAGGTCATTTATGAGACTCTAGAATAAGAGAATACAAGAACCACACAGCTGTTAATAAATGGACTTAATTATAGCCTTTCTTACTCCCAGTATTCTGTTCTGCCCATTTCTTTCTTCAGAGTTTTAAAAAGTGTTCATCTCTCTTTACTAAAAATCTAGCAAAACAATCTCTACAATAAATGGAGGAAGCGGGGATTTAGGGAGTGTAAAGTTGCCATTTACCTTCATTCTCCACAAATTTTCTTTTCTCTCTTCCAATCCCTTTCTTTTCTAGACATCAGCTTTTCACATGTTGCAACCCACCCTATCTCGGTGCACCAGTTGAATTCCCCACAGGCTTGCCTCCCACACACGTGGCTCACGGCTCACTGATTGAGCTGGGACATCTCATCTCATCTTCTGCCTTCAGACTGTGATTTATAGCATTGGCTTCCCTGGTCCTCAGGCTTTCAGTCTCGGATTGAATTACACTGTTAACTACCCAGTCTCCAACGTGCACAGCAGATCATGAGACTTCTCAGCCTCCGTAAGCATGTGAGCCAATCCCTCATAATATGTCATATGTACATATCTCTCTCCTATTAATTCTGCTTTTCTGGGGAACTCTAAGACACACAGTTTCACCTTGATTCCATCCCCTGCAAATATTTGCTAACTACTTCGAGTAAGCCTTTCAGCTGTGGCCAAGGATACCCAACAGAATGTAAGGGACACTTCTTCCAGACCAGTGCTGCTACTAGTTCTTGCCATTTATTGTCCCTAATTTGTTATCTGTAAGAGTTCTCTACATACTTAATGCTCTTAATAAATGTTAGAGTAAAACTTATTCACTTATTTATTGGTACTGAAACTAATAAATAAGTTGAACCTTCTTCCATTAATCCTATAACTATCCTTATTGTTAAGTATGTATCACTTCTCAGTCTATTCCCAAAGTTATAAATACAAAAATTAATAAATCACTAAAGTTGGAATTAGTTACATGCTCACCATCTCATTTGGAGCATCTCTTAGAGAAAGAGGAATCATGAATAGTATCAATAAGTTAAAAAAGACATTTACTTGCCAGAGTCAAGTCAAATATCTCATTCACTATATTATGGTCAGATTTCCCAAGAGAAATAGAAATAGTGCCAGATAAATAAACACATATATACTTATAAGTATACAAATGCACACACACACACACACACACACACACACGTATTTAAAGACTCATTATAAGGTAATTGGCTTACATGAGTTTAGAGGATGCAAAGACCCATGATCTGTCATCAGCAAGTTATAGACCCAGGAAAGCCAGAGATGTAATTCACAGGCCTGAGAGCCAGAGAGCCAATAGTGTTGCAGTCTGGGTTTGAAGGCCTAAAAACCAGGAGCACTGAGGACAGAAGTTCAATGTTCCAGCTCCAGCAGCCAGGCAGAGTTAACTGAATACTCCTCCACCTTTTTATTCTGTTCAGGCCCTTAATGGATCAGACAATGCCTACCAACACTGAGGAGAGTAATCTGCTTAACTCGATCTACCAACTGAAATGCTAATCTCATCCAGAAACACCATCATAGCCACACCCAGAAATAATGTTTCACCAGCTATCTAGGTTTCCTCTGACCCAGTCAAAGTTGACACATAAAATTAGCCATCACATTTACTTAGCAATCCCTTTCAAGGAAGTCAAAGCAAATTTTACATATTACATGCTCACAGTATAAACTCTCCAAGATATTGTTAGAAAGAATGTATTTGCCCACATTTCACCATACAAAAAAGTGAATTACACTGAATAAAATGTGAGATGCTTCCAAAGCACCCAGAATCCGTGACAAATCTTACATAAAACTGTCTACATCAAGCTGCTTCTTGGTTTTGAGGGAATACATTAAGTGGAGGAAATGCCTGCTGTCTATGTTTCTGATGCCAAAATGCTCTATTTCAAATCAATAACTGAGATGGAAACCAGACCTGGTTCTTAAACATTATACATAATTTATACAGTTGGACCAAAGAAGATGAGTCTTCTCTATTTGATAAATAACATTCTGAATCTAAACTTTTTTCAGTTTCAACCACATTAAACGGAAATGCAAGCTCAACATGCTGTATACTCCGGGTGCTTTAGTGTATTGTTTCAGACCTTAATTTAAATGCTTCAAAGCAAACAAAACTTTTTAAAGCCCACAAAACAAATATACTATTAAAAATAAAGTTTACTTCATATACAAGTGAATTGACAAATTTTTAATAATTTAAAGATTATAATTTTAAAAACAATAAAGAGCTATGAAAATGTAATATTGATAAATCCTCCCTCTCACCTGTCATCATCCTGAGAAGGCCATATTGTTTTCATTCTCAGTTAATTACAGGGATGTCCTCAGTGCTATCAGAATAGCAAAAAAGGTGGATTGGACTATAATTCAACATTTGTTCTTAACTAAGTAACATTCTGTAGGTGACTTTTCTGATCTCAATTTATGCTTCTGTCAATGGAAGTCACATGTGATCACTGGTAAGGAGGGCAATGCTTTTCTCCTTGCTTTGTTTACCATGTGCCAGAAGATCAGTTATTTTAACATGTGACTCTCTCTGTCTCTGATCTACTCTCCCATAAAGGAGGAACCAATGAATTATCTAAGTGGTAAAATCGGAAGCAGAAATTGGGCTTGAATAGCTCAACCTGTCTCCCTCACTTCTCTTTGGGATCTACCTGCAAAGAACAGTCACCCCGGTCCTCTTGGCCTGTGTTAACTTTAACAGAAATCGACATTTATTTAAACCCATAAACAAAACCAAAAGAAGAGTTAAAAACAAAAATAAAAACATAAATACATGCTAAAAAATTAGGAAGGTAAGCAAGAATGTGAGGAACTAATATAAGTGAACTAAATGTCTCCTCTTCACGTGGGAAGCCAACCGATACTGCTTAAAGTAGATAAATTAAGAAATTAGGGTAAAAGTGAAATTCGAATTATGAAGATCATCAGCAGAGCTTAAACAAATGGCAAAAGCAAATTGCCTTTGATAAGTGGGACTGGAGTGCTGGACCAGGGAAAAGTATTGGAATTTTTATTTCCAAATGCATGAATTGCTTTACTTTATAAGAACAATAAGTTATCATTTTAAAGACTAAGACTGTGTATTCAGGACCAACTGTGTCCAGAAGGAGAAGCACAGAAGCAAGAAATCTAAGCAGCATCAGATACTGGATATCACCCAAGAAATCAACTAATAAATAGGACCTCTGCCATGGGGTAGAGTCTCATCACTGCAGTACAATAGTTTTAAAATATAGCCTGTGGACCTCTGGCAGACCTGAGTTCTCTTCAGAGGGTCTGCAAGGTCAAAACGATTTTTATATTAATGTGAATTCATTATATGCCTTTGTCATTGTGCTGATATTGTTACTAATGGTGCAATAGCAATAGTGGGTAAAACTGCTGGTGCTTTAACATAAATAAAGGCAGTAGAATTAATCTGTACTATTGTATTCATCATCATCACACACTTATCTTTTAAAACAGTGTCACTTATGACTGTCCTTGACAAAGCGGTAAAATTATTAATATTATTACATTTCCACACTACGGTGTATGCTTTTTAATCTTCTGTGTGACAAAATGGGAAATGTGCCTAAAGCACGGCTGCTGCATACTGAAGCAGGTGGTTTTCTCGAAAAAAAAAAAAGCCCTTGAGCAACTGTTTGAGCTGCAAGTAGAACCAGCCACTTTCTTCGTGGAACATCATTTTTACTTGAAAGAATGACACAGAATTGTGGTTATTTAGACTTTAGCAACTGGCAAATATTTTCTTAAAACAGAACAAAGTGAGTTTGTCACTTAAAAAAAAAAATTGACAGTATTTCTTGCCAATTATAAAATTTCAGCTTTCAAGCAAAAATTAGAATTTTGTAGAACTTGTATTGCTACCATGAGCTTCACAGCATACTCATATTTAAAGACCTTTCTGATGAGGCTGGTGGTGATATTAAAAAATGTAATTTTCTAATATTATATAATGAAAGGTGTCAACGTTTGAAAGATCAGCGTAACTCAGTAAACCATTTTCCAAAAAAGCAATGCTGAGGTCACAAAACACATATACATAGTATAAATAATATATGTATACATAGCATAGTCATTATAACAGTGAAAAATTTATTCTCAGAGTAAGATAAACCAATAGATTTTAATATAGCAGAATATGAACAGTTCATTGATTTGTTTTGGATTCCACATTGCAAATATCCTTTAAGACAATAGCATTTGTCAATTTTTAATGTAGTATCAAGAAAAATATCCACAATTATATAAAAAGGCTATAAACATATAGGTATATAAATATATACTTTCCTTTCCCAAACATATATGGGTATGAGACCAGATTTTCTTCATATACTTCAACAAAACAACCTATCAAAATAAATTGAATGCAGAAGTAGATAGAATTCAACGTCTCTATTAAGCCAAACATTAAACAAATTTACCAAAATGTAATGCAATGCCACTCTTCTCATTTTCTTTTATTTCAGAAAGCATAGTTATTTTTTCAGTAAACTATAGATTTATTATGGGTTTGTTCTTATTTTTTAATGTTTTTTTAATTTCTCCATTTTAATTTCTAATAAAGTAAATATTGACAAATATAACTATACTATCTATATAGCATAATCTATAACATTGATAAATGTATCTATAATATTGATAAATATAATCATTTCTTTTATAAACAAAAGCCCTTTGGGGTTCTCAATAATGTTTAAGAATGTAAAAGGATCCCCAGACTAAAAAGAATAAGAGCCATTGGCATGGGATTTGGAAGTAATTTAAGTACCCAAAGCTAAGATTTACACCATAAACAATAGGCTAAAAAGAAAATAGTGGAAAGCCAGACTACACCTCCCCTCCACCACCTTCCTTCTCTACTCCCAGAATGGAGTTGCCTGGCTGGAGATGAAGAAATACTGCAAAGAGGAAAGAAAGGTAAATACAAATTGGGATTTTTTTCTACCCTGCCTTCTTCCTTGACACCAAGCTGAGCCCTAAGAATGGAGGATGAGAGAGCTTTAAGTCTGAGGATCAAACAGTAGAGAAACTGCACCCTACTTCCCATTTAAAACTCTGCAAAGCAGCAACCTCTTCCATGTACTCTGCCCACCAGTGGTGAAGGCTCTCCCCGACCAAATAGTAGAGATAGCTTGTGGTATCCTAGGTATAGATGTCCTACAGGAGAACACATAAAAGTTCCATTTCTCCAGATAAGCTGTAGGAATCACTAAGAACCATCATTCTCAGTAAACTGACACAAGAGCAGAAAACCAAACACCGCATGTTCTCACTCATAGGCGGGTGTTGAACAATGAGAACACATGGACACAGAAAGGGGAGCATCACACACTGGGGTCTGTTGGGGGGAAATGGGGGAGGGACAAGGGGGTGGGGAGGTGGGGAGAGATAGCATGGGGAGAAATGTCAGATATAGGTGAAGGGAAGGAAGGCAGCAAATCACACTGCCATGTGTGTACCTATGCAACAATCTTGCATGTTCTTCACATGTACCCCAAAACCTAAAATGCAATAAAAAAATAAAATTAAATTAAAAAGAACAGCCTTTTAAATCCAAAGGGACCCTGCAGCTGGTACAAAGAGGGCATGTAATAACCTGCACCAATTGATGACTACAGATCATGGGAGGAGCCTAGACCATGAAATCTAGAGACCACTTTACAAAGACTAACCAACCCTATTGAGGTTCATCCAATGCCAGCAGAGGAGAGATGATGACTGAGGCCAGGTGTTACCCTACCACTTCATGTCCACTACCATAACCACCTTTGGAAGAAAGGGAGAGAAGAATCTTCATTTTGACTGTGTTTTCCTAAAATATTTAAAAATCATTACAGTTCTGAACTATATCTTGAATAGGGACAATTATTAAAAACTAAAAGAAAGCTATATTTTGAACAAGTTGTGAATTATGGAATTTTTACCCATTACATAAACATGACATTCCAGGTCCAATTAGCAACAACGGATACTCAGGAAAAAAGGGCAACCAGCTAGGGTTGAGGCTAGTGATAGGCTCTGACTCAGCTAAGATGACCCAGCGTACGCACGGCAATGTAGTTGAGTCTGCAACTGAGGCACATACGAAGATTATGATCTTCCTCCAAAAACACCTATTCCATTCTGTGGTAGACACGCTCCAAGAGTGATGATCCCCTTCTAAGATCCTATTTCCTTGAGTGTAGGCATGAACCGTGAATACTACAGGATAGTGAATCCCTTGGTTAGCACACCCCATGTTCGATCTGTCAAGAAATCCTGTTAGCTCAATCTTCAATTCCATCCAAAGCCAACCACTTCTCACCAAATTCACGGCTACCACCTCATTCTAAGATGCCAAAGTCTTTATCCTGGTTATCCTCCCTGCCTCCATGTATCTGTACTACAATCTGTTGTCAACCCAACATCCAGGGTAATCGTTTTACAAAGTAAATCACAACACTTTAATTCCTACAATAGCTCTCCTTTTCATTCAGAGTACGTGCTACGGTCCTTCTAGTGGCCTGCAAGGCCTTACATAACCTGGTATCCATCACCTTTGTGACCGCAGCTCCTCTTCCTCCTCTCTCATTCTGTAACAGTTGCACTGGCTCCCTTACTATCTTACTTAGGACCTTGGTGTTGACATGCCCACAAATATTAACGTGGCTGGCTTCCACACTGTAGTGCAGTGTTTGCTCAGATGTCATCTACTCAATAAGGCCTACTCTGACAACCTTATATAAAATTTCACCCCTTCCTCCCTACCCTGACTCCTGATTTCTACCTGATACCTATTACTCCGAAGTAATCTTTTTTTAACCATAGCACTTATAATCTTATAACTAATTGTATGATTTACCAATTTTATTAGATCTTTTGTCTTCTCCCACTCAAATAAGCTTCTCAAAGGCAAACTATTTGTCTGTTTTCTTTCATCAATATATATCATGTCAAGGAGTCTAGTCTCTGAAATAATAAGTGCTCAATAAATACTTGTTGAATTAATTAATTTAACAATAAGTAACTGGAAAAGCAAGACATGACAGTTTTAACGTAGTATATGTTCTTACATTTAAGTGCTAGAAAAAAAGTATAACTTTTTATAAAAATCAGTAAATTTGATTCACAAAAATACATATTTCCCCATCATACAAAGACTTACAACTGTGTTTCTTCTAAATAAAAATAATAATAAATTCAATTTTTAGTAATAATTATTATATGTAAGACAAAAGAAACAAAACTTCTCTTAAATAATGGTAATTACCAGAAATTCTTTTAAATTATCCTAAAAACAATACCAAAAAGATACTGCTAGTTTTCTTCTATAGATGAGGAAACAGGTTTGGAATGGATAGTTAATTCTCCCAAGGTCTCACAAGTAGCAAAGCCCAGACGTATTTTATACCTAATATCATTTTTCTTCTGTTACACAGAACATCAGTTCTGAGCATGGGCTCTGAGCCAGAAAGATTACATCCAAATCCACTTCAAACCTTAGGTTAATTACATTATTTCTCTGTGCCTCAATCTACTCATCTGTAAATTGATAATAATTGTATAGCCCTCATACAATTGTTAGGATTAAATGAGTTAATGAGCATGTAAATACTCAATAAACACTAGTTATCACCATTATTACTATCTCTCTTAGAGACTATAAATAATTGTAGTCAGGTGCAGTGGCTCACATCTGTAATCCCAGCACTTTGGGAGGCTGAGGCAAGCAGATCATGTAAGGTCAGGAGTTCGAGGCCAGCCTGTCAAACAATGCAAAACTCCATCTCTACTAAAAATACAAAAATTAACCAGGTGTGGTGGCATGCACCTGTAATCCCAGCTACTCTGGAGGCTGAGGCAGGAGAATCGCTTGACCCCGAGAGACGGAGATTGCAGTGAGCCAAAATCCACCACTGCATTCCAGCCTGGGTGACAGAGCAAGACTCTGTCTTAAAAAAAAAAAATGCTATAAATAATTATTTTTCAGAACTCCTTTTGTGTTACACTCATTTTACGTAATTTCCCTTCTTAGTCCTTTTCAGTAAGTTTTGGTCAATGCTGTAAAGAATGATGAGAATTAAAAAATTTGTATTGCTTTTATCAAATTTAAGTCCTCAATTCCAGAAATTTCTTTCTGGACTTTCTGTTTCCTAAGAAAAACTGTCTATTTACATAAATTATCATACTGATAAAAGGGTTTTAAACTAAAGAAATACAAAAGTCACTTATCTGGTTCTATTCTACTTAGTTTTCTACAGTTTTACTTATAAAATTTAGAAATAACTACTAACACATCTTACATATTAAATTGGAGTATTCTTTTTTTAATGATTGTTCACTTGGAGATAAAATTTATTTATTTTTGACCAGGTGCGGCGGCTCACACATGTAATCCCAGCACTTTGGGAGGCCAAGGCAGGTGGAGCACAAGGTCAGGAGTTCGAGAGCAGCCTGGCCAATATGGTGAAACTCCATCTCTACTAAAAATACAAAAATTAGCCAGGTGTGGTGGTGGTTGCCTGTAGTCCCAGCTACTTGGGAGGCTGAGGCAGGAGAATCACTTGAATCCAGGAGGCGGAGGCTGCAGTGAGCCAAGATCGCACCACTGCACTCCAGCCTGGGTGACAGAGTGAGACTCCATCTCAAAAAAAAAAAAAAAAAAAAAAAAATTTATCTTTCTATAGTGTAAGTATGACATTTATTTTTAACCTTTGTTTAAAGCTTTACAAATATGGCAGAAAGCAAAACTTTAGACCAATCATGTTCCTGAATAAAGAGGCACAATTCTCAATGCAGTGTTAGCATGTGGAATCCAGAAACAGGTTACAGGTAGAATACAGAGGGACAGAGCAAAGTTTAAAGAGTGAATAGGAAAAGGCTGCTTTGAACACTGTCCCAGGAAGGCAATAATTAATCTATTCTTTTACATTTTTTTAAATAGACTTTTTGAGGAGGTATGATTAGATACTATAAAACTCACCAGGTGAAGCGTACATCCCGTAACTGCTGAGTCATGAATAGGATTGTACAGCCATCATGGCAATCTGATATCAGAAGATCTCTGACCATGGTTGATAGATGGGGTTCTTCATGCCCATTTGGCGATAAGCCCTACCCCCAACCCAGCCCCAGCCAATCATTGATCTGTTTTCTGTCACTATCAATTTGCCTTTTCTGAACATTTCATATAAATAGAATCATATAGTATGTAGTCTTTTGCGTCTGGCTTCTTTTCACTTAGTGGCATGGTTCTGAGTTTCATCTACACCATGTGTTAGTCATACTATGCATCAGTACTCGTGTTTTTTGTTTGTTTTGTTTTGTTTTTAGATTTTTATGTTAAGTTCAGGGGAGCATGTGCAGGATGTGAGGTTTGTTACATAGGTAAATGTGTTTCATGGGAGTGTGTTGTACAGATTATTTCCTTACCAGGTACTAAGCCTAGTACCCAATAGTCATTTTCCTGATCCTCTCTCTCCTCCCTCCCTCCACCCTCAGGTAGGCCCAGTGTGTATTGTTTCCCTCTATGTGTCCACGTGTTCTCATCATTTAACTTAAATTGGAGGATTCTTTTTTTTTTTTTTTTTGCACATCAAAATGAATTATTTTAATCAATGAAACACATTAAATCTACAGAAAAAGAAAAGGTCCTACATCAACTGCTTACTTGGAAAGCTGGTATTTAAATGTCAAAAATGTAAACTCTTTCTCCTGTCTTCCCGGCATTGATGATTTTGAAGAATTTTTGATTTTATTATACATAACATTGCTTTAGCTAAGTAAGTATATCTTCTCAGTTCCAAGTATCCTGCAAAGCCTGCTCTCCAGCCCCTCCTGCTTAGGACTCCCTGTGATTGGGTGAAACAGGGCTCTTTCCCTTGCTCCAGATGAGAGACCAGAGCTAGTTTGGAAGTGGGTGGTACTGCTACAAAGTCCACAGCCTCATAGTTTTCCAGCATCACACAGTACAAAGCCCTCTGGTCAGGCACCATGATGGCCCATTCCTTCTTAGGGAAGTATACAGCCACGTCCTCAAAAGCCACTGATTCCTGAGGCCTGGCTACTGAGGACACAGTTGTCATTGTCTGACCTCTTTTATTCCTTTCTTGGGTAAAGGTAAAAGTCTCAGGTGCATGGGATCCTGACGGCCTTTGCAGCTTTTCAGCAAGCCAAACGAGTATCCTTATACAGCATCTGAAGTCTTTTATTTTACTTTTTTATTTCATTTATTCATTTATTTTGAGATGCAGCCTTACTTTGTTACCCAGGCTGGAGTGCAGGGGCACCATCTCTGCTCACTGCAACCTCCACCTCCCAGGTTCAAGTGATTCTCTTGCCTCAGCCTCTTGAGTAGCTGGGATTACAGGCACATGCCACCACGCCTGGCTAATTTTTATATTTTTTGGTAGAGACAGTGACGATCTATTCCAGTTATAAATACTAACTAATAGGAATTAGTTCCACAGTTTGCCATAGAATTTTCCCTCTGAAATGATTTTCATTACAAATTTTGAAATATAGTCCTAACATAGGGGCGAGACTTAATTTAAACCTTTTGGCAAAGACAGAGGTAAGATGTGCCTGAGGCCAAAAGAGTTAGTCATATTTTTGCCTTAAATACTACTCTGCATTTAAAAAAGTTTGTCATTTTTGCTTAAATATACTACCCTGCATTCATTTTTCCTTCTGTACATTATGTATAATTTCTCAGAATTCTTTTTCGTTTTTTATCATCCTAGCTTCCTCATTCAACAAACGTTTCATTGAGCATGTACCAAAGTACTACTGTAGGTAAGATGAATATGAGTACATTCTTGCCCTCTAGTAAACCAGGCAGAAATATTTAATTTCTCCAACAGAATCATTGTCTAGTTTGATATATAGCACATTAACAGTGTGTTAAATACTTTGCACAGTAGGAAATGAATTAAATCTCTAACTGATTAATTCAGTATGTTAAAAACTTGTGTATCAAGTTCCGGTATATTCCAATGGTATATCTAGAATATGCATCTGGAAAAGGTTGTCATTTCTGGTAGAACCTGAAGTTTTCAATATTCACTGTAGATATTAATCATATAAAACTGAAATCCAGAGGATAGGCTTTTAGAGCTACTAGATATGCTGCTATTTTCATGTTATCATCCACATATACATTAATACATTCATGCACAATGAACAAATGTATTTAATTCAAAGAGATTTAAACACATACCTAAACAAGGTGACAAATCCAAAAGGGTTTAAACATATACATAAATAATAGGATAACAGAGCCATCTAGTGGCCCTATAAAAATTGTTGTTTCATGTAATTTTGTTTCGTTCCATCAACTTTTACGTAAATGTAAGTTTATCTTCCCACTGATACAGATATTTATAAGCTTACAGATAATGGACAAAAGTAATTTGAAGCTGGGGTACTAGAGTAAATGTTTGACATCATAAAACATCTATTATCTATATTGTGTGGAGAAAGAGAATTTTATAATGAAAGCATTTGATATTTTAAAATTGTTAGCTTACAAATACTCCAAAACAAGATCTTCTCTTTTAATATACCATGTTAAATGTTAAAATAAACAACAGTCTTCTTTTCATAAAAACAAGCAAGAAAAAAAAAGCCTCCCTAGGAAATAGGTTAAAGCACGGACCACAAGCCATCTTGGAAAGAAAGAAAGAAAAAGTCAGGCTTTTGAGATGTTAAATATTTAATGAAATCTAAGTGCAGAACCTCACTGATGTGCAGGTTTCTACAGCCAAGTCAGGAGTTCGCGCTTACTTTTTTTTTTTTTTTTTTCCCCGAGACGGAGTTTCGCTCTTGTTACCCAGGCTGGAGTGCAATGGCGCGATCTCGGCTCACCGCAACCTCCGCCTCCTGGGTTCAGGCAATTCTCCTGCCTCAGCCTCCCGAGTAGCTGGGATTACAGGCACGCGCCACCACACCCAGCTAATTTTTTGTATTTTTAGTAGAGACGGGGTTTCACCATGTTGACCAGGATGGTCTTGATCTCTCGACCTCGTGATTCACCCGCCTCGGCCTCGGCCTCCCAAAGTGCTGGGATTACAGGCTTGAGCCACCGCGCCCGGCTAGGCGTTCGCTCTTAAAATGCTGGAGGCCAGTTTAAGATCATAGAAAACCTGGGCGATTCCAATTTTTAAGGCCAAACTATAAAAGGTTCACCATGTTGCTCTTCAGTAAATGTTGCACAATGTCAAATATTTACTCTAAGATCCTAGCTCCAAAATTCTTCTGACTCATCGTCACCTCGGAAATTATGGATCCAACTTAAACCACTTTTTCAATGTCCCTCACTGTTCTCAAGTATTATCATCTCTTCTTGTCTAACTTATATGCCATGGCAAATCAATATAACCAGTCCTTTGCATGCACTCCTTTTACCTTCTCTCACTTTGCTCACTCTCTTGGCAAACTACAACTTGGTTAATTCCAATTCCCTGTCAGCTCCACACCAGCACCTATGCAGCTGAGCATGATGAAGAGAAAATATACAATCATGCTAGAGATTTGACTTTGAATTCATTACAAGAACTCAAGTGAGCTCTTAATGTGACCCAGGAAATCTATTACTTTTTCAAGTCTATTAATGCTATCTCCTATTTTTTTCCTCTCTTCTCAAATTTCCAGCACTCTCTCCATAATTCCCTGATCCTCGCTCTCAGTTGATGGCCTGGCTTTCTATTACCCTGGAAAAAAAATTAATAGATGAGAACATTCAAAGTTCATACCACCACTCATCCACAAGCACCTGTACCTACATACTCTTTTATTGTTTGGGTTTTTTGTTTTGTTTTGTTTTTTGAGACGGAGTTTTGCTCTGTCACCCAGGCTGGAGTGCAAAGGCACAATCTTGGCTCACCGCAACCTCCGCCTCCTGGGTTCAAGCCATTCTCCTGCCTCAGCCTCCCAAGTAGCTGGGATTACAGGCACGCGCCACCACACTCGGCTAATTTTTTTTTTTAAATTTTTAGTGGAGATGGGGTTTCTCCATGTTGGTCAGGCTGGTCTCGAACTCCCTATCTCAGGTGATCAGCCCACCTTGGCCTCCCAAAGTGCTGGGATTACAGGCATGAGCTACCACCCCCAGCCCTAATCCTATTTCTATAGATGAACTGTCCAAACTATTATCTTAGGGTAACCCCTACTTTTGTGCACTAGATCCCACCTCATTTCCCGAGCAATTCAACAAATCTTTACTGCATCATCAATTTTTCCATTTCTACTAGATCTGTCCCATCAGAACACAAACATACTTTAAGTTCTCTTGTGCTTGAAAAATGACCGACTCTTGATGCCACATCCCTGTCTAGATATTGCAGCATTTCTCTTCCTCTTTACAGTGTAACTCCTTAAAAGTGTGTTCCAAATCTGTGATTTCCAATACTTCCATTCTCTCTGAAATCATTCTTATCGAGGTTTCGAGTGACCTTCATATTGCTAAATCCAGTGGTCATTTCTCAACTGCCATCCTGCTTGTATTGTAAACAACTGACCACCTTGTTTTGAAAAACTTTTTTGACTTTGAAGGTACTTTGCTGGCTCTTCTCCTTAAATCATTTCTCAACCTCCTTTACAGGTTCTTACTATTTTTCCTGGTAGATTAATACTGATAGGCTCCAGGGCTGAGTTTCTTGTCCTACTTTCTTTTCCTTTTCTTTTTTCTTTCTTTCTTTCTTTTTTTTTTAAGAGAAGGGGTCTCAGATTCTTGCTCAGGCTGGAGTGTAATGGCATGAGCATAGCTCACTGTAGCCTCAAATTCTTGGGCTCAAGCGATCCTCCTGTCTCAGCCTCCCAATAGCTGGGACTGCAGGTGCATGCCACCACACCTGGCTAATTTTTTAAAATTTTTTGTAGAGATGGGGTTTCACCATTTGCTCAAGCTCATCTCAAATTCCTAGGCTCAAAAGAGCCTTCAGTCTCAACCTCCTAAAGTGCTGGGATTAGAGGCGTGAGCCTCTGCACCTGGCCTCTTATTCTACTTTTTATCTATCCTTCCTCCCTTGGTACCATCATCCAATCTCATGGCTTTACATACCTTCTATAGTTTGCCAATCCACATATTTATTTCTTCAGGCCAGACCTCTCCCCAGACCACCATACTCATATATTGAACTCTTTATTTAATAATTCCACTTGGATGTCTAAAAAGCATCTCAAACATAACATATAAAACTGTGCTTCTAAATACTTCTCCCTGAAAACTTGCTCTTCCTGCAGTCCCCATCTCAGCAAATAATCAAAAACCTTAGTCATTTTTCTCAAAGCCTATATTCTTTTGGTTTATATACTATATCTAATCTGTCAGTAAATTCTGTCAGCTTTACTGTAAAAATATTTCCAGAATGGAATCACTTATTTCACTGTTACCAGTCACTCAATGCCATTCTCTCATCTTATTATTATATTAGCCTGTTTTCCCTGTTCCAATCTTATCCCCATTGCTGTCCTAGAATTTTTCTAAACAGAGCTTTGAGAGAGAACATGTAAATCCTAAGTTACAGCATGTCATTCTACTCAAAACTCTCCATTGGCTATCCAACTTATTCCAAAAAACTAAAAATTGCATAATGACCGGTAAGGCCATAGGTAACCTAACATTACGTTTCTAACTTCACTTCCTACTCGCTTACCTCATTCCAGCCAATTTGGTGCAATTTTTGTTCTTGGAACATGCCAAGTGGAGTTATCTATTCCTACATAACAAATTCTCCCAAAACGTAGTGGCTTAAAACAGAATTTATTATCTCACTTTCTTGTAGGACAAGAATCCAGGTGTGGCTTAGCTAGATCCTCTTCTACGGTGTCCCTCCAAGGCTGCCATCAACAGCTGGGGCTATAGTCATCTCAGGGCTCAACTGGGTAGGGATCCATTTCCAAGTTCATTCACATGGTTGTTGACAGAATTCAATTCCTCGTGGACTACTGGTCTGATAGCCTCAGTTCCTTGTGGGTTGTTGGCCAGAGGCCACTCTCTGTTCTTTGCCACATGGGCCTCTCCAACATAGCAGCTTGCTAGATCAAAGCAAGCAATACAAAAAGACACCATGGAATACTACGCAGCCATAAAAAACGATGAGTTCATGTCCTTTGTAGGGACTTGGATGAATCTGGAAACCATTATTCTCAGCAAACTGACAGAAGAACAGAAAATCAAACACCACGTTCTCACTCATAGGTGGGTATTGAACAATGAGAACACATGGACACAGGAAGAGGAACATCACACACTGGGGGCAGTTGTGGGGGTAGGGGAGAGACAGTGGGGGGTGGGGAGGGAGGGGAGGGGAGGGGAGGGAGGGATAACATGGGGAGAAATGGCAGATATACTATGCACCTAAAGTAAAATAAATAAATTTAAAAAAAAAAAAAAGGCACAAGAGGAAGTGGTAGCAAAACACAATGTCAAGTTTTTATAGCCTGATCTCAGAGGTGACATTTCACCACTTTGCCATTGAAGAAATTACATAAGGGAAGGAATAACAGGAGGTGGAGGTCACTGGAAACTTTACCTACTGTATCAGGTATGGTCCCACTGAGAAAGCACTGGTTGCTTCGAATATTCCTCTTCCAAATGTCCAAATGTTTTATTCTCTCGCATTCTTCAATTTGACCTAATGTCAGCTTCCGAATAACATTTTCCCTGAACAGCTTTTTAAAATTATAATTCCTACCCTCCAAACACGTCTCACTTTCCGTGCTCTGTTTTTCTCCACAGCACTTATTGACTTTAACATACCATATAATTTGCATATTGTGATTGGCTTCTACTTTAATTTAGCTAAGCTAGTACTACATTTCCCTTTCCTTCCCTGAATAATTCCAGGATAGAAAAGGCCACAGGAGATGTTTTGTATGAGACTTGGTAAATGAAAGTAAAGCAGCATACACTTTTTACACTTGGAAGGTCAGTGCGGGGCATGAGGCAATGTTGCAGATCATGCAAGTTGTGACTTATCTACTAACTTGCCTTGTAAGTGTGCGGCAGTAGCCAGATCTGTAGCTTCTTCAGTCGTCCCAGATCTTCTGTTTCAACTTCAATAACCCCTAAGTCTGTGACAAAGGGCATTGGCTTCTCTGGCAGATCACTCCCATCATCAAAGCTAAACCCTGGGAACCAGGAAGAGGTTAGTCCTGATTCTAGTTCATTCTTATGGATTACAGCTCATTCTTGTAGATGCCAATTTTCCTTGGTCCTTCCACTCCGCAACTGTGTAAGGTCAAATTCTACATATATGATTTCGAGCCTATGTATTTCCCAGTAGTTCTGATTCTCTGATAGAACTCTAATACTCTTACTTGCATCTGTTTCCTGCCACTTAAATGTAAGCTCCATGAAAATTTTTTAAATTCTGTTTTGTTTATTATTTCAAGCCATAGCATCTATGACAGGGCCCAGCAGATAGTAGAAACTCATTAAATATTTCTTGATGAAAAAAATTTTTTAATATAAGATACAAAGAATAAATACTTTATATTAAAATAATAAATACCTTACAATAAACTAATGTAAGGTACAAAGATGGCAAAAAAAAAAAAAACAATATTTTCCAATGTTCTACAGGAAGCTGACTATAAAAAGAAAAACAAGAACTGAGATGTATCTTAAAGGATGGGTAGGAAGAATGGAAAATATATTCTATTATATGAAATAGCATGAACAAAAATAGGAATGAGCATGCTAAGTGTAACATATATCGTATGTTGGCCTGGGATGAGGAATTCTACCTGATCATCAGTAGGAAAGCCATTACACTATAACAAGTGTTTAACATGTAGAAAATATTTGGGGAAATTTAATCTTTCATTAATATACTCACTTGATTGGAAGAGGGAATTAGAAATGTAGGGAGACGGCTCAGACATGTTATCTTATCTTAGCAATGTGATATGGTTTGGATTTGGATTTGTATCCCTGTCCAATGTTGAATCGTAATCCCCAGTGTTGCAGGAGAGGCCTGGTGGGAGGTGATTGGATCATTGATTCCCTCTTGGTATTTTTGCCACAGTGAGTTTTCATGAGATCTGGTTACTTCAAAGTGTGTAGCACCTCCCCTGCTCTCTCTTCCTCCTTCTCTGCCCATGGAGGATGTGCTTGCTTGCCCTTCTGCCATGACTGAATGTTTCCTGAGGCCTCCCCAGCCATGCTTCCTGTACAGCCTATGGAACTACGAGCCAATTAAACTTCCTTTCCCTTATAAATTACCCAGTCTTAGGTAGTTCTTTATAGCAATGTGAGAACAGACTAATACACAGCATAGCAATAGAGAAAGGTAACTACAAAAAATAATGTAAAAAGTTGTAACTTGGCCACTGTAGAAATCATTAGTGTTATAATAATATATTGAAATATTTCTGATTCTCTTCCTTCTAAGCACACAGTAGGATTCCATTTCCCCATGCTCTTGGAGTTAGGTGTGGCCATGGAATTTGCGTTAGTCCATTGAGTATGAGTCAATGTATCATGTCACATCAAAATGAAATCCTTTAGGAATACATATGACAATTTTCCCTTCTCCCTAGAACCATTGACTCATATTGCCTAGAACCATTACAAATGGTCAAGGCATCGTTAGCCTGGTCTCTAAAATGAACATCAGCATGATAAGAAACAAACCTCTGTTGTTTCAAGCCACAGAGATTTTGGATCTTATAACTGCAACACAACCTTACCCATCCTGACTGTGACACTTTTTTAAAATGTCAACAAAATTTTATATCCCCTCAAGATGGAGCTTAATTTCCCTCCCCTTGAATGTCAGCTGACATTAATAACTTATTTCTAACAAGTAATGGTGTGTAAACTAGGCCATAATAAAAAGCACTGGGACTTCCTCTCTGGATCACTCACTCTGAAGAAAGCCAGCTGCCGTGAGAATCATGAGGACACTCAAGCAGCCCTATAAAGAGATTTACATGTTGAGGAATTTAGGCTTCCTGCCAACAGTGAGCATTAACTCATCAGTTTTGTGAATGAGCCACTATGAAACAGCATCCTGCAGCACCAGCCCCGGTCAAGCCTTCAGACGGCTGCAACCCCAGTCAACATCCTGACTGCAACCTCACAAGAGACACCGAGCCAGTTAAGCTGCTCTTAGATTCCTGACCCACAAAAACTATTTGAGAAAATAAGTGCTTACTTTTTTAGGCTACTGTGGTTTAGGCTAATTTGATACACAGAATTGGATAACTAATATATTCGTTGATACAAAAATATATCAAATACTGAAAATAGAGGACGGGGAAAAATAAAAACTAATTGCTTTGAACTTTGAGTAATTTGGAAAAAAATGTAATAGCACTAAGTATAAGTTACTCAATTATATTCTCAAGTCTTGAGGCAAAGGCCATGTCTGCTCAATAAACATTTGCTGGAGTCTAGTAAATGTTTAACAGCTAAACAAGATGTTCAGAACTGACACAAACATTTTAATATGGATAGGAGAGAACTTCCAGCTCCTCTCTTTTGGACACCACACTTTTTTAACACTGGATCGTACTGCAATACACTATACTTTTATTACTGCAGCAAAACCAATTTTTACAGCAGCAGTATCACGCTACCAGTATACACTGGAAGTTTAGGTTTCCTAAGTGTTATAAGATGAAAATAAGTCCACAGGCTATTTCCTCACTGTATTTTCTCCTATCCATCTCAGTATTCATATGACAGATGTGCCACTCTATGTTAAATTTGTTTTTCTGACGATTACGAGTTTCTACACTAAACCCCAAAAGTTTTAGATATAGTGCAGGGGAAAAGCATTGTTGAAGAATAAATATTCTGTAATGAACTGTTCACTCCATGTATCAAAAGTAGAATTGAAATGCTACCTAGCCATCATTTGATCAGTTTTAACAAGTTCACCTTGCACTCTATCTTTAAAATCGTTAGTCTGGGAGTAGTGGCTCGCACCTGCAATCCCAACACTTTGGGAGGCCGAGGAAGGAGGATCACTTAAGCCCAGGAGCACAGGAGATCAGCCTGAAAAATATAGTGAGACCTTGTCTTTACAAAAAAAGAAAAAGAAAAACTTAAATATATTAGCCGAGTGTGGTGGCACACACCAGGCAGGAGGATCACTTGAGCCTAGGAGGTGGAGGTTGCGCTGAGGCAAGATCATGCCACTGCACTGCAGGCTAGGCAACAGTGCAAGAATATTTCTAAGTAAATAAAGAAATACATAAAATAAAACAAAATTCTTAAGCCAACCTTCATTTACCAACCAGTTTTTAGTTCTTCTATTTGTTGAATATCCTAAGGCTCAAAGCCTTGGTTTGAATACAGCTAAATTCACTGGGTTTGATCTCAAGTCAAACTTAGAAATACTGTCATCTCAGCCACAAATGTCACACTAAAGCAGACAGACACCACTACTAAATCACTACTTTGTCCTAAAATGAAAGTATAATAGACTGTAAAGTTATAATTGCTTTTTAAGTTAAGCTTTGTTTTACATTTACAGAAAAGGTGCAAAAATGGTATGGGGGAGCCCCCACACACCCTCATCCAATTTCCCCTACTGTTAATGTCAACAATACTATGGTACATCTGTCATAATCAAGAAATCAATATTGGCACTATTAACTAAATTCCACACTTTATTCAGATTCACCAGTTTTCCATTAATGCCCTTTTTCTACTGAAGATCCCAGTCAGGATACCACATTACATTTATTCAATTATGTATCATTTTCTCTAGTGTAATAGTTTCTCAGACTTTTCTTGTTTTATTGTGACCAAGACATTTTTTGAGTACTGGTTAGCTGATTTGTAAAATGTACATCAATTTTGTTTCATGTGACCTTTTTCTCATGGGTAGTCCGGAGTATGGACTTTGAGGAAGAAGAACAAAGAGGTGAAGTGTCCTCATCACATGGTAACAGAGTACACATTATCAACGTGACATATCGTTGATGTTAAATATTGATCACCGGGACTCCGTAACGTGTACCACTTTTCACCAAAGTTCTGCTTTCTCCCCTTTCCGTACTCTACCTCTTGAAAGCAAGGTACTAAGCACAGCCCACAATAAAGCTGGTGGTAAGATCAGAAAGGGGAATTAAACTCCATCTTCCGGAGAGAAATGGCTTTTTAAAGTAAACATAAAACCTTTCCAATTTCAGAAACATATTGAGTATTTCAAAGGATTCGGTAATACAACTGACTGTTCATATAATGAAAGTCATTCTGCCAGGCACTTTAAATAAGAATTAGACATAGTCCTTCACCACAATTTATAATAAAGACACCACAAGAAAAATGTGAGTTAAGTACTATAGTATGTTTAAAAAAAGAAAAAAAAACAAATTCAATTGAAGTAACCAAAATTTCATAGAAGTGGTATTGGAGCAAAGCACTGAAAGCTGAGTAGAATTCTGACTGATAAAAATAGATGACAAGGCAATCAAGATGGAAAAAAGATCATAAAATATGGGGGTAGAAAAGAACAGATTTTCTAAAGTCCAGTTTCAGACAAAACACAAAGTTCTAGTTAAAGGCCAGAACACACGGTGCACACAGGCCTGCATGCATGTGCCTTATGTCATTGGAAACATTAATTTCAAATCTTCGATCAGACTTTTTAGCTTAGCATAAATGAAAGGTGTTATGGGCCGAACTGTGCTTCCCAAATTTCATATGTGGAAGCCCTTATCCTCAGTACCTCTGTATATGACTGTATTTGGGGTCTTTAAAGAGGTAATCAAGTTTGAATGAGTTCATCAGGGTGGGCCCTAATCCAATTCGGCCAGTGTTCTTTTAAGAAGAGGCAATTGAGACAGGTTCAAAAAGAAAACGATACGAAGATACCAGGAAAACACTGTCATACACAATGCCAAGGAGAGAGGCCTCAGAAGAAACAAGTTAATGACACCTTAATCTCAGACTTCCAACCTACAGAACTGTGACAAGTTTTTGATGTTTAAGCCACCCGGTCTGTGGTGTTTTGTTATGACAGTCCCAGCAAATTAATATTGATAATTATTTGGATTTCAATAAAATGTAACTTGGCAGAACACTCTCCTGTGATTCAGTACACAAGCCTTGTTATTGAATAGTTCTTTTCGGTTCACAAGTGGAATGAATGGGAGTGAAGTAAGGAGACAAAGTAAGATGGGGTGAAATATGGTGAGCCTTGGAAGCAGCTCCATTATCTCAAACAAAAATTTGTCTCCTATAAGCTTGTCCATTCCAACCCTTACGGCAGTTACTGCTCTAATTCTTTACTCAAAAAAATATGTAATGACTTCAGGAAGTTTTTGTAGCGCTCCACTGTACTTTATTCACCCGTCTTGATACCTTTTTCCTTGACAGCAATTGCTACAACGTGCTGCTCCAAATGATCCAGCACTAAGTTTTTAAACTTCACCTGCTTTATTTCATACAGGAGGAAAGAGAAAACAGAAAAGAAATTTAGCGTTCTTTTAAAAGCACGTATCTAATAAGACTATTCCCAAAGGTCGGAAATTCCACTTTCCAAAGGCGGTAGCTCTATTTCATCGCATCCTCCAGGCAATGTACAGCGGGTGCGTTAAGACTGAGGCGTTCCGCTTTCTGGAGTCCAAGGGCGCCCAGATGTGAGCAACAAACTGCGGGTCAGGGTCAGATTGCAACGTGAAAAAAGTACGCACGCGCCCAAAACCGGGTGTGTCACCTAGGCTCAAAGGGTCTAACATCCTTTCCTTTTCCATTATTGTTTCGAGACGGATTCTCGTTCTGTCGCCCAGGCTGGAGTGCAGTGGCGCGATCTCTGCTCACCGCAACCTCCGCCTCCCAGGCTCAAGCGATCCTCCCGCCCCAACCATCCGAGTATCCGGGACTACAGGTGTTCACCATCACACCCGGCTAATTTTCGTGTTTTTAGTAAAGATGGGGTTTCGCCATGTTGGCCAGGCTGGTCTCGAACTCCCGACTTCAAGTAATCTGCCCGCCTCGACCTCCCAAAGTGCTGGGATCACAGGCGTGAGCCACTGCGTCCGGCCGCTTTTTTTTTTGCTAACATCCTCTAACAGAAGTATCCTAAACAGGAAACGCCACAATTTTCCCCCTCGCTTCCGTGACCTAGAGTAAGCGTCAGGTTTTTCGGTATCGCGAGAACCTTCGGACTTCCGTGTGCGCGCGCATGCGTCAGGATCCGGCGCCGGAGACCGGCTCAGCCTGAGATGACGGGCAGGGGAGGGGAGAAAGAAGCCAAGAGAAGGGGGCCGCCGAGGAGGCGGCGGAAGTCACCGGAGGCGCCGCGGGGGGGCTGGGCGGGGCGAGGAGGGGAAACAACGTAGGCCCCGCCCCTTGCTGCGCTTCCCCCGGAATAGCGTCATCAGTTCTATAAGAGAGCGAGCGCGGAAGGCCTCGGCCTTTCACTTTCGGGAAACGTCGGGGTTAGGTGAAGGCACGCAGTTGCCTTTTGTAAATTAAAATGATAATTGGGCCAAAACGTACAGCCTTACCTGAAAGGCAGCGCCGTCGGGATATTGGTAGGCCGGGGACAGCTTTGGAAACCCTTAGGTTTACAAGCATGCGCGGACGTGAGTGCTCATTAGGTCGCGGGGTGGCCACGTGCAGCCCGGGACCCTGAACCCGGGCGCGCGTGGGCCGTGCCCCCGGGGACTCCGGCGAAGCGTGTTTGGCCGTCGGTGTCATGTGGCCAACTTGAGTCTAGTCGCTCTTCGTGCCTTAGCACCTCGAGAACCGTCAGTTTGCACCAGATGGTGAGTAGGATAATCTGTGGCAGGTTGCTTGCTGGTTAACTGGATTGTGAATCTCCATGTATCTTTGGGACCTGTCAGCTGTGGCAGCCTCCCTTCCTAGCCATGGAAGAGCATATTCTTGTTTATTGGCAAAGCTGTCACCATTTAATTGGTATCAGATTCTGACTTGCACAAGTAACATTTTTCACCGTTAAAAACCTGTAGGGTGCCGGGTTATTAGGCAGACTTTTCTAAACTGTTGTTAAATTGTTCTAGGAAGCTGAACCGAACTCATTACGATGGATGATGGAAACAGGTACATTTTTATATTCTTTTTTCATATTCCTTAGTTAATCTGAAATGCCTTAGTGTTAGGACGGTGGAATGCTAAAGTTAGCCCGTTCTGCTGGCTTTTGTAGTTTAACAGTGAACAGCAAACTGAATTAACTGGTAAGATCTCAAAACAGTGAGGTAAGTACACAGGTCTGGGTTTCATAATATTTTTTTTTTTCTCTTTTTGCAGACTCGAGGAATCAAAACTGGTAATGGGTGAAGTCTATTCAGCGTCCTGCAGTGGATTTATCTTAGTTGGGGAAACGGATGTTTCGAATGATGTTGTGGAAGTTATCAGGATGCCCATTTTCAATATAGGCGTGAATTGTTTAACGTTAATTTTTAAGGTGGTCCTTAAATAAAATGCATAATTTTATGTGGCTACTCATTGTTACTTGACGAGTGATTGATAGACGGAAAGGTATAGCAAGCAGAATACTTCCTAATGTTACCCACTCATGTGGAAGTAGTGTGAATGAGTACACACTAAGGTTATTGCAACCTTTGTGAAAAATGTAAAAGACAAAAAAGGACTAGGTTACCCCCAAGGGAGAGAGCAGAGTCTTTCTAAACCACAGAAAAAATTAAAGCAGCTATACAAGGTGAAAAAGTATGTACTTTATTTACACAAAGATGCACAGAACACTTGTATCTTTCAAAAGTCAAACTTAAGACAGTTGGTTATAATAAAAGCATGCTATATGAACCATGTATTCAGGGATGAGTAAACTGCAGGCTGTTCACTGCCTTTTAGGTTTAGTCCCTGGCTGACTTGAAACAGATGTTGCTTGCACCAGCACCTGCAGTTTAATTACAAGGGCAACCTGTGAGAAAGTTTCAGTAGACTTATTTCTCACCTATATTGCACGTTTTTCCCAAGCCCTTGTGCAAGTGTGTGCCATGTGTAGCTCTATTTACATGGAAATGCTGCTTTAAAAGTTTATCAGAATCCTTAAGTTTTTACAAAAGTTTTTAATGCTCTTCTGCATTATATGCAGCGTTGCAAATCTGCAAAGTAGTAAAACTATAAAGCACCTTTTGGTTTGCACCACTTATTACAGAAATGGGGATTTGTGAAAAGGATGTGATTTGATGTAGAAGGGTAAAGTCCTTATGTGACTGGCATTCAAGAGGATTACTTAAAACCATCTGCAAGTTCATGCTAACCTCTTTATACTAGGGACCTGGGGAAGTATCCATGACATTGAAGTATCTTGAGTGTGCCTTTTAAATATGAGCATTACTGCCGAGAATGTCCTAGAAAAGTGCATAGTTTAATTCTCTAACGGTTAAGCAGTTATCCCTTAACCCATAGAGAAATAGCCATAGGGAAACAATCCTTTAGGTGGGAGAACCATGGGGGAAAAAAATCCAGCATTGGGACTCCTTTTTCTGGAGTTATGAATCAATGTTTTACCAACTGGTCTCACTTTGAGGTAAGTCTGTTTTCCCCTATTTGAAAACTAGGGCTACTGCTGTAAGATCCTACTGGCCTTTTGCAAATTGTCAGTGATGTGCATAGCCATCTAATGTAGTGCCTGGCAGATAACTGCGTATGCATTAAGACAATTTAAGGCCACTACTATTCCAACATAAACGCCAGGAAAGCATTTTGACTAGTATATGAGACTGGATTGTATCAGGTTGGTCTCCAAGTCAATTACAAGAAAGTGTCAGTAGGTGGCACTCTTAGACCAATTCTGAATTAAATCTGAAGTGCTTGATAAAAATGAATATAGTAGATAACGTTACTGTGTTGGATAAACTAGGTTGTATGTCCAGCTGGCACTTTGTGAACCAGAAATCCTTTCAAATTTTGCTAGTAGTTTATACACTGTAGGCAGAAAATATTTTATGGTTTCTGTAGCACTTGGTACTTAAGGATACTGGCTTCCAAATATCAGATCACTTTTGAGAGTGTTGTGACAGGCAAATGTCCTTGAGGCTTAGTAATCCTATTCAGACCTGAAAGTTCATAATGGAATTCCTTAACCATTGATTTCCTCACTTGACAAAGGATACAGAGAAAATGAATATTTCTTGTCAAGTCTTTTGAAAAGATCTAAGCATAAATACTGCACTCTTCTGATTGTAGTAAATGGTGTTTATGTCAAATGTGGGTAATATGAATTCAGATACCACTGATTCAATTATAAGGGGGTCTCAATTAAAATGTAAAAATGACCTTTTGTGAAATCAGCACAGAATGATTTTGAGAAAACAGGCACGGATAGGTGAGACTTAGAGTAAGTAACTCCGGTGAAATTTGGGTAGACAACGATGCTCATTTAAGGGTTATCACTATTCCACTACAATGAGGTCTCTGAAAATATTCACAATACAAATTCCCACAAGCAGCAAGGGGTACACAATTTTTTAAGCACAAAACAAAAACACAGATCTCAGTCCCCATTTGTTATCTCTGCTGAGTGCTAATAGCGGGGGTTCAAAGTTTTCCATCTGTTTAAATGCTTCTTTGAGGTTTCCATGAATTACAGTTTGGCGACACTTTTTATCCAAGGTACAAAGGCTGAGACTTTGGTATAAACGCCAGGAGAATCCTTGACTCCACAGCCATACCCCCAGGAGGTCACTCCATACACCACCCAGCTCTCTCCAGGCCGTTCACACATTAGTGGTCCTCCGCTGTCTCCCTGGCAGCTGTCCACGTGTTTGTGTTCATGGAGGTTTCCAGCACAGAGCATTCTCCCTGTAAACCGACCCTTATAACGTTCTTCACAAAACCTCTTAGGAAGTAAGTGTATGGCTGCTTGTTGTAGTGTTCTTGAATAGGCTTGTCCTACTCAAACCAAACATCTGATTAGTGGCATTTGAGCTAACCATCAGGACATTTTAACAGTTAGCATGTAATAGTAATGAAAATAAAATCCTTGTTGTGGCATCAGTGTTTAAAATGAGCAATGACTAGATGGTACGTACTATTGTTAGCTGCCTTTTTTAACGGTGACACAATCTTAACCTCTACAAATTTACTTCTCAGTACTGAACTGAGGAATAATGAATAACATTTGGATTTGTCTGTGGAGGAAGGTAACCTAAAGAAAGCACATTTGTGCAGGCTTTCATATTTGAATTCTGTATATTTAAAAGCATAGAATGCATTAATGCTGGTTTTACATTAGCACATCCATTCATACTCATTTACTTCACTGAATTTGAATTCCCAGTTTATGAAGAGAGTGAGTTATCAGTTCTCAGAACCAGCAATACCTCCGGAATATGAATCTCAACTACATGCATGCATTTCACACTAAGCAGAATTTCTCCAAATAAGCCTGAACCCATTTAAGATCTTACCCATTACAGGCCCAAATAAGTGGATAATACCAGAGAAAAAAGGTGCCCTGCTTTGTTTTTTTGTTTCTTGATTGTGCATTACCTGTGTCTCCCCATCCTGTTATGTAACAATTGGATGCTGTTTTCTGTGGCCTCTCTCTCCAGAGTGGTAAACAGGCTGGCAAAACGTGGCTGTTGAATCTGGCACATTGCTCTTCTGGTCCTTGTAATCTAACCAGGGCTATGTCATAATCACTGCTGTCAGGTCGATATTCCCGATGAATCACAATCTCTTGAACTCCAATTTCTTCCTCAAACTCCTCTGGTACCAGAGTATGATAATCGCCAACCCGAACAGCATAGTTCCTAGTGCTGTTGCCATACCTGAGAGGCAGAGGGTACTAATGAGAAACTTGAGCTTCAGATACTGAAAATTACTAATTGTCAAGAAGGAAGACTAATGAAGATAAAAGCCTTTCTTCCAAATCGTCAGCCCCTTTTGCAAATTCAACCTTTCTTTCCATTTATCTGACCCACCATTGGTGATCCTCTACTGGAAACCCATTGTCATAACCTCTTGTCTTCATTTCACTGTGTAACATAGGTTACTGTTTTCCAAGAAGCAAATGTGGAAGATGAGTGGAAAATACTGACTAATCATTAACTGTCGTTTCCCAAATGAAAAGGGATCAAAACAGGAACAAGTAGCATAGGCCAGTCATTGTGTTTGCCATTTTTGTTGCTGTTATTTCCAAGATTGTTAGTTCATCATTAAGGTCTGTGAGGGCAGAAACTGTCGGATCTAACTTCGTGTCCCTCGCGGTATTTAGTGCAGTCCACTTCACTCCTGCAAGGTAGATTTAAACTTCTTCCCTTCCCTCTAAAGTGAACGCAAATCCAAACTATACTTTCAGATCAACATATTTCCATTCTATCCTTTCACATCTTAAATCTTTATTCAGATGTCACCTCAGTGAAGCCTACTTTGACACCCTCATATTTAGAATTGCAACCCGTCTTTCTTTGGCCTCCCAATACTCCCAATATTATCCGCTCTACTTTCCTTTTTAAGCACCACTTTCTAAAAACTAATTTCTCTCCTCCCTGCATTAGTAAAAGCTATTCCCGGTCAGAGATCTTTGTTGTGCTCACGAATGAATCTAAAACACCTAGAAGAGTGTTGTACCATTAATTAGGAATGCAAAAAAAAATGGTTTATTTAGTTAGTGAATAAATGTTGATTGTTAATGTATACTTTTTTCCATGAGAAACTTCAATTAAAATAGAAACAATATTTACTAGATGGATAGTTCTCAGTCCACTTTTCAACCATCATACTTTAATTTTCTGATACCTAACACCTAAAGAAGGGTTTCTCAACCTCAGCATCTATTAATATTTTGGACCAGATAATTCTCTGTTGTGAGAGCTGTCCTCTGCATTACAGTGTGTTTAGAAGCATCCCTGAACACTATTCACTAGATGCCACTGGTACATGGTACACACACTCTCCATCCCCAGTTGTGATTGCCAAAAATGACTCCAGACATGGTCAGATGTTCCCTGTTAGGCAAAATGCCCCTACCTGAGAACCTCTAACCTAGAATGCCTGACCCAACCCATCTCCTGGTTACTTCCTCTTTCTCACTGCAGACTACAGCACCATGCTAACTGCATTCCGCTACTTAGAACATTCTTAAGACTTAATCTCCAATAACTTTTCTTTTGCAGGTCCCTGACTTACTCATCTGCAATGCATGTATTCTCCACCTCATCTCAGCAACCCACTTACAGTTTAAGACCTAGACGTTGTATTCACCAGATAAACACACACCTCTGAAATCTTGTTTTCAATCATATTGTATTTCTGCCTTCTATTTTTACAGCTCTAAAATCCTTCAAACCCATTGGACTTCTATCCTTTGGCCTCACTATTTTTTCATTTCAGTCTTTTATGACTTCCCTTATCTGGCTTGGATTCTACCATCTGCCCATTAACAATAATCACTCTTGCAAAACTCTACCCTTACCTGTCTTTTACCTGCCAAAACTCCAGCCTTGGTTTCATCAACTCTACCTATTTTGTACTGGCATCTGTTAAAGGGGGAAAGCATGCATATAACAACTGTCACTTTAATTTTTTTTTTTTTTAACCAGAACTTGACTCATTCATTGTTTACAAGACCTGTAATGTGAGCTTAGAAGAGTTGGTCCAAAAGCTTGACATTTTCTAGTGTCTATTTAAAATAAAACTTCCCACTTCTATAAAAGCACTGAAGGTTATGAGATGCCTGAATATTCTAATATCCTTAAGTAGTGCTGTGACCGTCTTGTATATATAATTAGCTGTTAGCACTCAAAAATGAAACAGTTCAACAAAGATGATTTGGTTTATACAGCCACATACTATTGATCTTTAATACTAATAATCTATGATTTCTTGAGACTCTCAATCTTAAATCATCACATATCTTTAAAGTTCAGAGGCTTTTTAATATATTGTGCCTAAAGTATGTGCTCTTATTGCTTCTACTTCAAAATTTAAGTAAAATTTTGGATTATTTCGCATACTGAAACTATAACAATTAACAGGCAGTTTGACCTGTTTGAGTTTTTATCGTTTTCTTTTTTTTTTTTTTTTTCATTTTGTTTTTTGTTTTTTGAGACAAGATCTCATACTGTCACTCAGGCTGGAGTGCAGTGGCACAGTCATTGCTTACTGCAGCCTCGACCTCCTAGGCTCAAGTGATCCTCCCACCTCAGCCTCCCAAGTGGCTGGGACCACAAACACACACCACCACACCTGGCTAATCTTTTATTTTTTTGTAAAGACAGGATCTTACTATGTTCCCCAGGAGGGTCTCGAACTCCTAGGCTCAAGCAACCCTCCCACCTCAGCCTCCTAAAGTGCTAGAATTACAGGCATGAGCCACTGTGCTCAGCCACGTTTTTAATCTTTTAAAGTGGCTACTAAAAAAAATTCAAAGTTACATATATCCCTTGTTATTTGTAGCTTACACTATATTTCTGCTAGACAGCACTGGTCAAGAGTAATTGTTCTGCATGAACTAGGCAGCTGAGTTTAATGCAGTCTCTTAAGTTGCTTGTAATTTTTAAGTTTGAGTTAATGAGACTATCTTCAAATGTCAACTTTTTATATCCTTTATGATAATAATGTTACTATTCAACTTTTTTAAAAAGTCTCATTACAACAATATTTTCCATTCTGTAAGAAAGCTGTGACCCTTGGCCAAAATAATCTTTTCAGTTAAACTGGCTTATAAATCTATTCCACATTATCTATAAAAATTGAGTCTTCAACCAGTAAACAAAGAAACAGGACATTACTACCACAAGGCAATTTATTTTTTAAATAATCTCAATGTCAAAGCCCTGGCCAATCTTGCCTCAATGTGTCATTTCATGCCAAGAATATTGTAATAGTCACCTGAAAGGCCTTGCTGCTTCAAGTTTTAACTTTTTCAACCCATCCCTCACGCTGCTGCCAGATGCAGGTGTCCCCAAACTGCAGCCCCCTGAGGCCATTTATCCGGCCCCCCGCCGCACTTCAGGAAGGGGCACCTCTTTCATCAGTGGTCAGTGAGAGGAGCACAGTATGTGGCGGCCCTCCAACGGTCTGAGGGACAGTGAACTGGCCCCCTGTATAAAAAGTTTGGGGACGCCTGTGCCAGAGTGATGTTTTTTCTGCCTGATAATATAACTCCCGAGTACTCTTCCAGGGATCCCCAATCCATGTGATAAATTCAAATTCCTTAGATGATATACAAATGCATCTAAGAGCCGGCCCTTGTTCCCCTCTCTGATAACCAGCCTGGGCCCTGTGCTCCTGTCATTTAAACCATTTGAAGAGTTGTCTTACAAACCTGTGTCATTATTCAAACCATATGCAATGTTGTTTCCCTTACCCCCTCTATCTTAATATGGCAAAAACTGATTTTGTCCTGATCAAGTCAGAGTTCTCCTAGGAGTGTCCTCCTAATAGTCTGCTCTCCTGTAAACTAACCAATCCTTTTGAACACTCTCAATGCATATGTAACAGTTTCTAAGACTTAATTAAAGGCTCCTCAAATGCAAGGACCATGTCATGATGGTTGTATCCTTAGCACCCAGCAAAGTGCTTGGCAGAGAAAGCTCTTAATCAATTTATATTGAATGAGTTATTTTGAAAGACATTCATGTCCACATACATAGTTACACTCTCATCCCTAACTTACTGAAATCATGAAAATCCAATGTTCTTGTTAATGCTGGCTATGCATCAGAATCACTTATACTACTTGAAAAAACATAAATGTCTAAGCCATAATATCTGAGAATATAAATAAATAACAGCTGGTATAGGATCACAGGTGATTGATAGTCACAGTCTGAGTTGGGAACTACTGAACCAAAGATTCAAAAGTGTGGGTCTAACTCCTGCCCGTACATGCCCAGAATTTCACTGGGTGAAGTAAGCATCCTAAGAGATTACTGATAGATACCAAAATGCAAAAAGCATACATGTTCCATATATATACTGTGTTCTTGGATCAAGTAGATTTTGGCAGGTAATTAGTATACTCACCAATCAGCAGTTAATATTAAACTGAGATAAAAATATTTACCTAATAAGAAGGCAAACAGCACCATTCTTGTCAAAATGAAGTTCTTTGTTCATATGTATTATGGAATGCGCGCACACACACACACACACACACACACACATTTTTTTTTTTCCTTTCTGAGACAAGGGTTCACTCTTGCCCGGGCTGGAGTGCAGTGGTGTGATCACAGCTCACTGCAAGCCTTGATCTCTAAGGCTTAAGCCATCCTCCTGCCGCAGCCTCTGAAGCAGCCAGGACCACACATGCATGCCACCATGCTCACTAATTTTCAAAAAATTATTCTTTGTACAGATAGGGTCTCACTGTGTTGCCTAAGTTGGTCTCAAATTCCTGGGCTCAAGTGATAAGCCTGCCTTGCCCTCTCGAAGTTCTTAGATGATAGGTACTGCACCCACCAGAGCCTATACTTTTAAAGTTGTCCTGATTTAGGGAAATGTACCAGCGAAACCTAAGAATGGAATCCCACACTCCTTTAACTCCAATTATTCTTAGAAAAGATTTTGTGCTTAGAATTTGAAAAGCATCTGCCTCAAGATTGGAAGAGTTTTCCAACCAAATTTTTGTCCTCTAGTGTCATCTCCCCTAGTGGTGATGATTCTCTGCTTCAGGGATAATACTTTGGCTGAAGTACTCAATATGTGTGTGTACTCCAGAAGCATCTGTAATGGTTCTCGGCTTCTCAAGACAATATATAAAGCAATCCTCTTTTGCAATGTATTTTAAGGTCTTTCTAGTTGAACTTTTGTTATTTTGATAGACTTTATCATATCCAAAAATGCTTCTAAAACAAACATTTCAAGTTTTATCTGACACATCATTCAGTTGTTTGCTTTGCTGAAATGCCTTCAACTCCCCCTCACATAAAAACTGGATGAAATTCCCAGACAAGCTTGAGCAAGAAAGGATCTGAGACAGCAGTTTATTAAAAGCTAGTGCCCAAGTTTCTCTGAGACTCTGAGATTAAAGTAAACAACAACAATAACAAATTACTAGAATAGAATTAAAAGTAGAATTAATTCAGGTTGCAGGGTCATATTCTTTGTGTTTGTCCTCTACATGGATTCGTCTCTACAGGAAAACGATATTTTACATGCACATCTGTTACTACTAAAATCTGTTTTTCTGTCTGGATGAAACTCAAAAAGTAGTTGACTAAAGTTGTTTGTGCAAATGGTTCCAATTGCTTACAGAGAAGTAAACGTCAGTCACATCTTGCGTTAGTCCTTACACATATATAAATACTGTGTGTACAACAGAAATTGTTTTAGCATGATTGGTGATATGTGTATTACCAAAGACCATGTTCCTAAGAACTCTGCTCTACCACATACTACGTCACGATGAAACATCTATTAGGCATCTGACATACTGTGTTCTTAAAAAGTAAGTCCCATTACCTCTGTGGCTCATCTTTCTAATTAGAAATATCTAGTCATTTCTGATTTTCAGAGAGTAATTTCTAACCATTTCCAGCTGCTGTTGCATTTCTAGGCAAAAAGTCAATGAAATAATGTCAGGTAAAGTTATATTATTGAACAAATCCACTTTGGAGTAAAATTACAGAAATAAGAAAGCCCTTGTTTCAGGTACAATCATTCCTGGAAATCATGTTTGTTATCAGAATGAACAATTAAAAGAAATTAGTTTAATATTCAGGAACTTTTGTCTCAATTATATTGCTGCACCACAATAGGCACAAGGTCATTTCATGGTACTTGTAGTTACAATCTAGAATAGAAAACAGCAAAAATTCGCAATTTATATTATGCAAGATTCACAAACCAGGTAGAAAAGCATTTATCAAAGTTTCCACTTGAAACTGCCAACAGGATACAGCATACCATGTGTATTGCGTTAACATTGTGAAAAAATGAGATAGTCGTTAAAAAGTGATTTACCAACTACTTCAGGTGCTCTTGTTACACTGGCATGGAAATGTGCAAAAGCTATGAGGAAATAAGAGTTGAGTTATGAAAACTTTGCCAGTGTTCACATAAAATACCCTTAAAGAGACCGCGCTATATGAAATGAGTGTAACTGAGGCTAGAGGCATTATGGCATTAATATGGCATAGTAGAATTATGGCATTTTGATCTCATCTTCGTCAGGCCACCATTCCTAGATTATTCTGATACAAGGATTATGTAAAAGAGTGACTATGCTATGAAGGCAAACAAATCAACATAAAGTTCTCATCCTGTTTAATAACACAAATGGTAATAACATTCTATGCCTTATTGTCTAGAAATGGCTGCTCAGGAACACTGGCCTATATCACTGCAAGAATTAGGTACCAAGGAAGCTTTGATGAACAAAAAACCTTTATGGATACAGAAGACCAGTAGTTGATAAAGCAGTGGAAATGTCAAAAGGGGATGAGGGGAAGCTAATTCCAAAATATGAAATCCAGTTCCCCTACTTATAGGCCTTATATTAAACTGAGTATCTTTCACCTGCCATCTAAAAGGACAGGATCCTCTCAGAGCCCAAATACATTGCTTCTATACTACAGTCTCTATTTTGCAAATCTCAGTGTTTCTAATAATGAAAGAGGGATTTGTTTTAAGCAAAAGTCCCTAAACCTACTAAAACAAAATTTGGAGCTTGTTCTAATCACTAGTAACAGGCTGTATGCCTTTTAATAAACTTACTGCAATAAAGATATGAGCTGTAGCACTTCAAACAGGAAGTCTATGAAATCCAGCAAAGGTTAAAGACCAAGTCAGAAGGATATATAACACATTTGCAAAGCAGTTTTTTCCCTACTCACATTAAGAGAATCTTGTATTATAGCCAAAGCATATCAAAATGCTATATGTATCATAATCTGTTCCTCTGCTCTTTACTCAACCATTTTTATCTTAAACTGTTCAGATAATGAGAAAAAATTCCAAATGACATATGGAAGGAATTATCTGTTGATCTAGTTTAAAAAATACCACCAACTTCTAAATAGTCCAACATTCTTAAATATATTCACTATCTGGCAACTGAGCCACCACTTTCATCATTCAACAATCATTCATCTACTGTGTGCCAAGTCATAGAGTAGACATTTGGTGTATAAACACAAACGAGACAATTACTGACTCTAAGCAATAATCTAGAAAGAGCAGGCCAAAGAAGAAATAATGACATGTAAATAAATAAATCCAACATATACAAAAAAAAAAAAAAAAAAAGCCATTCCAGGGAACACAAAAGTAAAGTTTTTAACCTCAAGTGCAACTTTTTGAGCAATCTCCCTACTTTAAATAGTTTAAGCCTTGAATTTCTGTGACTATAACTTTTAGCTGAAATTTGAAAGACAAGAAGTCTTGGATCACAGGAAGGTAACAGATTGTTTTTGTTTAAATTCAAAGCCCCAAAACAGGCGTCTTCAAGTTCTTGGCAGTTTTCTACCTTATTCTTCTTCATTAGTAAGTGAAATAAAATCATCCTCAGTCACCTGCTTTCACTAATACAGTCTTCAATTTCTGCCTTTAAACCCCAGCATAATGACCAATCTTTGTTTTGAGTTTTACAGTTTATAAAATACTTTCACATACTTTGCAGGTCATTTGTTTCTCACTGTGAAACATTATTATCTTCGTTTTACACATATCAAATGAAGTAACTCCAAGAGGTTAAATAATTTCTGCAAAGTTAAACAATGAACAATCGGAAAAGCTAGAACTGTAACCCTCATCTTGGTGGCCAGATCCAAGTCTCCTGTTGCATTGTACCAAGCCCTACTGATTTCTATCACAGCCTCTTTACCTTCACTCCTTCCTTTCCTTTTCACCTATCTCTATTACAATAACCTTATAGCTGATTTCCCTCCAGTATAAAAGTGTAAAATTAGGTCCCTTCCTCACAATCCCTCCAATTCCTACTGAAATCATTTGGTAACAGATCAGTTTGCCAGAAAAAGGCATGTAAGTACAAACATATTCAAAGATTTTTAATATCATGTCAAGCCCATTCACAGACGCCCCCCGGATTAATAACTTTGCCTTACCCTCTCAGATACATGCCATACATCTCCAAATGACTCATCTCCTAAAACTCTTCCTTGATCATCTCTCAAGGCTCAAAACTTGCGTGGTTTCCCACTGCCTAGTAAATGAAAGAGAAATCCATAACCCTGGCATCCCAGGCCATTCTCATCTCTCTTCTGTTCACTAACAATCCCAGATTCCTGTATTCTAGATAATAACTGCCATCCTTCAAGCATAGCATTAGCTTCCTCACCCAGTACTCTGAACATTACATCTTATCTACCACCAGCCTCTACCTACACACAAACCCAACCTCTCTCTGCTTAAAACAGACTCCATAACAGAACTCACTTTTCCTCCCACATATAGACTATTCCATCTTTGAGCTGTCCTAGTGTCAATGAAATAAAAAATAAACAACAGAAAACTCTTTTGTGTTAAAACAAAAATTATCTTATCTCCCTTTAACATCTGTGTTATCTAAAGCAAAAGGCAGGAAACCTAATCCAGTCCCAAACAATCTTCCTTTCTGCTTGCCCTTCTTAGTGCACCATGTCCTTTTCTCACCGTGTGGCACACAGAACTAAGCACAGTTCTCTCTGTTTGATGGAGACAGCACTTTTCTCCCTGCCAGTTGCTTGAGCACAGAAAGACAGAAAAGCAAGGTTCTTCACTGCTATGCTGGACACTGTTCATCAGTGCTACCAAGACTGCATTAATTTCATGGGCAAACATATCATATTACTGAGTCTTAGTAAAGCTGCAGGATACTAAAACCAGTAAGTCTTCTTTACTTGTGCTGTATTTCAGCCAAATTTCCTGGAACTAAAGGCAGCATTTTATTTCATATTTATTCCATATTGCTTGTTAGAATCAGCCTATCAGTATATTTTGCTGGGTGAGGGGAGGGAATGTAGAGGACCAGTCAATTGTTTGTGCCACTCAGGTAACACAGGAATGTGTTAAACCCACTATAAATAGGTGGACTCTGAAGCTCAATTATATCCCCAAATGGCCACTATTATATAAAATACAGGTTTGGCCAGACGCGTGGTGGCTCACCCCTGTAATCCCAGCACTTTGGGAGGGCAAGGTGGGTGGATCACTTGAGGTCAGGAGTTTAAGTCCAACCTGGGCAACATGGTGAAACCCCATCTCTACTAAAAATACAAAAAGTAGCCAGGCATGGTGATGCACAGCTGTAATCCCAGCTACTCAGGAGGCTGAGGTGGGAGAATTGCTTGAACCTGGCAGGGGCGGAGGTTGCAGTGAGCCAAGATTGCACCACTGCACTCCAGCCTGGGCAACAGAGTGGGATTTTGTCTCAATCAATGAATCAATAAAATGCAGGTTTATATTCTCTGCAGTGCCTTGAATGTGGAAGATTACTGCACAAATATTTACTGAAGTACAAAAATGGAATAAAATAGAGATCCTAGAAACAAGGATATATGAGAATTTGGCATATGACAGACTTAGCATAATCAGTGGGTAAAGACTAGAATATTTAATTTAAAATGCTAAGAAAACTATCTATAAAGAAAAGTATAAGATTAGGTCCTTTCTTCATACCATACACTATAAACAAAAATAAACTGGAAAAATTAAAATTCTAAATATTAAAAGCAAAACTATAAAGGCTTTTAGGAAAAACATAACAGAATCTCTTCACCAAATGGGGCAAAGCAAATATTTTTAAAATAAGAAATACAAAGCTTTTGTAAAACTTTTAAGAAAATGATGACGCTTTTAAATATATTGAGATATTTTTGTAAGAAAAAGACCATAAACAAGTAAAAGGACATGGTCCAAACTAGGAAAAAGTACTTATAACACCTAACAACAAAGATTTAGCATACAGAACATATCCAAACATTTAAAAATCAATGACAAATAGGCAAATTATACAAACAAATAATTCATAAAAGAGGAAGACATTAGTCAGGGAAAAACAATTAAAAAGAAACCCCAAACTCTGTGATTGGCAAAAAAATTTAAATTTTAGCAGTGTCAAGGTTAGATGGAGTCATGAGGAAACAGGAACATAACATTGCTGGGTTATAAACTGATACAATTTCTTCAAAGGATAAATTGGTATGCTTGAAAAATTAAAGGGAATCCATATTCCAGGACTCAGAAAAATGTGCCCATGTGCACACACCCAGTGAGACTTGTACCTGGTTGTTTACTGCAACATTGTTTTCTACCAATGAAAGAATGGAAAGCAGCTAACTACGCAGCAATAGGAGAATAAAAGACTGGTTCAGTCTTTCAATAGCAGGTAAAATTCATAGCAGTTAAAGTGAAGGAACAAATCTGCATGATGGATTACAAGTACATAAAGAGGCAAGGGTACGTACCATATGATATCACATAAGAAAAAACAGAAAACAAATTTCTGCTTGTAAAAATGTTTTGATCGTGTGGTACACATTTTTTAAAACTTCATTTTGACAATTTTCAAACACAAAATTAAAATAGTATAATGAAAGTCTGTACTCAACACATTGCATTAATACTTACCAATATTTTCACAAGCACTGGTCTACATATTTAAATACCAAGATTCATGCTAGGAAAGGGCCAATGACCAAGGCCCACAAAAAAGCACTTGACAAAGGAGAGCTGGTTCTACTGCAGGATCTCCCACCAGGAGCTCTGTGACCCTGGTGGACTGATTTTCTCTTCCTGAACTCTCCTCTGAACTGAGAAGGCTTCAGAAAGGACTAATAAAATGTTTGGGACAAGAAGAGATCATTAGGACTAAACTGTAGGAAACCAACAATGAAACAGATGCAACCTGACTTTCTCAAAGGTACAAAACACCAAGACTCAAAGGATCAAAAACACTGCCACTGCATTCCCCACTCCTTATCATTTATAACTAAATAATCCGAGGTCTCTTCTACCTCTACAAAGATATTTCAGCCTCAGATATGTCTTGGGGGGAGCACTGATACTGCTACCTGCCTCCTCTCCAAACACCCCTCTTCTTCTGTTCTTCCTAAATCTGGAGTTTGCTTTAACACTAGGGTAACACGTGGCTTTCTAAGGGCTCTCTTTGCTCCTTGTGCCACTCCCTCGTTCCACAGGGCTGCTGGCACAAGCAAAGAAGGTTCAGCCTGGCTGTGGCACCTTGAGTGCTGTAGAGCGCGAGGGGATTGGAATAACTGAGGAGTAGAAGCTACACTGGCTTGTTTGGGAATGTGGACACATACCTCTTGAAACAGTGCGCTGCTGTAAGGACCCAGCAGCTACTCAGGAGCGTAGCCCCGCAGAGGAGCCTGCCATCTCTATGGGATGACTTCAGCCGGAGGGAAACCTGCCAAGGCCAACCACCCCTAAGAAGAAAATGAGCTACGCATCAACATCAGTAAAAGGCAAAAAAGCAAAGGAAAGCACTGGTTAAAGCAATGGCTTTAGTGACTTTAATGTCTTGCAGGTGGGGGAAAAGGAAAGCAAAAGCAACTCCCTTCCTACTTTGAGAAGGGGACCCCACGACTCTGAGCAGGCCCGGAATCAGCAACTCTGAAGATGTGCCTATAGGCATTTGTATGGATCCCACTCTCAAAAACAATCTGTCTTCTTTGTATTTCATTACTTAAACTGTAATTTCTCTCTTCGCTGTGCCTCACCTATGCAGTCTGAAGAAGTATTTAATAAAGCATGGGTTTTCCATTAGTAAATTCTACAAACAACAAATTTAGATTAAACTGAGTTAAGTCTGAAACAAATACATTCTAACTTAGATGAATCTTTGTAGTTATACACATTTCCAGGTCTCCTGTTAAACTGTTTTGTTTCTGACATAGAACTTTGCAGTAACACATCTAATCTCTTAAATCAGGCTGGTGATATAAGAACATGGTCTAAAAACATAGGTCAAAGGACAGTTAAATTATCAGTGAAATTTGAATTTAGTTTAGAAAATAAAATGAGTACAAATCCCTTATGTGATAATAGAACATCCCCAATTTGTAACACTCTATGTATAAAAATAATTCTATAATATAAAAAATTTCTTTTGAAGAAACTTTTACCTTAAAGAATTTTTCCCACCAATGATCCGCTTCTGCCGACGGTGCAGTAATCTCAAGCCACAAACAGATGAGAGGGACTCTGAAGCAGAAACAGGTCATTAATTAAGCTATCACTTTGCTGATGGAGGGGTAAGACGATGAGTGGCATACTCCACTGATGCTTCCTCCTCTAAGTCAAAATGCCTTTTCTCTGCAAATTAAAATTTTTCTTGTAACAAAAATAGTTTATAATTTGACTAAATGACGATAATTTGTAAGTAGACAAGAAACATTATGAGGTTTCCCATTCTTCACCTCTGAGGGGTTCATGCTGACTGGTTTGACTCTGTTCAGTACTTTACCCTGATAGGTACCTGTATCTCCTGCTGCTGCTATTTTGTGTAATGTATGGAACAAAATACATGGAACATTGAACAAAATAAGAACTGCAAAGACAGTAATGGCCTAAATTACTTACTTTGCACCCGCAACACTGTTCTAAGCCACATATAAAAATGTAACTCAGAAGAGCAAAGCACATTCCCAGGCTAGAATTCTGATCAGAATTTACATTTACTTAGCTTGATAACATACAGAAAGGGTCCGCTAAGCCAATTTAAGTGGAAAACTGTGGTTAAAGGTATACAGGCAAACCTCCCAAGTTAACAGACTTCTGTCAAGAACATACAAAAGAGAAGAATTAAATTAAAAATATATGAAAAGGTGGTATAGGAAGAAAGGTTAATATAACAGGTATGACTCATTTTTAAAATATCTGAGAAAACAGGAGAATTTACATAGTGGCACTTTATTTCCTTGGTTAAATACATGCATATAAAGTATAGATATGTACTGTTTTTCTATGGAAGAGGAGGAGGGTAGGAATTGTGCCAAGAACAGGAAGACCTAATCAACACTAATGGTCTCCGAGAATAACCAGGTAGAAGGGAACCCAATAGGGAATCAGCAATAGTTATTTCTTGATTGAGAAAGAGGTTCAACAATGTGTACCCAGATGATTAATTTGCCAAATGATCTCAGAGGTGTGCTGTCAAACTTTAACCTTCATCTCTTAGAATATGAGTCCTCTAGATGATACTGCAAATTAAAAGATACTAGAAAAAACATAAGTTTCCAATAATGCTCCAAGTTGGGTCAATGTATATGATGCCAAGAAAAGGAATGATGTAATATTTAAAGCAAGCAAAACAAAGTTTACATCAGTCTGGGGCAAAGCACCAGACTGTAAGAAAGCAAACTGGTATTTAAAGTCATACACCATTATTTAAAAATTTTGAAAGAAAAATGAAGTTCATTTATAAAAGGAGTCCATCAGATGACCAATAATCAATGGCTTCAGTTTGAATCACCTTATAGATGTCACCAGGTCCTGGGTGTGAACATAAAATTGACTGGTTAATAAGCCAGATTCTGTAATCTAGCCGGTCTCAGATGAAATATTTCTACCTGAAATATGGTAGCATTGCCATGACCATGGAAAGGTATTAAAAAGAGTACTGCTATAATTCTAGGAAGACATTAAAAACAAACATATAAATAATGAATTTTTTATGTTTTTCAACTACTTACAGATTTCACATAATCCAAAGAATCACTTATATTCCATTTCTAATGACAATTTAAATTATTGAAGGGAATTTAGTAAATTAACTTATCATCAGTATTCGGGGGAAAAGGCTAGCCAAGTCATTCGCATATACACATATATCTATACAAACACTTATATACACACACATATTCATATATAAAAATGTACACATATATATATTTAATATATATTTGAATAGAAAATAAAGCACAAAGGATTGTAAGTGTTTTTTCCATACTCAAATGCTCCTTAGATAGCAAAGAATCATATTAATGACATCCAATTCATTTATTTCATTGTCTTTGGCAGTTATTACAAGGTGTTAGAAAAAGAGAGTGCTCAAATATATGTGCACCTGATTTTAACAAAATCCAGTGTATCAGAACTATAAATTTTCAATCCAGAAAGAGGCGATTCTTTTCTTAAAATGTACCACAAATTCCTCCAAAATAGCTCATTTTCTCACTCAGTTATTTAAAGAAGTGTTTGGTTCATAAAAATTAAACATGCAGGATACAGTGGCTCACGCCTGTAATCCCAGCACTTTGAGAGGCCGAGGTGGGCAGATCACCTGGGGTCAGGAGTTCAAGACCAGCCTGGACAACATGGTGATACCGTCTCTACTAAAAATACAAAAATTAGCCGGGCATGGTGGTGGGTGCCTGTAATCCCAGCTACTCAGGAGGCTGAGGTAGAAGAATTGCTTGAACCCGGGAAGCAGAGGTTGCAGTGAGCTGAGATCATGCCACTGCACTCCAGCCTAGGTGACAGAGCAGACAGAGCAAGACTCTGTCTAAAAATAAATAAATAAATAAATAAATACACCCAAGCTTTCAAGAACTCTATTCATTTAAAGTACGAAACATTATCATACAAAAGGATTACTTCTCATTTTCCTTAAATTTTTAAATTTCAGATAATAAAATCTATAAACATTTTTCTTTGAAAATCATGTTTTAAATCATCCCCGTTTAAAATATGAGTGAGACTTTAGAACTGCCTTTAATTCATTTCTATATTTTCATTTATTTCCTTTTTATGACTCTTCAAAGATAGCAACAAGCATGAGAGCTTTATTTCATCTAAAAAAGGAAATACAGAAATGGCTACAAAGGTGAAAAGGAGATGATCCCGGAGATTACAAGGCCCTGTAAATCCACTCCTACCCCTGAACTCTGTTCCCCCTGTCAGCCCCACCTAAGCAAGTTTGCCAAGAACTACTGGCTCTAAGGTAAAGCACAAGACATGGGACTGCATACATTCTTGTTGTACTGGATTTCTGTTATCAAGGTACTGCTTCTAGGAATGGAGTGGGAATTATTATTCTTTGACTTGTTTAGGGCTCCAGAAGGTGACTTACCTTTATTACTGTTACCTGAGGCCTTCTTGCCAAAATAATCACAAATAACTCCTGCATCTTCACTGTGGCGACAGTTATGTCTTCCAATGTCTTGCTTGATACAGTCAGCCAAGGACCTCTCATTTCCTGTGCACTTCACATTATCCACATGGATGGGTCCTTTTCCTTCTCCAAAATAAGCCATGGTTCTTGCTCTGGCAGGACCCCTGAAGACAGAACATTCTTAATGATATGAAGAATCAGTCAATCCTATATCTGAATAAATCACAACATACATTCAATTTTATTCCTTAATTTTTACATCTTAAAATTGGTACCTGCATGTGCTAAAAAACATTTGTTTCATGACTGTTAAAAAAAATTAAATAAGAAAGGTAATAACTATAACTTCTTTGTTGCCATACTCCATAGGTACTTTTTTTACATCACTGGCCTCTAATTTAGCTTTGGCTAAGAAACTCACATCTAATGGAACATCAAAAATTCATGATAGTCTTTAACTCTTGTTTAAGCAGGAAAAAAATCACCTTTAAATTTTCTGCCCTCTTAAAGAGGAGTATTGTGAAGAAAATGATGAGATTAAATAATAACCTATGGAGTTAAGAACTAATTTTTTGCCTCCTTTAGAAGGAAAAAGTAGTTTTTTAGGCTGGACATGGCGGCTCCTATCTGAAATCCCAGCACTCTGGGAGGCCAAGGCAGGTGGATCACCTGAGGTCAGGAGTTTGAGACAACCCTGGTTCACATGGTGAAACCCTGTTTCTACTAAAAATACAAAAAAGTCGCCGGGCGTGGTGGTGGGTACCTGTAATCCCAGCTACTCAGAAGGCTAAGGCAGGAGAATCACTTGAACCCAGGAGGTGGAGGTTGCAGCGAGCCGAGATCATGCCATTGCACTCCAGCCTGGGCAACAAAAGCGAAACTCCATCTCAAACACACACACACACACACACACACACACAGAGAGAGAGAGAGAGAGAGAGAGAGAGAGAAATTAGCTGGGCATGATGGCAGATGGGTGCCTGTAATCCCAGCTACTCAGGAGGCTGAGGCGGGAGAATGGCTTGAACCCGGGAGGCAAAGGTTGCAGTGAACTGAGATCGCACCATTGCACTCCAGCCTGGGTGACACAGCAAGACTCCATCTCATAAAGCAAAAAAAAAGTACTCTCTCTATGTATATTTGTTGTTGTGTTTTAAAACAAGGTCTCATTTTGTCACCCAGGATGGAATGCAGTGGTGTGATCTCGACTCACTGCAGCCTTGACCTCTTGGGCTCAAGTGACCCTTTCACCTCATCTCCACAAGTAGCTGGGACTATAGGTACATGCCACCATGCCTGGCTAATTTGTTTTTATTTGTAGTAGAAACGGAGTTTCACCATGTTGCCCAGGCTAATCTTGAACTCCTGATCTCAAGTGATCCACCCAACTTGGCCTCTCAAAGTGCGAGGATTACAGGAGTAAGCCACTGTACCCAGCCTAAAAGTAACATTTTTAACAGAGACAGAGAAAAACAGGACTCATGACTAGATGGCAGACTTACTTTTAGTATATTACTATTTTTGTTTTAATAACACATTTTAAAGTATGCAAATAGAAAAATATTTAAATAAAATATTTCCTATGCCATATTTAGAGCTCAATTCCGGATAAATTAATGAAATAGTCATTAAAATCAAAAGCTTTAAAGTATGAATTATTGGAAAACCATCCATAAAACCTCAAGTTAGGGAAAAAATTAAGTGGACATAGAGGGTATAAACTATAAATTTTAAAATTGATAAACTTAACAAAAATTAAATTCAGAATGTAGCTTTACTAAAAACTACCCTATGGAAAGCGAAAAGACAAATTTTAAAGTTGATATTTGTAGAAATATATTTGTTGGTGAATATACTTTCTAGTGGAGAAGAATAGCATCAATATACAAAAAAAAATCATTTAAAATATAAGTAATCTGTTTTTAACAAAGCTCTAGGCAGTTCTTCTGTAGATAGCTCTGCATCAAACTTTGGCAAAGAAAACTAAGTTATTTCTCCACTGTTGCACATGTGTTTTAAAATTATTAGACTTCTTAAAATTATTTACACATAAATCTTTGTGGGCAGCTTAGATTTCTTCTTACAAGTTTTATTCTATTTTTTCTATTTTTAAATTTATTTCTTATTTATTATATTATTCTTTTTAAATTTTATGTATTTATCATATATCACAGTTCTTATCTGTCTGAAATTTATTGCTGTTTAGTATTAGTAAGAAATCTAGCTTTATTTTTGTCCCTAAAGTAGTTGTCCCAGTAACTTTTCCTGCTGATTTGAAAGGCTTTCTTATTTATCCTGCTATGTATGCACACGCTATTTCTTGGTCTTTATAGTTCTGTAATTTACAACCATGGCTATCTCTTAGAATTGCCTTTGGAAACATGAGATATAGCAAAACTTGAACCTCACCTCACAACAATTAAAGTAGAATGGGTAGTGTTTTTTTAAGTTCCAAAGTGATTTCAGACTATAACCAAGGTTGATATCTGCTGCTGTACTTGTGTCATTGACCTCTTTGACCATTCTTGTGCCAGTGCCACATGGATTTTATTTCAGATGAATTTGGAAGTCAAATCTCTCTCCTCACCCCACATGCACACCAACCAAGAAAACAGAAAGATTTTACCTAGCATAGCATTTAATGTATAAATTTATTTCTATTTTGTCTTCACATTCAGGATTGCGGTAAGTCTCCTCATTGATAAGGCCTTCTAGCTTTAGTAAAGACTAGGTTTTTCACATAGGTCTCAATTCTTACAAAGTGTATTCCTAGTTTTTGTTTTGTTGTTAGCTTTTGGAACTTCTATAAATCTCTTCTTCATTTTCTACTTATCCATAGGCAGACCTTTGCTTTTAAAGTATTTATAGTTTATCTTGTTACATTAATAAACACTAGTTCTGGGGTCTTTCCAGTTGATTCTCATGGGTTTTCAAACAATCCTATTATTCCTATACATATTCTGACCTTTCCTTTTCAATACTGATACCTCAATTCTTAATGCTTTAGTGCAACCACCAGACGATGCTGTCATTGCAATAATAGCAGGCATTCTTTTGTTCCTATTTGATGCTTACTTGTGATATAAAATTAAAAGTTTCATTTTGTTCTCAGCTTCCTCACAGATTTGAGGAAGGAATGTTGATTTTTTTCATATAACATTTCAGCATTATTAAGATGATCATATTTGTTTACTCATTTATTAAAATGATTGTATATTTATGGGTGACACACTGAAGTAATTACATTAATTGAATGCCTCAATTTGCATCATTAAATAATGCCTTTTACTTTTCGGTTCACTTTAAGCATATCTGTATTAGTCACCATTCACGTACCCTTTTTTTTAATCTCATTTCTGTTTTTCCCATTATGAAAAGTCTTTCTAATACTATTTTGATTCTCAGTGTTTCCAAGGAGTAATCCTCATGCACTATAGAGCTGGCTGGAGGACAGATCTCTGAAATTCCTATTTATGAGGCACAAGCCTTTTAACAGCTTCAAAGTTTCCTGGATTGATTTCTACAAATAAATACTTTATTAAAGATTTTTCATGATTTAAAATAGAGATGGAGAAAAAAGGATCCTCTACTGTAGTCACATACCTGCTTATAATTATATGTATATATTTAAAATATATATATTATTTAATATATAAATATATATATTAAATCTATATTTATGTATACATTGTTTAAATATATAAATATATATACATAATATATATTTATATATACATTGTTTAAATATATAAATATATATTTAAAATATAGTTTAATATGAAATATTTATATTCTTATATAAAATTCAATTTCCCCTCAGTGGGAAATTATGAAAATATTCAAGTATGTTTAGATTACTCAAACAGCTAAACAATTCTCATTTAAATACTATTTGATGGCAAATCACAGATTATGTTACACAATTTGTTGTAGTAACATTAAATCACTGAATTACGAAACTTTAAAACACAATTATAAAGTCTTTTGATGCTTTTCTTGATTGATAAATATTACAGAAATATTGAAAGTTGCAACAAACTTTTGTTCACTTAATCTAGATTGTGTTTCTCATCTAAAATCACTTTTTTTAAGCTTTATTGAGTTATAATTGATATAAAAAACTTTCATCAGTTTGGACATCTGCATGTATCTGTAATACCATTACCACAACCAAGATGCTAAATATATCCATTACCTCCAAAAATTTCATTGTGTTCTTTTCTGAGGTTTGTTTGTTTTGTTTTTTGCTCATCTTCTGTTTCTGTCTTCATTTGGTTTTGGGAAGAACACAAATGTGATCCATACCCTCCACATATTTTGAACTATATAATACCATATTGTTAACTGTAGGTACTATGTTGTACAGCAGATCTCTAGAACTTATTCATCTTGCATGACAGAAACTTTACACTCATTGAAAAATAATTTCCCAATTTATTCTCCTCCCAATCCCTGATAATGACCATTCTATTTCTGCTTCTATAAGTTTGACTATTTTAGATATCTCACATAAGTGAAATCATGCAGTATTTGTCTTTCAGTAACTGTAACTGTGTGTGTATATATATATATACATATATATATATACACACATACACAACTGTACATTCAGTAACTGTATATACACAACAGTATACACACACACACACACACACACACACACACACACACACAGAGCCCACATTTTCTTTACCCATTCATTTAGGCTGTTTCTAAATCTTGGCTAGTGCAAATAATGCTGCAATGAACATGGGAGTGCAGATATTTCTCTGATATCCTAATTTCAATTCTTTTGGCCATATACGCAGGAATGGGTTATCTAGATCATATGGTAGTTCTATTTTTAACTTTTTAAGGAACTTTTTTCCGTTCTGTTTCCATATTATTTTCAACAGTGGCTGTACCATTCTGCATTCCCACCAACAATGTATAAGGGTTCTAGTTTCTCCACATCCTCAACAACACTTGTTATCCTTTGTTGTTTTGACCACAGCCAACCTAATATGAGGCTAAATTCACTTTTGAGTTAAATGTTAAATGGACCAAATGATTGTGTTAGGCCATTCTTCTATGGCTATAAAGAAATACCTGTGACTGGGTAAGTTAGAAAGAAAAGAGGTTTAATTGGCTCATAGTTCTACAGGCTTTACAGGAAACAAGGTGCTAGCATCTGCTTGGCTTCTGCTGATCCCAGGGAGTTTTCAGTCATGGCAGAAGGTGAAGGGGGAACAGGCAGGTCACACAGTAAAAGCAGCAGCAACAAGTGGGGTGGGAGAGTGCCACACACTTTTAAACAGCCTGATCCCATGTGAACTCAGAGCATGAGTTCATTTATCAGCAAGGGGATGGCCTAAGCCATTCGTAAGGGATTGGCCTCCATGATCCAAACACCTCCCACCAGATCCCACCTCCAACATTACGGATTACATCTCAACATGAGATTTGGGTGGGAACAAATATCCTAACTGTATCAATGATGATAAATAAAAAGCATTGAAAAATTTAGAAAAAAGGAAATTCAAGTAATAACACACAACTATATGTGTATTGATGATGCTTGATGAACATGCTTAGGAAAATTTCCTCTCCTTAAACTTGGCTGAGACACACAATTTGAGGATCAACTTTGGCGCCAGTCCTTCCCTTCATACCTCCATAGGTAATACTAGGTTTCTTGGATCACCTCCACCAAAACAATAAAATTAAAATATGGCCAAGAAACCCGTCTCAAAGAGCAATATCTTTTAATGGCTGATTTGGAGTGAGGAAATGTACTGAGAATGTAATGCAAGAACAAGAATTTTTTTTTTTTCAAATGGAAAAAGGAGTGATAGAAACACAGTGAGCAAAAGAAATTTAAAATTAATCACTGACTAAATTCACTTTCACATCTAATGCAGACTCTCCCTACTTTCCTCTACTGCCCCATATTTTGAAAACTGAAAATTTCTATCATAAATAAAGGATTCATTGGCTGTAGGATAACTGGAATTGCAAATAGGTCCAAAACAGCTGTAAATTGAAGTAGTATTGAGTAAGCAGAAACAACTTTGATTTTGAAGTTTACCCCCAAATCTGAACCTTTATTAAAACAGAAATGCTTTTTAAAATAAACATGTAATGTATTCTTTATAGAAAATGACCATGTGAACTGTTCAATATTTAAGATGTATATAGATATATAATTAAGGATATATTTTTAAATCCAAATTACTATTAGTAATCTACTCTGAGCTAGTCAATTTATGCCTATTATCTTAAATTTATAGCCCTCTAAGTTATAACATATTCCACATTTTTGTTACTTCAAAACCATTACTTAGGGTGATTTCACAGTCATTCATAACATATGCAGAGCCAATAAAACAGGAGATGATCTGCCTTCTTTTTTCTGCTCTCATACTGTAAACAAGTGTCCTTTTCACATTCAGTTTAGTGCCATGTTCTTTTTTCTTTTTTTTTTTTTTTTTTGAGACGGAGTTTCGCTCTTGTTACCCAGGCTGGAGTGCAATGGCGCGATCTCGGTTCACCGCAACCTCCGCCTCCTGGGTTCAGGCAATTCTCCTGCCTCAGCCTCCTGAGTAGCTGGGATTATAGGCACGCACCACCATGCCCAGCTAATTTTTTGTATTTTTAGTAGAGACGGGGTTTCACCATGTTGACCAGGTTGGTCTCGAACTCTCGACCTCGTGATCCACCCGCCTCAGCCTCCCAAAGTGCTGGGATTACAGGCTTGAGCCACCGCGCCCGGCCTAGTGCCATGTTCTTATTGCAACTTGTGCCTGAGTGAAGCCTATCTAATGCATGCATTTTCTCTTTAAATCACATCACTGCCTTTTTGCACTTAGGAAGACGACATAGCACTTCAGTACTACAAATGGGGGCCATTTTAAACAGTGAAGTCATTAACAAAGAAAGCACAGAAATGCAAAAAAAAAAAAAAATGGCACCATATAGACTGTAAAAAAGGACAACTGTTTACAAGTATGAGAGCTGAAACAAGAAGGGAGAGCAGTGACCTCAGCTCTAGGAGCAATGGCTCAGCATTTGCTAATTCAGTGTCCACAGTGACTTTTTAATTATTACAAAAAATGAGAACCAACAGTAATTTCAATAACTGTACAGTCTCTTAAAAGGCTACAGTGTTGAAACATCAATCACAGAGAAAAGGTTAACTGATAGAAGTGATACAAGCAGTATTATGACTAGTCAGAGTTATTAGACTATCTTGTTATTAGATAAAAAGCTACATTTCTTATGTGACATAATATTTCTTGTGAGAAGATAGAAAAATGTGAGTAGGCTCTACTTATTACTCCTTATGTAATTCTGGATCAAATCAATATGTGACCAGCATTTTCAAATGAATGAGAGAAGCCCATTTTAAGAAGTAATTCATTAGAATAAGCATTTTAAAAATCAGATATGCTCATCAGCAACCATCTCAAATAATTAGATTTTTCTTACTTATAACCAAGCTGACGACAGATCACAGCTGCATCCTTATCAGTCCATCCATCATCACAGATTGTTCCCCACTGGCCATTGATAAAAACCTCTACTCGTCCTTCTTTCTTATTTTCTCCATCCATCAGTCTGACAGGAAAACCTAAGTCATGATTCAAACGTATTAGAAAAGCGCAAACAAGCAAACCAATGCTAGAGCATGAGCGACTCTACAAAACACAATTGTTCTTTTAAATCAGCTACAAAATCAGATGGGGAATACTTTTTTGAGGGAGAGGAGATACATCAATAAAAATTTTATCCACTTTCATAATGTCTCTTGCAGCCTTAAATTCAAAGTGCTCACCTTCCTCAACTTTGTATCCCCAGAACGTGGAACAGTGCCTGGCATATAGAGGATATGCAATTGCTGTTTGCTGAATGAATGAGTAGCATTATAAAACTGTGAATTATTTTATCACACCTTACTTCTAAATAGTAAAAGAACATTAACTTGAGGTTGCTTTTGCTTCATGTCTGCTCACTTATCCATGAACATAGAAGTTTATATTCCAAAGCCAAGATTTTTAGAAAGATATGAACAGACACAACCTTGGCATTCATAGTTGGGTAACTTGATACAAGTCTAATACCGGAGGAGGCAAAAAAGAAAAAAAGAGGAGTCAATAGGGACAATTTCCATCTAAAGCTTTCTATTTACTACTGATTCAAGGGAAGGAATTAAGTCACCAAAATTACTGACTTAAAAGTTGAGAAACTGAACTCTAGCAAATTGAGGTTTATCTAAGTTAACACAAATGAAGTGCTTTGTAAAGTGTCACATATAACCACACCAATAAGTACGATGTTGAATTGAAACTCCTCACTGTGACTTGCATGAGTTGAATTGTAAGGTCATTAGCATGGGTCCTAATCAAATATGCTGGTGTTCCTATAAAATGGAGAAATTTGGACAAGAAGAAGGAAGAGGATGTGAGGAGACACAGGGAGAGGACTGCCGTATACAAGCTAAGGAGAGAGGCCTGGAGCACATCTCTCTCACAGCCCTTCCGTTACAGTTTTTTCTGAAGGGCCCAACCCTGCTGACATTCCATTTTGGACTCCTAGCCCCTGGAACTGTGAAACAATAAATACCTGTGTTTAAGCCACCTCCGTGGAACTTTGTTACAGCAACCTAAGCAAGGCAATACTCACACGTTTGATTACCTAGTTTCTAGAAGGGTCTCCAGCTTCAGGACCAAGATTTATTGGTAGGGATTTAGGGAATACAGTAAAGCATGGTAAAATTATTAGGAGAATTACACAGGTAGAATTTTGCAGGTAATGGACAATGTATTATTTAATATATGTTTAAATCAACATGTGAAGTTACTAAATCAACATTTGTTAACTAAAAGAAAAGCCTGTTAGCAAGATGGACACATTCTATTTTTATTCCTCTGACCCATTTTTTACTTATTCCTTCTGTGCTGTCCCAAGAGTGCTGGTGCCCCATTCTCTATCCCTGATCATGTTCACTTCATGGGACAGGCAGTACATCAGAATCACAGAGCAAAATCAATCTCAACAAGTGTTTATGGAGTGCCAAATCTATGTATGCACTGCTTCCTATTAGCTGAATAAAAACTTGAAGTTTTAGCTATAACACAATATTGAAACTTCATATTTCTTATTAATATATTTGAAATGTGGGGGTTCTCTGCAAGAAGAGAAAGTGAAAAAGTGATCCTCAGATACCAAAATCAAACCAATGAGGTTCTTTTCTTAAGGTTTTCATTTTTTATATTTTGGGATATGTGGCTCAAAATTAAGAAAACATTTGTACATGAAATTAGATCTACATGTTCCATTCCAGTAGTTTTACAGGCAGTTTTTAATGTACTCTAAAAATAAAAATGATAAGGTGTTTTTAAAGTCTAATTTACATGCTTTGTAAAAATAATGCATATAATATTACTGAACTTAATTTTAGCCATTCATTCTATAAAATTAGTGAATTCTTAATTTTTTTTTTTTTTTTTTTTTTTTTTGAGACTGAGTTTTGCTCCTGTTACCCAGGCTGGAGTGCAATGGCGCGATCTCTGCTCACTGCAACTTCCAGCTCCCGGGTTCAAGCAATTCTCCTGCCTCAGCCTCCTGAGTAGCTGAGATTACAGGCGTGCGTCACCAGGCCCGGCTAATTTTTGTATTTTAGTAGAGACGGGGTTTCACCATGTTGACCAGGATGGTCTCGATCTCTTGACCTCGTGATCCACCCACCTCAGCCTCCCAAAGTGCTGGGATTACAAGCGTGAGCCACCGCGCCCGGCGTGAATTCTTAATTCTTGAAGGGAAATTGGATGACAAAAGTCATTCTATCCATACACTGCCACTATTAAGTTCGTGTTGCTACAGAAACAATACATGTTTTATTTCTAAAATCTTAAATAAATATTAAGTTTTTGAGAAAACTAAACAATCCTATAGGTATACAGTTATCTTTAATTATATATCTCAAGCTGACTTTCAGTAGTTCTCTTTAATTTTTCCTGTAACATTTTTTGAAAATAATACTGTCTTTTAGAAAAAAGATAAATTCTGGCATGCATACATACACATTAAAGCCTAATTTTAGGCCAGACATGGTGGCTCATGCCTGTAATCTCAGTCCTTTGGGAGGCCAAGGTGGGAAGATCACCTGAGGTCAGGAGTTTGAGACCAGCCTGGCCAACATGGCGAACCCTGTCTGTACTAAAAATAACAAAAGATAGCCAGGCGTGGTGGTGGGCACCTGTGGTGCCCGCTACTCAGGAGGCTGAGGCAGGGAGAATCACTCGAACCCAGGAGGCAGAAGTTGCAGTGAGCCAAAATTGTGCCATTGCACTCCAGCCTGGGCAACAGAGAGAGACTCTGTCTCAAAAATAAATAAATAAATATATGGTAGTTTTTAACAGGTGGGATGCTAAATGACCTATGAATGAACAAACAGCAATATGATTCTAGCCCAAAAGGACATTTGGCTCAGACATAATGTTATTCAGACAAATGACTTTAGTGAATAGACACATTACTGAGATTAGAACCAAAGAAATTCATAATAATGACCATATGTTTTATTAATGATTATCATCCTCGGGTTTTTAAATTAAAAAAAAAAACACGTCTAGAGTTCTAGAATTAAAAAGATTTTCAAGGGAACTGAAAAGATTAGTGTTTCCACCCATATGGTGTATTTAACAACACAGGCCTACAGAGAACTCAGATTGCAGAGTATTTCATCACTGGGAGCTAGCAGAGCATATTTTCATAGATCACCCCATGATTCCAATCCCTGCTATCTGAGGCTGAGATGATCCACTTCCAGCAAAAAAGTTCTATCTCCCCCAGCCATGTGCAATTCATCCATCACATAATCTTGGGAGAATCATAAATATTTCATAAGAATAAGGGGCAAGGGAAAAGGAGAACAAAATAAAAAGAAAGAAAAATGGAAATTTGTCCTGCAAGGGATAGAGTAAAAACATATACTTCTACTTGGTATAATGCTAGATTAATGCAGCGTCACCAAGATCTCACAGTGTAGAGTACAATGGAAGAATCAGCCACAGACTTTGACAAATCTAAAGTATACAATATGGTTAATACTGAGATTCAAAAAATTTTGTTATTTTATAACTAGAAGATTTCAGCTTCACCGTCTCAAAACAGGAGAATACAAAAGAGTTGATTCAATCCAAGGTTACAAGTAAAGATTACCTATGGCTATTTTAACATCTATTCATGTTCATATACACACACAGAGAGATAGATATACGAAAAGCTGTGATAGCATACTATAAAGTATTTTGAATATTTCCCTCTGTATTTTTCATTCATATATATTCTGCCCTCCTCACCAGACATTAAGAAACTTGTCAAGAATGTTTAACTGTTCTCTACTCTCAAGAAGGTCTTTTTCCATAATTATTTCAAGACTGTTAGAGGAGCTACTTACCTTTTATCCAACAACAGTTCTAAAAAAAATGTAAATGAAGAGTAACAGAGGTCCTGGTGGGTTTCTAAAATAATAAGTTATGTTAGAAAGATATGTGAGCAATTAAGGAATCTACTTAGAAGACTGCTGAGAAACTTAAAAGAGCAATGGATGGCTGGTGGCCAACAAATGACAAGGCTTCAGGACTAGAGAAGAAATGAACCATGAGACAGGAAAAGGAGAATAGTCTTTTTTTTAATCCTATCCCAAATGGCTCACTAGAATTCAAGGTAAATGAAAATCAGAATAAGTGACCAAGGAATAAGTGGAATAGATACTGCAGTTTCTTTATTCCATTGTTCAGATACAGATGAGTATAAACATTTTTAGTGAGAAACTTAATTTTCTAAGTGAAGAAAAACAATTTAGGGGTAGAAATTTCATAATGTTGGTGCAGAGACTCCAAAGATTATTTTTCTCTACATAAAAAATACTGAAAATTAGACAGTTATGGGAAATGGACCAAAATAAAAAAAAAGCTAAAGATGAGAAACATTTCACATTGTAGGCCAGTGCTTAGAGGTGCAATGGCTATTGAATCATGAAAACTTGAGAGCTAAAGCCAGTCCTCACCCAGAGAAAGCCTGTGTCCCTCGCTGCCAGGATAGCAGGCAATGCCAACATCTTCCTGGTGGCTGCAGTCATGCCTTCCCCACTGTCGCCTGGAACACTGAAGAAATCTGGTTTCCCTTCCTGAGCAGCTGACATCATCCAACCATATGGGCCCTGCACGTTCTTCAAAATGGTTGGCAGACGCTTGTTTACCATATCTGTGACAATTAAATAAACACTATGTGTAGAACCACTGTCTTTTGTTTCAGGGAACTGCAAAACATTTAACACAAGCAATCTAATTCAGTGTCATGACTTCAGAGGATAAGTATCTGTTATTTCTCCTACCTTAGGGGCTCAGTTTTAAGAGCTATGTTTGCTCTATCACATTTTAATCACCTTAAAAATGTTTGATTATTTCAATGAATAACAAATGGAAAAATTAATCCTTTTTCCCCATTCATTCTTGTGTTTTACCTACAATTTATCTCACTAGAAGAGAATGCAGAGATCAATCTCAGATCTCTGATCATAGAAATTGTGCAGAAAGTGAGAACACCTGTCTCATTTTGCTTCTGATGCACGCTCTGAACTCATCTGATTTCAGCAGCTTCTCTAGGCCTCTTTGGTTTTCTCGCCCTCAAAATGAAAAGGGTGGATTAGTTCAGTGATTGCTCAAGCACTATACCTAATACATGATTACATTTAGATTTAAGCCCATCAAAATCAGAATTACAATGTTCTTAGCTTTTCAAAAGGCATGAAAATTCAACTTTCAAAATTTTTATCAATTATATTTGCATTCCAGTTGAGTTTATTTGTAACACTGCACTACAGAAAAAAAACCTAAATGTATAATAAATATATATTTATTTATATAATAGAATAGGAACGATCTGAAATAACTTTTTAAATTAGAAAGTAAGTCAATCTGCACCTTCTTTCATTCTCCCGATTTTATTTCCTTTTGTTCCATAAAATCCAAACCTCCAGAAATCACTAAACTTAAAAACCTTTAAGATGTCTTTTAGTTCTAACAGTCTATAAAATCCAACTCTTATTCATAATAATTTCCTTACTTGAGGTTTTTATTATTTCTGTACTAAGAATATGAAGAGATCTTTCTATCTGGCATGAATTTTCTTCATTTTTTTCTATGTAAGTATTTATTGAATTTATTTGACAAGATGAACATTTTAATAAATTAAAACAATGAAATAATCATTCTGTTTTTTTCCCTTTTATTTTGCTGACTAATCAAGCCTCAGCTAGAAAAGTAATAAACCTAAATTGCATATTGCTCATTTTTAACTTATAAACCGTTTTTTCAAAAAATGCATCAGATTATCATCTGTCCATAGCAACTACATAACAAATAACAGGAAGTCATTTTACTTTGGAATTGCAATTGTACAAAGAAACCCAAAGTTTACCTTTTCTCATTACAAAAGAACATTCTATTTCAAAAATTCCTTTGTAAACTCAAATGTAACATGCTTTTACTACCTTCTAACACAATCATTTAGAGCTTTTTATACACATTATTGAGAACATTTTTAAAACCATTAAATGTGATTACACTGCACATAAATTTGTAAACAAAATATTTTTAAAAATCAGTGTCAATTGTTTTCATTAATAAGAAAATAATGTGAAAAATAAAAATAACAGGATTTATGAATCTCTCTAAATATGAAAATAGAAATAATATGATTTTATGAATCTCTCTGAATCTGTGAAAACAGTATAGTTGGCAGTCTAACAGAGATTCACTTAAATGTAAAGTGATATTTATTAAGCAATTCTTGTTCATTGTCAGTATATTGTATTTATTTGGCTGTTATATCATACCCTTTTTCCCAATAATTACAATAAATTCTCTGCCCAAGAAAAGTCAAAATAGGTGAAAATTATATGACGATTGTAGCTTCACGATAGCATTACTTATCATAGGAAAAAGTAAGCTAACCTAATATTAAGTAAATTACAGTATGAAAATTTGATTAAAATTTGATTATCATCAAAAATTGGGACTATGTAGCAATATAAGGTTAAAAAGATGGCTAAAAAAATTACATGTCCATTACTAGAGCTGATATGAAGTGATGTACACAAATTATTATAATAGCATAAGGATGAAAAATTATGGATTTTTTATTTTCATCTTTTTCCAATGTTGTTACATTATTTTATAAATTTTAAAATAAACGTTTAACATGGCTTTGCCTAGCTTGAATGAAGGTACATTTTTAAAATGCAGTGAATATCTGCAATCAGCTCTAATCAAACTGAAATGAAATAATTCTGCCAGTTTTTTAAAGCATGAGACAATCACTTCAAGCCTGACATAGAAATATGGAAAACAAAAGAGAATGGGCATTCATAGCTTTCATTCAAATATTTAACTCAAAGGCATCATTTGTAGTCACTTCGACCAACTTAAGCCTTTACTCTGGAATGCATTATGTGTGTGGCATAAAATATATGTCCCAAAGTGTGATACTCAGCTTTTAAGAGAGTGAGGTCAAAGGCGAGTTCTAAAGGTCATCTCATAACAAGAGGGCTGTTTTTCTCAAAGAAAAGTGATGTTATTATCATCACATTCTGAGAAAGGGAATAACGTAATACCAAAGTACTTGACACTGGACTTCTCTGCAATTTTCGACAATGATGTCAAAACTAAAAACATCCAATTGTAATGACGTGTCAGAATAAAAATGAGCAGTCAAAGTCTTACTTGAATAGACACAAGGGTACTAAGATGTCACTCCTGGCTTCAACCAATTATTCAAGAAGAGGGGTCATGGCAGGAAAGGTAAATGAAATAAACAGCAAGGGGTGGTTATTCATCATCTTAGAAAATGTCATTATTTTTCATTGTTGTACTTACATATACAGGTAGGAGAGAACATGTATTTTTATTACTATAAAAATTACATGTATTTTTTTACTATAAAAGAAGTAGGGATTAACATAATAAGCCTCTTAAGGATATAATCTGGCATTTAACTGCCTTTATCTTAATGGACCTTACTTAAATCCCAACTGTCGACAAACCACGTATGTATTCAGCTCAGTCCAGCCATCATCACAGACAGTCCCCCACTGGCCACTGTAATACACCTCCAAGCGACCCTCATGGCTGCCTTTCCCACCTGCAAGTCTGATGACCCCATCTGTGACAAGGAGGAGACACAGAGACTAAGCAAGTCAACTTTCAAAAAAAGGCAAAACAACATTTTCATTTCACAAGAAATATCACCATACGTAGGCTTCCTCTAAGCCTTTTGTTAAATTTATATTACATCTGTGCAAAATGACCCAAGGTTATCGTACTGTTACTGAAGTTTGACATAACACATTTCCATCCTAATGAAATATTCTTTCCAGCCAGGCACAGTGGCTCATGCCTGTAATCCCAGCATTTTGGGAGGCTGAGATGGCTGGATCACCTGAAGTCAGGAGTTCGAGATCAGCCTGGCCAACATGGTGAAACCCCATCTCTACTAAAAATACAAAAATTAGCTGGGCATGGTGTCGCACACCTGAAATCCCAGTCTTGGGAGGCTGAGGCAGGAGAATTTCTTGAGCCCAAGAAGCAGAGGTTACAGTGAACAGAGATCACACCACTGCACTCCAGTCTGAACATCAGAGCAAGAGTCGTCTCAGAAAAATAAAATAAAATAAAATACACACACATACATACATATATATATATATATATATATATATATATATATATATTCTTTCCTTTTTATTTGTATTCCTATTCTCTAAGTAGGAAAATATGTCCTGATATAATTTTGAAGTATCTATTTAGATTTCTCTAGATTAAATAATAATTGTTATTTCCTATAACTTGAGTCTTAAGTCAGAGCAATACACGGCATTTAAATTTAAAAAGTAAGAAAATATAGTAACTTGGAAATAGCTCAGAATTTTAACTGCAAATGAAAAAAAAAATATTGAAATAAGAAGACAGAAAAAAACTATTCTGGATAAAGGACAGTCTGTCATGTCAATGCATCTGTATTTGTTAGGCATTCATGAATTATAAAAACTAGAAGATATGTCTCGCCTTTGTTTTTTATTGATAACACAGATCTGAATTTGAATCTTATTAACTCAAATGATAATTAATTTGCCTACAATTCTATAAAGAGCATCTAACCAAATAAATAGTATAATAAATTTAATTCCAAAAAAAAGTAGATTTAAAAGCCATTTCCATCCAAAATAATCCAAAGATTCTCAATGAAACATACAAATAATCTTGGGTAAGGGTCACACTTTTCATGAATCTCAGGGATCTATTAAAGTAAAGGTCTCTGAGCAACAAACCATTTATTAATATACTACTTTACTGCCTGCAAGGCATCATGACCTGTATTATCTCATCTGAGCATAACAGCAATGTTATAAGACTATCCTTGAAGGAGGGCAAAATCGCAGTTCAAGAAAATGAAGTGCTCTGGCTTAAAATCTGGCATAAATGTATTTCTATTGTGTATTAATGTGTTAATCTGCTAATAAAAACAACTGCGTATATAGAAGTATGTCAACAGAAAGATATAAATTTGGTATTTCATAGACTAAGAAGTTGCTGATTTTCTTTAAAGAAATATGTAAATAAAACATTTTTTAAAGTTCTTTTTACCAAATGGTTTCTGATGACTCAACTTCTCTTACCTTGTCCATTTCCTTCTCCTCCCTAAACATGTAAGTACATACACATACACACCAGTTTGCACTCATATATGCCCTTCTTGCAACAAACGGTTCATTTTGACAAGCATGCTATCTTTGGTATAGTCTGAAAATTGTGCACAGCAAAGTTAACTTGGTTTCTTGCACAGTGTGCTTTAATCAACAATTGCATCAATACCAGCTCTAAACACATTCTGAGTCAAGAAACATTAATAGATAAATGAACTAACGATGTAATTATTTCACCTAATATCTGAAATGTATCACTGCACACTGATTTTGACTATTGGGTACTATATATTGCAACAGAGTTTTATTTTCTGATCCAGCTTTACAAGGCTATATAGCCTAAACTGAAAAATTCAGGAGTAACTATGAATAAAAAGAAGGTATCTTAATGTACAGTTTGTGTTCTTTTTGTTTTATTTGATGTATTTATTTTTGTAAGCTCATTTAGTAATGCTGTTGAAATTAAGGAGAAGGAAAGCTGAGGCAAGCCCATATGCTACTGGCGGCAAGAACTGGTATATTAATGGAGTGAGGTCCTTACCTGTTAGAGGGGTACAGGACACTCCAGCATCTTCTTTATGGCCACAATTATGCTCTCCCCAAGAACTCTTCGGACATTGCTCAATTGAAAGCTCATTCCCAGTACAGCGTACTTCATCCAACATAACTGGGCCAGATCCTTCCCCAAAATATGCCTGATGCCATGCTTTGGCAATGCCACTAAACAAATATAAGAACATAAGGATTCTGGATTAGACACCAAAGGTTGGTCCTTTATTTTTTTTTCCCCCGAGCGAAAGCATAATTATTAATTCCCTCTTATTGATTCACTTCATAGGTCATGCATGACTTTCTGTATTTCCCTTTTGTGTATTTGTTTGTTGCCCTTTATATTTTCAGCAATTTCACCTGTTTCAAAAACTGTTAGGTACTCCCCAATATTTAACCTCCTTTTTTTCATTTGTAATGGAACTTCAGATTTTTAGGACAATGGCTATCCAAAATAAAGTCCACATTTTTGCTTCCCCTCCTTCTTCACGACTAAGTTTGTTTGTTTGTGGTAAAGTATACATAACATAAAATTTACCATTTTAAACGTTTTTACTTTATAGTGATTAAGCACATTCACATAATTGTATAATATCATCATCATCCACCTCCAGAACTTTTTCATCATCCCCAAATAAAACTTTGCTCCCAATTTAGGCACCTAAGTTTTGTTTCTGTTTTTGTTTTGTTTGAGACATAATCTCATTCTGTCGCCCAGGCTGGAATACAGCAGCATAATCATAGCTCACTGCAAACTTTAACTCCTATACTTAAACAATCCTCTCACCACAGACTTTTGAGTTGCTAGGACTACAGGTATATGCCACCACACTTGGCTAATTTTCTTTTTATTTTTTATTTTGAAGAGATGGGGTTTCAGTATGTTGCCCAGGTTGGTCTCGAAATCCTGGCCGCAAGCCATCTTCCTACTTCAGCCTCCAAAAGTGCTGGGATTCCAGGTGTGAACCACCGCACCCAGCCATAAGTTTTGACCAGTGATATTTAGGTAGAAGTGCCATGTATCACTTGTAGGAAGTATCTTTGTTCCACTTCCTCTTCCTGACTGCAAGGACGTATAGAGCCATGTAAGTTATCTTGGGTCATAGGGTCCCATACTAACGATGATAGAAATGCAAGCAAGAGAGAGCCAGGGCCCTAGTGATTGTGGAACCACCAAACTACTCTTGAACTGGCTACCTCTAGTCGCTTTTCCTGAGAGTAAAATAAACTCGACTCTAAACTTGTTTAAACTGGTGTTATTTTTAGCTCTTTGTTACTCACAGCCAAACCTATTTCTTTTTTGTTGTTGTTGTTTTGAAAAAGGGTCTCACTTTGTTGCCCCAGCTGGAATGCAGTGGCGTGATCATGGCTTAAGGCAGCCTTGACCTCTTGGGCTCAAGTGATTCTCCCACCTCAGCCTCCTGAGTATCTGGGACTACGAGTGCAAACCACCATGCCCAGTGAATTTTTAATTTTTTGTAGAGATGGGGTTTCACTATGTTGCCCAGCCTGGTCTTAAACTCCTGCATTCAAGCAATCCTCCCACCTCAACTTCCCAGGGTGATAGGATTACAACTATGAACCACCACGTCTGGCAGCCAAGTCTATTTCTAATAAAAACATCTCTTTATTCAAGTTTATTTGTAGTAAATTTACTTCTCCCACAATTCAAAGTGATGGCATACCCTTAGAACCTCAGATTTAAGTGAAGATCACAAACTGTCAAAATGATTAATAATTTCAGATACTGCATTTTCAGTCCTTTTTAGGCTTTTAATTTTTAGACTATAGCACTTATATTTTTATGACACTACATCTATTCCCCCATTATTTTAGCTGCTCTTTTCTTATAGCATTATAACTTCAGAACTTACAACAAAAATATATTAAAGAAAAACAGTTTGCTAAATGATTGTAATAGCCCAGTAAGGGTAAAGCCTTAGATATCAATTTTGTGGCTAAAAAGGAGCCTGATTAATTTTACTAGATACCATGGAAGTTTCCTTTAAATGAACACATCTAAGAAAACAAAACATTTAAAAATTAAAACCTATTTTAGTATCATTAGAGGGCCGGACGCAGTGGCTCATGCCTGTAATCCCAGCACTTTGGGAGGTCAAGGAGGGTGAACTGCTTGAACTCAGGAGTTTGAGAGCAGCCTGGGCAACAGGGAAAAACCTCATCTGTACAAAAACATACAAAAATTAGCCAGGCATGGTGGCACACACCTGTGGTCCCAGCTACTTGGGAGGCCGAGGTGGGAGGATCACTGGAGCCCAGGAAGTCAAGGCTGCAATGAGCCATAATCATGCCACTGCACTCCAGCCTGGGTGACAGAGTAAGATCCTGTCTCAAAATAATAATAATAATAATAATAATAATAATAATAATAATAAACAATATCATTAGAGCAAATACTTAGGGAATGTTCCATCATTGCCTGACTCACTTTCAGTTTAAAATTCAAAGGGTGTGCCAAGAGGAAGGATAAAGGAATATTACAGGAGGCATAGAGAAAGCTGAGGAAAAGAAGATTGCTTAAGGAAGGTATTTTCATGGAGTTAACATTTTAAAATGTAGAATCCTGACCCTTGAATCACTATCTGATATTTGTAACACAGCAGACTCTGAGCAATCTGCCCCAACAAAAATTAAAAACCAATATCTAGAACTAATAGGACAAATGTGAGGAAAACATTTGGAATTCTAACACAAATAATATTGGAGTCCTAACACAAAGGAATCCTAACACAAATGATATTGTCAAAATGACAATTTTGTGAGTGAATTTGTTTGTTTTGCTAAGGGAAATTTAATGGCAGAACAGAAAATCATGTCTACTCTGGAAAGAAGCAATAAATGCTCAATTAATGGGATTGTCCTAAATAATGTTTACAGTTGTTTTGAAGTACATCTATATGCCTATAGAAGAGTACACTAATGTATAAATATTTGTATATTAATGACCATGTCAAAAAACTTGTATTTTCCAAGCTCAGTCTTTGAAGTGAGCAAGTACATGCGGAGATAGACTCTGAGGTTCCAATTTGGGCTCTATCTTCTTTTTTATTATTATTATTATTTTGAGACGGAGTTTCGCTCTTGTTACCCAGGCTGGAGTGCAATGGCGCGATCTCGGCTTACCGCAACCTCCACCTCCTGGGTTCAGGCAATTCTCCTGCATCAGCCTCCTGAGTAGCTGGGATTACAGACGTGCATCACTACGCCCAGCTAATTTTTTGTATTTTTGGTAGAGACGGGGTTTCTTCATGTTGACCAGGATGGTCACAATCTCTTGACCTTGTGATCCACCCACCTCGGCCTCCCAGAGTGCTGGGATTACAGGTTTGAGCCACCACGCCCGGCCGGGCTCTATCTTCAACAAGCTGGGCTACCTTGGGGAAGTCACTAACACCTTCCAGGCCCAGGATGCAACAATGGAACACAGAGATGATAAGGCTAACTTGCAGGATTGCAGGAATTAAACAGATGCAAAGTAGGAGCTTAATAAATGCTGGTTCCCTTCCCTCTTCTGGCACTGTTAAGGAATCCCCACATATCCCCGACAGTTGATAAATAATATATCTTTCACTGCTAAGCAATTTATCTAAAGACCATTTGGTATTTAGTTTAAACAAACACTAGAGTTTTCACTTTCTTCACCCCCAAAAAGTAAAGTTGGGGGAATGGTGAGAAAGAAAGGATCAATCGATATTTTAACATTTTCTGGTTTTAATGTTGTTTAATTAATTATTTATTTTAAAGTAAATTTCAAAGGAATATTTATGGAAGTAATTTATGGCCTATAAGAGACTGAACAAATGCATGTCTGTGCTATTGTGTATTACAGATTACAAGATGATGGCCCAGAAGACTATGAAGTAAGCTCTGACTTGCATCACTAAACTTCGGATTTTCTTGTGGTAGAGCTATATCTAATCAGGGGCAAACATTTTCAAATATTTTAATGCACATAAAGTATTTTATTCAAAAATTTGTTGTTCCAAAATAAAACTTTCTGTGCAATGAAAGCACTGATGTTCCTAGAAAAATATGTTTTAAACCAAAATGATCTTGCAATAGTATTCTACAAGGCTATGAAAAAACAAATCAACTGTTTTAAAGATTACTTATAGTAGAAAATATATCTTCTCCCAAAGAAAATATATTTATATAACATTTACAATAGGCCAGGTGCTATGGCCCACACATGTAATCCCAGAACTTTGGGAGGCCGAGGCAGCTGGATCACGTGAGGTCAGGAGTTCGAGACCAGCTTGGCCAATGTGGTGAAACCCTGTCTCTACTAAAAATGTAAAACTTAGCTGGGCATGGTGGCATGCACCTGTAATCCTAACTACTTGAGAGGGTGAGGCAGGAGAATCACTCGAACCTGGGAGGCGGAGGTCACAGTGAGTGAGATGAGATGGCACCACTGCATTTCAGCCTACCTGGGCAACACAGCGAGACTCCATCTAAAAAAAAATTACAATGCATTAAACAAGAGAAAAGCTTAATACTCATAGAAAATAAAATTCAAAAATCATGTAAACGCTGTAATTCCCAGAATTTCAGGGTGGAAGATGAGTAACTGAAATGTATCATTTTTAATATATTTATGTATATACTAACATTGGTTCAAAGAAAAAAACTGCTTGGAGTTGTGTACCTGAGACCTGTGGCTCCTTTTTACAAGGAAGATAGAGAATAGGAGAGAAGAAGTCCTTGGTCACTCTAGAGAAGAGGTCAGCAAAATATGACCTGTGCACCAAATCCAGCACTCTCTGTTTTTACGTTGCTCATGAGCTGAGTGGTTTTTAAATTGTATAAATGCCAGGAAAAAATAATCAATACAAGAATATAATTTGTGATGTGCAAAATCAAGCGAGATCCAAATTTTACCGTCCAGAAACAAAGTTTCATTGGAACGATGCCAAACACATTCCCAAGTTCTTGTCTCTGGCTGCTTTCACGCTACAGTGGCCCAGCTGAGTAGTTGCAAAGTCTATTTACTCTCTGGCCCTTTACTGAAAAAGTCTGCAGACCCCTGCTCTAGAGGAAAAAGATTAATGAAAGCAAATATGGAAACTGCCTTAGAGAATATTGAGAGTTTAAGGATGAAACGGGAGGAGACAGGATGACTGATGGAAAAGCCCGATAGGAAAGCTATAGAGAAAGGCAGATTAACAGCCTTCTTGGATCTTTGCCCTGAGATAAATGCCACACACACAAAAAAAATATGTTAAGGAAAATTTCAATGGGTATGATTCGTTGAGCCAGAATTAGGTGCTATAAGGAAACCTGGGACCAATACGGAAAAATATAAAATTTGATCCCAAACTCATAACAAAAAGATGAAATCCAGATGGCTTAAATATAGGAAAGAAAAAAGAAAAGAAAGAAAGAAGGGAGGGAGAAAGGAGGAAAAGAGCAGGAAGGAGGGAGGGAAGGAAAAAAGAAAAGAAAGAAAACTAAAAAGTTACTATACTAAATTATAGGAACATAGTTCTTATCACCTTGGATGTAAGAGAGAATTCCTAGGAAACCCAGAAGTCAGAAAATAAAAATTAAAAAAGTTAAAGTCAACAACACACAAATTGAAAACTACTATACAGCAGAACACACCATAATCAGAGTCAAAATGCAAACCAACAGACTGGAAGAAATATTTGCAATTTGCAAAAAGCCTCCTGGAAATGGATAAAATAGTAATAACATATACATACACACACACACACACACACACACATTTCAGTTACAGTTTATTTTTATGTGTGTGTGTGCGCATATATATATATATATATATATATATATATATACACATATATATATATTTTTTAAGACAGGGTCTGGTCCTGTCTGTGTCTGCACGCGCACACACACACACACACACACACACACATATATATATAAATATATATATACATATATTTTAAGACAGGGTCCGGTTCTGTCACCCAGGCTGTCCAACGGCACACTCTTGGATCACTGTAACCTCTGCCTCCCAGGCTCAAGCCATCCTCCCACCTCAGCTTCCCAAGTAGCTGAGACTACAGGCACAGGCCACCATATCCGGCTAATTTTTGTATTTTTTTAAAGACAGAGTTTCTCCATGCTGCCCAGTCTGGTCTCAAACTCCTGAACTCAAGCAATCTGTCCACCTTGGCCTCCCAAAGTGCTAGGACATTATTATATTCTAATGAAAGACAAAGAAACCAACTTAAAAAAAATAGACAATAGAGAGGATCCAGCTATTCACAGAAGAAGAAACATCCATGGCCAATGACCATAGGATAAGTTGCTCAAGATCACTAGTCGTAAAATTAAACAATAATGCATGCTTACCTATCAAATTTTGGAGATTTAAAATATTAATACCACTTTCATACAATCTTTGGGCAAAAGGCAACAAACTAAAGGCTTTGAATTATCTAATAAAAGTAACAAACAAACCCTAAAGTCATGCATTGGCTGAGAATACACTGATAGGCTGAGGAAGGGGTACTGAAATATATTGTGTTTCAAATACATTAATGACTATATGACACACTTTCGAGGAAAAAGCAAAAGTCCTGGTTAATTGCCTTCAAACTAGGCCCATTCCTTAAAGGAGATTACAAGACAGGAGAGTAGAAGCCCCAAACATTGACTCTGGGGATGTTATCTATTTTTAAATACTCAAAGACACCACTTCACACAAAGGACACGGTTTACAAAGGACACGGTTTCATTCTTTTTTATGGCTACATGGTATTCTATGGTATACATATGCTGATGTTTCTTTATCCAATCCACCACTGACGAGCAGCAACAGGGAAGAAGGTGGAGGCCATAATCCTAAGCAAATTAACACAGGAACAGAAAACCAAGTACCACATGTTCTCATTTATAAGTGGGAGCTAAATATTAAACACACATGAATATAAACATAATAGCAACAGACCTGGTGGACTACTGGGGGATGAGAGGCAGGGGTTGAAAAACTACCTATGGGTATTACAATCATTACATGGGTCCAATATACCCATGAAAAATTGAAAATTAAAAAAAAAAAATACTTGGGTGTTTTATTTTCTTCTTATCCATTTCTGTATTTTTATTATTTTAATGATATAAAAATGTTTAAGTAAAATAAACTAATCAGAAAACCCAACAGAATAAACTTGAGAACAACAAAAACAAAAATTAACCAGGAAACTATAATGTAACACAAAATCAGGTTTTCTAGCTAACTTTTTAGTTTATTAAAATTAAGAAAATAGTATTTACATATTCACATATTTCTTCAGCCAGTCACTAGTATTTCTTGGTACCCAGAACTGTGCTGGCTTTCAAGAGAATACTAAAAAAAAAACACACACACTGAGGGACTCTGCTTTTTAAGAGTCATAAATTACAATACTGAGGAAATCAACATAAAACTCATGAACTCATTCAAGTAAATGCAATGTGAATTTAATAAAGCTGTATGTTCTCTGTCCTTTATGGAAATTACTTCCACACCAGCCCCAGCAGTTCATCTGTAATAAGACCTTCAGTGTTGCCTACTTTTTTACCCTTTGACAAACTGTAAATAAATTTTTGGAGCAGAAGTGCTCTGATCTAATACCCTGAGTCATTTTCTGTGCAAAGACATCTCGCCTAGATAACAGTATTCCCCAATACTGAACTGGTTCTATATCTGATCCCTATTCAAAACATTCTTAAATCTATTTATCTAATCAAATTGTATTAATACAAAATTTTTACTTTTGTTTCCACATATACAGAGAAAGGCCAAATAAATGGCACCATCTGACTAAATCCGAGGCTTAGCTACTGCTTTGAGGTAGACCTAGAATAGAGTTAGGCCATTTTATTGAACAATGTAATTATTTATTAGGTTATAAATAATTGGCTCTTTAACTGCAATTATCAGTTTATGTCATATCCAGAGTTTGTAATCTATGGATGAAAAAGCTCATTTTTTAATATCCTAGATTTTTCTCTAGAAAACAATCCCCTCCATCTCCAACGATGATATTTGATGTGTATCAAATGCTTCCTGTATGCCTGGCACTGATCTAATAGTGCTTTTAGACATATGAACTCATTTCATCCTCCCTACAACCCAATGATGCTATAATACGAAATTCACCAATAAGAAAACGGAGGCTCAAAAGTTAAATAATTTGTCCAACATTACACCACTGCCAGATGGTAAAGTGTGTCTGACTACAGAGAGGACTGAAACACTGAGCATTCCTACAGCCTCCTGGAATGTTGTCAATTCATGGCTGATGGCACCTCAAATATGGTCTATCTAAAACACCTTCTGTATCATTTTCTTCTTAAATTTAACTTTCTCTCTTGACTTCCCTATTTCTTTCAGCCCTATATTTGTATTTATTCTTATTAACACCCAGCCATTTTACAAATAATGTAACATGAAAGAAAAAATCCTAAATTGGGAGCCATAAACCTTAAGACTCTGCTTGTCACTAATAGTGTGACTTCGGGAATACTATGTAATGTCAGTGGGCCTAACTTCCTCTACTGTTAAACAAGTTCTCTTTCCTGCTCAATAATTCTTATACCAGGCTATCTTTGTTGTAAAGTTTATACCAGGGGTGTCCAATCTTTTGGCTTCCCTGGGCCACAGTAGAAGAAGAAGACTTATCTTTGAACACACATCAAATACAGTAACACTAAAAATAGTTGATAAGCAAAAAAAAACCAAAAAACAAAAACCAAAAAACCTCATAATGCTTTAAGAAAGTTTACGAATTTATGTTGGGCCACATTTATAGCTGTCCTAGGCTGCATGTGGCCTGCAAGCTGTGGGTTGGACAAGCTTGGTTTATACAATATTTTTTAAAATTTAATGAACAGTAAAATAAAAGAGCAAAGAAAAAAAATTGAAAACAGGGTCTCACTCTGTCACCCATGCTAGAGTGCAGTGGTGCAATTACAACTCATTGTAGCTTCAACCTCCTGGATTCATGATCCTCCCACCTCAGCGTCCCAAGTAGCTGGGACCAGCAGTATGTGCCACCACAACTGGCCAACTTTTTTTCCTGTAGAGATGGGGGTCTCACTATGTTACCATGGCTGGTCTGGAACTACTGGGTTCAAGCAGTCCTCCCAATTCAACACCACAAAATGTTGGGATTATAGGCGTCAGCATCCACGCCTGGCAAAAAACAATTTTTAAAGAACAGTTTATATCAGAAGAATTTGTATTCTAACTACTCAGTAATATGGTTCTATATAATTTTACAACAAAAAAAGTAAAAATGAAAACGCCCTAAGAGGAAAGAAAGTATCCACAAATTTTAAATTCCCAGGTAAGTTACCGCACATCCACAAAATAAAATATGATGTCACAGTACAAAACTCTTTTAAGAGTTTTGAAAGACATGGAAAATGCTTTTAATGTTAAGCACATAAAAAGGAACTTTAATTAAAATGTCTCCACCTAAACTTCACTGGGTCCATGTGCATTCGTAAGTTATCTAATTTTCTAACATCTGGCTGCCTCCTTTCCCGCTGCTCATCTTTCTCCAAATTCTGGATTAATCAAATTTAAGTATCCTAAGTATAATAATTTCTTTTGTATTTAGGAAGCTTGCCAGCTACCAAAATATACAGACACCATTAAAAGATGAAGGTCAACAGTGACAGCATCTCATAAAGAAGCTGTAACCACTACTCCAGAAAAGCATGATGTAGTTTTCCTGTGGAAATTCAACAAAGCAAGTAAGACTGAGATGAAATTTGCTTAAGAAAGAATCTTAAATTGAGACAAGCAACAATAATGTGTCTGCTATCAACCATGTGCCATTAAAAATGATCTCATCTGAAAGCACTTAGCCTTTAAATGAGAAAAACAAATTATAAAGAAAGAAGAGTTGTAGAGCTTTAATGCAAACTTATGAGAGAACTATAAAATTGAGTGCAAGAAAGGTAAACGAAGGATGTCAGCTCAGAGCATCAGAGTACTTATAATAAAAACATATCTCTACAAAGCTGGATTGTTATTTGTTACAAGTACTTGTGGAAGATTTTCTCGTATATTTTAATCACTTTCCAAAAGAATCCCCTCACAAAAAACAGCAAAGAGCTAGTGTTTGAAAAAGGCACCAAGACTTTACTTCACCCATGAGTGTGTTCAACATTAACATGGCCTTCCTTGTGATTCTTTCTATCTGTATATTCTTTCTATGTAACTGACTGTCATCATCAATATGGCCTTTGTTTAAGAACTGTTTCTATTTATGTGAAAAAATATTTGTCTCTCAAGAAAGAACTCTGTATTACAACATAATTTCTATTTTTGTTTTTCAGAGATAGAGTCTTGCTGTCTCTGTCCAGGCTGGAATACAGTGATGTGATGATGGCTCACAGCAGCCTCAACCTCCTGAGTTCAAGTAATCCTCCCACATCCGCTTTCCTAGTGGTTGGGACTACAGTTGTGCTCCACCACACCTGGCTAATTAAAAAAAAAAAAAAAAAAAAAAAAATTTGTAGACATGGGATCTGGCTATATTGCCCAGTCTAGTCTTCAAGCTATCCTCCCACCTTGACATCTCAAAGCATAAGCCACTGCACCTGGCCACAACAGGAAGTACTGGAATCACTGCAATAACTGTAATGTAACTAATATTCGGTGTGTCACTTAAATGTTCTGTGCATTTTTCTAAGCAACAAAAGCTTGCCTTTTCCCACAGAAATATATTAATAATCAAAAATACCTTATAGTTTAAACTTAGAATAATCCATATTATAACTGATAATATTAAAAATGCCATTATTATACCCTTAAAGTGCTTAATATTTTTGGCAAAGACATAAGTTTCTTAGTAACGCACATGAAGATCAATTAGCACATCACTGAACACATAACTGATAACCCAGTGAATATGCATATATACACATTAGAGTGTTTTAAAAATATAGAAGTTCATAGATACAGCTAACTAAATAGAACTTCCGTATAGGAGAATAGTGTTTGATGTTCTGTCACTACCAAATGCTGTTTACTTTGAATGTTTAGCAATATCTTTGAAATATAAAAGTACCTAATTAGAGTGACGTTGATAGCCAATGTATATTGTACTTACTATGTATGCTAACCGCTTGTAGATACAAAATCCTATAAATTAAGAACTATGTTATAGATGAGAAAACTGAAACTAAGAGATATTCTGTTGCTTTTCTCAACACCAAAAGTGTGATTTAAATGCAGGTTTTCCAGAGTCCAGAACATGTGCCCATAATTATATGCTATGCTGACTCCAACAGCAACACCTGGAAACTTTGAGAAAATTGGTCTTGGAATTGATACCCAGTCAAAACACTTTTAAAAAATCTTGTTTTGGCCAGGCGCAGTGGCTCATGCCTGTAATCCCAGCAGTTTGGGAGGCCGAGGTGGGCAGATCACAAGGTCAAGAGATCAAGACCATCCTGGCCCAATATGGTGAAACCCCATCTCTACTACAACACAAAAAATTAGCCAGGTGTAGTGGGGCATGCCTGTAGTCCCATTATTCAGGAGGCTGAGGCAGGGGAATCGCTTGAATCTGGGAGGCGGAGATTGCAGTGAGCCAAGATCATGCCACTGCATTCCAGTCTGGAGAAGAGCGAGACTCTGTCTCAAAAAAAAAAGAAAAAAAAACTTGTCTCAAAAATGTTCTTGTTAGTTTTTCAAAAGAAACCAAGAAGCCCTATTCCTGATCAACCCAAATAAAATTATCATACCATAGTAAACAATGCCGGTAATCCTAACAAAACCTACTAACACAGGATTTGCTGTGTTTGTTCCTGTCCCACATATGAACTATAAATTAGCATTTAGGTCCCATAGTCAGTTACAGATGGAAATGTAACTTTGCAGTGAAGGAGCAGGCTGATGTCACTTAAACCAGTGCTCAATTTCAGCCTCATCTGTGGGGAAAACCAGAGTTTTTTGTGATTCCTGGTGAGATGCAAGATGAGAACGTATCACCTGTGATGATTTCTAGACAAAATGTTTGCTTCGTTCTAATCATACCTTTAAACCAAAACTCTAATTTTATGAATTACAAGAACCAGAGTAGCAAACTAAATGACACCAGGAGGAAAAAATGAGACAAATTCAGAAGATGGGACATTCTCCAAAACAACTTTCCTAGTCTCTCCAACAAGACAGTGTTAGGGAAAAACAAAACAAAATGAAAAACCATTTAAATAATCTAGGCCTTTCTAAAGTAAAGAGACTTAAGAACATAACATCCAGATTGCTCCTGGACTAAATCCTGCTTCAGAAGGACACTGTAGGGGTAACTCTGAAAATTTGAATAAGATGAAGTATTAGGCAATATTAAGAATGACTACCAATGATTAGCTGTGATAATGATAATTTAACTACGTAAAACAATGTTCTCATTTGCAAGAGGTGCATGCTGAAGTGGTCACAGACGAAGTATTAAAATGTCTATATTTTACTTTAAAATACTTCAATATAACATAGAGTTTCGGAAAAAAGAGTGAATTCTTTAAAAATGCAAAAAAAAAAGTGAACCATATAAATGGTTCAAGGTTCAACACTCATGGTGCAGTCAAGGATTACAATTAACTGAACACATGGACAGGGAAGAACAGGCCTCCCCATCACTGGCCCCTCTGTGCTAAATGAAATATTTTTAAAATCTGAAGAAAATGATTAACTTTTAAAAGATCCCCCAATATAATTTTAGAGAAACTTTTAGCCTTGTTATACCAATGTTCAGAATCACTAAAGAGAGGGATTAGAAGGTCTAAAATTATAATATTCCAGAATAATCCCAGCTGAGGCAACTTGGAATGTCAATTTTCAGACTGCTGTTTCATGACATAGGCTTCCTTTCCAACCCTACAGGGAAAATAGTTCCTTTGTACATCAATAAATATCCTTTGTTCTAAGCACATACCTAACAAGGAAGTGGAGTTCAAAAGTTTAGACAATATTTCAGGACTGAGTTACTAGTGTTTCATCGTATGGAATTTGATTTAGTCACTATAGTTGGCAGTGCTGGTTACTACCTAAGAGTAGCACAGACTACTAAAGAGAAGCAGTAAAAGCTTAGATTCTTAGTGACATAAAATCAGCCTCATTCAGATACAAGCAGGTTAAACCTACAGAGTACAAGTAGCTACTCTTAAGGAAGCCTATAGCCCTACTACAAAGATCAAAAGGTAACTTTTTCTATTTGTTGAAGGAAATGTGCAATTTAAACAAACAGCACCTGCTTTTGGGTATGGAAATAATATATTTAAAAGTTTAACCAAAACAAGAGTAGTAAAAACAAACCTGAGGCCCAGCTGCCTGCAGATCACTTCTGCATCGGCATCATCCCATTGGTCATCACAGACGGTTCCCCACTGGCCAGCATGGTAGAGCTCCACCCGGCCTTCATGCACACTGCTGCCCCCAACAAGGCGAATGATGGGGAATGCTGGGCCTGTGCAATGTGAAATTAAAAACAAGCAAAACCTATGCATTTACACTGATTGATAAGATTAGGTATAATCTATATTTTTTGCCATTCTCAATAATTAAATGATATTTATTAAACCACACCAGTGATATGGACATACATATGTATATCTAATATATTATGGTAATCTTGGCCAATTAAAATGTCCCAAATTGAATTACAAGAATATAAGTAATTCTTAGGAGGAAATGGTTTAAATTCACTTTTCCCCAACAACCACAGAAGCCAGAAATGCACACTCAAAAGCTGCGGATTATTGGAAACATGTTTGATTTTTATGGTATTATAGTGGTGGCATTGATTTATTTTATTTACAGTAACTTGAGCATTACCAATATGTCATTATTAAAAATGACACAAGTCTATAACATACTTGTTTTCAGTATACAATTATTTATATATTTGTAGAAATCAACTCAAAGTTAATATCTAACTCGTTATAACAAGTTGCTGGACATCATGGCCAGTACTTCAGCAGAACAATATTGAAAGTATTTGGGCATGAATGAGTTCATATCCATTTTCTCTGATAAGGACCACCAACTGTGATTACATTCTTATAACCTACAATGCCCTGATCTAGCCCTTGTCAGACTATGAACTTCTCTGTCTCTTCTCTGCCCTGGCTAAGACAGCACACTAAGAGACTTCCTATTACATTGCCTAATTCTGTCTTCCTGAGAGTATTTACTATTTACTTTAATCTGAAATTGTCACTGATTTACTGTTTACAGGTCAATTCTCTCTCTCCTCTTGGCTAGAATGAGGACAGAGACACTGTATTCCTTTTCACCTGTGTATTTCAAGTACTTGTATATAGAAGCATATAATCACTACTTATTGACTGCCTCAACTGGCAAGCAATGCTGAAAACCTAGAAAAGATAACCCAAACAAGAAAAAATAATTGTAATATCCGCTCATTAATTTCTGATTAACAAACAGATATCAGACATATTCCTTGTACAAGGTGTTATGATCAGTGTGGCAGGACTTTCAAAGGGAAATTGATACTAGACAGACCCTGCCCTCAAGAAGTTTACTGCCTAAAGGCATAGATAAAAACAAGTACAGACAAGAAACTCTACAGTGATTCAGAAGCAAAGGATCTTACTCATGGTTGGACAGAGTTAGGGAATTGCTTGTGAAAAAAGCTGTTTTTTTAAGAGGGCCAAGATAGCGGGGATTTGGAAGTTAGAGATGAGGGAAGTGTGTTCAGGCCTCTTGAACATTGTGAAAAGAAAGAAGCACAAAGCTGAATGTGTCTGGCAAAGAGTAAGGCAGTCTAATTTTACTAAAATAAAGGATGTAATATGGTAAAAATTAACAGACTGGGTCCCTAGTTGTACTTTTTGCCAACTACTAATCATTTATCTGTATGAAATATGCTTCTAATTTTCCACAGTGTAACAAGCAGTAAATGGCATTTGGATATTCACACTTAAATTCAAATACCATATTTGAGTTTTGTACATGTGCTGCCAAAGCAAGCACTCATATTTCAGTTCATAACAGAGACTTAGATTAGTGAATATCTGCATATACTGTTTACTTGTATAAGTTAACTAGAACTTACAATTTGTTAATGGACAAAGACAGGTTTAATATATATGGCTGAATGATGGTAATATAATTCTCAGAAATTATAATGTTTATTTTTCCTTTAAAAAGCTTGTAAAATGTGAAAAAATATAGAAAAACATGTATACATTCTTAATATACTTCTCCTCACCTGGTAAGCTTGGAGAAAACAGAAAAACAAAAAATTTTAAGAGAAAATTTAAAACCATCTAGAACCTAGTCTGTTTATGGCATACCACCTTTCACTCTTCTATGTTGTGTTTTATTTTAAAATGTGGTTTCTTTTTCTTTTTGGCTAATTGTTAAAATATAAAAAATACCAGAAAGCACAAGGACAAGATTTAGTTACCAGCCCCATCCTTCCAACAAAAGCAAACATCATCTGAAAGAAAATTTAGTAAAGCAATTGACTCATATTTAGTTTACAGATAATTAAACTCTCCACATGTTTTCATTTAGATTGCTGCTATTTTCTGTATCCAACTTGTATGCAATCTTCTACTTGTAAATGTTGAAAAAGCTACAAGTACAGAATGACAAGACACTAAATATAATTCCCGAACTTAAGGGATATATACTAAAAATCCATCACTACCCCTTAAGGTGAACTCAGTGTTTGCTGACTTCAGCCGTACAACTCCACATTCTCATTTAATCTACCATGAGAGAATCTTTTTAAGTTCTCACCTCTAATTCATCACAACTTTCTATATTTTATATATGTTTATAGATGACCATAAAATTGTTACAACCAGAATATAAACAGATGAATAGATTATAGAAGGTGGAAGGAGTAAAAAAATGTAGATAGATATCCTGAAAAAAAACTTGTTGTTTTTAAAATTTTTACCTTACTACTTGAAAAACATTTTATCGATCAGGTTGGGCATAGAGTAAAACCAATAATCTACAAAAAGCAATAAATTATTGGGTCCAAGTCACATCATCCTTGAAGGAGCATTGGATTTAGCAAAAGTAGCATTACTCAAAGGCAGAGAATCAAAAGAAGAAAAGTGAAAACTTATGAGACATCAAGGTTTAACATATGCCTCTTCCAAACAAAAAAGGGATTACAGCTCTGAGAGCTGTAATCTGGAGCATACATCTGGACTATATCCTTCCATTGGCTCTTCCAGCTAATCCGAAGGAATTACTCCAGACTGGGTCTCTCTCTGTTTTGTGGTAGGGGCTTCCTTATTCCTCCCCTGATACTTATATTCAAACAAAAAACACTGCCCTGGACTGACTGCTACCATTCCAAGTCCTGGGATATCTGGTCATGCTGCTATCTCCAAGGAAAATGCAAAAAGGTATACTGTGAGAGTATGGTAGCTTCAGGTTGTGATCAATCATTAAAATATACCATGGTACCCAGAAAAGTCTTTCACCATCTCAAAAGCAGTTGTTCCTTCCTCTACTTTCATGAACATAAACATATTTGTATACTCTACCAATAATGATAATTACCACATACCTACTCTATGGAGCTTGGAAGAAGCCCACATTCAAGTCAACAATCCATTTTTAGGAAGGTGCTCTCTATAGCCCCAAGAACACTGATGTCACAATTATATTGCATTACACAAAGTTAAAATATTTTGTTGTATTTGCTGTATTCTATATTTGACTTTTATAATTATTTTCCATCTTGAGTCCATCATAATTTTTCACTATTAAAATATATATTTCATATACAATATATTATACAGTATATATCATATTGCATACAACATATATATTTCTTTAAGCAAATTATATAAAATAGAAAATATGTTTAAAAATGAGATACTATTGGAAAATCAAATGGAATTCAAATTGTTAGCTATCCTTATATTGAAGGCTAATTAGACGGTAAAATATTTTGATTCAGACTTATTTCTGTAATTAAACTCTTTAAGGAAATGATTTAACTAAGACACTTTTATCATCTGGAATGATGTTTAAAACATAACAACATAATGAAAGTAAAACAACAGAACTTTTTTTTTTTTTTTTTTTTTTTTTACCATGGGAAAAGCTACACATGACAGCAGCTGCCATCTTCTGAGGACACACCCCACCCTGCCAGATGTCTTTTTCACAAAGCAGTATATTTTCTTCATCTCCTCGGCAACGGACATTGCTCCAGTAAATGGGAATAAGGCCCAGTCCAGAAAACGGGGTTTGTTTTGCTATTCCTTTTCCTCTGGAAGTACAATGATCGATATTAGGTTTATCAAATGTAGGCAAAATTTTTTATCAAGACATTTGAAAAGCAATGGAAGAAATCAACAAAGATGAATGTGGAAGAAAAGAAGAAAAAGAAAAACACAATAGATTACATTAATTTCAAGGAAATTAAAACATCAGATCACAACAGGGGTTGATTTTACCTATGGAATTCTTTTCCTCGATCTTGAATAACTACTTTATGTGCCTTTACCATCAATGACTGATTTACAAGAAAATAACCAAGTACTGTAGATATAAAAAGTAAGGCTTTGTGCAAGAAGTGTGTCATGAGCTTCATTGAGTCTTGGATTCCAGTCTGGACTCAGCTAAAAGTCACACCAAGCTACAAGTGACTCAAAGGCTTTAACTTCTAATGTGTCAAAAGAAAAATCTGGATGCTTGAAGATTCTTTCTGATTCTAACATTCTAGGCTAACATATTCAAAATTATTATTAGTACATCTAAGCACAATAGTATCAAGGAAGGCAATCCATTTATAATTTTTAAAACCTTACACTGTATATAGTATTTGCTAGCAAGACTTTGAAACCAATTAATAAAATAGTAACATGCATCTCTTTGCTAATACCAGGAGAGTATTTTTAAAAATGAAAATAATAGCATACAGATGGGCTCTGCTTTTAGCTCATCTAATCCACATATTTTTGTAAGTAACTTCTGCTGTGTACAACTGGGTATTAAATTTTAAAAAGATGAAATGCTTATCTGATTTACATGGTAATCTCTCCAATTGTCTCCATGCTGCAGCATTCCATCAACCAAACTGTAAACATCTGGGGTATATCTAAAATATAAATGTGTCTTCGCAGCAATGAAGCTGAGTCTCCCTGGTTCTATTGTGCAATTTCTTTTTTTTTTTTTTCATGGACTACTGAGAAATAATAATATATAAGCAGTTGGATCAGCTTATCTGAAGTTTGTTTGCAGAATAATAGTTTACATACTTTCGTCAATCAAAAGACGAATAAACCACACAGTAGTTCACACCTCCACTATAGTGTTCTTGTTTCTTTGTATCTCATAGAAAATTTTATTCCTTTCTGATTTTCACGGGTAATAAAAGCATATATAGGTAGGTACATAAAGAAAGACACTGACATCAGCTTATAAATTTATCACATCTCTTGCCCCTCAAAGGAAAAAGCATGAAATCAACATTCTTTGTGACCTGCCCACCTGCCAATGTCTGTTTGCCAGACAAAGTATTCATGATAAAATCAGTAATTAACATTTCCCAGCACCATAACACTTCATAAGCTCTGGCCTTACTCCTTCTTTCATTCTGATTTATATCAGCTTATTAAAATAATTCATTAACTTTAATTTACTATAATAACCCTATTTATTGCTCTAACAGCATCAAAAGTCTGAACAAAATTTAGGCCTTCAAGTTTTGTCTCTACTCAATACTTATTCCTCACCTTCCCAGTGGAAAGATAAAAGAAATCTGGTAAATTGAAGTTCTACTTCATTTTGTGCCATCATATTAGCTATTACCACTCTGATTATTAATGCAAAATACGTGTAAACTGCAAACATTTTTTTCAGTCTTTTAGACTGTAATTTTTGTAACAAAATATTTTCCATGCTTTCTAAAGATCTCTGGTGATAAAGGCCAAGAAAAATATATGTTAAGTGTATTTAAAAAATATAAAGGAGACGCAAAAACAAAAAAAAAAATAAAATAAAAACAAAAATAAAACCTGTTGTCCCAGAAAGAAGCCTTCTGCTACTGGTGAAACTCTATGGCACAAGGAATAAAGATGCTGGGACTGATGAATTCAGTATACACTGACTTGTTTTAAAGATGGTGCCTAGGGTTACAGTGGAGCCAGTTCCCAGGCTGGCAGCTCCTAAGCACGGCAGGACACTGCCAGAGCTGACAGAAGCTGCCATCTTCCACAGGACCTCAGAACCAAAATCTAAGGCCTGGGGCATCGCCACTTCCCCATTAAGGACAAGGGTACAGGTAAACATTGTCCCCTTCACACACAAATGGAATCTGTGGGTAGATAAAAGTAGAAAGGTAAAATCAAATGACAGTAACAACCTAAGGCTGTGCTTATTAATTATAATTAGCAATTATAATAGAATAATTTAATTAATCGATCATAATTCTAGGAAATAATTCTTAGAATCAAATTCTAGTAATTTGAAACGGCAAAACTTACCTCAAAGGCCTCTATATTTTGTTAAAGACAAAGACCAAAAGAGCCTTTAAATTTGCCCACTTAGTATTTGCCCATTTCCTAGTTCAGCCCAGGTAATTGTATGTGAAGTATATTTGCATGTGAGAGAATTCATTTCTTCCATTTGGGGCCCCTTCTTTATAACTCTTTTGTGAAATGTGAGAATGAAGAAAGTGACAGTAAGAAAGGAAGACAGAAGCTTTACAAAGCAATAACAGGCACCTAGCACTATTCTCAGATTCTAGCAGACTGATCTGGTTAGGGATGGGCGCACTCACCCCAGCTGCAGCTGGTGACAAATGACTGATGCATCAGAATCATCCCAGTGGCTGCTACAGACAGTGCCCCAAACTCCATTTGCATATACTTCCACTGTGCCTTCAAACTCATTTTTGCCACCACGAAGTCGTACTGATCCTAAAGTGGAAAAGAATCCCAAAATCCTTTAATAGTAAATAATCATTCGAACATAGTGAGCCAGTCCTGGGTCAACACGATTTTTAAACTTAAGTAGTAAGGGATCCAGGCAGAATGATTTAGCCTCCACTGTGTGTGGCATGTGTTTCTTCCTTTAAGAGAGGATTTAACAAGCTCCTTCCTTTTTTGTAATTAACATCCTGATATCAATACTGATTATATTTTCTTTTTTATCTAGGCAAACAGATAGTCCTATTATAATTTTTTTATTCCATTATCTTTTCATCAAGAAGCAACCACTGTAATTTTCAAAGGAGAAAAAGTGGAAGAGTATGACTAACATCAGATCTTGTATCCCAAATACTAGATTATATCACATATGAAGTTCTTATCATTTATTACCCACCTCTACTCATGAGGTCATCAGTAAGAAACACGGAAACAAAGTTAAGGGTTTTGAATGTGAATTAGCTGTAATTAGCTGCACTACGTCTTCCTTCTATTTGATTTGTTCATCTACTATAGAAAAATAAAACGTGTTTTCCCTTTTTAAATTTCAGTTGTGGTCATTAAAATTTTGAAGATTATGTCCATAATTTCAAGAAGTTATTCATATTGAAAATATTGCCTAATGCTAGCCTTGGAAAAACAGCCACTAGGTAGTGGGTATAACTGAATGCCCTTGCAAACTCACCTCCTCTAAGATACCATATCTAAAGAGCTGTGCCAAAGTCCACAATTTAAGTCATTCCTTTAAGTCATTAAAAGAGCCAAAATTTAAATTCAGGTACCCTTGGGAAAGACAACATTTTGGTCTTATCCCTTAAGTGTGGATCAAGACCCTACATTCCTCACTGGAATTAGTTCCAGAGCAGGCACTGGGAGGCAGCAAGCGGGACAACTGAGCAGAGACAGAATTAACCTCAGATGACTTAAGAATGGCATAAAATTATTTTAAAATCACCTACAATTACCTTTATTTAATAGATAAGAAAATAAATTAATTTTAAAAAATCAATCCTACCCCAAAAAATCTAGCATAATGTGCATATTTCAAAGTTATTCTATGCGGCTTCATAATAACTTCCAAAAATATTAGATTCACAAATTATCCATTCATTTCATTTGTGCAGGCTTAGTCATGCACCATTATTTTCCACATCATCATTATCCTTTTAAAATGTAAACATCTGAGAAAAATATATTCTATTTCTCATATACATACATAGTCTCATTTAATTCAAACAAAAGGCAACAATAAATGGAAGTAAACATTGTACAGCACTGCCGAATCCTGACTACTCAGGAACGAACAGGCCATGGGTCATTCATATGACAAATCACCTAAAACTCATTCACTTATTCTAAACCTCCTTAATTCACACTAAGCAAGAGGAAGTCCTGCCTAGCCTGGTGAAGTGTGAACTACAGAATATTTTTAAGAAAGTATTTCTGAAGAGTTCAATTGATCTTTAATGAATTTCTTTTATATCACAAAACTTCTTCTACAGAGGTCCACGTAATAATATGCACATCACAAATAACCAGAAGTTTATTTTAATCAAAAGATTCATTTGTTGACCTTAAGCAAACTTTATTCGAATTGATATTTAATCTATTATCTCTTTACTAACTCTCCCTCTTAATTAACGAGTTACTCATGTCAAAAGGACTGGAAGAAAGTTCTAGTAATGAAAACAAAGGCAATTTGTACTTAGGCACATTAAGTGATCATAAGATTTAAAACAGCGCCTAAATCAAAAAGCTATCAAGAAATGATGCACACATAGAATCTAAATGATTAAGGCACTTAGAGGTGAGAAGGAGAAAATCCTGAGTAAAGTATAATTATGATCATAACAATATAATGGCAATGATAGAGCTGGAAATAGTTTCCAGGTCAACTATCAGCTGCACCATCATTTTCTCTAATGCTCCAAGCACACTGTGAAAGCCTGGATTCATTCAGCAGTATCTGCTATATGGCAAGAAATGTGCAGTGCTCTTCCAATTTTCCTTTAACAAATGAATACAAATATTTGCAATGTCAATGAGTAATGAATCTTCTGTTACATTCCAGGCTCAGCCACCCCTAACACATACCTTCCTAACAGTGCCCCCTACTTGGTTCATCCTTTCCTAAGGGCCATAAAAGTGTCTATTCTGAAGAAGCCATCTACCTAGAACGCCAAATAATTATTTATTAATTCTGTAAAGTTCTCAATTCTTCTAATAACTATTTGAAACATGTTTTTTAAAAACACCATTGAAATATGCTCTAAAAGATCGCTTCTCGGCCTTTTGGCTAAGATCAAGTGTAGTATCTGTTCTTATCAGTTTAATATCTGATACGTCCTCCATTCGAGGACAATATATTAAATGTATTTTTAGAGTCGGGAGATGGAATAGGAGCTTGCTCCATCCACTCCACGCATCGACCTGGTATTGCAGTACTTCCAGGAACGGTGCACCCCCTCGGGGGACAGAATCGGTTTACAAAGATAGAATTAAAAATACCGCAAAAAAAAAAAAAAAGAAAGAAAAGAAATATGCTCTAAAAGAGTAAAAGTTTGACCACACGATTCATTCTATTATAGGAGCCAAGAGAACTTTCTCTTTGCCCTCTGAGGGTTCACTGGCAAGAGGCATATTATTAGGATAAAACGCATATAAATTGATTTGATCATAATTTTACATGACACGGGAGCCTTTAGAATGAAGACTCAAAGCTATAGGGGATATTGCCCATTTTCACGTTTCGGTTTAATGAAGTATGGACAGCCATGTAGAAATACGATTGGACAAAAAGGGTAGGATCTAATCTTAACAGACTGAGTGGGGAAACCCAGTAAGGCTTATCACTTTAGATTTTTCTTGGCCTCTTCGAGTTTTGTGTTGCTGCTTTCTGGGTATGGAGAAGAACCCTGTCTGGAATGGGGGAGCTCTTATGACCTGTAATCAAACAAGGTAGGTCAGACAAATTTTTTTTTTTTTTTTTTTTTTTTTTGAGATGGAGTTTCGCTCTTGTTACCCAGGCTGGAGTGCAATGGCGCGATCTCGGCTCACCGCAACCTCCGCCTCCTGGGTTCAAGCAATTCTCCTGCCTCAGCCTCCCGAGTAGCTGGGACTACAGGCATGCGCCACCATGCCCAGCTAATTTTTGTATTTTTAGTAGAGACGGGGTTTTACCATGTTGACCAGAATGATCTCGATCTCTTGACCTCATGATCCACTCGCCTCGGCCTCCCAAAGTGCTGGGATTACAGGCTTGAGCCACCGCACCCGGCAGGTCAGATAAATTTTTAAGGCCAGTCCTTACACAGAAAGCTGGGGCACAAGGGGAGTTGAGTAATACTTTTAGGTTTTATGGCTAATTGTAGAAACAAGGGATTCTGGTGTCTATGGCCCACCTTGGAAAAGAAGAATTCTAGTTTCATTCTTTTTTTTTTTTTTTCTTGAGACAGAGTCTCACTCTGTTGCCAGGTGCCAGGCTAGAGTGCAGTGGTGTGATCTTGGCTCACTGCAACCTCTGTCTCCCAGGTTTAGGCAATTCTCCTGCCTCTGCCTCCCAAATAGATGGGACTACAGGCATGCACCACCATGCCCAGCTAATTTTTGTATTTTAGTAGAGATGAGGTTTCACCATGTTGGCCAGGATGGTCTCGATCTCTTTACCTTGTGATCTGCCCACCTCGGCCTCCCAAAGTACTAGGATTACAGGTGTTAGCCACCACGCCTGGCCGAAAATTCTAGTTTCTGTGGCTAACCTCAGGGGAAGATGAAGGGCCAGTGACAGGAAAGCAGGAAAAGATCAAAGGAAAATTTGTTCCTGACTCTGCTTCTGAGGCCTTCATATGGGGATACCATTTTCTGAGATCCAACATTAGATATTGTGCATTTAAGATAAGTAGTAGTTTTCATTTGTTTTTTGGTTTTATTTTGTTCTTGCTGCATTTATTCTCTTGGAAGAGCTGAGGTGGTCAAGATCATAATAACTGTAACTTATTTCCTTCTACTTACGGATGAAGAAACTATAGACCAAAGCAACTAAGCAGCTGCAGAGCCATGACCAACTATCTCCTAGTTCCCTGTCCTGATTAATGACCATCTACCTCCAAACCTAAGCAAACACCCTGAAATATCATAAGCACCTTTCAAAACTTCAGATACTACTTTATGTGTTATACCACACTAGTGTCCATCATCCTCCTTAAAATACTGCAATGAATCCACCAACTGTTATATGGAATAAACCAACCAGGCAGAGAAGCATAAAGTAGCCTAAAGTTTCTGGACATCGTGGAATAGGAGAGGAGTGGCTTTCTGGTGCTCCTATAGTTAAGGCTGATCCTCCGGTAGAAGCTGATTTGTCCCACACCCACACAAATTTGTGAGAGGACTATGAATGTGTGTGTATATACATTTGCACAAATATATAGGTACACAATTATACAATGGAAAAAGGGAAATAACCTTAGCTCAAAGAAATCTGCAAAGCTCAAATTTAACCAAGTAAACTAATTTCTATTGCTGTACCTACCATTAAAGTTATTTACATAAATTGTAGAACAAATTCTTTGTTTGGCAAATATTGTTCAATTCTCACACTTTTTTATTATCAAGAATTGATCCCTTGCCTTCTGCCTACATTCTCCTACAGCAGCCAAGCATTCTTTGATACACCTTAGAGTTAGAGCTCTTGTCTCTGGACCACACCCCGGTGTGTGTGATCTAGGGCTGCACTGTCTTAAAGTCTCTCAAGAGCCACGTGCACAGAAAATATTCTATTCTACAGATTTCTATTTTTAAATGTGTTAAAAATAATAATTTAAAGTTTCAGCAGGTCAATTATATTAAGCATTATAAACATGCAGACGAAACCAGTCATGGAAGAAAGTCTGGAATTGTACTACTATGCGTGATGGCATGTCATGGAGTGAAGGCCCCAGAGTTCCTAAAATGAACTGCTACCAAAAAAGAAAAAGGTCAACAGTCTGCTGGTATTGTAACTATTTAAAGGCAAAATGTTCCAATGTACAACAATGTTCAGAATTCTTTCTTAATTCCTTCACAAAAATGTTTAACTGCTAAACATTTACAATAAAATAGTTTACAATTATTTTCCTCCTAAGTACGTAGGTCTCTAGTTTTATAAAGGAAAGAAATAACAGGTTCGTGTAACAGAAATTTGCTTGATGGACAGCTTTGCTAGAAAACAGGAATTACCCAAACGGAGGTCATTCAAGAAGAGTTCTCTTTAACCATCTTATCGGTTTCAATCAATACAGGTAAACTAGAGAAAAGCTGACTGGATAAAAATTGCCTTCACAAGTCTCATTGGTTTTAGAGCTTTAAGATTTAAGACTAAGGCAAGGAACAGTGGCTCACACCTGTAATCCCAGCACTTTGGGAGGCCAAGGCAGGAGGACTGCTTGAGCCCCAGCGTTAGAGATTGGCCTAGACAACATAGTGAGATGCTGTCTCTACAAAAAATTAAATTAAAAATTAGCCAGGCTTGGTGGCCCACGTGTGTAGTCCCAGCTACTCAGGAAACTAAGGTGGAAGGATTGCTTGCACCCAGGAGTTAAAGACTGCAGTGAGCTAGAATCGTGCTACTGTACTCCAGTCTAGGCGAAAGAGCAAGATCCTGTCTTGATAAACAAAAAAAAAAACAAAAACAAAAATAAAGACAAAACAACCTTCCTTTCCCCATACTCCATACATGAAAGAAGCCCAAAAGAAATGTGAGAAAAAGAACCAAATGGGTCAGCTATCGTCATTCTACATACCCAGCTCATTCCAAAACAAAGCCAATGAAAAGATATGCCTATTTATCCTGGGTAACCTAGCAAGACCCCATCTCTACAAAAAATTTAAAAATTAGCTGGGTGTGGTGGCCCAGGCCTGTAATCCCAGCAACTTAGGAGGCTGAGGCAAAGGATCGCTTGAGCCCAGGCACCTGAGGTTACAGTGAGCTATGACTTGCCACTATACTCCAGCCTGAGCAACAAAGCAAGACCCAGTGCGGGGGAAAAAATGCATGCCTGTTTATTTAGTTAACCCCTCATTAAAATGTACTTATAAGTAGCATTCCTTAATTTAAAGAGAAAGAAATTGCAGTAAAAACTAAGACGCACCCCAATAGTGTTTTCTGAATAAAATTAGTAATACTTTTTAATCATTTAAAAAATCAGTTTGATAAAAGAGTAAAAAAAAAAAAAAAACTTCATCTTTTCACACAAATCCTTTCTCGTCTATTATTGAACTTTATAGATGCATAAAATGATTAACTTTAGTCATTTCTGTTGTTCTAGTGGAATAGAAAGAATGCATGCTGGCAATGTCCAGCTAGTGTTCAGATCCTTTACCAAAAGTATGCTTAAAGCTGTGAGTGGTATAGAAATTTCAACTTACAACCTATTCAAAAGAATAGGAAAAAAACCATGACCTGATGAACAATTTAGTACACATATCTGACATTAAGTTAAATATACTACTAAGTCTTATCCCTTTATATTTTATATAAAATATATTTTTAAAATTATAGCATCTGAAAACAACTGAATTGGGGGACTGTTGAATTTTTCAAGTACAGTAGGGGATGCTAGGTTAATTTTTATATTATTTTATTTATTCACCCTATTCAACAGTACTAAGTTATACTATTTTCATCTATAATTATATTTGCTCCTAAATTAAACCTGCTATATAATTACTAAATAGTAGATTTCATTCAAGTTATCCCAGGTCAAAATGAAAGCAAATCATTTTTTAACATACAAGGCATTCGCCTGAAGCAAGATCCAACTGAGCTATATTTGCTTCCATTAGTTCACATCTATAATTCATATTAATTCTTCATTTATTATTCATGTAGATAACTCAAATGCTGAGAAAAAAATCAGTTGGTATAGTTCAAAATGAGAGTGCATCCTCTGAATTAGCAATTCTATGTATTTACATTGTGCTTATTAGAAATTTATAAATCTCATAAATTATGCCTTAGTTTAAAACATTATACAATATCAAACAAAAAAAGGAAGACTCTGTCCATGGTTAAGTTATAGTAGGCTAACAATATATGCACATAACCCTAACAGAAAATTTCACAAATTGTATGTCCCTAGACCATCTACACATAAACAAATGGTACAGATATTGCCATTTTATGGTATAGCACTGAGTGATGAAATTGAAACCAAACAATAATCTTCTTGTCTCCCAGATCATGTACCACAGGGAAGGTAAAAAAAAATGATTATTATTCTTCTGACACCTCAACCAGAGAGTGGCTGTCCTCAACCAGAGGATAAAGGTGAATTTCTGATTCATCTTTATAAATGCTGTACCTAGTGTGAACACAATAAATGTTTAATGAATAAATGAAATCTATCCTTACCCTGTTAGGAGAATCGGCATTACACTGTGTATCCATCCCCTCTGCTGATCCTAATAAAAAGTGCTGAGGCTAAATGTGCATGTGTGGCTTGCGGGGGGGTAAACACCATTACTTTAGTGTTTTGCATACAATAAATTTTTTATTAATATTGTTGCATTGATTTTTAAGAAGGAGGAAGGAAGAGGAGACTACCCTGGAAAAGGAAGATGCTAAAGGGGCAAAAGTAAACAGTTCTTTATTTTCTAATGACGGCAGTCCGACCATGTAGAATCAGTCTAAATCAATTGTTCATCTAATGCCTATTTACCATGCAGCTAAGAAGAGAGGCTTCAAAAGACTGCTTTCTTTACAATTTAATTCAGGGGGGAAAAAAAAAACCTACAAAATTAGAATTAAATCACATAATCAAGTTTACTTAACAACTGAATTAACTTCTGTATTCTCATCAGTTATGGAATTATTCATTTCAGAAATAAGTGTGTCATAATATTTGCCTGCAAATAGCATCTTAAGACAAGAAAATATGCTTTGTCAACCAAACCAAAGTCTAAATGTTGTTCATCCAGATATGACTAAAAAAATGAATGTAGCACTTCACAGCACTTTTTAGATTACTTACTTACTGTTATTTTTTAATTGCATTATGTTTCCCAGATATAAGGACAAGTCCCAACTATTCTCCTTAGCAAACCTTTTTGCTTCTGATCAACAACTGTCTTGCTTCCTCCTTGCCAGTTGAATCCCCAAATGATTCAGAGGTTAAGCTAACTAATCTACATAATTATGGCAATTGAACATTCCTTTCCAAAGAGTGTCAGGGAAGAACATGTGATCCAGTCTGGGCCAATGAAATGTGGAAGTCTGTAGGGGAAATTCCAGAAAGGTTTCCTTGTTTCAAAAGGACATTCCAGAAGAGGGGCCTTCTCTTTCTTTTGCAGGTTGATCTATCTCCAAGTGAATCCTGGAATAACCACCAGCCTAAGAATAAAGGCCACGCTTAAGAGGATAGAGTAGCTAAGGGAGTTGCAGAGGAACAGAGGTGTAACGTGTTGGAGCCTGCCCATCGGATGGACTTCTTATAATAGGAACAATAAGCCTCCTTATTGTTTCAGTTTTCTATTCTTTGCTATCAAAACTATCCAAATCGATCCAAGCCACATCCATATCCAAATTAATAATTATCATATTTTCTTCCAAATCATCCAAAAGTGTCTTTATTTTCACAGTCATAATGTATTATATATAAATTTTGTACCCATCTTTTCCCTAAACATTATCATAAACACTTTCCTATTATATGTATACAATATTCACAATTATGACTTTAGTATCTACATAATATCCATCAAATGCAGGTACTTGTGAGTAGCACCTTATTGCTGAATACTTCAGTTTCAGTTATAAACAAAATTACCTTTACATAGGTTATCATATCACAGGGGTCCCCAATCTAATCCCCAGATTATGGACCAGTACAGGTTAGGAACTGGGCTGCCCAGGAGGAGGTGACCAGTGAGGGGGTGAGCAAGTGAAGAAGCTTCATCTGTATTTACAGCCGCTCCCCATCGCTCACATTACCACCTGAGCTCTGCCTCTTATCAGATCAGCAGCAGCAGCAGATTCTCCTAGGGCTTGAACTCTATTGTGAACTGCGCATGTGAGGGACCTAAGTTGCAGGCTCCTAACGCCTGACGAAATCATCCCGTAGGTCCGTGGAAAAACTGCCTACCACAAAACTGGTCCCTGATGCCAAAAAGGTTGGAGACTGCTGTCTTAACACATAGTACACACATGTATGTGCACACGTGCACACGCAAACACACACACACACACACACACACACGCACACAAACAAGACAGTGACCACATAAGTATATATACATCCCTGGATAATAGCTCATAAAAGGCAACAGTAACTGGATATCTTATTTTCTTCTCTAAAAAAAAAAAAAATCTTCACACTAGTTACGAATCAGATAATGCCCCCAAATCTAAGTATATGACATCTGCCTTAGTCTGAAAAGCATATTGAGCTCAATATTTAAAACCAACCACGAGATGTATCAAATCTGGTATTGCTAATACATGATTTTCAGCACCTGCTACACAGAACCAAGATGAAGCACTTAAAATGGGTGAGGGACAGCTTTCAGCTAACTTTTTAATTAACATTCACTACAAACAACAGATGGACTTCAATGAGTACAGCCTGTAAACAATAGGACTTGGCCCACATGTCCTCTATCTCTATTTAAATCAAGAGATTTGGGGTGGGTAGGTGCACATGAACAGATGAACATGACATGACAGAAAGTCAGATCTATGACTTATCCTCTCCTCTAAAATCTCAATGATTAGAACTTTCTCCTTTATTTAATCTGTTATACCTCTCAATCATTAGCCATCTATGGTTGCTTGTAAAAACAGAGGTTCTCAGCACAATGTCAAGCAAGTTGCCAAAGACTAGAAAAACGACTATCCCTCCTAGGCAGGAAACACTAATTTATTGCAAGCTATGGTGTCTTGTTGTGTTTGTTTTGTTTTTGTTTTAGAGACAGGATCTCCCCCTGTTGCCTAAACTGGGGTGCAATATCATCATGATTATAGCTCACTGCAGCCTCTATCTCCTGGCCTCAAGTGATCCTCCTACCTCAGCCTCCTAAAGTGCTGGGATTTCAGGCATGAGCCACCATGTTGGGTCACAAACTATTGTTTGCCTGTTAATTCTTCCTGTAGAAATGTGAAAATAACCTGGCTTACATTCAATTAATAACCATATTCTGGCCGGCCATGGTAGCTCACACCCATAATTCCAGTATTCTGGAAAGCCAAGGCCGAAGGATCACTTGAGACCAGGAGTTCAAGAACAGCCTAGGCAACATGGCAAAACTCCATCTCTACAAACAATACAAAAGAAAAAGAAAAAAAGTAGCTGTAGTCCCAGCTACTTCAGAGGCTGAGGCGAGAGAATTGCTTGGTCCCGGGAGGCAGAGGTTGCAGTGAGCTGAGATGATACCACTGCACTTTGTCTCAAAAAATAAAAATAAAATAACCATATTCCAGTGAACTAGTTTATTATTATCCTACACTGGTCAAGGGAAAAACCAGAGGTGCCATTTCTAAAACCTCACAAAAAGTTACCGTTGGCATACCCTATACCTACAGCCTAACAGGGTTGAGTCACAGAATGGTGGGCTCAACTAGTCTATATCATCACCTACCATTGTGCTTTTTAGGTGGGTTCTAATGCCCTTCCATGTTTCTGCCTGACTGTGACAGAGTTTTCAGCATCCAAATCACTTTGACTGCTCAATAGAAATGGCATGTTCCACTCCTGGGCTAGATCTGAGAATTACTCAGAGCCTCCTCAGCTAGGAATCTGCATTTTAACAAGCCCTTAGATGATTCTAAATGTTCATAATGAGACTAGCTCCCTGGACTGATTCAGGGTACTCCCATACCCAAAATGATTCTTTAGTATTAATTTGCAAGGTTCATAAAACAAGGGTCCAGTTATCATGTTTCCTGCTCTCTGACCTCTGAGCCACTGGAACATCCACACCCAGCCCTGGCTCACCTGAGGTCCCCACCCTGTTCCTTCAACTTGGCTTCAATCAGCTCTTCACCACGGAGACACCAACTTCCTCATTTTTCTCAATGCAACTACATATGTGACTCTGGCCACCAGTTTATTTTTTAAAGGAGGGATCACATTACTATACATTGTTCTCTTTTTCTAGCCCTGGGATTTCTGTAAAGAAAATAATATGCCAGGCAAGGTAGCTCACACCTGTAATCCCAGCACTTTGGGAGGCTGAAGTGGGCAGATTGCTTGAGGTCAAGAGTTCGAGACCAGCCTGGCCAACATAGCAAAACCCCATCTCTATTAAAAATTCAAAAAAATTAGCCAAGCATGGTGGTGTGTGCCTATAATCCCAGCTACTTGGCAGGTTGAGGCAGGAGAATCATTTGAACCCTGGCAGAGGTTTGGAGGCAGAGGTTGCAGTGTGCCAAGATTGCACCACTGCACTCCAGCCCAGGTAACAGAGAGAGACACCATCTCAAGAAAAGAAAAGAAAAGAAAAGAAAAAGACACTGGATATTTTTTAAGCATAAGCGACTATAAATCATGTGCATTGGATCAAATATAATTTCCTTTCTTCATGTTAGACTAGTCCATAAATGAGGATTACCAGACAGCACAGATATTTCTACATGCATATATAAGTAAAGAAATAGAGCAAAGTGAGCTGTGAAGTACAAATATACATATCTAACCCTATTTTCTCCTGTACTCCTCATAATATATCTTTAGGTATTTTCATCAGTAAAATGCAGGAACTCACTTATAAGATTGCTACCAAAATGAAATGAGGCTGGGCACCATGGCTCACACATGTAATCCCAGCACCTTGGAAGGCGGAGGTGGGTGGATCACCTGAGGTCAGGAGTTCAAGACCAGCCTGGCCAACATGGTAAAACCCTATCTCTAATAAAAATACAAAAATTAGCTGGGCGTGGTGGCAGATGCCTGTAATGCCAGCTACTCAAGAGACAGGCAGGAGAATCGCTTGAAGCAGGGAGGCAGAGGTTGCAGTGAGCTGAGATTGCACCACTGCACTCCAGCCTGGGTGACAGAGGGAGCTCTGTCAAAAAAAAAAAAAAAAAAAGAAGAAGAAGAAGAAGAATGAAATGAGAAAATGCACATAAAATGTTTAGTCTAGCATCTAACACAGAAGGAATGTGCCTAAGTCCTAACTGATATAATCAGGCCAGGGTGTTTTGCATACATTCTCAGCGCTGTAAAGGTCTTTTAAATTAATTTACTCAAAACCTGCTTTTCTGGTGAGGAAACCAAAGCGCTAAGAGTTAAGAGTCTTACCCAACAATGCACAGCTACTGGCAGAGCCAAAGCAGACACCAGTGTTTTCTAAAGCATAAGTCAATATTTTTTACACCACTTCATGATACTTTTGTTCACACCCTTAATTGAAATGTAGGACCAAGAAAGCCATAAGGTTCAGAATATGCCAGTCATCTATGGGTTATGCCCAAGCAGACCTGGAGGAGTAAATGATAGAATGAGATTGAGTCTGAAAGTAATTCAACTCATACACAGCTTATTGTTTTCCTATTTTTTTGTGGTGGTAGAGAGGGCATTTATCTCCCGTCTTGAGTGGTTTCTTTTGTTTCTCTTATGTTCTATCACTTTACTCCAGGAAGTACAAACAACTATTATGCAGTATTTGGGGTTTTGTCTGGTGAGAGTTAGCAATGAACATAAAGGCATTGAAAACATTTACATTTCTATTTGACTAAAGGGGGCGAAGTGGCAGGAAATCCAAGGACAAGTTACTCTCCATGTTTGAAATATAAAGCTGGAAGTGTCATGTCAAAGAGAGAGCAAGAGATCACTATCATTTTTTAACTTTTAATTTCTTTTCTTGAGTCTGTACGTACGTACTTAAAGAGAAGTTGTATATTCTCACCTACACATTCATTCCCTAATAATTCTCCACTCTGACCTATTTATAAAACTAAGATTAATATGCAGACGAAAAAGTCAGTGTTTGTGAAACATAAGATTTTACTATAAATAATCTCTCATAGTGAATAACAAGACAATACTAGCAATCTTTGTTTGACATCACTTCAAATTTTTTATAGCCACATTGGCATTCTGTTCTTGAAACACAAAGCGATGACTTCATTCCCGAGGATGAAGAATAATTGATCTTAACCTTCCTATCCCTTTTTCTTAACTCAAAGCACTAATGCAATGGAAGGCACTGTTAAATAAAATTTCTCCAGGAAATGAATGGCATTGTGACAGCTATCTTCCAAGTTACCTCCAAACAGTACGAAGTACAACATGATTCAGGATCTCAATAGAGGAAACCCTTGCCCCACAGTGTGAATGGAAAGCTGCCAAAATTATTTTGTTGAAAAGAAATTCAAACTTCGGAGGATATTAAGTTTTTCTTCCCCAGTTTTTAAAGAAAAAGAAAGCTAACTTCAACAAAATCCCAACAATTCAAAATGAAGCAATGTTCAAAGCTGGATCATTGATGTACATTAAACTTATGACTGATGCTTTTATTACCACAGACCTAAAACATTTTGCCACCTTTAATGTTACCTACAAATCCTGATTTTCCACACATAGCACATAAAGCTAAGCAATGGCTCTTGAAAGCTATGTATGACTATATGGAGTTGCTACTTCACCAAGATAGTATCCCTGTCTACCTTCCCTTTTGTTCCAGTCACTAATGATATTTACCATACTGAGTTTATGTAAGTAAATATGGCTGATTTGGGCCACATAATTTTGCCATACATTTTGAAATAGAGGTCAACAGTGAGATTAAGGCAAAAATTTTACCACATTTTCCGAAATCGTAGTCTAAAGAAAGGAGGAAAGATTATTTGGTTGTCAGGTTAGATGTAACGTTTCCTTTTCCGGAACAAGATTAGGAACTTTCTCTGCTTCTACGCTTCTTTAATGTAAATATGCTAACACTCTCAACGTAAGCTAATTTAGCGAACAGACGCCCAAAGCACACTGTCACGCGCCCGCACACACACACACACACACACACACACACACAGAGTGGCCAGAGGACAGAGCAGATCCAGAAACCCAGAGCTCAGCACCTGGCATGGAAACTGTCACTCTTGACAGCCTTCACACAAGCACACCTGGCTGCCTTAGATCTGCAGCACCAGTGCACCTTACTGGGAACCCCGCTGCAGCCCACCGTCACACTCCACAGTGCAAACCCACAACCGCACACCCCGTCACTCTCTCCAAGAGACCTAGACGCCTGCCCCAAGCCTCTGGCTCCGGGCCCGTTCGGAGTTGCAGTGGCCGCCCCGAGGCCACTCACCGTGTCTGCAGTCGCAGTAGCCCCAGTCCACCTTGCCGCGGGCGTCTCCGTAGAAGCACCAGGGTCTGCCCGCGCCGTCCGGGCTCCGACAGAAGTTGTGGCGCTGCCCTCGCAGCGGAGCCCAGCCCGCCGGGGACGACCGCTCCAGGGAGGGTGGCACCTCCGCCCACCGCAGGCACGGGGCGCCGAAGTCCGTCACGCTGACCCACGGCTCGCCGGCGGGGCAGACCCGGGGGTGCGGCCCGGGCGTGTGCCCCGCCTGGAGGGCGTGCGGGCGCAGGGCAGGGAGCGCCCGCGCGGGGCGCGGGAAGCGCGGGAGAGGCGGCGGCGGGCGCGTCCTCCGGGGCCGCTGCTCCGTGGGAAGGTAATGAGGGTACTGCGGACCCGGAGGGGGCGAATGGCGGTGGCGGTGGTGGAGGGAATCATTGAGGACAGACTCCAAGCCGACCACTTCGGGGAGCGCCCCGAACACCAGGGCCAGCGCGAAGCGGGCGAGCGTCATGGTGCCAGCGCCGCGGGGTCTGGTCCATGCTCGCCGGCTTCTCGGGCTAGGAGCCGAGGCGAGGAGGGGGCGGGGGCGGGGCCGCCGCGTCCCCCGAGCCCCGCAGCCTCCTCCCGCCCCCGCGCGCGGACCGCCTTCGCCTCCCCACCTCGCCTCCCCCCGCGGGTGTCCGGCCGCGCCTCGGCTCCTGTCCCCAGGCGGCGGCCGCGGAGCTCGGCCGAGCCCCGGCGGGCGGAGAGGACGGAGAAGGGGAAGGTGCGGCCCGCCGCGGGAAGCCGTGGGGCCTGAGCCCCAGGTGGCGGCGCAGGCACGAGCCCCGGAACTCTGCCCCCTGGGGGCGGGCGCCGGCCGCGCGGGCTGCTCCGGACCTCCGCTCGGCCCCTGCCCGACCCGCGCCGCGCTGCCTGCCGGCTGCAGGGGCCGAGCCCGAGGGTGCCCGCGCGGGGCACGGTCTTGGCTGCCCCTTGCCAGCATGCGGCTCCAGCCCAGCGTTGGCGGCTTCCAAGGCTGGCACCGGCCCCTGCGGTCCTCTCTCCTCCACCCTCGTCGTCCCGTATCTTGTTTCCTCTGTTTTGAAATCTTTAGCGAAGTGTGAATGGATTTAGATGCAGCTCTCCCCTGACAACTCCCAGGATAAAAGTTATTAAAGCCCACGAGGAATGTTAAAGGCGTTTCACTAAACTGTAAGGTCTTCAAGGACAAGACCACGTTTTATTCAGCATGATATCCCTGAGCTTAACACCGTGCCCCAATCGACATTTGCTGAAATTAAATTCCTGAACCGACTCAGGGAAAGGAGCTTGAGCCTTTCTGCTTCCTGCCTCCCACTTTCCAGCCGGTGCCCTGGACACCACCAGTTGTTTGGTTATTATTGGGATTCAGTCAGGCTCTCTTAATACCAAATTTCCTCTCTAACCAGAGAAGACTTCATCCGTTCCCGTCTCCATCCTATCCAAAAAATCTATCCCCTAACACCTGCCTCGGTTTTTGCAGGGCAAGGGACTTCACTTAAGCCTATTCATTTGCCTCTCCAGAGTGGACTCTGCCTGCTGGTAATTTTGAAGCTTCACTGTCGGCTCGACCTAGCTCATTGGGGCCCTTTCAACACTCCCCCTACTCCTGCAGGCTCCAAAAAAATGTTGGCTTAGAATTTAAAAAAAAAAAAAAAAAAAAAAAAAAAAAAAAAAAAAAAATCACTGGAGCTGGGTGTTTTAGCATTTTTCCCTTTCAGTTGTTTCTGACTATGCTACCAAAGTTAAAC